>NC_140955.1:50788536-51499222 GCF_014529385.1 Adiantum capillus-veneris | reverse complement strand
ACCCCTATGGGCATAATACACAACCCCCCCCCCCCCCCCCCCCCCCCCCCCCCCTCGATTCGCCGGTCTTATCACCCTCAGCCCCGTTGGTCCATACCCAGCCTAGCCGGCCCGCCCTTGGTTTCAGATATCTTTCTCACACCCCTCCCGTAGCCTATTTCCCCCCCGCCCGACGGGCATTGGATACAATAAACCACCCCCTCTCTCTCTCTCTCTCTCATTTTCCCTACATACCTCTCTCTAATATCCTCTCTCCCTCTCTTCCAATTTACCACCCCCCCGGCCAGACAAAAACTTTGAGTGCTCTACCCCCTCTCTAGTGCTCCCTCTATGTTGAGCCACATGGAAAACCCCCCCTCTGCTCTCCCATATTCCTACACTCACCCTTTACCACCCCCCCCCCCCCCCCCCCTTGGCCCACTGATATTCTTTCCCTAACCCCTCCCCCCTCGTCCCCACCGCTCGCCCCACCCTCCCCTCGGCCTCACTCACCCTTTCCTTGGCCCGCTATCCCCACTACCCCCCCCCCCCCCCCCCCCCCCCCCCCCAACACCATTGACTTCTACCCCCCCTCCTCATCCTTGAGACAGCACACAAAACGGAGGATAAGACAACAACCCCCCCCCCCCCCCCCCCCCCCCCACACAGTGGGCACCCGCCCTAGGAGATTCCCCCTCCCTCTCGCGCCATCTCACCCTCTCTCCTCTCTCTCTCTCTTCCGTTTCAAGTCCGAAGGCGTAGCGCATGACCATGGAGCCCACGCCTCCATACACCACCCACTCACCCTCATCCTCACCCTCTCCTCATCCTCACACACACCACCCCCCAATCCCTCTCCCTCTCTTGCGCTCTGTTTCGGCATCAGCCGCACACCTCCCACTCTCTCTCCCTCTCGGCCTGTACAGGCGAAATCGCATTATCTCTCTCTCTCTCTCAACACCACACACACACACCCCACGCATACATACACACACACACACACCCCACACACACACACACACAGAACCACACACACCCCCCCCCCCCCACCCCAAGCTTGCGTAGCTGCCGCCGCTGGCCGCTGACCGCCAAACAGAGAAGAAGAAAAAATATATAAAACATATATACATTATGTACATAAGCCCCCGTTCCCACCGCACGCTTGCGCACACATACAAATACACACATGCACTCACGCACACACACCCATATACACACACACATATAATATATATATATATATATATATATATAATATATATATATATATATATATATATATATATATATATATATATAATATATATATACACACACATCCACCCACATGCACATACGCACACACACGCGTATACGCACCACGAATTAAGGGGAAAAAAACGAAGGACTTCACAACTACGACAACCACAAAAAAGAAGAAGGATCAAAAGCACGCGCCGCCAACAACAAAAAGAGGAAGTGCACCGAAGGCATGCCTCGTCCGACCCCGAAGAGAAGTACGCTCGACACCGACACACCGACAACACACCATTCGCCGGCAACCCGCAACCACGACGCCATTCCAGTAATTTATAGGTTATTTTCATCATTTTCTTCAGTTTTCACCCGAGCCATTGTAAATTCCCTTTTTTTTGTAACTATCCTCTCTCTAGGTGATGGTCACAAAGGCCCACCTAGAGATTCCCATCTTTTAATAACCTCCCAAAACAAATCAAGGGTCAACCACACCGGGCCCACCACTTGCTTTGTCTCCCCGATTAAGCTTACCCTAACCACACTGGGATTACCATAATCCAAGCAGCCAACACCTATAAATTGGCACTGAGAGGTCACTATCGGGGGGGGGGGAATTCATGAGGAGCCAAGCATTTGGTAGAGTGTAGTGGGAAGGATTGACACTATCACCATCATGGGGAGGGGGCTTGTGTATTGGGTTTGCCTTGGGAATTGTACCATGCGAAGGGAACCACATCCATCTCTCAACTCCAATGGTCGATGCACACACGTATGCACGCTCTTGGTAGTAAGTATTCACAATCATTGAGTCGTCTTAGAGAAGCACCAAGTAGGTTGCACCACCTCCTCTCCCTACCTCTCTACCACCACGGCGTGCCATTTTGTAAATATTGCAGAAATAATTCACCCTCACACCCCCGAGGGTTTTCATCATTTGCAAATTTCTCTCTCTCTCTCTCTCTCTCTCTCTCTCTCTCTCTCTCTCTCTCTCTCTCTCTCTCTCTCTCTCTCTCTCTCTCTCTCGGTGTGTAAGTTTGCGGTGTTCATATCATCGTGGTTTGCGTCCTAGCCGCTCAAAGCTAGGTGGTGCCCCCTGTTCACTTTACCGTGGCATGCTCGAGGCGCGCCATTCGGCCCCCGACGTTTTTAGAGGCCGTCGGGGTTCGAGGTTCGGGGTCCTCTTTGCGTCCGTCATTTGGTGCCTCCACTGAGGAGGTCTTTCTAAGACCCTTCAGTTTACAATGTTGAAAGTGACACCCACTATCAATCATGGACGAATGGTTGAAGGAATTTTCTAACTGGAGGACGAAAGAAGAGGAGATGAAGGAGGCACTAGCCGCCTTTATTGAGGTGCTACTGCCAAGCTGCAGTGTTGTCAGCATTCAAGAGGTAAATTTTCCATCTCGCATTGCTCGTTCTAACCAGAAATTGAGAGCACCAGGTAGGAGGTCGATGAAGTGCCATCATTGCTGTCAACCACAACATCCTGTCAATGAGGGCCGACAGAGGAAGTGAAGAAAGAACGGTGAGTTTTACTTTTGAAAACTGCGGCACTCTCACAACAATCAGGTTCTCTATAGCACCAAGTGTTTTCTCTCTAATGCTTCGAGAGGAGTCACCAACTACATCAACCACGAAGTCTAAGTCCAAAAGCCTGAAGCATTTGGTGGACACAAGTGGGCCTACACTCTCTCTAGGCCTAGAGAGTTCAAATGAAGTTCAACCGCCCAAGCGCCGTCGCTGCATGCAGAATGGAAAGACGATTGAGGTAGACTCTTCTCGCCCAGTCTGTTTTGAGCCTAATGTGGAGGATTGTGCGGACTACTACAAGAGCTAGGAGCATGTGGTGAAGGTGTCACCTCGCCAACACCTGAGGTACGCAGCCCTAGTGGTCAAGATCCTTGCCCTACACCCGGCATGGATAATATCAATAGGCCAGAAGTATTTCCTTTCCGTTTCTTGCAACACATGCATGTAAATGTGTATATTGATAGGAAGATATTCTACCAGCAAAAGATTGTTTTCTTATTCGGAGCCGAGATGCTTGATGAAATCCTCATATCTCCACGTCCCATCATCTTGCCCCTCCTGGATTACTACCACTCCTTTGATGTAAGCATTTTTATTCTATTCTAGCTTTGTGATCCATTCTCTATGATGTTTTAACCTATCCACCCAATCTTGTAAAAAGCCGCTATAAGCCGCTACTATCATTAAGAAAAAAACAAGTTTGTAATTTCCTAAGTCACTACCATGGCAAGTGTTTCTTTCCCCACGTTCAGTGGAAAGAAGGGAGAGGATCTCACCACCGACTTTTTGGATGATTTCGACATTGCTTGTGTCGTCTCCAATAAAGATGACGACGCTTCACGACTTAGAATTTTTCCTCTACTGATGAAAGTAGAGGCCAAGTCTTGGTATAATGCATTTCCCCAGGCTACCAAGAATGCATGGGATGTGTTAAGGGCTGCTTTTGTAAAGAGGTTTGGTGGAGGCACAACCTCGGAGACGCTACGGCAGCCTACTGACAGAATTAAAGCAGGGTCTCCTGGAGTATGCCACCTACGAGTCCAAATTTGTGGACTTATCGGAGAGATGAATTGCCTCACTGGAGGAAGGTGAAGGAGTGCCTAATTTCCTAAAGAAGGACCATTTCATTGTTGGTCTATGGTCGCCGCTTAGAGAGAAGGTGAAGGGAAGGTTTCCTACAACATATGAGTTGGCAGTCGAAGTAGCCCGCCTTAAAGACAAGAAGCTGCGCATGCAAGCAAGAGTAAACAAGTCAGAGGAAACAAGCTCGTCCCGACCAACCCCAGTGACTGCAACAGCCAATCATAGAGTCCAAACGCAGGAGGCATCAGAAGAACGGCAAGACCTGCTGAGTCGCATCATCACCCAACTAGAGAGTTTATCTGTGCATCTGGTGCAGCAAGGGCATGCACCTGGCAGGAATCCAGAACAAGGAAGAGGACAACAAAGGCAGAATCAAGAGTACCACTGTTACAACTGCGACGAAGATGGCCATGGAATGTACTACTGCCCACACCCGAGGAGGCAGAATTTCAATGGAGGGGGGAGACAGAATCAAATCTCTCCGCCGAGGGCAAGACCACCGCCACCCAGGAAACCAATCTCACCTGTTCAAATCCCACCACCAGTCGTGCAACCATGGCTAGCCCCACCAGTTCAATCCCTACAGCCACCAATGCAACCACCACCACAATGACCACTTACAATCATCCTACGTCCACCACCAATTGGTACCCGCACACCAAGTATCATTGGTCTTGCAGAAGAGGTCAAGATGACTGTAACAGAAGAAGGATCAAGCGAGAAGTCTGTTCAAAGGACTGAAGCAGCGGAACAAAAAGTTAAAGGATCAAAAGATGCTACCCAGGTGGGGGAGGTAAGTCAAGAAAATTGTGTTACAAATGTGAGTACATCTTTAAACCAGGATGAAATAGGCACCAAAAGCAATCAATCGCCAGCATTGGGCAGTAAGGGTAAGAAGGTGTAAAGTGTTGATCAGGACTCGTCAGAGTAAGAGGAATGCAAAGGGCATGAAAGATACAAGAGAAGAGGAAGACCAGCCTACTAGCAAGGCTTTGCAAAAGATGGACAACATATCAAGAAAAGGGGAGGGCTTTGGAAACAGAAGCCTGTGCACCAGCATAGACCTAGGACAGTGTAGCAAGCTAAAGGAATCTTGCATCAAGGAAGTTTCATTAGAGGACCATAACGAAGAGGTAAGTATGACTGAAGGTTTGGATTTGGATATTTCTCCAGAGGCTTGGCAGCCGAGCAAGACTTTATTGTGTAGTGTTATAAACTTAGAGATGGGTAATGCCTCTAGTCTACTGAAGGGTGTTATAAACTTGGAGATGGGTAATGCCTCCAGTTTATGTGAGGGTGTTCAGAGTAAGTTTGATGATCAATATGTTGCCAACCTTTTAAGGATGTTCCAAACTCCTCCACAACACAGCATTGTGTTTGCATGGGATGCATCAGACCTATGGCTACGGCTAGCCGCTATAACATATAGAGATAAGATCAGCATGGAGATAAGAGCTAAGCAGCCATGGATAGACAAAGGGCTGATAGAATGCAATAATGAAGGCCTCATTCCCAATTTGGTACATTTTTTTACAAATAGTGCATCCTCTCTTTGGAGAAAGGTAAGTGGATTACGCTTGTATTTAAGCCGCAAGGTAGGTGGCTTGCTATTAGCATCAGAAAAGGAAGCTGACATGTTTGAGCACACCCAAAAGAAGCATGATATGCTTGCAGTTTCTTCTAGTCATGGAAGTAAGCAGGATTCTGAAGACAACTTGAGCTCACCACACCAACGAGGCGGCCATATATGGTGGATTCTTGGTACACTCTTGGGAATCATAATTTTCAGTTCTGTTGGTCCAATTTGGCATGCAAATTTTATTGTTCGAACACTGCAGATAATGATCCTATTTTTCACTTGGGATCTAGGAGGACACTGGCACAAAGCTCTGGAAGCCATGGGCTTATCGTTCAATCAACTGACACTATTCCAAGGAGCAGGCTATCACCTGGACCTGTTGCAGATTCACGAATATCCCAGAAATCTCACCAATGGCCAAATAGAATGTCTAGTTCAGAAGGCAACTCGATATTGGCTCCTACGAACAAATGAAGAAGAATCAGAGTCAGATCTAGAGGCATGAATGCCTCTAGCCATGCCTCTAGCCAAAGGGAGAGGACTAATGATAGCCAACTTTTGAAAATCAAAGAAAAAGAAGAAAAAAAAATTATTTTCTCTGTTGAAGCCTTGGCAACACTGTTGGAGGGCTCGGCATCGCCTGATCAATCCTCCCAACACCCCTATGGACATAACACACCCCCCCCCGCCCCTTTCGATTCGCCGGTCTTATCACCCTCAGCCCTGTTGGTCCATACCCTAGCCTAGCCGGCCGCCCTTGGTTTCAGATACCCTTTCTCACACCCCTCCCGTAGCCTATTCCCCCCCCGCCCGACGGGCATCGGATGAAATAACACCCCCCCTCTCTCTCTCTCTCTCTCTCTCTCTCTCTCTCTCTCTCTCTCTCTCTCTCTCTCTCTCTCTCTCTCTCTCTCTCTCTCATTTTTCCTACATACTCTCTCTAATATCCTCTCTCCCTCTCTTCCAATTTACCCCCCCCCCCCGGCCAGACAAAAACTTTGAGTGCTCTACCCCCCTCTCTAGTGCTCCCTCTGTGTTGAGCCGCATGGAAAACCCCCCTCCGCTCTCCTGTATTCCTACACTCACCCTTTACACCCCCCCCCCTTGTCCCGCTGATATTCTTTCCCTAACCCCTCCCCCCTCTTCCCCACCGGCTCGCCCCACCCTCCCCTCGGCCTCACTCACCCTTTCCTTGGCCCACTCTCTCTCCCTCTCGGCATGTACAGGCGCAATCGCGTTCTCTCTCTCTCTCAACACCACACACACACACACACACACACACACCACGCATACATACACACACACCCCCCCCCCCAACCCCAAGCTTGTGTAGCTGCCGCTGGCCGCCGAACAGAGAAGAAGAAAAAACAAATAAAAAAACAAATATAAAATATATATACATTATGTACATAAGCCCCCGTTCCCACCGCACGCTCGTGCACACGTGCAAATACACACATGCACTCATGCACACACACCCATATACATATATATATATATATATATATATATATATATATATACACACATCTGCCCACATGCACATACACACACGCGCGTATACGCACCACGAATTCAGGAAAAAAAACGAAGAACTTCACAACTGCGACAACCACAAAAAAGAAGAAGGATCCAAAGCATGCGCCGCCAACAACAAAAAGAGGAAGTGCGTCGAAGGCATGCCTCTTCCGACCCCGAAGAGATGTACGCTCAACACCGACACACCGGCAACACACCATTCGCTGGCAATCCGCAACCACGACGCCATTCCAGTAATTTATAGGTTATTTTCATCATTTTCTTTAGTTTTCACCCGAGCCATTGTAAATTCCCTTTTTTTTGTAAATATCCTCTCTCTAGGTGATGGTCACAAAGGCCCACCTAGAGATTCCCATCTTTTATTAACCTCCCAAAACAAAGCAAGGGTCAACCACACCGGGCCCACCACTTGCTTTGTCTCCCCGATTAAGCTTATCCTAACCACACTGGGATTACCATAATCCAAGCAGCCAACATCTATAAATTGGCACTGAGAGATTACTATCGGGGGGGGGCATTCATGAGGAGCCAAGCATTTGGTAGAGTGTAGTGGGAAGGATTGACACTATCACCATCACGGGGAGGGGGCTTGTGTGTTGGGTTTGCCTTGGGAATTGCACCATGCGAAGGGAACCACATCCATCTCTCGACTCCAATGGTCGATGCACACACGTATACAAGCTCTTGGTAGCAAGTATTCACAATCATTGAGTCGTCTTAGAGAACGCACCAAGTAGGTTGCACCACCTCCTCTCCCTACTTTTCTACCACCACGGCGTGCCATTTTTTAAATATTGCAAAAATAATTCACCCTCACACCCCCGAGGGTTTTCATCATTTGGAAATTTCTGTGTGTGTGTGTGTGTGTGTGTGTGTGTGTGTGTGTGTGTGACATTAGGAAAACATAGACTCTCCTTGGGCCTTTTTGATTAGTGAAGGCTTAAGGGAGAACCAATGAGAAGGCTCTTGGGATATCACCTAGAGGGGGAGGAATGGTAGGGGTGCAGCCTAATTGTCTCCCTCTTCAATGCTTGGTTCTTAGAGAGAGGTGGGAGGTAGGCTAGGGGGGGGGGGGGGGGGTAAATAGGAGGAGAGAGGTGTCATAAAAGAGGGAGGGACCCCCCAAAAAAAACGCGCATGCTTAAAAACCCAAAAAATTGAAAATTTTTTAAAAGTTCCAAAGTTGACCCATTTGCCTCCAAAACTGCCCCAAAACATAAACTAACTTTAAAAAGTCAATTTTTTCCCCCAAATTCCACTTTTCTCTCTCTCCTTCATTACTTTTCTCTCCCACACTCTCCCTCTTCTCCCTCCTCCCATTCTCTCTCTACAGTCAAGGTAGCCATAGCCAAAAGCTTTCCACCACTCTCTTCCTCTCTCTCCATAGCTCCCCCTTCTCTCACACCTCCATCAACCCTCTACAGTCCCACACTCCATAGCCCACAGCTCCACTATCCTCTCTACCTCTCACTCCTCTCTTTCTCTATCTCCACTGTCAAAGCCACCATAGCCACCATAGGCAGCTCACCTCACCCTCCCCTCAGCTCCTCATTCTCTCTCCATAGTACTCAACTCTTTCAAATCCCTTCCTAAGCCCAACTTCCCAAGCATGTCCACGCATACACGACCCAACCCAGAGATAGAGGAGATTGTGTTGCACAACACAAACGACTCAGAGGGGGTATGGATCCCACAAGTGTTCAAGAAGGGTGCATGGATCTACATGCAACTGTCACGTGCTAGACCTCATCGCGTACGGTGTCGAGGCGTATTGGAACGTCATTGGAAGGGCCGGCTATTGACATTCAAAGAACCAAAGTCCGGAATGGTGGCCATCGTGCAACACGTCTACAGTGCAGCTGAGCTCCACCTCAAGAGAGCTTCTACTCAATTTGCACCTCATTGTAAGTTTTCATGGTTTAGCTATCCCATGCATATGTCATGTTTACGTTTGTGTGATCATTATGTTTAACTAAGGACATTTGTAAAGATGTTTTTCCATCCAGCTTAGTTGAGGAGCAGCCGCTTGAGTGCCTCTCAGGCACGTTCATGGTTGTGCATGCTCACATTGGGGAGCTTATGTTTCCTAATGTTTCATCAAAAAAACTTACCGAGCAGCAAATATTCATGTACTCCCACAAGTACGTGGTGCCGAAGTCAAGCCAAAGCTATGGTAGGTTAGAAGCCGTGGAGACACCCTCATTGCAGAGTGCAGAATGGCCAACTCCAGACCATTGGGCTTTGCTTTCTTTCAAGCGCAAGGTGCTGCAAGATTTCCAAGGGTCCCTAAAGTTTGGTAAGGCAACCAGATCGGTGGGTCTCAGTTGGCATTGTCCCATTCATTTGTTTGTGCATGCATTCCGCTCTCTACCGATTGTAGAAACACCAACAATGTTTGTTTGCAAAGAAGTTGACATAGATGCAATGGACACCATTCTAGGTGTCAATTGGGGCTATGTTGACGGTTTGCATGATGGTGACCGTTATAAGTGCAATGTGTCCCCCACACAGCTTTGCCTTCGGTATTTGAAAGCAAGGTGCACCTTTTATGCACGGTTTAGCTATGAGAGGTGGATGCACAAACGTGGCAAATGGATACCCTTGCAGCTGACAGCCGAAGAGATTCAATCCTTTGAAATTCGTGTCCGCATGCCCAATAACGAGGTGGAGGTGGTTACAGTGAATCCGCATTGGACTCTTGCCAATCTTCGGGAACACTTTGTCATAATGGGATTCGAGGATGTCGGTAATGCAAGTTTCAAACTAGAACAACGCAAGGTCTGCTTTGTGCTTCCTTAGCTACCTTTTCTTATTTTCTGTGGGTTTTTGTATTTTGATTGCCCATTTTTGGTTGTATAGATTGGAAGGCGGATGGAGGCCACTATCCTTGTTTACAAAGATTGGGCTACAGATGAAATCATCTTGTCTAAGTGAATTGGCTTGTAACTTTAATCGTTTATATATTGGATATTTTATTAAAGATTTTGAAAAGTTTTAAGGTGTTGTACTTGATTTTGTCCTTTAGTTTTAAGGTGGTGTAAATTTATTTTTTAAATCCATATTTTTTATTTTTTTCAAGATAGAATATGTCTATATAAGGAGGACCACCTCCTCATTTCACCATTTTCATCCCAACATTGCAGAGAGACCTAGCATACCCAATCACGCAAAGAGAAGACATGGCTACTACTAGTGCTTTAGATGCATTCCTTACTGAGGTTGGGCATGCAAATCGCCCTGAGCTTCAAGCATTTTTCACAACCCAACCCGATTGGGAAACCACCTTGACCCTCCACTCTCAATCTCTTGAGCACATTACTTCATACATTTCCACGTGCATGGGGAGATTCATTGTTGAGTTACCAAACCGACCAGGGCAATGGGTCCCTGAAGGCCTTCTCCACCACATCTACCAAGGGGACAGGCCATTTCATCAGCGGCTTGCACGCTTTGCCACCATAGCACAACCCGCCGGACAATATGTGTGGCTTGAAACTGATGATGTGCGAGCAATGCGTAAGGGAAGGATCGGAAACACTTTTTTCTCTGTTCAGGCCATAATGATCTTCCTCCTTCACGAGTGCCCAGCAGGCCCTGACGTAGTGCTACCTCACTTGCAGATCGGCAGGGTATTGGCTGATGTGAAGGACCCCAAGCCCGCGGCCATTGACTCATCCGCAGAGGAGAGGACGCTTGCCTTGACCTACCCTGTAGGGATTCAAGGCCTCTTGGAGGCCTCTCCATCAGTCGGTTCATCCTCGGGACCGCCAGAAGGAACCACCACTCGGGATGCCATCCCTGAGGTAGAGATTACCCGCTTCTCCTCCATTGTGGTGGGTGGGGAGGAGTTTGTGTTTATGCACGATCTGGAGAAATCCTTTGAGCTTCGCATGGATGAGTGTTTCGCCATCCTCGATGCCCATGGAAAGTTTGAGCTTGATACCACCACCTCCCATGACAATGATCTCCTACTGCCCATGGGGAATACTTTGGCGGACAGAGTGGCGATCGCACAAGCCGAGGTGGCAGCGGCCGAGCAGGCCAAGGTCTCTGAGGAGGAGTTTGTGGCCGTGCAAGCCATGTGTTTGGCTAAACGCGCAAGAGTGGATTCACCACCACCTGCTGCAACACCTGTTTTGCTTGATCCAAAGGGGAAGTCAAGCGTGGATCTTTACTTGCACCCGGATGCCGATGAGGAGGATCGTAGACAAGAGGTATAGATGCTCACTTACATTTGATTGTTACAAATGATTTTGTTAATGTTATATCATAATTCTGTGCCACATCTCAGAAAACCTATGTTCTGCAGGATGTTCTGGAGGTTGACTCCTGGGCGCAACGGTCAGGGGGGAGGAGGACGCCGTTCGGACCTCAAGCGGCACTTGCTCACTACCTCGGCACACTTCCCACTGGTGTCGTGGTGTTTGTCCATGCCGACTACTCTCCCAATGGTCGCTACAACATTTTTGCTCTCCGTTCACTCTCCAAGGCGTTGTGTTTAACAACACTTGCTCAAACGGCCAACCTTGTAGTGCTTGTAAAGAAAGATTTTGCAATATCCACTTTCGGTGTAAACTTTCGCGGGCGCCTTATTGCCCATGTCGGCATGAACCAAGCTATAGGGGTTAATGACACCCAAGAAATCACAACCACTTTACTTAACAGGGAGCCACCCCAAAAGGCCAAGCGCCAAAAAATTGTAATTAGAAAGATCCTAAAGCAAAAGCCGGATATCATGTAAAGCATTGATTTCTTTAATGAAACTACTTTTTGCTGTCTATGACTCTCTTTCTTGCAAGGTTTTGAATTTCTTATATGTTGGGCTTCCATTGTGTATGAGAAGCACCATAATTTTTGCTATGACTACTAAAGGGTTTGGCAGGCATTAAAATTTAAAAAATGTATACTTTGTTATATCTAGGCTTCCAAAGTTATGTATGTGCCTAGTAAAGGGCTTGGAAGTCCCTAAACAATGCTGCCACAAGGGCGCGCATTAGGGCTTTCCATCAGCAGATGAAGTGTGCAAATGCGCGCCCTTGTGGCAGATGAAATTGGGCACATCTAAGAGCATACCCAAGTACAAAACAGAGTGACAAGGCATTAATACCCAGTTGCAAAAGAGAAACACATGGATACCCAGGTAACCTTAAGCCCATATTGCCCCAGATACCTAAAGATGTATTAACAAACCACAAAACTGTGGCAATATCTAAACCCTTCTTGGAGAATAGGAGCATATCCAGTTACAAAACAGAGTGAGAAGACAATAATACCCAGCTGCAAAACAGGAATACATGGATACCCAGGTAACCTTAAGCCCATCTTGCCCCAGATACCTAAAGTTGTATTAACAAACCACAAGAGTAAACTTTGTGGCAATATCTAAGCCCTTTCTGGAGTTTAGGACTGACATGGACTAAGGGGGGATGAATTCCAGCAGCATCTATGCTAATTGAAGAATTGAAGCAAACAAAACATACTTATTGCTTGTCAAAATTGTCTGGAAACCACTGGAGAGTATCAGCAAAGCACTAGGAGAGGCTGCCACAAGGGCGCACATTATGTCCATCCATAGGCCTCTGGAAGTCCCAAATGCGCGCCCTTGTGGCAACCAACTTGGGGGCATTCCAAGACATTTTGAACACTTTGTAGATTTTTTTGCCATGCAATAGTGAGTCACATAGCATGGATACATCAGGAAGTGCATGCCCCACTTAGCCAAGGTGCTAAACGTAGGCAATTTTTCACAATAACAAGCTAATGGCTACATACATACAGTAGAAGGTAGACAAAACTTGAACCAGTGCTACATTGCATGGTACAGAATTAAAACAATACAATGCGCACTGGGGTATACAATAAAAGACGCTTAGATTCACATTATTCCCAATACAATGCACAGAGTGGGATATAGAATCAAAAGACGCTTGTATTCAAATTCTTCCCAATCTTGGAGTTCCGTAAATACAAAAAGGTTGATGCCTAATTACAAGCTACTCCTCATGGCGCAAACGGCGAGTAAGCTGCATATCCTTGGGCATAATGGTTACACGCTTTGCATGGATGGCACAGAGGTTAGAATCCTCGAATATGCCAGTTAAATATTGCTCTGCTGCCTCTTGGACTGCCTCTATGGCCACGGTGCCCATCCGAAACTGAGTGTTGTACAATTGCAAAACCTCCCTGCATAGCCTTGCAAAAGAGGCCCTCCGAATCAAGAGCTCGGTGCTCTTTTGATAGTGTCGAATCTCCGCAAAAGCACGGCTGCGCTTTCGTACCTTCTGAGGTCGACGTGGAGGTGCATTTTTGGCACGAGTCGGGGCATCTTGCTTCCTCTTCTTGTAGACAATGCTCTTTCTCTTTTTTTTCTGCACAGACACTTCCAACACCTCATAATCGGATTCCACCCACTCTCCATCTAATTCGTGCTCTTCACTATCGACCGAACGTGATGGTGTAGGTCCACTCCCTTTAGGAAGTGTCTTACCCCCAATAGACATGTGAGCCTGATAAGTTTGTATTTGGACGCCAACCCATGGGGCATCTTCATCCGTTTGTGTCTCTTCGGAGCCTTCTGACGGCTGCTTTTGGCTATTTGTTTCTTTGCCCTGGTCGCTCTCATCCTCCCTGTTGCCATCAGAATCATTGGAGTCCGATGAATAGACAACAAGACGATGCTTCCGTCTCTCTTTTGCTGCTGTAGAGGACTGGCCATGCTGATTTGAAGCTCCAGCTTCTTCTGTGTGGACTTCACCTTGAGCTTGTGAAGTTCCAGCTTCTGTTGCTGTACCTTTGAGTCGTTGGCCATCCGGCCCCTCTGGATATGCAATCCTCATTAGGAGAAATATGAACCTTGCATGGGCCTTGTAAGGAATCCTAATTTTTAGGGATTAAGGCTAATGGTGTGTAGGGTTAAGGGGACAAGGGCATTCAAGAAGCTAGTTTTGAGTAGGCTTTTCTAGCCTTTTTTTTAGACACATGTAGGATGTGGACCTAAGAGGTCACCTTCTCTCTCTAGCTTTTTGAAAGTGAAGGGAGTAAAGAGGTGTGGCCACATCATCAAAAACGTGGATCACTAAGAGCCAAAATTTGACTTTTTTTAAAAAAAGTTATTTTTAATTATTTTTGACTTAAAACTCCCCCCCAACATATATCCATATCAAAAAATTATTTTTTGACATTTTTTTAAACTTACAAGCACTAAAAGTCTAATTTTTCAAAAAAAAAACTCCCCCCAAAAAAAAAACCTTTCTTCTCTCTTCCTCCTTCCTCCTTTCTCCCTCTCCTCTCCCTCCCTGCCCCTTCTCTCCTCCTCCTCCCCTCTCTCCCTCTCTCCCACTGTCCCTTTCTCTCCTCCCATGTTCCTCCCTCTCCCTCCCTGCCCCCTTCTCTCCTCCTTCTCCACTCTCTCTCTCTCTCTCCCCCACTACCCCCTTGTCTTCTCCCATGTTCCTCTCTCTCTCTCCCCCCTCTCTCTTTTCATCCTTTGCTTCCTCATGCAACAACTACCATGGTGCTCAAGGACATCACAAATCGTATGCATACATATTTGCTTGTTCGCAACGTTTGCATCGAAGGCCGCACGTGAGGGTGAGCAGAGGTCATCCCAGGAACGTCGTAGCATCGATGAGATGAATGTTGACGATTCTTCAATATCTTGCCAATACCATCACATATTTGAATAAAACACCCCTTTATGCAAGGTAACAATATACTTCTTACTTTTGATTGTGTTCTTCTTATCATAAACTTTGAAGTCTAAGGTGTTGCCTCTACTTGTTTTGTAGTGCTTGGCACAAAGGTTGCTTTTATGCACAAATAGTGAAAGGCTGCAGGTTAGAGAGGCCAAGTGTCACCACTTTTCCTCTAAAACAGTCTTCTTTGTTACATCTTGCAGGTAGGTGCTTCAAATCCATCCTTATTAGGGGTGGTAGTCTCATCCTAATGTATATTTTTATATTGTTTATTCCCAGCTAGATAGAAATACTTGCAAATTTGTACAACATATACTTAACAAGTGTCTTCATTATATAGCTTGCAAATGTTGAATTCATACATGTTTTTGTTACAAGGTGACCTCTTGTTATGCTAGTTGAGTGGCGTTGTTTGTAAGAACGGCTCAAGGAACTGGCATAACATGAAGCTTTTACGGTGGCACAAAGCTCTCCTCAGCGGCAATGTGGCTCCCACTACACCAAAAATCATTATGCTGACATGAAGAGATCCCTAGTAGGACAATGCAAAAACTTTTCATCAGCAGCAACACACTCTTTCCTAACATGAGGGCACTCCTACCAAAGATATTTTTATGTGATAGGTCACCCCAGGAGCATACCATGTCATGGAATGGATGTAACAACTATGACCACACTACTCCTTGTAAAGTGTTCACAGATGTATGTTTATCAAAGTTAATGAGAAGAAATTTGGACTTTTTTGTTTGTTGATGTGTAAGAGCACTCTAGGTCTACCATATTTTAGATTGTTTGATAAGTTAAATAAAATTTGTAGTCATTTAAAGTGTAAGTTTGTTTTTGTTTGGTAAGATTGTACATGAGAAGACATAATAAAGTATAAGAGATCTTGACGGAATAAGCCTCGATTAGATTCCTACCATGCACTTGTGACACCAGACCTCTCCTTGAACCTTTTGATTTCTATCATTGTGGGAAGTCTAAGGGTGGTCTATTTTCAAATTTTTAGCAATAAATTTTTTTTAAAGGAAATTTTGGTTATTTTAAAGTTTGTACACAGTCTAGGAGTTCATTCTGATTGTTTTCCTTCAGTTTCAATTTTTGATCGAGGGCACTCCTTGGAAGCCACTTTTGAAGGTGTTAGGGTGAGATTTTGAGAAAGTTTTGTATGTAGGAAATGCAGTCCTTAACACAATAAAAAACATTGGTTCTCTGAGTATTTTCAGATTCCATGGTTTTAATGCCCGTTCGAGCCCGTAGATTAAGGAAAAAGTAAGAAATGTCTGTTTTACATCATTTTTCAAGAAATTGCCAACTTGCACGTTGATTTTTGGAAAATCCGAGTAGGATATGATTTTTTTACATCACACGATAGTTGAAGAGCGCAACGAGATGAACAAATTTATGTGAGACAAGCATAAACAGATTCAGAGCCAATTGAACACTAGAAGCTCTTGAAAACAGCCTAAAAGTCCAGCACCACCCAATGTTATGAGGTGTGAAGCCTAAACATTGAAAGCCATAAAGAGGTTAATTCCCTCCAGCATGATAAACTTAAAGATGGAGATGATCTTAAGCTCTGAATGTAAGCTACAAGGGTAGTTTTCTCACCATTCTATCTTTATGTTGGAGATGAATCCTTGCAATGCCCATGCACTATTCACACCTCCTGTTCTTGTGGTATGCAAGTCATGTGAGTTGATGCTTTTTTCACCTTCGGGAGTAGAGGTTTCCATGTAGTGCGAGTGAATGAAAGTAGAAGGAGGAGAATCTTGTTTCATGCTGTAATGGAGGTGAGAGAAGGGAGAGGAGCTAGCTTGGTGTGGAACTATGTGGTGGGCAAGGGGAAGAGATGGGGAAGAAGCTTGCTTGGTGCTACAATGGAGATGGGAGAAAGCTAGTAGAGAGATAATGTTGGACTATAGGGGGTGCATGTGGTTGTTGCAGCCATGGAGAGCTTGGAAAAGGGTTTGTAGAGAGAGAAAAACACTTTTAGCTATAGAATAGGTTTGGAAAGACTTTGGAGGGTGGAAAATGATGTTTTGAAATTTTTTGAAAAAAAATCATTTTTTGGAATTTTTTAGTGCACGTTTTTTACTTTTGGAGGTCAAAAATACTTTTTTGACCATGAAATAAGTTAGGGGACCTTTAAAAGAGGGAAAACTTGAAATTTGAAATTTTTTGAAATTTTGAAATTTTTAGTGTATTTTTAAATCCGGGCCAAAAAGTGGGGGAAAAAAGGTCAAAGTGGTCCCCCCCCCCCTTTCCCCTAGCCACCTCCCTTACCTTCTCACTAGGTAAGAGGCCATTAAGAGGTGTAAGGCTACCTTGTCCCCCTACTTTTTTGAGGGTATAGAGTGTGTCCACCACCCTCTTCCTATTGGCTGGCCTCTAATTAACCTTAATCCCAAAGGGCCCCTAGAGGGTTCATATTTTTCCTAATGTAGCCGTTTGTTTTGTTCGTGCCATGGTTGCACCTAGTAGGGAAGATGACAAAATGAGCCCCTTCAACCTTTAAATAGGTTTTTTTGAGATTTGGGCCCTTTCACACTATGCGGCCAATTGAGTGAAACTCAAATAAAGCAATTGAATTGAACAACTAAACCTGGATCATGCGGACGGCTGACGCGACGCCCAAACGCTGCCTTTTCGATATTTAGTTGCACGCCAAGCTTCGTGGCCGAGGGACACTCGCGAGCGTTTCCACTTCTCGGATGCTGCAGTACGGGAAGCGTTGCGTAACTGCTTTACTAACATCGATTCTCTTGCTTTCTCAATAGTACGAGTTCTCCCAAAGGTGTGCCTAAAAAACCAATTAAACATCTATTGGAGGTAGTTGGAGTGTGAACTACCACCACCATGCCGAGTATTCTTGAAGTAGAATCCTTTTGCTCGATAGTGGGACTTCTCCATGCCTTGTGTACTCCATATATCAAGTGAACCATAGCGGTCCATGAAGTATGCACCATGCGCATAGAGAATGTGCTAAAACAACCAAAAAGGAGATAAGCGAATAGAAAAGTTACATTTTTAAACATTGCATATGTATTAAGTCCGTTAAAACAAACCATGTAGTGTGTAATCTTGCTTTCAGACCATCCGTCCTTAGCGGCCTTTGTGAATTCATAAAGCACCTTCTTGAACTCCTCTCGCTGCTTAACGGTGGTGCTTGAAAGATTCATCAATTGCACAACCTTTTGAAAGGATGACCATACTAGCTTGCGTTGGTTAGCAACCTCCACATTGGGATCTTTGTCCGTCGTGCATGAACACAAATCTTTCCACAACTCCCACCGCTTCTCACTTGCTAGATCGACACTTGCCTTGGATACCTGCATTGGAGACTTTGACATCTTCTTGAAAAATCGACGTGCTTTGGCTCCATTCATGGAAACCTTCTATGCCACCTCATATGTTTTCTCCCTACAAGTCTCTGCTACAATGTTCACCCTTGATCGGTGACATCCAATCTCATTAAGGAGCGTCTCCACCCCCTGCAAGGAGTCTTTTGACCGTTGAAGGGGCTTCATTGTGAAAGCATAATCAATGTGATGCTTTAAGATCCTATCAAATATTCGCATAAACACATGTAATGTGCAAAAGTGAACATTGTTGAGGGAGAAGGGAATTATGGGGTTCCACCCAGGATCTTTGCTATCCCTATTGGGCACCTGCAGCATATCACATGAAAGAACCGAACTTTGCCACTCCCTATTTATATGGTCATCATTATCATCGTCCTGACCTTCCACTTGAATTGCTCGACTTGTCTTGTGCCCTTTCGTACAGAATGGACAGGGAAGTAAAGAATTTGCACCTTGTTTGTATCCAAGCATGCACTTTATGGTCTTTAGATCACCACCTAAATGCCATTCAACATCAAACTCCCCACGTCCTAGAACCATGAGCTTCTCACCGTTTATTTGAGCTTTAATGACCTCTGTGACCCATGGGATTCTACTGAAAATCCATGCAAGGACTTCATGTGTCTCTTTCGGAACTTCAATTGTACCAAGCCACCGTATATCCTTCTCTGATTGCACACTAAAAGAGGGCTTTGTCGCTTCACTCGAACTACAAGATTGTTTGGCATAAGCTAGGGCTTCATTCATAAGCGTGATGCTCATTCTCTCCAACTTTCTCCCTTTAACAAGTACACACTCATCCAACTTCAGCACGAACACAAGCTTGCCTTCAAGAACTGCCAACAACATAAAGCCTCAGAATGCATGTTATGACACATCATAGAGCATGTAGGCAACTCTAAACTAACCTGCATCACTCAAATTGTAGAAAACAGCCATGGACTGCTGCAATCGTATCAAGTCCACAAAGATATTGTTGAATTTGGTGTAAACAAACCCTTCGGTCCGCAACACACTGTTAAAAATAGCACCGCTTCCCTTCCCGTGGCCCTTCCTTCTTTGTGATTTGCTACGGAGCGGCTGAAGAGGCATCGTGTCTTCAATATACAAGTAGTCCCCTAATCGGTGAACAACATCTTCATTTGACACCTTCTTGGCAATCTGCACTCTTTGAGGAAGTGGGAATAGGTTTTCCGTGACTCCTCTACTTCTTAATGCATCTTTTAACACTTGATGTATTGCTTGATAGCCCTTGGTACTAATCCCAACAGCATCACAAATATCCTGAACATCTAGATCAGTGACAATATTAGAAAAATCTCTAAGAACTCTCTTAGTGATTGCGTCTTTCAAGTGTTTTGCCTTTGGAGCATCAAGCATCCCAATAAAATCCTCTTTGTTGAAACAAGAACGAAGTAAAGTAGCCCTAGCTGACGCATTCTCGCCGTCGCACGTTTCTTGGACGAAGTTCCTATTGCCCAAAACAACAATGATGAGCCGTATTAAACTTAAACAACATGAGGGATAGAACATGTTACCTCATAGCTGTCACCCTTCGTTTTCTTGCACCTCCACGTGGTGCAAGAGTCTGAATTTCGGACAACTCTCGTTTCCTCACCCTACCTCCCATGGCAGTACTCTTCATGTGTGAAAGAGTATCCTCAAGCTTTTTAATTACATTTTCCTTGGTTGTGATGGTGCTCTTTGCCTCCTCAAGCGCACTAGTAGCTGTTTGCATCTGAGCTTGAAGATTGTGGAAACTCCCATTGAGCAACTGCCAATGACGCAAGTAGATCTCGGACCGCGCAATCTCGTTTTTGTTGAGTCTCTTGCAATAGCCCAACAAACCTTGCTCTCCATTTCCAACGTATTGCAACAGTGATGGAATGTTTGTAAAAGACAGATGAACATTGAGAGAAGGATCCTTTGGATACAAGCATCCGTCTGTCCAGAGATCCACATTCTTCTCCCCTTGAGCGCGGCGTTCGTTGGCTAAAGGTAATGTACCCAAGCATGTTTTCTTTGTCAGAACATACTCTTGAGGTAGGCGTAGGAAAAGCCCTGGAGACCTACCGCGTGAAGAGCTTGCTGGGACATTGGTCACGTCGTCAAGAGGCATTGTAGGATGGAGAGATGGAGCTTGAAGGATGGAGAGATAGAGCTTGTAGGATGGAGAGATGGAGCTTGAAGGATGGAGAGATGGGTGTGTAGGTGCAGCAGCAGGTGCAAGTGCAAGGGGGATGGGTGTAGGAGAGGAGCTTAGATTAGGAGACAGAGTTTTCAATTTTGGGGGGAATTTTCTAAAAGTTTGGAGGGAGTCAAAAAATGTTGAATTTTGAGTAATTTAACTTAAAAATCTTTTTTTTATTATGTGTATATGTTGGGGGTACTTTTTAGGGGGGAATAGAGTTTTTTTGAAAGTTTTTGAAAAAAATCATTTTTTTGACCTCTTTGACCCACGGATTTTCTTAGGTGGCATGGGAGAGTTAAGAGGCCACTTACAAGTTGGCCAAAAAGGTAGAGAGAGAAGACCCCCTACTTTTCAAATGGTTTACCCCCCCCTTCCCTACTTTTTAAATGGTTATCCCCCCCCCCCCCTTCCCCCTACCTTTTTAGGGGTCAAAGGTGGAGGAGACCCTACCAAAATAGCCCCATTCAAAGCCTTTGTCCCCCTTAATCTTGGCAGGCTTCCTTTAAATTAGGGATTCTTACAAGGCCCATGGAGAGTCCATTTTTTTCCTAATGAAGTTTGCGGTGTTCATATCATCGTGGTTTGCGTCCTAGCCGCTCAAAGCTAGATGGTGCCCACTGTTCACTTTACCGTGGCAGGCTCGAGGCGAGCCATTCGGCCCCCGGCGTTTTTAGAGGCCGTCGAGGTTCGGGGTCCGCTTTGCGTCCGTCAACATGTGGCCAAGATTTATCCCATATGAAAAAGGGGGATTTGGAGTGCAAGGTATAAGTGTTGGGGGAGGCCCATTATATCGTGTATCAAGGAGGGGAGAGAGCTCTTATGGAGATCCCTCACCGTCCTCCCTGTGGCATATGTGCAAGTGTTTTCGGGCAGCTTGTGGCATTGTTGAGTGTCGTCATTGGGGGAGTGCTCTATTGTGGCACGTTGGTCATGGATGCTATGGTCAATCATTGGTGGCTTAAGTTAAGTGCTCTTAAGGACTGTTTTTGTCTAGGGTGTTTTGAAGAAAAATCGCCCGCCCACTAGAAATATCGGCTAGTGCTTGTACGAGAGGATGCATTCATAAGCTCAAGAGAGAGAAAAGGAGACTTGGGACGCAAAGGGGCACTACCCTCTCCATGAAATTACTAGAACAAACAAAATAATGGGCCAATAAGAAGAAAGCTACTAAATATGTAAGAGGCCCCTCTATAAAAGACGTTTTTGTTCATTTTTTGGGGCTTTTTGACAGGCAACAGGAGGATTTCTTGGAAGTCAAGAGGGTGTGTTCTTTTTTTAAAAAAAATTTGTAGAGGTGTGTACTATAGAGCCAATTAGTGTGAGGAAGGTGTGTGCCCCTCTTTGTGAAGAGTTTGGCCATGGCACGGGCCAAAGAGATTGTAAATTGTGTTTTTTAAATGAGAATCATTAGGAAGAGAATGGAGTTTAGGAGGGCCTCTTTATTTGGCAATTTAAGGGATTCAAACCTTTAGTATTAAGAAAGTAATCAAAGGACAACTTTTGTATTCAAACATGTAAAACGGCTAGTTTATTTGAATTCAAATTTTCCCCCCAAAATGAAATTTAAAATCTAGCGGGCAAAAGTATATCATGTAACATATCTATGGAAAGAGCTCGGCATGTAGATTCTAGATCTATAATCTCCGCTCAAATCGGAGATCATATGTAGGAGTTATGGAAGGCAAAAAATCATAAATTTTTCCTCCCCCTTTTTGGAGAGAAAAGTGCATCCTTTGACCACTCTTATACCTCTCTTACAGACCCACCATTCTTGCACACATGACATGTATCTATTTGTCCAAATGTTAATCACCTCCATAATCTCATGGTAAATAAAGAGGCCCTCTTAGACCCCATCCTCTTCCTAATGTAGGAGGATTTTATATTTGCAAGATTTCAATTTCAAGCTTTTACAATCAAAACCGTTTTTTTTTTTAAGCTTTCAAACGCTTGCATTACACTAATGATGTCTTTAAAGATCATTGTGACATGAAAAATGTCTAGACTTCATAGTGCATTCCTTCAATTACCAAAGAACTATAAAATCCATGTATATACTTAAGCAAAATGAAACTTTAAAAAGGCACCATTTTTATTTAATTTTGAGCTTTTACTAAAATTTAAAGCTTACAAATTTTGATTTAATTTTGAGCTTTTACTAAAATTTAAAGCTTACAAATTTTGATAGAGTCTCCTTTGTAGTACGTAGACCTCTTTCTTGAAAAAGTTCCATACACCCTTTCTTGGACTCCCACATGGGATTTCCATCACATAATCACTTTTTCCGAAAAAAACATCCACCGCATCTTGGGCTCCCACGTGGGATTTAAGGATATTCTTACACACCAAAATTGAACACATTCTCAATGTTTTCAAAGTAATTGAACCAACTAACCTTGAGGTGGTGGTGTGACATGTATATCACACTGCATAGGAAACCTCCAATTACGTAATCTACTCACATGATTACCAAAAGGCCATTTTCACATCATGTTCTATCATGTACTAAACAAACACAAATGAAAACATAAAAATGCAATGTATAAAGAGAGTAGCCTACCAAATTAACTTAAGAATCCTCAAAACCAAACTACATTCCAAGTGCTAGTATGTCATGCATCTCATACTACTCAATCACCAAAATGCCATGTCCATGTCATATGGCCACCATCTACATAAAACACATAAATCAAAACATCAAAATGTAATGTCTGAAGAGAGTTTCCTAAACCAAGTGTGCTCCCCACAATCAACATTTCATTGGTCCACATGACATGTTGGACAAACATCTTTCATAGAGCACATCATCTAGCTCCAGACACATGCAATGCCTCATATCCTCCACACAAGATTGGCCCAGACTACCACACGCCGCGAACAAGTCCAAAACATAGTCATAAGGGTCAGTAAATGTAGTCAGTAACCACCTCGACATATAAAAAGTAGTCAGTTAGAAACCTATTGCAAACACACGTATACTACAACATTGACTAATGTCATACACTGGACTAGTCTTACCGAAAGAACAAAGAAGACCTCTCAGCCTCACCTCTAAGAATAACACCATCAAGGATTTCATTGACGTGATCATGATCGTGTGATTACGTTAATAACTCTAGTAATTACACAAAAAAAATACGTGATCACGTTAATTGTTAACGTGACTTTGATGATGACTTGAAAAAACCCATAGAGCCGGTTAGCCCACCGGGTAAAAGGAATATCCCTATGGGTCTCACCGGGGTTTTTTTTTCCGGCGGGCTCGCCGGGAAATTCCTTTTACCCAGCGGGCGCACCGGGAAAATAAAAACCCCGATGGGCATAATTATATAAAGCAAACATCGTGCTTACTTTGGTGCTTTGACTAGGAAAATCCCTCGGGAGTGTATCGGAGTACTGGGTATTTTCATCTCCTTGTGAATTGACCTAAGGTTATAGAGTCACAGGTCCTTTTTTTGGGTTGAACGTGATTCTTAATTCGGTAATTACATCTAAAAATATTTAATTCCTTTATCGAACATAAAGGTACGAAACCAAAACAATTAAAAATTTGGAGAGTCATGCTTATTGCGACGAAGCCATTGGTCCAAATGAGGCTGTAATTGGTTTTAGAAGATAAGCATATATAAATGACGAGTCGATAGTCAAGGGTTGGATGTCCTGTACTAGTGTACTGGGCATATAAAGATCCTTGAAGTCTTGCATTTTTCACCATTATAGATTAAAGTTGATATACATTTTCACTGCACAATATAAGAGCTATAATCCTTAATTGGGTGAAAATAGCTTTTATATATTAAATTGGTTGCATAAGGGGGCTACAATCCTTGACCGGTACAAGTAGTCCTCAATTATGTGATTATATTGAAGATTTCTTTGCATTAGTTCATGCATTGCCCAAGATAGAGATTGCATTATGTATTATGAAAGATTATTACTCTATGACATGACCAATCATAGATTTTATTGCTTTCATGTGTTTTTTTTGCAAACAACTGACATCGTTCTGTGTAGAAGTTGATTATTCTTTGTAGCATTTGAAATTAGATGTTTCTTATTGTTTGCAAATCAAAGAGGATGTATAAATAATCATCATAATAATAAATGCATTGAGGAATTCATAGCACTGTTGTATTTATTATGCCGTGCAGAGAGTGTATGCAATGTGTATGTTTGCTCACAACATAGGTGATCGATATGTGGATTGACTAGTGTGCATTTCAAATCTCATATTGTGCAAGTTTGATTACTTTCCTAGTGAATGGTTTAATATATATTAAAAAGAAGAAAAGTGTTTTAAGAACTGAACATCTAGCTCTTTTGTCTTCAGTAATTTAAAAGCAATGGAGCAAAATGTTGGCACAAGTGGTACGAAGAAGACAAAGAATAAAAAAGCTCCTGGCAAAGAGTGGGATTATGCTCAGAACATATGCGGTCGATATATGGAGTGGCAATGTAACTTTCACAAAAAAATCAGGCGGTGCACCACGTATTCGGTACCATTTTTTGGATAGTGTTAAAAAGGACTGTAAGAAATGTGACATCCTCAGGCACCTGCAATAGCAAAGCGTTTGAGAGAAGAGCTCGCCAAAAAAGGTGGCAAGAGACAACAGATATATAGCTCTGTTATGGATGCAGCTCAAGAGCAGTCAGAGAAATATATTAACTCTACTAATCATGTGGTAACACCAACTAACCTTGGAGAACAGTCTGCACACAGAGAGGAAATGTCAATCAGTGTTCCTTTTAAGCGTCAAAATGAAGATGGACCATTAGGGAAAATTTGAACTCTCAAAGGGGCCCTATAAGGAGGTTTGCCTTTGCCTCTCTTCTCCAAAGTGGGCAACCCGGTGAAGTACATAAACGCTTTGTCAAAACCTTATTAACCATCATTGGAAAGATATTAGAAATTAGGTTCTAAATCCCCAAACTCTGACAAATTTGGAGTTGATTTGTAGAAGTTATGTCCTCCCCACTAAAGCTGAAATGTGGGGAGAGATTTCATTTATAAAACGGAGCTGTTACATCAAAAATAGAATCTTCTAGAAAATAAGGAATCTGATGGCATGCTATATATCAATGGATAGATCTTGATGAGTACATTCTAAATCCAAAAGGTCCAACTAGTTTTGATTTTATTTGTAAAAATTTACCGTGCACCCATTTTGGACAAGAGGGAGAAAGTCAAAGTCCTTATAGGGCCCATTTGAGAGTCCAAAATTTCCCTAATGTTGGTCAAATGCATCAAAAATCATTGCATAGAAGCTTTTGGATGCAGACTCTAGAAGAAGCACAAACTCCACTCGCCAAAGCAATATTCTTCAGTGGAAGTGCTCTGGTCATGGTAGACAATAATCATTGGAAGGCCACTTGGAAGAAAATCGGTGAGTTTGGCGCAGGATTTTCATCTCCTTCTTCTCACACAATACAAAATGTTATTTTGGACAAATGTTACATCGAAGTCAAAGAGCATGTTGGCAAAATAATACTTGCGAATACTCCGCTTTCAGGATGCACAATTGTGAGTGATGGTTGGTCAAATGTTCAAAAAAGACCACTGATCAATGTAATGTTGGTTTGTCCAAGGGGAGAAACGTCCATAAAGGCGATTGACAATTCCCGTGTGCAAGGCAAATATATTACTGAGGTCTTGATTAATGTAATTAAAGAAATTGGTGCTGAGCATGTCATTCAAGTAGTCATGCACAACGCAAAGAATTATAAAAATTCTAGTAAATTAATAAAGAAGTGCTTTCTACACATTTTTTCCAATAGTTGTAATACACACAGCTTAAACTTGGTGCTAAAGGATTGGTACACCAGTGAAGAAACCACACAGTTTGCCAAAATAATTGACACAAAGCGTCAAGTTGTGAAATTTATCTTGAAACGACAAAGAGTGATGTTGAAACTTCCTGTTGAAACTCGGTTTTGCATGCATTTTTATACATTGGAGTTACTTCTCCGCAATAAGTGCGCTATGATTGACACCTTTAATTGCACGGCCGTTGATGAATGACAGCTTGAGCAAAAAGAAAAGGTAAAAGAGAAAATTACATGTCTACATGGAAACATAAACAAGGCTGCTTGATGGAGGAGTGTAATGGATGTATACCATGTAATGATGCCTGTTATGTTCGCGATTTGCAACCTTGATCAAAAGACACCAAATATGGACAAAGTGTGAATGGCCCTCATAACATCTTGGCTGGGGTGATAAAATACGTCTTCTAGAAAATAAAATTTCCTCGCTGAACTCCAAAAATATATCAACATGTCGAATAGATAACCCAATGCATAAATGTCGCTCGATTTTTTGTACACATCTATGCACCGTGGATCGTATAGTTCTAGAGCAATCCACAGTCTCTTTTCAGTCTCTGCCTTCCCTGCGTTCTGTGCCTCCAAAACTACAGGGTCCAAATGTCCGCTTGGATACAAATAATTAATTGTTTGACACGCGTTTAGCTGGCATCCTAAGCATCATTCCCCAATCAATGGTGGCAACATGGGGTTTATTTGTGCAAGTAAAGTCTAACATTATGTTGAACGAATGTAGGTCGCTGTGCACTATACCAACCGAGTGAGCAGCCACAACGCCATAAATTAAGGCATGACAAATTGCTAGCATCTTCTCAATCATTTCTTTGATCTGCGTTGTCTCTATCCATGGTAAGTGCTGATTTGTTGGTGGCAATGACCTCCAGCCATGTTGTAGCCTGTGCATGTGGCATCTGAACGCTCCGTGGGCAAATGACAAGCGACATTATGTCCCCCAAGGTGCCCCCATTGTAGTATGGAAATATCGTGATCCAGGGAGCTTGGGTTGTAAAGCCAATGCATCTTACAATGGAGGGGTGAAGCATTTCCATTCCTTGCTCTGTCTAGAAGCTATCAAATTTTGCCTCACTCCCTCCCTTGTAGCATTTCTGCACATATGTAATGTGGTCTGGAAAGAAGGAGATGCCTTTGATGTTGTACAATGTGCACACACCAAAAGAGCCTGCTCCAACCCTTGTACCTTCTACCAAGCCCTCATGGGGAATGCCAATTAGATGAGCACGCTTGGCATTCAAAGCCATGTGCATGATTGTGCCAGTGCCACTGGCATCTGATCGGCCACCCAGAGATGTTTGCACATCTTCGTCCATCTTCAATGTCTCAGGTAAGGAGGATTAGTCTCGAGATTTCATACGCTTCATCTTGACCTCTATTCCTCCCATAATTTGTCCCAGAGCTTTAATTTTGTCAGATCGCAAGTAGGAGGAATATCTTCCTTTAAGTCTCTACAACAACAGACTTTCATATTGCCTACACTATCCTAACCTTGTGGTGGGGGTCAAATTATTGAATCCCTGCTAGAATCAGCAACTCATATTGGCCTTCACCTCACAGCATACACTCTGTGTTCTCCCATATAGTGCTAGTGAGGTCTTTGATAAAGAGGTCACTTTCCGACCATCTCCACATGATGATATTGCCAAAATACATTCTTTTTGAATGGCAGCATAATAATTTTCTTTTGATCTGACATCATTTTAGCACTGGACAATAAAAAAACAACACATCAAATACAAATTCATGGCTGCACATTGCACTAACACTCTCACACTAGATCATACAAACCATAACCATGACTTGAAGACTTTAAGAAATGTTCACAAATATATTGATAAACATTGGAAACAATTTTCACTTTAAAATGCAATGTTTATACGTGTAAAATAAAGAGCAAACAAGTAGTTTATAATACTTCATCCAGATCAAACAATACTTGTTAAAATCTGAAACATTTCTGCATATTGTGAATTTTTAACTTATATTTTTCACCGTGCACTCTCACACTAGTTCAAACAAAGCATACACTTACTTAAAGACTTCAAAAATTTGTGCAAGTTTATATTTATTCAAGTTGATGATCATTTTGACTTTAAAATGGTATGTTTACTCGTGTAAAATGCAATAAAAATAAGTCACTCCTAATAAAATTGTCCAAATCTAAAAGAACGTGTTAAAAATCCAAAACAATTCAAAATTTTTTGATAGAACAAAATACCCGAGTTTATATTTTGCATGTTAGCACGATTCGCTTGAAAAATAAAGCCTCTTGGAAGATACATGCATTGTGATGTACATAATGTCATTTTATTTTAGCTCATTTAAAACATTGAAAATAGCCCTCGTCTCCAAACGCCGCATCGAATTGTTGGATAAAGGCCAAGACTTTGTCCGTAGCACCAAAGGTGCCATCGTAGGTAAGGAAAGAGATGCTCTTCTCTCCCTCTTTGAACTTCTTGAGCTTGGACGCCTCTTCCACGTGGCATAGGATTTCCAATGGCCTCTTCATTTCGATGGTTCAAAAGTTGCACCATCACTTTCTTCAGAAGATGAAGAATTTGAGGAAGATGGAGAAGAGGGTTACCTCTTTCTCGCCTTTTCCTTGCCTTGATTTTCTTGGTCTTCACCATCACTTTCATAAGAGGAAGAGGATGAAGAAGATGGAGAAGAGGGTGTCCTTTTTCTTCTCTTGCTTTTTGTCATCCCTCTTTGAATTATGGTGTGGATACATGTGCGATGGTCTTCTCCATTTTGGAGGTGATGGAGAGCATTTAGCCCGCCGTCTTTGTGGAGCCATCTCCACCGAGGTGGTGGGAGACTCACTTCTTTCTCATTCCTTTGGTGGAGGCTCTTGATTTCTCCTTTGAGAAGGAGATGCGTCATCAAGGAGCAAATTTTTGAGCCCTTCGTATGGATCCTCTTCTTCTTCTCGAATCAGAGAGAGGCCTCTTTTGGAAGTCTCTCAAGGAGGCTTCCTAGGTGCTCTCTCGTCACGGTGAGGATCTTGGAGAATCCCATGAGCACAAAGCTGTCGTTGTACTTCACTTTGGAGGGATGGATTACCCATAGCTTGTTGAAGCCTAGAAACAAGGTAGTTAACAAGCATAGGGGCATCATTAGTAGCCTGCTCATTAGCAAAATCAAAGTTATCAATATCAATTTCACTCTCTTTACTATTGTCAGCCATTCTAACAACTTTTAGGTGTAAACTTTTTAGGTGTACTTTGGCACTTCAAGCCCTAGTTGCTACTCCTCTTTACCCCTTTAGAAAAAGCACTCAAGCTACTGTACCCATGCCTCGAATACCATTAATTGCAAGGAATAGAAGAGAGGGTCGTTCAACACCAAAATAGCACCGGCTCCTGTCAAGCTTCTAATAGCTCAATAGTGGTTAAGCCATAGGCAAGCCCCGTAGGAGGCCACTATTAAGACCATAGCTCTCGATGGTGATGCCCTGTTATCTCCACAAAGGCAGTCGTACTGCAAGGGTGAAAAATCCCTATTCTACTTACTCACATGCAATTAATAATACCAACCATTTATAGCTAGCTTGAGGACCTCCCTTCTTGAGCAAGAAAGGAGAAACCTTCTGCTCTGATACCAATGTAACAGTTAATGGTCTAGTAACTTGTGTGTAGCGGAAAATAGCATGAACATAGTGAGAATTTTAGTGAGCATTTCAATAGACTCCTAATGAGAATAATGAGTGCTTGGGTGGAGAGAGCAACAAAAAGTATAACACCTAGTTAGATAGCATGAACAATACTTCAAAAGAGAGAGAAATTAAGCAATTGACAACAGTTGAGGACCGGATTTTTATGGAGCTGGTCCCCCCTCCAAAAAGCTTTGTATTATGGTTTCTCCCATCAAGAGAGACATTTTACAGTACAATTCTTTGTGTTCCTTCAATACTAGCTAGTGCAATGAAGATGGACACTTCATGCACCAAGCAAAACACTTATCAAACACAACATCAATTCCCTCACGGTCTCAAACCCAAGACCTCACACACCTTCGAAGATGGTGAGAGCTACCGGGATATGAGAATAGATTGAGAGGAAGAAGGAGTATTCTTACGAGAAAGATGTACATCTCCTCACATAATCACTCATATTAGCATAGATTAGCTTAGTAATTAGCATGTTTGAGGAGATGAGCATGCATTAAATCTTGGCTCTAGGTTGGATTTGCATCACAAAGACAAGATTTGTTGGTGTAGGCCTCCCTTCTCACAAGCTTGGAGTAGGTGATAAGCTTTCCATTAAAGCTTGAGAAGAGAGAGAGAGAGAGTCTTTTTGCTCTACACATGAGATTATGTGAGTGTGTAAGACCATAATGCCTTTGAAAAATCAGTCCCGCTCTCTCTCTTGGTTGAACCCCCTTGCTATTTGCTCATGCTCACATCCTATTGGACCTCCCAGCCTCAGCCAATGGAAATTAAGCAGATTAAGTGATAGCCTTCTGACATGTATCCCCCTTTACCCTTTTGTGAGATCTTTAGGTAATTAGTAAATGCAACTAAAGTCTCATTGGACCCCTTTGCCTCCTGGCCAATACAAATCAGGCAAGCCATTGGGCTGTTGAATGCTCATTAGACCCCTTGGGAGACTGTCCAATAGTCTTCTAGAGAGCTTAATTCTTATTAGTTCTTTTATTAAGTGTTTTTAAATTAATTAAACTAGACTTACTCTAGCCTAACTCTCATTGGTCCACCTCCAAGGTCATCCAATAAGATTTGAGTACACCTTGTGGGCATCTGGGCTAGGGAGCTGACATGTGTCTCTCTTTCCCCTTGTGTACAAAGGGAGCTTGTGTGTGTGAGAGAGTTTCTCTCTCATCCCCTATTCTTGGGCTCGCCCCCTCCTTTGTAGGCCTTGATAAAGACTTTTGGGGGACACACAAAGCATCCAATTTCCCTAGGCTTTTGACCATTGGACACAACCTTTGAATTTTGGAACCTTAGCATTTTGGAAGTCTTTATGGGCTGAACCTTAGGGTCTTTTTAGCCCATTGTTGCACCTTGGTCTTTTGCAGATGGGCCCCCCCTTTGGATCCCTATTTTCCCTCCTTTGGATCCCTACTGTGGCCGGTCTGCTAGCTTAACCAATATTCTAGCTTTTTCTCCCCTGACACTTCCCCATATTAAATGATCAGTTTAACATGAGAAAATCATTTAGGATAATTAGATATTAGTTATTATGACATTACCTCTCTCTTGAAATCATAGTCGTCCTCGACTATGAGGTAGAGAAGATAAAGCATATTCATTAGTCCTTTTCTTAGCGGGTAGAGGATCCCTATGTTACCCTACGACATCGTTCCAGAATGGATGACTAGTCTATTTGGTGCTTGAGAGCCTAAGCTTCCGCAAGCATGTCTGCACTTTAGTCCTATCAATCTTCCATAGTAGAGTGACAAGCTCTACTTGGTGTTTGGGAGACGTCGTCTCCGCAAACTTGATCTAAGCATGCATACTACTTCATTTTTGTGCATAATAAAGAAAAAAAGAGTCTTATAAGACAAAAACTTTGTTCATTTTTTACTCTAGGGAAGCATTGTAAGCATTGACAAGGTTTAGGTTATCCTTTAATTGTATGCCTTGCATCCATCTAGCATCTTCAAAAGGATAATTCGTAAACTTTATAAGATATCATCGGATAGTCTTACCGCCTCTTACTACCTTGTCTTCATGTTGGAGAATGGACTCGGGCTGCAGTATCTCTTCTTGGTCCTCAATCTCCGGTGGGTCTTCAATTGTTGGTTCTTGTGGTGGCTCTCCTTTGTAAGGCTTTAGTAGGCTCACATGGAAAGAATTGTGTATGAGCTAGTGGTTGGGCAACTTGAGTTGATAGGCCATCTCAATGATTGGCCTAAGAATCTGGAAGGGACCATAGTACCTTTTTGCTAACCATCCATTTGTGGGTGATAGGAGGAAGAGAAATTTAGCCTTGTCCCTAAATTCTCAAAGAGACCCTTCCAGAAGTTATTGGTCATTCTAGGATCTCTATCTGACACTATGGACATTGGCAAGCCATGGTATTTAAAGATTTGTGAAATGAAGAGGGTTGTCATTTGATGGGCTTTGATAGTCTTTTTGACAGGTATAAAATGAGCTTGTTTATGAACCTGTCTACTATCGTCCATATTCCGTATTCCCATGGATAGACTTAGGCAATCCAAAGATAAAATCCATGGATATGCTCTCCCATGGTGAATTAGGGATCGGCAAAGGTTAAAGCAATCCAGGTTGCTTCCCTCCATCAAATTTTTTTCTTTTGGCATACCAGACATTTAGAAACATACTCTTGTACGTTTGCTTTCATGGTAGGCCAATAGAAATAGTATTCACTCCCTTTTAGGGTAGACTGAATCCCTCTATGCCCCACATAAGGAGGAGCATGAGATTCATACGAATTTCATTTTGAATCTCATTTTACAATCTGGCAAGCACTTTGGATAGAGCTTTTATGGCCATGCATGAAACTTGTTGTTTTTGGCCGAGATCGTCCGCATTGAACTTTCTAGGCAAACGAGTGTGTTGTTTCGAAACACTTGACATTTATGCATTTTGAAAGAAAATAATGCATGCTTACACATGATAAAATATGCAACAGTTCCACATCCAGGGCCTTGCCTGCCCCGAAAGGTATGTACATAACTGCAATTGTGGCATCCGTTTTTGCAATTATTACACTATGTACATTATAGCATTTGGTCCCATATATCAAAAGCATTAAAAGTGAGGTATATATTTTAGGTTCACATAATTCACACGCCACAATGCAAAAACGAATCTGAATTCCGTCAAGGAAATGTGACTTAGATGGCATGTTACAGCTGGCCAAGGAAGTCTACAAGGCCCTTTACCATATTAACTCAAATTGATAAAGGGGAAGCATCCCAACTACAACAGTCTACTCAACAACACATACAAGAACACGGAAAATGATATGGCTCCTACCATGCATAATTTTATGGAGAAGGATGGAAACAGCCCAAACATGGTCACCTACATCAGCCTGATAGATGGCCTGTAAAGGGCGAAGAAAGTCGGCAAGACTCTAGTTGTTGGGATTTCCCTAGCCATGGAGTGCTACCCTCTCTCTCCATGACATAATGGAAATACACTTCCATGAGGCATATATTCATGCATACATCCATGACCCATATTGAAGACTTCATTGAATAAAGTTCAAAGATTGCATTAAAGAAGGTCCATGACTTCTATGCTTTTAGAAGCCTAGGATTGGGCTATAAAAGCACTATGTACATTAGTCATTATGAATCTAATGCAATGTTATCATCTTTTGCATACACATTGAGTCTACTCCTTGATTAGTTTTTTACTAACTCCATTACGCTAATCATTCAAATGAAATCCACTACCGATTACCTACCTTAACATTAATCCCTTCACATGGTATTAGAGCTTGGTTTTAGCCTAATTTGCATTTCCTAGTCTAGCAGCCATCGGATCCTAGGCATCAATATTTTTAGGATTTCAAACATTGCATATTTTTTTCTTGCTAGATTTTTTTGTTTTTGGATTCGGGTAGTGCACGACCGGCCACTCCCCTCATACACCAAAAAAGTATATAAGAAGAACGACCAGGACTATGCACCTAGAAACCGAAGGCAGACGCTTTTGTCACTAGTTTCCTCTGGACTACGAGAGGCCAGAATTATCTACACTCTTAGGGCCATGACTAATCCCTTGAGAGACCCATTTTGCCAACTTGATTTGGGCATGACAGCGACCAAGTACCTCTGTTCAGAGGCCTAGGTACTGCGGGACTTTCTTGCTAGATCAAGTGGTGCTCATCTCTTTCATCACTAGGTCAAAAATTATACTTACTTTGGATGTGCATGTTTGATCAGGTGGTAGTTCTTTTTTCAGGATTTTTTGAATATCCAAAGGGGCATGATCTTATCTCTTCTTTGAATGGTGACAAACAGTTTGTAGTAAGGGACCACTCAATCTTCAAAGTCACACTTGCTAAATATTAGATCGGTTGAAACTGCTTGTAGTTGACCAGCCTCGGGACTAAGTGGCACGGGCATGGGAGGGTGGGATCTACGGCCGGGGCCGTAGATGTGCAATACGGGTACCCTAGATTACTTTTTGCAAAAAGTAATCTAGGGTACCCGAGTTTTGAAAGTAATCTAGGGTACCCACTTTTGCGGGCATGGGTTTTGAACCCGTGACCTCACCCATGAGAGGTGTATACCCTAACCACTACGCCATGCGCGCGTTGTGAAACGTGGGGGCCCTAATTTACTTAAAACATGTTTACACAAGGGCGGCTGCCAAAAGTAATCTAGGGTACTTTCGGTGCTGCCACTGGGATCTACGACCCACAATCCCCCGGCCGTAGATCCCACCCTCCCATGCTCATGCCACTTAGTCCTGAGGGTTAACCAGCCCCTTTTGTTGCTCAATGTCCTCCATCAACAATCATTAACTACTCATTTCTGAGTGTTGCGCCAAATCTATAAACAAGCCTTGTCTCCTATAAGCTTGAGATTAAGGCTTCGCCACCATCTCCAAGGCGTGCCGAGCTGCTTCTTCTAGCTACAAACTTCCACGAGACCCAATCATCATCATCAACTCATACTATTTTCATCACCGAGCCTAATGCATCTCCTCTCCCTGGCCCTTTTGCTTCAAGCGGTGTTCAATAGCATAAGAGGGTCCGCGTGCTCGTGATCGGCCCTGCTTGGCTGTTTGCCAGCAACCGAATAGTCTGCTCCAACTAGCGTCTAGAATTCTTTCAATTCACCCTATGTAGAACCACCAAGCATTTGAATCAAGCCCTTAGTAAGGGACCCATGTCACAACTGCGGCTTCATACCTTCTTGGCCATAGTCTAAACCCGATAAGGGATGATTCCTATGCACATAAGCTCAAGTGCACATTATGGAATGTATGTTCTATTTAATATCAAGATCAACAAAGCCCCTACATTCACACTTGCACAACCATGAGTTCCAAACACTGTCTGAAGAATTTATCTGCAATAAGACCACCCATCATCACCATTGTTGATATGTATGCAGCACGTATGTATAGAGACAGTACACACATGCACATGGGTCCCAAACATTTCCTACAAGCCAAGTGTATGGGAAGACCGCCCATCATAATGAGTACACACACAAGGGTCTTTTCTCACGCTACCCAAGGAAGCAAGGAGCTTTGGCAAGCCGCTCCTTTCACTGCATCCAAAGTCAGCATACTAAAGAAAGGGGAATTACGCTTCAAGCTTGGTTCCAAAGAAGACATCTACCCACCGCTTTACAGATTGCATCTTTGCTCAAGGGGAGATTTGTCTTGTGTTTTTGTCATTTAATCATGTTTTTGTCATTCAATCATTGTATTTGGTCAAGACACTACCATAGAGATAGTATCTCTATTTGGTAAGACTCCCATTGCATATTCTACAATTCCTAGAATTTTGCATCATATGCACAATAAAATGAGCATCACTCTGCTCTATATAATCTATGACTTGTACGAAGACATGAACCAAGGAGATGATGAAGATGAAAAATATAAAGAATAACATGAAGAAAACGAATGGGAGCCAAGGAGAAGAAGACCACCATGACACATGAAGCAACACAGTGTTCACCACTTTTATGATTATGATTAATGATGTACTCTAGAATTGAGCCTAGGCATGACTAAATGGCCACCTTTGTGAACCATATTGTGATGAATCAAATTGAACTACCTATGATGTATCAGTGTGCCATCACAAACCCTAGATGAATCACCTCAGAGTACCCATGATTAATTCAAGGGGGAGTTTGTTGGAATTGCACTAGCCGTGGAGTGCTATGGGAATACCCTCTCTCTCCATGACATGATGGCCATACTATTCCATGAAGCATTGGAGAATAAGGGGCTAGGAATGTTGAATCCTTTAGAGATGTGGATGATGTACTAGTTATAGATTGGGCCAGGAACCAGTTATGTTGACGAGCATGTGCATGTGAAAGGGGTATCTTGTGAAGAAGTTTTATGATGCAGGAAATATGGAAACAAGTGTATGCAAGAAAAATGTGTGAATTGTGAGCATGCAACAGGCATTTCCCAAGGATGCAATGTGCTATTCTCACATGTAATTGTGTTGAGTGATGTACACAATACAATGATATCGGTGTGGGTTGAAAGCAAGTTGTATGAAACTAGCTTGAAGACATTTTGTTTGCTATGAAAAATTGGTATGGGGGCATCATACGTTAGATGAATGAATAGGTTGTTGTTCAAAATGGGATATGGTGTGTACGATGAAGGAAAATAAAGGAGTTGTAACATGGCCTCCATGACAACAAGGAGTTCATTAGACAACCTAAGCTTAAGGTATTGGCTCAATCTACATGTAATTGTAATGTTAAAAAGAAAAAAAGTCCCGAGTCTAACACTAGAGGAGAATCATAAGTCCCCCTCCATCACGGAGGGGATAAAAGTGGAGGTGGAACAGCACATTCCCTATGGTATTATTAGCAATGTGGAGGATGGTGATAACTCTACACCATACGATGTATGGTCTTCTTTTTTCTTTATGGACACAAGCATCCCCGTGCATGAAATGTATCTCTCCATTCTAGAGATTATCGTTTGCAAATTTTTCTCTTCCACTCATTCGTTAATACCAAATTCTACTTGCTACGAGGTTGTGAAGCTTATGGGGAAATCTTCGAGGAGAGATGCTTCGAAGCCTCAAGAATAATCTATGATATGAGGTGAAAGGTACAAGTCTACTCCCCTTCTTTAATGGTTTCTTTGATCATTATTGGCTTTTTAAAAAAAACTACCTTACACCTACATAGTGCAAGGAAACTAAACCCTAAAGGAAAGGTAAGGAAGAAGAAATGGATACTTGACGACTTCTTTATATGGAGATGAAAATTCCTTTTACTTTCCATAGGGCTTTTCATTGCTTAAAGTCACCCTTCTCTTATGCATTTGAGATTTTTTGAAAGGATTTTTATTATTTTAGATTGGACACCCTACTCCCCTAAATTCACTACTCATTCAACTTTAATTAAAAACACTTTTCTTTTACAAATTCCCCCCAATATTCTCTTACCTCCCCCTCCCACACCCACCTCCCTATCATTGGCCCCCTGCGCCTTGCCCCCTACGTACACCTCCTACATCTCCCTCATCCCTCTGCACGGAGAGAGATTTCCATCGCAGCAACTAAAAAACAACTTTCTTGGGATTGTAGCACCCGAGGAGAGAGAGAGATCCCCTCCCCCCAACCATGTCGAGCTGCTCCCTCTGCCTGCGATACCTGCTTACATCTCCATCCCACCTCTGATGCCCGTCGCCTCCTCACATTCTCACACCCTCATCCCCTTGGCACCGTTAGCAATAGACACGGCAACAACTCCTACAAATGGGAGCATGGAAGGCCTGCGAATACCAAGAATAATGTACTGCAAACCATAAAACAGACTAATCGACATACCTAGCAATCCCATAAGTGTATAATCGCGTGATACACGAACAGAGAGAGATAAAGAGCGAGATAGAGCAAGAGAGCGTGTGTAGTGCACCTCCAAAAATGAGTGCTACACCGACACCACGAGAGATAAGAGAGGAGAGGAGAGAAGAATAACGCAGACACTAAGTGCAATCTCCCCCCGTGCAAGAGTTACCATTTCCCTCTTACACGTATTTATTTTATAGATTTCTTGAATGGTCAAAGTGAGTACAAACTGGCCGGCCGGTCATAAATGGCCAAAGCTCATAAAAGAGCACTTGAATAATAGAATGTACATAAAAGATATATATCCATTTGCATAGGCCTAGATTGGTCAAGCCTTTTCCACCTGTCAGTTTGCAACAAATTGTAAAATATCAATCCCATAACATACCTCTCCATTGGAAAGCAACTGTCCTCATTTAGAAACGGTATGAATCTACAAACAATACTTGTCAAAATTAGTGATTAGTATTACATGTCAAAATATCACATAGTAAAAGAAAAATTTATTAAACTAAAGAATATTGCTTATGCATGTCGTCATCCACATACTACCTATGCTGGTGTCCCATACTACTAGAATAAGCAGTATATGTCATACCCTGATGAATCAAGATATCATTGGTCACACTCAGTATCAATCTCATAAATGTCAAGTCCAATCACATACACATTGTCGTGACAAAAAATGATAATATACCAAAACTCAATCCAATTCCAATTCCAAATATAATTCCAAATCCAAATCACTTTCATTATGTACCCAGGTAACAAAATCATACCAGTTACAGTGGTGGCCAGCCACTGCAACATGATTTTGTGATCGATCTTGCATAATAAGACGTGCTGCCTAAATCGGAAAATCTGCACTAATGCTGCCTAGATCGATGTATTTGCTTTTATATTTGTGAATCTGTATTTTGTCGGTGTGCTGCCTAAATCAGCGGATCTGCATGGACAATTGGTGTTGCCTAAATCGACGAATCTACACCAGATGAGCATTGACACACTGCTTAAATCGGCAAATTTGTGTGCATGTGACCAATGGACCATAGAAGACATAAAACAGAAAAATATTTACTATCTGATTGACACCGGTTTGGAGTATATCAAAGTACTTAAAAAAGTGTTGCTGATTATGGAAAGTACCTCAGCTCGTGTGAGTATGGACATAGCTTAATGTCAAATGCTCCCAATAACAATTCAATTTAGTTCAAAGTGCAAGCCACAATATGAGAGATGGCTGGGTTCATAGCTCAAAAGATAACATGAAAAAAGAAAAGCAGGGAGGTATTTTGGATGTACGTACCTGGTTGACGGAATGCATTTGGAAATATATATTACTAGTTTATGCGAGGGGAGAGAGGTACAAGTAGGAGAAAGCTGTAACTATCAAACTTACACCAAAGTATAGTTAACACATTCAAAAAGTGTACATTTTGTGGTAGTGATTGGCCATGCAATAAAAGAATATTTTTCCTATCTAGAATTTGATTCGATTTAATTATTTAATTTCACATTTAGAACGTAAAGTGTTGGCACTTTGTGTTGGAATTAGGGTTGCAGAGAAACGCACACAGCTTGGAGAAGACGAAGGAAGCTCAAGGCACACAATAGAGAGTGTGTTACTTAGTATGCAATGGAAAGATAGATAGACCTAGGGTGGTGGGCGTATATACAATGCTCGGGGGAAAAAACCTCCTAAAGAGGGAAAAAATGCCCCGGCGGTCCTAGTGTGTTCACACACATCACTACCACATGTATATGGTAACAACTCCCCCCTGTAGTGATGCGGTGAACGAGAGCTGGCACATGAGTAAAGGGAAGTGCCATGCCCTGAGGACATGATCAGTCCACAAAGGGGAGTAAGCCCAAAGCTTTGTGGAAAGCTTCAAGCTTCTCACGAGACAATGCCTTTGTGAAAAGATCTGCAAGGTTGTCCTGTGTTGGCACATAAGCCAAGTTGATCTCTCCTGCCGAGAGCCTCTCCCTGACATAGTGGTAATGCACCTCAATGTGCTTTGTGCGAGCATGAAAAACTGGGTTCCTCACAACTACCAATGCACTCTGACTATCAATGTAGATAGTGTTGGCAGTGTCCTGTCCAACACCCAAATAAGCCATAAGGCGTCTGAGCCATACACACTCAATCGTAGCTGTGAAGAATGCCTTGTACTCAGCCTCACAACTCGAAGTGGCCACAGTAGGTTGCTTCTTGCTCAACCATGATATACATGAACTGCCAAGCATGAAACAAAAACCACTTGTGGACACTCGCGTGTCAAAACAACCAGCCCAATCCGAGTTCGAAAAAGCATGTAAGTCTGGCGGCAATGATCCCCCCTTGGGATAAAACAAGCCAAGATGTAAAGTGCCACTAAGGTAGCAGAAAATCCTCTTGACAGCTTGCCAATGCTTAGACCATGGGCTATGCATAAATCTGCTGACCTAGGAGACTGCAAACTGAATATGTGGCCTCGTGTTGCATACATAAATGAGGCAGCCAACAGCAGTTTGGTAAAGAGTGACATCAGCAGGATCGCCAGCATCATGTAGACTCAACTTCAAACCTGTTTCCATGGGAGTGGCAATAGGTTTGCAATCCTCAAGTCCAAACTTACATAGCAATGTCTCTATGTAACTTTTTTGACATAAGGCAATACCACCATCACACTGCTTAAACTGTATACCCTAGAAAGTAGCATTCAAATCAGCCTTAAATTCAGCAATATGTCTCTCATTTGGTCCAGTGATCAGTAAAGAACCACAATGAGAATTACATCATTGACATAAAGAACCACAATGAGAAGGACATCATTCTCACGCTTTACATACAATGTGCTTTCTGTTGGACTGTTACGAAAGCCTCGTTTAACCAAATGAGTGTCAGCTTTCTCATACCAAGCACGAGGAGATTGCTTCAACCCATACAAAGCCTTCTTGCATCTGCACACTTTGTCCTCTTGTCCTTTTATGACAAAACCACGAGGCTGCATTACATAAACTTCCTCAAATATGTCACCATTCAAGAAAGCAGTAACAATGTCTGATTGATGTACATCCCAACCAAAATGAGTTGCCAATGCACATAGAAAACGCATTGTAGTCATACGACAAGTGGGAGCAAAAGTCTCTTCATAATCAATGCCTTTTTGCTGTGCATAACCCTTTGCAACAAGTCGAGCCTTATGGCGATCGATCTCACCATCCGGCTTGCGTTTTAACTTGTAAACCCACTTCGTACCAATGGCCTTTTTGCCAGGAGGCAAATCACATAATGTCCGTGTGTCATTTTCTATAAGTGCATCATATTCTGATTGCATGGCAGCCATCTAATTTTCTGAATTCTGTGCTTCATCAAAAGACAGAGGCTCTTCAACATCATGTAAGGTAGACACAGCCAAACCATAACAATCTGATGCATAAGATGCATGGCGAGAGCCTGAACGAGTACGACTAGACAAAGGTGCATCCAATTTACTATCACGCAAAGTGTGCACCAGCCATTTTGGCATAGCTCATTTTCAGCCCTTTCCTCATCAAGTACATCATGTACATCTTCATTAGTAATAGGCTGATCAAAAACACTTTCAGAAACCCCCATAGGCTGTACATTTGCCTCATTGGAACTTACATTCGTATTTCCACCACTGAAAAGAGGCAACAAAGTGTCATAAATGTCCTGTGAGATTACATTATTGTCTCTAGTACATGTCAGCAAGGGTTGAACAAAATCTTCCACAAACACTACATCCCGAGAAACCAGAATACGTTTATTTGCGGATGATACAACCTGTAACCTTTGCTTTCAGCACTATAACCAACAAAAATACATTTGACAGCCTTATCATCCAATTTTCTGTCTTGTGGTACCAAAGCATATGCCAAACAGTCAAAAACACGCATGTGCTCAATAAGAGGCTTTCTATCATGCCATGCTTCATATGCCTGTTAAGTACATAAGTGGCACACATGATGGCCTCAAGCCAAAAAGAATGCGGCAAAGCTTGAATTTTGACCATACATCGTGCCATTTCCATAAGTGACCTGTTTTTCCTCTCAGCAACACCATTTTGCTGAGGTATATAAGGCACTGTACATTGGTGTTTTATCCCACGACTAGCCAGAAATGCATTAAATTCATGAGACATATACTCCCCCCCTCGATCGGAACGAACGGTGCCCATATTACATTTCGAGACATTTTCAGCCATAGCTAGAAATTGTTTAAAGCACATAAAAACTTCGGACTTCGCTTTAAGCGGAAATACCCATGCATGCCTGGAGTAATCATCAATGAAAGTCATGAAGTACAGGTAATTGCCCAAGGACGGAGTTTGCATGGGCCCACAAACATCACTATGCACAAGCTGCAACTTGCATGTGGCCTGAACTGAACCATCCTTTGGAAACTTAGAATGTTGCATCTTACCCAAAATATAGCCTTCACAAACATGTTTGACAGGTGCTTCAAGAGGCGGCAAAGAGGCAACCATATTAGATTTCTGCAAACGCAGCAAACTGGAAAAATTCAGATAACCAAAACATGTCTGCCAAAGTTTTGCATCTGAAATAGCCCTTGAATCTGCAACAACATTTGCAAAATTTTGTCCACACTTGTCATACAGAGTGAGCTTATACAGCCCACGGCACAAAAGGCCAGATGCAAAAATTTCATCACCAAAACTGAGATCATGAATTGTACATCTGTCATCCACAAATTTGACTACAAGTCCAAGTCTAGCAAGTGCGGATACAGACAAGAGATTCTTCTTGATCCTAGGTACATAAAGTGCATCAACAAGTGTGAAGGAACTACCATTTGCAGCAGTAAGCACAATCTTTCCAACTCCCTGAACTGGATAAGAGGCATTGTTGGCACAAGTAATAGAATTCCCATGAGGGACAGACTCGAAAGAGGTGAACAATTCACGATGTGAGGTAATGTGCTTTGTAGCACCACTGTCAAAATACCACACATGTGAATCTGCAGCAACTAACAAGCATGCATCGTGGAGAACAGGAGTGTAAGTGCACTCTGCGCTAAAAGCCCATTCTGCATCAACATTATCAACACAGTCTCCTTTCACAGAAGACTCAACAATGGCTGCATTTGTAGTGGAACCAGTAGTTGTAGTGGAACCACCCTCTTTCTTCTTAGCCTCTTTGGCCTTCAACTTAGGACACTGCTTGATCAAGTGATCGTTAGCTTTACAATAATGGCAACGCATCTTCTTTTTGCCCTTATCACCAGAATTGCCAGACAAAGTGCTGCCAGCAGAAGCATTAGGAACAGAAGTTTTACCACTCGCAGCAGAACCATAAGAAGTGGCTGCATTGCTGTTACCACCCTTTCTTTGAGAAGCAATAAAAACCTATGCAACTGCAGGCTGTCTAGTCCTATTTTTTCTGGAAAGTGACTCTTGCAACAGCAATGTGCATAATGAATCAAACTTGACAACTTCTAGATTTCCTTGGGTCATAAGTCTCCAAGTACTAGCAAAAGTCTGGTAAGAATTTGGTAAGGCATCAAGAACAGTCTGCACAAGGGAAGTGTCTGAAATGACTTCTCCTGCAGAAATAAGTTGCTCATTGATATCCTTGACACTAGCAAGGAAAGTTTCCATATCATCTTCCTCATGCATAATCTTCGACTCCAGCTCTTTACGTAGCAAAGCAATTTTAGCCTCATTGCGACTTGCATAAAGACCAGCCAAAATATCCCAAGCTTGTTTTGCAGATTTTGTTGAACGGATGTGAGGAACAATGGTGCGCTTCACAGACAACGCAATCAATGCATGAGCATGCGCATCCTTAACATCCCAACGAGCTTGTTGTGCCGTAGGCAAAACAACCCTAACAGCAGCAATCCTTGCAGCAAGACCTGCAACATCCTCAACATCTCCTACATCCTCATAACCAGGACGTACATCAATGCCCTGCACAATATTCCAGACGCCCTTTGATACAAGAATGTTTTGCATCATATAAGCCCACATAGGGTAATTGTCCCCATCCAAGCTGTTCTCAGCAGCAAACATCTTGAACACATCTGTGTTGTTGTTGTCAACCATGGTAAATGTTGCACCTGATGTGAAAACTGCCCAAAAATAGGAGAAACGGAGCGAGAACAACACGTTCTATATAGCACAAACCGTAGAAGACTATAAGGCACCTGTTATGCAGAAATTGGCACTGACAAAAATTCTACACAAAATGACGAAATAGCCTGTGCAGCACTGCCCGTAGTGGAAACGGAGGCCGAAATGAGCCCGAATCAGAAATTTGAGAACGCTCGCTAAAGCTCACTGAAATCGGAGAAAGTGAGCAGGCGTGTATTGGAGCTACTGGCAACTGATCCCGGGAGGACGCAACCTGCTCTGATACCAATTGTTGGAATTAGGGTTGCAGAGAAAACGCACACAGCTTGGAGAAGGCGAAGGAAGCTCAAGGCACACAATAGAGAGTGTGTTACTTAGTATGCAATGGAAAGATAGATAGCCCTAGGGTGATGGGCGTACATACAATGCTCGGGGGAAAAAACCTCCTAAAGAGGGAAAAAATGCCCCGGCGGTCCTAGTGTGTTCACACACATCACTACCACATGTATATGGAAACACTTTGACTTGACAATGGCAATGTTAAAATAAATTAAACTGGAGCACAATATGGACTAGTGTAAAGGGCACTGACTAGTGTTTAGTCAAGATATCACAAGCATTTATCATGTAAAGGTCATACTATAAACAATAGATTGGTCCAACAATGCAAAATTAATTTGATCGTAGATTCTCTTTCCTTGAAGTCTCCATTTATGACATGCATTTTTAGTTAGACATAAAATTAGGTAAGATAATCTAGGTTTTTTGTGCATCATGAGAATTCCTGGCAAAACCAGATACTTAAACTTCTTGTAGGAGGTAGTATGGGAGTTTGCAGCTTGTACAAATTACCTAAACTAAGTTAAACAATGCCTTAAAAGTCAGATAATGCATACCACACGAGGTATAGCCCTATCATTCAAAATTAGGGCGAAGTAAATGTCGAGTTAGCTTGAGTAAAAGGAGAAGGATCCATCAAGTAGAGATTCCAATTTGCACATTAACAAGACACTATCGATATGTGTGTGCACGTGTGTGTATGCGTATAGCATTCGAATTGATAAGTGAGTGTGTGTGTGTGTGTGTGTGTGTGTGTGTGTGTGTGTGTGTGTGTGTGTGTGTGTGTGTGTGTGTGTGTGTGGGTGCCAAAAAGTCATCGACTTGCGAGGTTGTGGATAATCGAATACAAAGATAGGGCTCGCAGTCTGGTTGAGTGGGGAAAGAGAGAGAGAAAATGAAATGGAATGTTATATTAACCGTCTTCAAAATGCCAAAATTACATATGAAAGCAAACTGATACAATCCTTGTGTATCTTTTCAAATGCCTGGGTATAAATAAAATATGAAGTACAATAAAAGATTGAAACATTAAAACTAAAAGCATGAAATCACCACATTAGAATTATCATGATTATCGTTAGTGTATGTCGATGCTTGGCATTGGGCGTTGTCCGAGAAACTATTGCATTGGTCACCGAAGAGTTTTGTAGATGTCCGCTTCTGTAAGTAGTCTTAGGCGCGGGGGAGGGGGCGGGGGGATGTTGTGGAGGTGTCAATTGCAGTAGACGAGGGGGAAAGAGCAAGAAATGAAATGAAATAAAATGTAACATTAAATGTCTACAAATGCCAAAATTACATTTGAGTCAAAACTGATACAATCAGTGTGAATGTAATCCAATGTTTGGGTACTAAAATAAAATGAAGTAAAGTGAAAGACTAAAATCGTCATCCTGATCATTGATGCACATGGATCGAAAGTTGTTTGAGAAAGGATTGCAGCGGTCTCTGCTATTATAATTAAGTGGCCGTGATTTGCGTAGAGTAGTTGGACATGGCGTTCATGTTAAAGAGTGCCTCATTGCTGTCTTGGCTGGTGGCTCTTGATTTTTCTTCTCGTAACCCCTTATCTCGTCAAACTCCCATTACCTGTGTGTACACTGCTAGGGCCCAGGAAGGTTGATAACTATGATAACAAATTATCACCGGCTTCTTGTTGTGCAGATGAGCAATCGGTCAGTGCAACTGAGGAGGATCTTGTATGGTTGAAGTCTCAGCTACTTGCCAGCAGCTTGAAACAGCTCCCCAAGCACCTAACAAATCGCACCCCCTCCGCAAAGGCATCAACCCTCACACTCGTGAGTAGCGGCTCGTTGAGCAGCTGAGCCAAAAAAGGAAGGTTGGCCAACATAAGGGGAGAGAGGGAGTGGGTTCAGTGGTGGTTGTATGAGAGAGAAAGTGAAGTTGTGCTCCAGACATCAGCCGGCCACATGGTTGGAGAGAGAGAGAGAGAGAGAGAGAGAGAGAGAGAGAGAGAGAGAGAGAGAGAGGGGTTGATAGCTAACGATCTATGGTGGTTGTGGAGAGAAAGAGAGGGAGAGAGTCTGATAAGGCTTACATGGGGGGGGGGGGGGGGGGGGGGGGTGTCAGTTGGAGACCATACGATGATCGCCATTGTTTGGCCAAGAAAAAAAAAGGAGAGAAGTCGCCTGACAGTTGAGACAGAGAGAGAGAGAGAGAGAGAGAGAGAGAGAGAGAGAGAGAGAGAGAGATGAGCTGTATCGCATTGCCATTGGACAGTGGCGGGCATGGAAGAGAGAGGAAAGGGAGATCTGATGTTGCGGTTGCGGTTGCGGTTGCGGTTGCGGTTGCGGTTGAAAGAAAGAATTGGTTGAGAGAGGTGAGAGAGATAGAAATCTTGACACACAGCTATTTTTTGGCCAAAGGGGGGGGGGGTTGTAACATTTAATGGCCTAGTAACTTGTGTGTAGCGGAAAATAGCATAGACATAGTGAGCATTTCATTATAATAGATTCCTAATGAGCATAGCAAGAGTGCTTGGATGGAGAGAGCTACAAAAAGCATAACACCTAGTTAGATAGGCATGAACAATGCTTCAAAAGAGAGAGAAATTAAGCTATTGACAGCATTTGAGGACCGGATTTACATGGGGCCGATCTCCCCTCCAAAACGCTTTGTATTATAGGTTTCCCCCATCGAGAGAGACATTTTACAATACAATACATTGTGTTCCTTCAATAACTTGATGGTGCAATGAAGATGGAAGCTTCAAGCACCATGCAGACACTTATAAAACACAACATCAATTTCCTCACGGTTTCAGACCCAAGACCTCACACACCTTCGAAGATGGTGAGAGCTAGCAGATATGAGAGTAGATTAAGAGGAAGGAGTAGTCTTACGAGAAAGAAGTATATCTCCTCACATGATCACTCATAAAAGCTTAGCATAGCTTAGTAATTAGCATGGTAGAGGAGATGAGCATGCAATGAAGCTTGGCTCTTGGTTGTATTTTGCATCACAAAGCCAAGAGTTGTTGGTGTAGGCCTCCCTTCTCACAAGCTTGGAGTAGATGATGAGTTTTCCATTAAAGCTTAAGAAGGAGAGAGAGAGAGAGAGAGTCTTCTTGCTTCACACATGAGATTGTGTGTGTGTGTATGTGTGTGTGTGTGTGAGAGAGAGAGAGATAATGCCTTGCCAAAATCAGCCCCCTCTCTCTCTTGGTCGACCCCTCTTGCAATTTACTCATGCTGGCACTCCATTGGACCCTGCAAAGCTTAGCCAATCATAATTGAGAAGCATAATTGATAGCCTTGTGACATGTGTCCCCCTTTCCCTTTTGTGAGAGATTTAGATAATTAAATAATGAAATTAAACTCTCATCGGACCCCTTTGTCTTCTGGCCAATAGGAAGTAGGCAAGCCATTGGGCTGCTAAATGCTCATTGGACCCCTTGGAAGACTATCCAATAGTCTTCTAGAGAGCTTAATTCTTATTGGTTCTTTTATCAAGTGTTTTTAAATGAATTAAACTAGATTTACTCGAGCCTAATTCTCATTGGTCCACCTCTATGGCCATTCAATAGGATTTGAGTGCACCTTGTGGGCAACTAGGCTAGGGAGCTGACATGTGTCCCCTATTCCCTTTGTGTAAAGGAAGCCTGCATGTGTTGTGTGTGTGTGTGTGTGTGTGTGTGTGTGTGTGTGTGTGTGTGTGTGTGTGTGTGTGTGTGTGTGTGTGTGTGTGTTTCTCTCTCATCCCCTACTTACAGGGCTCGCCCCCTCCTATGTAGGAGTCTTGAAGACTTTTGTGTACACTCACAAAGCATCCAATTTTCCTATGGTTTGACCATTGGACACAACCTTTGAATTTTGGAACCTTAGCATTATGGAAGTCTTAATGGGTTGAACCTTAGGGTCTTTAAAGCCCATTGTTGCACATTGCTCTTTTGCAGATGGCCCCCCCTTTGGATCCCTATTTTCCCTCCTTTGGATCCCTATTGTGGCCGGTTTGCCAGCTTAACCAATATTCTAGTTTTTTCTCCCCTGGTACTTCCCCATATTAAATGATCAGTTTAACATGTGAAAATCATTTTGGAGAATTAGCTATTAGTTATTATGACAGGGGTTGTTTGTATGGTAAAGCACAAAGTGGGCACTGAACTGGGGTTCAGTGTTACCCTCACAAGGAGTGGTAGTTGGCTCGTGTAGCCTTCTGTGAGAGCCTTGGTGCGCATGCAACCATCAAACAAAACCAAAGGCGAGTATGCATCAGTTAATGGCCGAGCTGGTCTATGACACCATATCAAAGTTCTGGTCCGAAATAGCAAAGTCAAGATGCGTCTAAGTTGCATAGTGGTTGTAAAGGGTTAGGGAGTTGGTTGGACCCTCAAAGTGTGTGTGTGTGTGTGTGTGTGTGTGTGTGTGTGTGTGTGTGTGTGTGCACGCGCGCGCGTTGTTGTTGTGGGTGCCATGAGCAAACTAGGCAGAGATAGATGTCGTTAAGGGGATATTGACCGAAAATTGGAGTCGTCTTTTTGGTGCTGTGGAGTGCACATCAAAGCATGCAACCACATGAGGTGCTTGCAATTGATGTGTGGCGCTAGGTATTTCCCCCTAGTGGGCGATGCAAAGAAGCAACACGTCATTTCTCAGGGTGGCTACTAACGCATGCAAGCAGTGACGATTCAATGTAGCTGCTAACTATTGCCAATGTGGGCACTAACAATGAGCTGAGGTACTGCTTTCCGTAGCTTGCTATTTGGTTGCGGAGGGGTGCTGCTTGGAGTCATCATGGTGATGAGCTCCCGTGGTGATAATCATGGCCATTGCAATGGCGGCGACGACGACGCCAAACACAGATGATGTCCAAGAGACCATTAAAATATTAAAGCTACCCTTCCTACGAGGTGGTTCCCACAACAGACAACCTATGTGTTTTCCTTTTAATTTTAAAATTTACATTTTTGAACTTGGCTATAGCTCAAGGCTCAGGACTGGGGTGCATTGGTCCTACTCCACTCACGCTTCTGCTTCGTCTTCGAGTTTGAGGGTATTTCAAAGGTGTTTTCCTTGATGTGAAATCTAACGTTACCTCTTCTTCTCAAGCTTGTATTAAGTAACCATTCATTCAGGAAGAAGTTCCTATTAGCTTAATACTCTCTCTAATTACTTCTACTTACTATTATTTAAATATATATTATTACTATTATTATTCACTCCATATTCTCACTTGATTATATTAATCAAAATCATCCTTCGCATAATTACCCTTATGATAAACATTGAATACCTATTATGTATAATTAATATGATCACACGAATTCTCTTACCACGATAAGAGGAATGAAAAAATATTAATAAAAGAAAACAATCTCTAATAAATCCTCAATTCCATAACAATCTTATGTAGTCTACACAAATTTCTACGAGTTGATTTAACTTAAGGACACCGCTAAACAAAAAAATAAATAAATAAATACTTAGCTTTGACTCCTTGTTCACAACATCTGTCGTATCCATAATTATTGTGTAGCCAAGAACGTAGCCATGGCTTTGATACCACTGCTACAAACAGGAGCATGGAAGGCCCTACAGATACCAAGAATAATGTACTACAAACCATAAAACAGACTAATCGACATACCTGGCAATCCCATAAGCGCATAATCACGTGATACACGAGCAGAGCGAGATAGAGCAAGAGAGTGCATGCTGGTGCACCTCCTAAAACGGAGTGCTACACTAGCATCACGAGAGAGAAGAGAGGAGAGGAGAGAAGAATAACGTAAACACTGGGTGCAATCTCCCCCCGTGCAAAAATTACCATTTCCCTTTTGCGCGTATTCTCTCTGTGTATGCGTATCCAAAATCGAGAGAGAAGAGAGGTATGGGACGGTTTCCATTAGAAAGTGGGAGACACTTTTGGATACGCATGCGCCACCTGCCTCGAACTCTTCCCTCCCGGCCGCACCGCCAAAACGCATTATCTCCAGATTGTAGAATCTTCCACAAATACTCCCCCTTTTGAATTCACAGGATTCTCGTAGTGAAGCAATCCAGGCGAGCTACGTCAATTGAACTTCCAAATGACCCAAGTGCTATTGAGGCCCTGATGGTTGAAAGGCTCATAATTATCTAAATACTCTTGTAATTGGAATTTGGGCCTCCTAATCTTCGCCATGCAGCTACAGAGCTTTGGGTTATCTACGAGCATGACAGGAGGGGAGGACTTGGAGTCTCGGAGGGACTTGTCGTGGCAGGAGTTCTTCAAAGATCCTTCCAAATGGTGGGACAATCGCAGCTCCAAGCGAAGCCCCAGGCATCCCGACTTCAAGCACAAAGTTACCAAAGAGCCTTTGTGGATGCATGGCCGCAACAACCCATCTTGGGTCAAAGACGAGCTTTTCAGGCGTGGATTTGCAGTAGAGCAATCCATTGAAACTTCTAGCTCGCCAGACGCTTTTCCCGCCTCACTTATATGGGACTGCAGCAGAAATAAAGATCTGTCTAGAGGCACCAGACTACATAATGAGCTTCAGGAAAGAGGCTTACTTGAACAGGAATACTCAGATGCTTTGATTACTATGTATGCAAAGTGTGGTGAGCCTGAGAAAGCGCAAGCATTGCTGGACAAACATAACATTAGAAATACTATTGCATGGAATGCATTGATAGCAGGCTATGCTCGGGATGGACAGGGACAGAAAGCTTTAGACTGCTTTGAAAGAATGCAGGAGGAGGGCATTCCTCCAGGCGCAGCGAGCTATGTGTGCGTCTTGAAGGCTTGTGGTGTGATGGGAGCCATTGACAAGGGCAAACAAGTCCACGATGAGATTTTGAGGCAGGGATTGCTGCAACATAATATAGTGCTGGGTGGTGCTCTTGTGGATATGTATGCCAAGTGCGGTGATCTTCTGCAGGCACATACGGTCTTGAAGAATCTTCCTTCTCGCAATGTAATCTTATGGAATGCATTGATCACAGGATATGTTCAAAAGGGGCAAGGTCGGAAGGCTCTAGAATGTTGCAAAGAAATGCAATCTGAGGGCATTTCTCCAAATACAGTGACTTACATTTGTATCCTGAAATCCTGTGCTATTATTAAAGCCATTGATAAGGGGAAACAAATCCATGATGCTATTTTGAGGCAGGGCTTGCTTGAGCATAGTGTAGTGTTGGGTGGTGCTCTTGTGGATATGTATGCCAAATGTGGTGCTCTTCCTCAGGCGCAAGCTGTCCTAGACGAGCTCCCTTCTCGGAATGTCATCTGCTGGAGTGCACTGATTGCAGGATATGCTGAAAGGGATCAAGGCCAGAAGGCTTTAGAATGTTTTCAAGATATGCGACGTGATGGCATTGCTCCAGATGTAGTGACCTATTTGTCTGTCGTAAAAGCGTGTGCTGTGCTTGGAGACATTGATAAGGGAAAGCAAATCCACAATGAGATTTTAAGACAGGGATTGTTGAAGCACAATATACTACTTGGTAATGCTCTTGTGGACATGTATGCGAAATGTGGTGCCCTTTCCCAAGCACGCAGTGTCCTTGAGAAGCTCCCTTCTCGTGATGTTGTCTCTTGGAGTTCCTTGATTGCAGGATATGCACAAGAGGGGCAAGGCCAGCAGGCTTTAGAATGTTTCAAACAAATGCAGCTTGAGGACATACCTCCAAATGTGGTGACATATGTGTGCATACTCAAGGCCTGTGCCGTGATCAAAGCGCTAGACAAGGGAAAGCAAATCCATAATGAGATTTCGAGGCAGGGGTTGCTGGAGGAAAGTATGGAACTTGGTAATTCTCTTGTCGACATGTATGCCAAGTGCGGTGCTCTTCCACAGGCTCAAAACGTTCTAGAGAATCTTTCTTCTCGTGACGTCGTCTCTTGGAGCGCATTGATCGCAGGATTTGCTCAAAAGGGACTAGGTCAACAGGCTGTCAAATGTTTTGAACAAATGCAACAAGAGGGCATTGCTCCAAATGCAGTGACATATCTGTGCATGCTGAAGGCTTGTGCTGCTGTTGGAGCCATTGACAAGGGAAAGCAAATCCATGAAGACGTTTTAAAGCAGGGGCTCCTTGAGCAGAATATAGAGCTGGGTAATGCTCTTGTGGACATGTATGCCAAATGTGGTGCTCTCCAACAGGCACAAAGCATTTTAGAGGAGCTCCCTTCTCGCGACGTCGTTTCTTGGAATGCATTGATCACAGGGTATGCACAAGAAGGACAAAGTGAGCAAGCGTGGAAATGCTTTGAAAAAATGCAATCTGAGGGAATCAATCCAAATATGGTGACATTCTTTTGCCTGCTGAATATGTGTGGTCATCTAGGTCTGTTGGAAAAGGGCCAAGAACTTTTTGATAGTATGGGAGGCAAATATGGTTTGCAGCCTGATATAGAATGTTTCACCTGTATGGTCGACCTTCTTGGACGTGCTGGGCACCTAGTAAAGGCAGTAGAAGTCATCCAAAAGATGCCGTTTCCTGCTAGCTCTAAGCTTTGGCTTTGCCTCTTGAGCGCTTGCCAGAAATGGGTAGATGTCGATGTGGGAACTTGGGCATTTGAACAGGCTCTAGAGGTAGAGAAGTGTGAGGCCACTTACATTCTAATGGCAAATATATATGCGGCAGCTGGTATGCCAGGTAAGGTCAGAGACATTGAAGCTATGATTAAAAAAAATAAAACATGGAAGCAGGCTGGGTGGGTGTTAAACAACCAAGAAGGTCATAGAATACCAGGGCCGACGAAGGTGGTCAAGACGACCAAGAAGGTCATTAATCATGAAAGGGTTGAACAAATTGGTCAGAAAAGCCCATGATCTGGCATGTGAGCACAAAGCAACGAGATCAACTCAAACCTTGAGGCAATCACTTGTGAAACGTTGCAAGGACGGTTCTGTCCATGTTTAACCTGGATTGAGCAAGGAGGCATATCTGCTGATTCAAAGGCACAATTTGCTTTGTTGCCACTTTGGAGGAGTTAACTGTGTGCTCATTAACACATCTCAAGGAGTTGCATTTTAATAAAGAAGAATTTGAAGAGGTGTGCTGATTGGCACTTTCCTATGTCATTTATGTGAAGATAGATAAGTGAGAGGTTATTGTTATTGATGCCACTTCTGCCATCACCTTGAAGAGGGAGAGCTGCAAACAGCAACCTTATGATGCCTGAGCTTGCACATGGATGTGTTGGAGTCGCCCACATCTATCTTGGAGTTCACACTCTAATGCATATATAAATGGTTTGGGATTGCCCCCAAATACAGAGAAGCTGGCACGAACATAAGCCTCATTTTTTAGATTTTTAAAGAGAGTATGGAACCAGTTTATAATGGGTGAAGCTCTTAGGTCAAAGGAAATTGCAAAGAGCACTAAAGGAGAAAGAAGCTAGCAAAGCTTTTGTACAATGAGAGACCTATTCTCTGTATTTTCTCTTTTCAAGATGACAATTTTATAAAAACATTAACTGCTTGTCATCCAAATGACTCTACTATTATATTTCCATCGATGAACTAGAGCAAAGCTCTAAAGCCTGCCCTACCAAATGGAGTTGATGATTCAATGTTTCTTACTATCATAGACATCTACTTAAACTTGTCATCCATGTAGGGGTGTTGAATATTTTGCGGTAGAGGAAGTAATAAAAATGCCCGACATTAGAATCTAACATATCCTTGCCATTCATTCTAGACCTTGTAGCCTTCTCCTTGCAAATCAGCTCCTTGCCAAATTTGAGACATTTGAAGGAAATTAATAATCTCTCTCTCTCTCTCTCTCTCTCTCTCTCTCTCTCTCTCTCTCTCTCTAAACACACAACAATCCAACATAAAAGTGTCGATCCAACATAAAGTGTCGTTCTATGGATCTTGAAACTGGCCCGTAGGCCGGTAGACTTTGGCTTTCACCCGAAATTCTTTACTTTAGACACACACAGAGAGAACTTTGGAGAGGTAACTTGCGACAAGAATTAACACTTAAAGCACACACACGGCACGGAAGCTAGAATGCTCCGAGTAGACGTCGACAACTTGTAGGCCCCAAAATCGGTGCCCCTTTTGGTATTTCTTTATACTTTAAGAGAGTAAATTACAAGGAGAGTCCTGGGAATTCTTTACCTGTATCCAGCTAGATACCACCTGTTCTAGTAGAATTTCGGCAGCATAACAACCCCAAAACTTGCCCAAAACCAATTCCCCTACTGGAGCTCACTTTCATTGACATAAACCCTTTGATTTTTGTCAAGAAACAGTAAATTCATCACGCTGTATTTGCTGGTTTTTGCTTTTTGCTTTGTTTTCAGCCCTAAGCAGTCCGTGAACTGTCCTCTAACAGTGGAGCGTTGTTCCCAATGGTTATGGCATTCGTATGGCTGAGAAACAGTCCCACATAACCAGCAATGAAAACGCATATGTATGGTGAGGTTATCACCCTCACCGGTGCCTGCTTTTGGATCAGTAGTTAGCTACTCCTGTTGCTACTGAGAGAGGCTCTTGCCTCAGCAAAAATGCATAAGACCACACAGTTGTACATGAGTCAAATGAAGAGCCCTCTTGTGGGGCATCACATTATTGCACGTAGGGGAGCGAGAGAGAAATGTAGGGTGTGCAGGACATGACTTCTTGCACTACACTGTACATGAGAGGGAAAGCTTGCATTCAATAGCTCTTAACCTGTTTGACAAGCTTGCAAATGAAGCCTTCCCCGCTAGAAATCGAGCGCTACCTTCTTCTGCACGAGGAAAGTGCATCAGAGAGTGTCACTTGGCACATTTACAGGCAATTTCCCGTTTCGTGCTTTCCGCTTAAAAATCTCTCGACTGGTTGCGCAGTTGACTTTGTAACAAAGTTCTAAAATGTTCCCCTTGTCATTCGGGAGGTAATGATGCGAACATATTTTATGATCCAAAATAGTAGTTCTCTAAGTTCTAGGGGATGCTTCCGTTGGACTCCCACTGGTCATCTAACCATCTATCTCCACTAAGACCGCATCCAAAAATGCAATGTGGCCCAGCTGTTGAGTACTTCCTTTGGTGACCCTACCTTTCTTAGTATCCACCAACTTGCTAAGTGCGACGGGGGGGCTACATGATCTTGAACTGAGCCTAAACATCCTCTTACTATACGAGTTCCAGTGCCGACCAACTTCCCGTCTGCGGGTGAAACTACCGTTCACATTGGCCATACAATGTCCGACCATTTGCAACTTCAAAAAGAGGGTCTCAAAAATTAAACAAAAATCATTGGAAAGAAACCAACAACTAAGGTTAGCAGTTGCCATGTCCTCGTGACATAGTTAACATTTGCCACGTCCTCGTGACATACCCCCCTCTTGAAATCGCAAACGTCCTCAATTGCTTACCATAAATACACAACACTGATGATCTTGTGTTGTTAGCACTCCTTTATCATCGCATGTATCCGCAAGAAAGGTCGTAACACATAAATACAAATGACTTAATGAGACCTTCATACTTTTTTCATTTCCAACTATTACACTGAATTCATATATACATTTGATGTGCTAGCTCTATCATTACCCCTCCTTTGCACACATTGGGTTGGGCTATAAGTAGTGTCATAATAATCAATATCTAATTCTCCTAAATTATTTTCTCATGTTAAACTGATCATTTAATATGGGGAAGTGCCAGGGGAGAAAAAGCTAGAATATTGGTTAAGCTAGCAAACCGGCCACAGTAGGGATCCAAAGGGGGGGGCCATCTACAAAAGATCCATGTGCAACAATGGGCTAAAAAGACCCTAAGGTTCAGCCCATTAAGACTTCCAAAATGCTAAGGTTCCAAAATTCAAAGGTTGTGTCCAAAGGTCAACGTTAAGGGAATTAGATGCTTTGTGTGTGTACAAAAAAGTCTTTGCAATCCCTACTTGGGAGGGGGCTAGCCTTGCATGTAGGGGATGAGAGAGAAATCTATACACACACACACACAAGCTCCCTTTACACAAAGGGAATGAGGGACACATGTCAGCTCCCTAGGCCAGATGCCCACAAGGTGTACCCAATTCCTATTGGATGGCCTTGGAGGTGGACCAATGAGAATTAGGCTAGAGTAAATCTAGTTTAATTAATTTAAAAACACTTAATAAAAGAACCAATGAGAATTAAGTCCTCTAGAAGACTATTGGACAGTCTCCCAAGGGGTCCAATGAGCATTCAGCAGCCCAATGGATTGCCTGATTCCTATTGGCCAGGAGGCAAAGGGGTCCAATGAGAGTTTAGTTGAATTATTAAATTACCTAAAGCTCTCACAAAAGGGGAAAGGGGGACACATGGCTATCACTTATGCTGCTTAATAGTCATTGGCTAGCCCTAGGGAGGTCCAATGGGAGGATAGCAAGAGCAATTAGCAAGAGGGCTCGCCCAAGAGAGAGGGGGCTGATTTTTGCAAGGCATTATCACACACACACTCTTACACAGTCTATGTGAGAAGCAAGAAAAAGACTATCTCTTCCCAAGCTTTAATGGAGAGCTCATCACCTACTCCAAGCTTGTGAGATAGAAGCCTACATCGACACACTCTTGGCATGTGGATGCAAATCCAACCAAGATCCAAGCTTCAATGCATGCTCATCTCCTCTATCATGCTAATTACTAAGCTAAGCTATGCTAATATGAGTGATTATGTGAGGAGATGTACATCTTTCTCGTAAGATACTCCTTCTTCCTCTCAATCTACTCTCATACCTTGCTAGCTCTCACCATCTTCGAAGGTGTGTGAGGTCTTGGGTCTAAGAACGGGGATAATTAATGTTGTGTTTGCTAAGTGTTTTTCTTAGTGCATGAACCTTTCATCTTCATTGCACTAGCTAGTCTTGAAGGAACACAAAGAATTTTATTGTACAATGTCTATCTTGATGGGAGAAACCATAATACAAAGCCTTTTGGAGGGGGGACTGGCTCCATGCAAATCCAGTCCTCAACTGTTGTCAATAGCTTAATTTCTCTCTCTTTTGAAAGTATTGTTCATGCTATCTAACTAGGTGTTATGCTTTTTGTTGCTCTCTCCACCCAAGCACTCTTGTAATTCTCATTAGGAATCTATTCTAATGAAATGCCCACTATGTTCATGCTAATTTCCGCTACACACAAGTTTTTAGGCCATTAAATGTTACAAGTAGGATGCAACCCAAAGGCTTCAAGGTAAAGTTGCAATACATTTGGTGACTCTGACATTAGGAGAAAGCTGGACTCACTTTTGGGCCTTTCAGTTCTAGAGAGAGAGTGGCGCTCGACCAATGAGGAAGAGGCTAACGTTACGTTGAAAATCGACATTTTGGAGTCAAGCTCTTTTTAAAAAAAGGGAGGAAATTTATTTTGGTTCATCAAATTGCACAATTTCACGCTTTCAAGGTATAAATGTCGTAAGTCGTACTAACTATGTACCGAGGAATTTCAGAACTTTCATTGAAGACTCTATCTAGTACTTTGTTCCCGCCCAAATATGACTTTGAGTAGCTCTACTTCCCTCTCAAAACTTCTTCCCTTTTTTATATTTACACTAACCTTTCTGTGTATTCATTCTATTGCACACCATGTCTACTTCTCGAAGGCCTAGCACTACCATTGACTCTGTTAGCATTTTTAACAGTTATACTATAGACGATCAAGCATGGATTCCAACTCGTATAATTATTGGAAGTTGGGTTCTAATGCAAACTAGGAGGAGGAAGAGGAGGCAACGCAATGATTTCGTGGAGGCTTTCAAGGGTCAAGTTAAAGAGTTTAAAGTGTGTGCACAAAGCAAGCGCGTGAAAGAGGTCCTCATACAACATGCTTTCCAGCATGCAGACTTAAGGTTGCAAACATCTCCTCCAAGTTTTCCAAGGCATCGACCCAACTGTAAGTTATTTCAGCATCTCGCTTAGTGCATGATTATATTCGAATATTAAGTGGTGGATATCATCTTTGGTATGTTTCAGATATTTATCCATCGAATAGGACAGATTGGCAACCAGTTGAGAGTATAGTTGGGATTTTTTATGCTTTCCATGCATTTATTGGTGAGCAAATGTACCGAGGAAGACAACACAAGGAACTTGCAGATAATGGAATTTTCTTTTACGATATGTCATATGTGGAACCGAGAACTTCCATTGGTTGGGGTCGTGTAGCCTATTTGTCACTTCCATCCTTTGACAGCAAGGATTGGTCCCTGCCTACTTCGCAAACTAGTGAAAGCTTCAGGAATAAGTTGTTTCAGGATATACAAAAGTCCCTCAAGTATTCAATTGCCACAAAAATAGTTCGGCTCGCACTATTTATGCCTCTTGAAGTGTTTGCAGATTTTTTCTTCGATGAGCAAATAAGAACTACCGCAACAATGTTCATTTGCAAGTCTGAGAGCTGTTTGGACTTTTTAGATGATAACTGGGATAGGAAACAATCACATAACAAAATCTGTATTTTGCAAAAGAAGTCCATAATTTGCAAGTTCATTATAAGCTCTCAAAATTTCTTAGTATCATTTTACTATATTAGATATCATCTTCTTAGTGGGCAGCTTATTCCACTCGACCAAGATACAGAGAACAGCCTCGAGAGCAAACCTTTATCAATGGATCTCTACTTTCGAGACATCCTACTTACTGTGATGGAGACAATGTCAAGCACAACTCTGGCACAACTCAGGATAGATCTTACATGTGAAGAACTTCCACTTTTGCCGGAATTGTATGCATTCAGTCTCAACAATAGAAAGGTGCTTACTAAATCGATAAATTTTAATTGTCTTTAATACACTATGACTGAATCTAACTTTTTCTTCTTTTCAGATTCCAAGGCGCAAGGAGAAAACAACATTGTGCAAGGAGTCCATAACAAATACACTTCACTTAATTTCTTCCACCGAAAGCTAGGTCACATACCTTGTGCACGCAAAGAGCTTTGATGCCATGCAAACCATGATGTACTCTTCAAAATGACTAATGCAAAGATATTTTTTGGCGGTCAAACAATGTTTCAAAAATGTACATTTTCAATGTTTCAAAACTTTACATATTGTGTTGTTTCTGTCAAGAGTAATTTGCTCCCTTTCCCAGCTACTGTCCTCTCCCCCGGTTTGTGCCACTCATCCCCTGTCCTCTCCCCCGATTCGTGCCACTCGTCCCTTGCCCTCTTCTCCGGTTGCTCCCCTGCCCTCTGCTCCGGTTGCTGCTACCTCTGCGTCTGGGGACACTGGTCTCAGGCATCCTTTCGCGTCGCTCGAAATCATGGACCTCTTCCATGGCTTCCCATGCTTCTTGCACCTGTGAAGCTTCCCGTTGTTCTTGCTCTTGCCGTCGACGTGCAGCCCATTCCTGTACTTTTGCGGCGTCCGCATAATATTGGTGTATTGCTTCTTGCATATTTCGAACTTCTTCTTGAGTCTGATTGTGGCGTTGCGTCATTTCGTTAATGCGAGCCTCTTCGAACTCGTGAACTCTCGCCGCTTCCTCTCTTGTGCGTCTGTTTACCGAGATTATAATATGTTGGATGGCCATTACAGAAAAATGTCGCACATCGTTGTTGGTGTAGTTATGTAATCGAAGTTCCTGTAGAAGCGTGATACAGACATTTGTTACTTCATACATACATTGCAGCAAACAATAAAACAGCAGAGTACTTACATTCGGTATATCCATAATTTGACTGATGAGCAACACAGCATTCAAACAGGTTCGCCAGCCACAGCTATAGTCATCAGTCTGCGTGGGCATGGTTACCCGTTCGTACTTGACTACATTTCCTAGATCATGTTCTAACAAAAGATGCTCTACACAACATACAAGTTTTTTCGCGGCACTACATACATAACCACTTGAGTCAGCAACACATTCCAAAGAGACACTACACTGCTTTCCAAATGTACCCAAATGGACCTTACGTTTTTACACGACCGTGAAACGCCCTGCTTTGCCTGGAGTTTGCGTGGTAAACAATCTTAGCTTCCATGTCAAATAACATCAGACTCCAATGATCACTACAAAGACACCATCAAAGATGAGGAGAGATTCGCAATGCAAGATGTTTTTTACAAGGCAAGAAAATACTCACGATTGATTGTACGCAGTGACCAGAAAGCGCGCTAGATCAAAGTTGACTCTGCTAAACCAGTTCATCAGACTCAAAAAGGAAATTGAGTTGTTCTGCAGATAAGGCGATATCAGCGGATCTATTACGTATATTTTCTCTTGAACCTCAGGGGGCAGAAGCGAGACAGCGTGGTTAACATGAACAAATGGCAAAGATTAGACTTGAACACCAAGTGAGTCAATACCGAGCGAGTGGGGCAGCTATCGAATTCCATACGCCACTGATTCGCTTGGTATTGACCATTGTCTTGGCTGAAATGAAGAACTTGACGACTACCGCAAAGACACGGGTCAATACTGAGCGAGTCAGCAGCGGATTCCAATTCCATTAGCAACTGACCCGCTTGGTATTGACCCATGTCTTTAAGGTAGTGAACCATTATAAAGAAAAACATGGCAACTGCCACAGAGACATGGGTCAATACCGAGCGAGTAGTACCAAAATTCAATTTCATTAGCCACTGTCTCGCTTGGTATTGACCCATGTCTCGGTAGAGACCCATTTAATGAGCATAAGAATTAAAGAGCATGAGAATTACCACAAAGCAACATTGACGACCTCATTTGTTGCGAGCGAGTCGGTGAAATTGCGCATGCACATGAAGTCTACATTATCGAGGTTGGTAATGCAGGTCTCCTCTGACCTTGCAGGCAGCTGTATGTGCGCATGCACACGCGCTGAGCTCAACAAAATTCTCAACTCCTCTTCATTCTCCTCGTTGATTTGCTCTAAAATAATTGACTCATCCGATACGTTGGATGGTCCTTCTGATGTAGAGCCTTGCCCTTCCCTTTCTTGAGCTGGCTCCCTGGCTGTCTCAGGCTCCTCCCTAACAGCCTCCCTAACAGCCTCAGGCTCCATATCATTTTCCTTCAATATTGGTTGCTCCATAGATGCCTCAGGCTCCACCCTGACCTGCTCTTGTCCCTCATCATCCACAATGGGCTGCGGATCCTCCATGACTTGCTCATTTTGTTGTCTAGCTGGCTCCTCGATAACTATCTCTGTTTCTTCCATGACTGCCTCGGGGTCCACTCTGGCTTGCTCTTGGCCCTCTGCGGCTACCTCAACCTGCCCATCTGTGTCATTTCTCTCGACCCGTGATCGAGTCCTTCTGCTGTTTGTTTCAGCCCTAGACGGCTATGTCTGTCGTACACGAGGATGGAGAGGGGGGATGTTGAGAATATCCATGGTTCTACTATCCCGGATAGGCACTGACTGAAGCAGCCCATCGTAGGCGAAAACGAAGCCTACGAAGAGTATCAAAATCCCGCGGCATGATAGTGACCCGGTGTGCATGGGCAGCTAGGATATATCCATCGCTAAAGAATTCCAAGAGGTAGTCTTCAGCAATTTCTTGAAGGCAGAGGAGTGCACTGCTGGCCCATCGCATGCCGACTCTCCACTGCTCGCAAATCTCCCGCACTACTCGCTGGAAAGGGAGACGTGGAATAGCAGGTTGAACGTGTCGTTCTATCTTGCGCAGCTCTTGCATTACACCTTTGTGCGCCTCATATCGACGTCTTCTTGCTTGAGCATTCAAAGATTCACCTGTTGCCCTCCTAGCGCAGGCCTTTACACGAGGCATCTCTACAAATACAATAACACCAAAAGACAATTCATTTGTCAGCACAAGGGACTTCAGATTTAAGGAAAGGTCAGTACCAAGCGAAAAGATGGATAGAAAAGAGTTGCCTTGCCTTATTCGCCCGGTAGTGACCTCAGAAAATAGGAATGGTAGACATGACTTATATTTTCTGAGGTCACTACCGAGCGAATAGGTGTATAGGAAAGAGTTTGCCTTGCCTTATTCGCTCGGTAGTGACTTCAAAAATAGTAATAGCAGATATCACTTACATTTTCTGAGATCACTACCAAGCGAACAGGTTTGCAACCCCTGCAAAAAAATACCTTATTCGCTGGGTGGTGACCTCATAAAAGTGTACAAGCAAGCGAACAGGTTTGCATCCGCTGATACAAAATAGCAATGTGAAGGAGATCTTAAATTGATACGGTTCTAACTATCATGTCGTTCCCTCTGATCACCTCCCCTAATATTGAGGAGATGATACCATTGATTCTCTCTCCCACGTCCACCTCTCATGAAACCTCATGGCAGTACCACCCCTCACAGACCACTCACTAATAAGCCAGAGCCCAGGCTCTGATTTTTAGGCATGTCTGAAAGTCTATTTAAGAAGCAATTGTTTCAGAACCTCCCTCATGGTTTCGCAGAACAAGTAAAAGAAGCTTAGGATAGTGGCGATGCCTTTCCAAGGTATACTCCCACAGCGCCAGCAACACCGCATCCAGGTCCTCCTCATGAGGTCCCCCCTTGGCCCTCCCCCGATGTTACCTTTAATGTTCTCGACCGACACAGCTCGGGAGTGGCTGCTGTCAACACAGGAGTCAATTCTCGAGGTAAGTTGCTGGTAATTCTTTGCTTTCTGTTCCCAATTTCCAAGCTCCTAGTTTGAAGAGCTTACTTGCTAAATGCTCTGTGCAGGATGCTAGCGTGAAGCTGCAGCAAATGTTGATCGTCAGGCAGAGGGTCTCAATCCTTAAAAACTCTCTGGAAGCAAGAAGGCCTGAAGACATGCAGCGATTGCTCGCCGAGAATGGCTCTATGAAGGCAATCATTAATTGGCTTCAGGAAATGAAGGATGAAGTGCTTGAGCTAGCCAGTAAATAGAGGAATCCATTAACTTTGCAAACATGCTTTGCGAAGAGATAGCCTGGCTGTGAACCCTAAACCCTAAACCCCTCGGAAATTACTAGGCCACTCTTTGTAAATTCTGAAGTGTTAAGTATGGAGCCTGATTTACCCTTGTAATTTTCTGTGGTAAAAGCGCACATTTGTAAGGCCCCCATTATGAGGAGAAGCCATCGTGCGTAAAGGAAAATCACTCGTCGGATACCAAAATTTTCACGGCTAAAAATCAGGGGCAACTTTAGGGGCCTTGGGGGCGGAAGCCCCTAATACGTTTTTTTTCCCTCGTCGGAATATTCCTTTTCGCCGGAATATTATGGCCGGAACGTGGTCGAAAAACAACCGTCGGTTGGCCGGTGGCCGGTGGTCGGAAGTCAATGGCCAGTGGCCGATGGCCGAATTCAATGGCCTGGCCGAATTCAAAAGCGGATTTGTCTACACAAGGGCGGCCACACATGGGTGGATTGGAGGGTCCGATTTGGACTTATTCACACAAGGGCGGCTACACATGGCTGCCTCTCATAAGAGAGGGCAGTCCTTTTGGCCTATAAAAGGAGGCCATTTCTACACACATTTCATAGTGTGAAGTTGATGCAACAAGGTGAGTGTGAGGTGGTGAGAGTGAAGCAAGGCGGGAGTTCTATTAAGAGTTTAATCCCTTTGTAAACTACTTCTTCTTTTGAAGTGCTAAAGCCATTGAGTGGCTGCTTTCCCGTGGACGTAGCCCACATTGGGTGAACCACGTATATCGTGTGTACTCTCTCTCTCTCTCTCTCTCTCTCTCTCTCTCTCTCTCTCTCTCTCTCTACTCTATAATCTCTTGTGTGTGAAATCTATCTCTCTCCATTAAGTAATCTACTCAAATATCTATTTAGCTACGTCTTATTTCCTAACATGAAGTGTTTTCTAATTCAAACCCGGTGTTCAGTTGTAATTTTGTTTCTTTCTTATACAATCAAAAGACGTATTTGGCAAAAGAAAACCCTAAATCCGCAACAAGCAGGGGTTATCGTCCACTTATTTGCTTAGTATTGACCTCTATACTAGCAGACATCACTTAACTTTTTTTTTTTGTCAGTACCAAGCGAATAGGGCCCTTCGGACTAAGTGACCTTACCTTATTCGTACTGACCAACTACACAAAATACAAGCGCATTGGACCGAAATCAAAACGCGTATTTGGCAAAAGAAAGCCCTAAATCCGCAACAAGCAGGGGTTACCTTCCCCTTATTTGCTTAGTATTGACCTCTGTACTAGCAGACATCACTTAACTTTTCTTTTGGTCAGTACCAAGCGAATAGGACCCTTCGGACTAGGTGACCTTACCTTATTCGCTTGGTACTGACCAACTACACAAAATTAAAGCGCACGGGACCGAAATCAAAAGGCATATTTGGCAAAAGAAAACCCTAAATCCGCAACAAGCAGGGGTTACCTTCCCCTTATTTGCTTAGTATTGACCTCTGTACTAGCAGACATCACTTAACTTTTCTTTTGGTCAGTACCAAGCGAATAGGGCCCTTCGGACTAAGTGACGTTACCTTATTCGCTTGGTACTGACCAACTACACAAAATACAAGTGCATAGAAGGATAGTAAGTAGCATACCTCTTCACTGTGTGTAGAGTTCCGCGTCGTTGAAGCACTGCAGAACAAGAGTAAGAGAAAGAGGATGCGCGAGAGTAAGAGGTGATGGAGTTTGCTTACCGCGTAGCGTCGATGGGGGTAGAGTTAATTAGAATGATGCGCAGTAGAGGACGCGAAAAGAGGTAGAATAGTTGAAACTTGAGATGTTTGGCGGGGGTAATGCCTCAACTTAGAATGCTTACCTCGGGGAGGGTGACAACTTCACTTATGCGCGAAATTGCGGTTGGTAAATCGTACTGCATGGGAATCTGAGACCATTTAATACTGGTTGTCCTTGAGAGCGCAGCCCACGTGGCCTTTTTGAGTGACCGTTAAGGGTCAGACAGATGCCAATCGCCCTTGCAGTCGCCATCTCCATCTCCATCTCGCACCTTCTGCCTGGCCAGCTCTCGTGCCTTTGCCTTTTCTGCGTCCTTCCCCTTGGTCAGCTCTCGTGATCCTGCGTTTAGAGTCAGACGCCGATCGTCCTTGCATTCGCCATCGCCTTTGCCTTTTTTGCGCCCTTCCCCTTGGCCAGCTCTCGTGATCCTGTGTTTAGAGTCATACGTCGATCGCCCTTGCATTCGCCATCGCCTTTGCATTTTTTGCGCTCTTCCCCTTACCCAACTCTCGTGATCCTGCGTTGAGTGACCTCCACTGGGTCGAGTCCTTTGCTGCCGCGTCGCCATCGCCATCGCCCCCTACTGGTTCTTGCTGTTGGTGGCCTGCGACATCACCATCCAACTCGGCGCCATTGGATATTGCAGAGACAGGTTCTTTCTCCCTGCCTCTCCCCTTCCTATGTGTTGTTAACTGTGTGCGCACCAAAGCCACTGCGTTAGGGTAAAAACGCATGCATGGTTGGAATAATTACTCATTATGTGACCGTATCGTATTCATGGTTGGAATAATTACTCCTTATGTGACCTATAAATCTATCACTGATAACATAATATGCTATGTTCTTATCCACCTGTTCCGAATGCCACAAGACAAAACCAAGCGAATAGGGCCCTTCGAAGATTCTTGGGGGCCCTACTCGCTTGGTACTGACTCAACTAACATCACCACTTATGACATTAGCGCACGGGATATAACCCGTCGATATTACATTAGCGCACGGGATATAACCCGTCGATATTACATTAGCGCACGGGACATAACCAAGCGAATAGAGTTCTTCAAAAATTCTTGGGGACCCTACTCGCTTGGTTCTGACTCAACTAACGTCAACTCTTATGACTTTAGCACACGGGACAGAACCAAGCGAAGAGGGACCTTCGGAAATTCTTGGGGACCCTACTCGCTTGGTTTTGACTCAACTAACGTCACCTCTTATGACATGAGCACACGGGGCCGAACCAAGCAAAATAGGACATTGAGGGGTACTCGAGGCCCAACATTCGCTTTGTTATGACACCAAATAGTTTTGTCTTGCTTTTTCTTTCAGTCATGGGGATCATAGTCTTGGAGACAGACGTGAGCGAGGATACATGTGAAGAAAAACTATTCACATTCTTATATAACGCCCGAGCTCATCACCGTGCACCAGAACTATCAGGAATGTTCAATGCAGAGTTTTCTATACAAAGGATTATAGATTGCTCCTTTGAGTACCTACAAAACCATTTACAACAGTATGAGGCAGTCACTTGTGACAATTCCATGACAGTTGATGGCATGAGATATGTGCACCCTGCCGACCTTGACCCTGACAAGAGTGCTTCAAGGAGACTGAATCGCTGTCTTGAAAAGTGTCCCTCCAATGCACTGCTTGTACAAGACAGTTGTATGAAGCACTTTAAAAAATGTCGCTTATTGAAATTCTACCATGGGTTTGTCTGTTACTTATACTTGCAGACGGATGGCGAGTCAGAGACTTCGCAGTCAACAACTTTCGGTAGTTGTCCATTGGCGCCGGAGGAAGAGGTAGAGGATGTGGAGGTGCAATTCAATCCAGAAGAAGAGCGGGAAGAGGTACTAAAGGAAACATTTGATGTGAGCTTAACTCTTGTTTCTCTTGCGGATGCAGCAATAGGGTGCAGGCAAGAAAGCCCAAGTATGGAAGCTACTTTGCCTCTCAATTGTGCTCCCAGCTTTGCTATGGCGGGCGACACCCACTATATTCTGCTCACAGATATCATGCATGAGCTCAATATATGGGAGGACTAATGCCTAGCGGCAATTGCAAATTTTTGTGAGGTAGACATGGGGTTTGTGGACGATGATGGAGTGGACCAATATCTTATTGCTGACACAGCTGTGCGCGACTCATAGTTCACTTCAGGGTCGCAACTGATTAAAGATACGTTCAATGAGGCGAAGTCCGTAGAGGCCAATTTGCCAACAAATGAGCAGTTTGAATTGAGAACAAAACAACTCGGCTTGGAAAACATGGGTAGACACGTGGCACCCGAAAATCATGTAATGAATAGTCAGTCTATTCACTTGTGGGGGAGGTCGATGTTGGAAATGGACGAGAATCAGATGGTAACTTTTGTCGAGCATTCAGATGGTATTAGAGATGGCCGAGTGATAAAATATCATGAACTTTTTTTTTTGCTGCCAGGTGCTAGTGTATGACGATAGTTTCCCTAGAAGAGCAGGAGGCTCACCCCAAGGGATTGTCACTGGAGTCCAAGGCAAGGATGCGGCGTTGTCTCACTACATCGAGCGTTTCAACCACAAAAAGGTTTGTAGAAACAATTCAAGTACTTGACAATTGGACTCGTCTCACTTACGGCCCATAAATTCATTGCAATTATTATATAGATCATAATATACCACAAGGAGTATTCCGATGACAATGCAAAGTTCCCTCTGTTTGCAATGAAAGCTATTACAAGATTGTGTGGTGGGCACCCCTTCCCACTAAACACAGAAAGAGTAATTCTTATTGAAAAACAGTTTGCTCTACGTGTATTTGGCATTGGGTATGGGTGCCAGGCACTCAGAGCCCCCTATTTCATGTCCTACACTACTCAGGCTCTGGCTACAGGGGTTGAAGACCCGGAAATCTTAGATCCATACAATAAGCGGCTGCTTCTAAGGGAAAGAAGACGCATGATGCCCGTAGGGATGCTGCCATCAACAAAGGAATGAGCTTGTCTACAGAGCTTGCACATCGAAGAGGTAAAAAGTGAGGAGGAAGGAGGTGCATCGAAGAGGATAAAAACGACGAGCTCAGGTCCATCTTCTCCCGCTCCTGACTCGTGACCGGCGCCACCTCGCATGGCGCTCCGCCGCATTTGAAGCTCCTTAAGCCATCTGTTTCTTCTCTTTGCGGATATGTTGTAAAGATCGTGTAATTTCTGAACTCTTAAGAAGTTCCTTTTGCCTTGCTCTATAAATTAGTCGTCTATAAGTCCATTGGTGTAACTCTAATAGGCTATTGGCCTTTTCTTTTCCTCCCCCATGTCGAGTGTGCTTAAAATAACTTGTTCTTGCCATGTAGTGGGTTTTTTTCATGCCTTGTGCGGATCATATTGATAGTGAGCCGTATGTCTTGGCAAAATATGGACCATGGTTGAACAGTATGTGCTGCATTGAAATAAAACAAAATGGTCAGTTGAGTACAATTTAAAATTTTGTTTTGTATACGTAGAATGCCAACCTACCATGTAATGTGTGATATGCTGCCCACCCCACCCTGTAAGGTAAGCCTTTTTCCAATCCAGTAAGGCTGCTTGAAATGATGTGAGCTTACTTTGGTCCCAAGAATGTTGCTCAAGGTAGTGAAAAATTTTATCTAGTGATTTCCACACATTCGCCTTGTGATTCTGGATTGCCCCACCACCAGCATTGTCTTTAACCACTTTATGTAACTATTTCCATTTGTTGAACAGGATTCTCCTTTCTTCTCTATCTGAATATTTGAGGCTAAACCCAAGAAACCTTCTTGCCTTCACTCCGTCTATCGATGCTTTCCTCGGTACCTTGTACCAACTTTGAGACATCTTAGGGTCCTCTTCGATTTTGACATTGCGTCCATGCAAACCAATGTCTGAGAGCACTCCCTCTAATGCTTTGATCACTCTTTTCGACTCACTCTCTGGCTTTAATATCCATGCAAAACATATGTACAAATGAACCACCTTTTCAATTATTCGACAGAGTGTATGAAGTGTACAGACGTGAAATCTACTCAGAGGAATATCAAGCACTGGTTTAAAAGTTTTATCTTGAAGATGTCTGTTGGGAGCTCTAATCCATTGCACACTCTCAAGTGATTGTGCATAAGCCATGCAATATAAGCATGGATTTGCCACAGCTGCTCCGTGTGTTATGTTTTACATACACTTAAGAGTCTTTAAGTCACCTGCCATGTGCCATTCCACTGTGTAGTCGCCAAATCCTTCCACTGAAAGAACGGCTCCGTTTCTTTGTTCACTGATGATAGAAGGAATTGGGGTTTGACTAAAAACCCAATCGAGGATTTCAAAATTTTTCTTATCAACCTGCAGTGAAAAATGAAAACACAAAATCAAAAACCAAATAATCAATATTTTTGTTATCAGAGATTGAACGAAGTATACCTGAAATGATCCTAGAGATAGAATGTTGTTTTCTGATTGCACGCTGAAGTATCGTGGATCCTCTTTTATTATTGATGGATCCAGAGCTCTATTCATGAGGGTAATGGTGACTCTCTCCAACTTCTTGTTCTTCAGGACCTCGCACTCGTCGAGCTTCAAAACAAACTTGAGAACCCCACCGCACTCTTCTCGACTGATGTCAAAGAAGTGAACTGCATACCTTTGCAATGCTTCAAGATCAACGAAGAGGTTGTTGTGCTCGTTAAACTGTACCTCTCTGTCGCCCTTGCCTAAGAACGTTGCTTCAATATGGAATGGTGACCTAAGTTTCTCAAACACCTCATCGTTTACGTGCCGGCGAGCAGCCTTTACATGTGATGGCTTTGGCAGCAATGATCCTCTCTTTAGTTTATTTTGAGATTTTTTCGCTAATGCTTTGAAGAGTTCCCTGTATCCCATCTACGAGATGCCACTCTCATCAAGTATTGCTTGCACTTCCATTGGTTCCAGCTCATTCTCGTTCATGAAGGAGGTAAGTAGCCTCCCTTTCAACTTACGAAATTTTTTCTGAGTTATCATCTCTTCAACTACTTCTTTTGGAACTAAACAGCTGTAATGCACTCCGGCATTGAAGCCTGCACCGTTCGAGTTTGGATGCAGTAAAGACCTGCCAAAAAAGCACAATGCGTTATGATCATGTATAGGAAAGTAAGTATATCCACTTCTTAATGAAGCACATTGAAGAAACAAACTTCGAGTTACCTTAAAGCTCGTATTCGTTTTTTCAGGCCACCACTACCAACCTTCATGTTCTCAAGGTTGAACAGATCTCGTTTTCTTTTCCGACTACCAAGCACGGTGTCTTTCTCTCGCAAACTTGTGATCTTCTTCTCAAGGCCTTGGATTGTCTCTTTGTTTGATGAAATCTTTTGAGAGCATGCTTCATTAAGTTTCTTCAGTTGCATGTTCTCCATTGCCAGGAAGTTTCTTTGCCTTTCCGCATTCAATCCTCTCATTTCCAAATGTTCGGTGTATCCCAATAGCCCATCCTTGCCATCGCCTGTGCAATGTAAGAGGGTAGTGATATTAGCAAAGGGAGGTGGCGCATTTGTGGTAGGATCCTTTGGATAAATAGACCCATCGGTCCACAAATCCAAATGATGTTCCTTGTTTTTCCTTCTAAGTTCTTTCTCCCGTTGACATAAGAAAGACTCCCTCCTACGTTTCTGTAACGGTGCGTACTCTTGCAATACATCAACATGAAGATGATGTGTGTTCTTTCTTTGGGTAAGTGTTAAAGATGAAGAGGCCGAGGATTGTAAGTTCAAATTAGTGTTTTCATCAGGAAAAGATGCGTTCTCCATTCCTAGAGTTGATAGATAAGAAGACGTAGAAATGTCTCAGGTTTTGGGAGGGAAAGCCATATTCTCAAGTTTAGAGTTGATAGAGTTCGTGTGGCTTATGTTTCTGGAGGGAACGCTTGTAAGTTGGCATTTCAAATCATTAGTCATACGGTTAGTTGGATTCCTGACAAGAGAACGAAGGATAAGAATGATAAAGACGGCGGCTACCTACCAAAGAATGTCATTTTGGCTTTTTGTTGCGCAGAAAAGTATCACATAAAATGCACAAGTTAACATTTTCATTTTCTCTCTCTAAGCCGACGTGGCACTTCTTACAGGGCCCAAAAGTGAGTCCAAATTTCTCCTAATGCAGTTCATGCTCTTCCATCCACTTTGCATCCACAGGTGGATAGTTCTTGAACTTCACAAAGTAGCGTCTTGCAACCTATCCTTTAACTTTTCTGTCCTTATGTGTAAAAACTTGCTAAGGTACCAGGATCTCATCAAGTTTTGGCTGCTCCTCATCTGGCATATCTTCTGGCACATAACCTACGAAGGGTCTTAGCAGACTCACGTGAAACACATTGTGAATCTTCCAGGCATCAGGTAATTTCAGCATGTAAGCTACATCGCTGATCTTGTCAAGCACTTGAAAAGGCCCATAGTAACGCATGTTGAGCTTAGGAAACAGTCGTTCCTTGCCCTTCATCTTCTTTAACCTTGCCTTCGCGAACCTTAACAAAACTCAATCACCAGGTGATAACAACAATTCACGACGGTGACGATCAGCAGCCTTTTTCTGCTTTGTCTAAGTCTTCTCCAAGGCAACTTAAATTTTCTTGTACATTTCATCCATGTTTTCAACATATCGATCTTCCTCAAAGGTCTTGTCCTTTGTATGCAAAATGGGAGGAACCTTTTTGCCCCCTTCAACAATCTCAAAAGGTGCCTTGCCAGTCGACGAATGCACCATATTGTTGTACGCATACTCAAGCATAGGAAAATATTGTTCTCACTTGCCCTTATTATCTGACACATAGCATTTCCGATGAGCCAATACAGTAGAATTAGCCTCTTCTGATTGTCCACCATCAGTTTGTAGATGAAACAAAGCGGAGAGCTTGAGCGTAGTGCCCATGTTCTCAAACAATCCTCTCCAAAAAAAACTTGTCATGCGAGGATCACGATCATTGACAATCGATTAGGGCATATCATGGTACATTGTACATGAACAAAAGTGCCATCTGATCACATTTTATCTTCTTCCTAACAAGGATAAAATGGGCCTGCTTGTTGCTGAACCTACAGATAATGGTCCATATACCATCATTCCCTATTGGGGTTCTTGGAAGATAAAAAATAAAATCCATAGCAATGCTTTTCCATGGCTTATCCTGAATCGGCATTGGTTGTAACAACCCTGGTGCCTTTTGCCTGTCAAACTTGACCTTTTGGAAAATCACGCATGCTCGCACAAAGGCATCCACATCTCTTCTCAAGGTAGGCCAATAGAAGAATGTCTCTACCGCTTTAACTATCGCATCAATACCACAATGCCCTACATATGGTGGGACATGACTTTCTACCATGACCTTATGTCGCAATGGCCTAGTGACACAAAGTCTGCCATGCATCATCAAAAAATCATCTCTGAGGAGGTAGTGCTCATAATGTTGCCTCTCTTGCAATTGTTCAAAGATCCTCGCAAAATCTTCTCAGTAGCATATTGTTCCTTCATGTCATCAGCTCATGATGATAAGGAATTGACACAGCTAAAATTTGTGGCTTCCTTGATAACGCATCAGCGACAACATTCTTCTTGCCTTCCACATGCATAATCTGGAAGTGGAACATAGAAAGAATGTTTTCCCATCGCATATGCTTTTTGGATAACTTTGACTGTGTCAAGAAGTATCGCAAGGTCTGATGGTCTGTTTGGACAACAAAATCAGCACCTAAGAGGTAGTGATAAGCGCATGAGTCACGGCCAAGAGCTCTTTCTCATAGACTTGCATAGTCTTCTCTAGCCCTTGCAAAATTCGGCTTTCATAAGCTACTACCCGTCCGTCCTACATTAGCTTTTCTCTGATGCTACTGCCACACGCGTCACATTGGGCCACAAATGACTTCCTGAGATCTGGCAAAACAATTACTGGATCTGAAGTCAACTTTTCCTTTAAGAGACTAAAAGCTGAAATCTCTTTTTGGGTCTATCTGAAAGTGACCCCTTTCTTTTGCAATATGTGAAGAGGTGATGCTATCTCTACAAGATTCCTGATAAACCTTCTATAGTAGGAACACAATCGCAAGAATCTTCTGACATCGTGCACAATCTTCAAGTCTGGCCATGTCTTAATAGCTTCGACCCTTGCGGGATCTATTCTTACACCATCCTTTGAGACTATGTGGCCAAGAAAGTGGTTCTCTTCCAGGAAGAATTAACTTTTCTTAGGATTGACAAGTAACATGAGATTGTGCAGCTCTTCGAACACAATGGTCAAGTGACGCCTATGCTCGTCTTCATTCTTCGAATAGACTATCATGTCATCGAAGAATGTCCCAACAAAGTGTTGATGCGAGCAGAAAATCAAGTCCATCATTTTGTTGAACGTGGCAGGAGCATTTGTTAGACCAAACAACATCACTAGAAACTCATAGAGACCAAATGTCGTTCTAAACGCAGTCTTGTGCACATCCTCTGGCCTTATAAAAATCTGATGGTACCCACTCTTAAGGTCTATCCTCCTGCTGAAAATTAGAGCACCCTCTAAACGATCGAGAATATCATCAATCCTTGGAATAGGAAACCTATTCTTGATGGTATTCTTATTCAACGCACGGTAATCAATACACATGCGCCATGAGCCATCCTTTTTCTGTACTAGGAGCACTGGGGAGCAAAAGGGTGAAGAACTAGGCTGGATCAGCCCCTTCTCTAATAACTCCTCAACCTGGCCCATAATCTCTTTCTTTCTGTTGTGCCACACTAACCCTGTAGGGAGGTCTATTTGGTGGGCTACACCTTGGAATCAAATTTATTCGATGGTCCTCAGGTCTCTCTGGCGGCAATTGCGACGGTAATGAATCAGAAAGACAGTCACTAAACTCTCGCAAAAATGTAAACCTTTCTTTATCTAACACAAATAAATTTGACTGACAATTATATGAGACATCTCGTGCAAAAATCAAGTACACTGAAATACTTACAGAAGTGATAGTTGAAGCAGATGTAATAGGGACAGACTCCCCTTTGAGCTTTACATCCAAAACATGAGTTTTGTCTCTATGCTGAAGGGTGATCGTCTTGTCGAAGGCATCCAGCACGCCATGTACTGTGAATATCCACGGAATTCCAAGTAGCGCATTGCACCCTTTCAATGGCATGATATAAAATTCTTCTGTGTCTACATATGACTGAATATGCAGACGCAGCTTTCCAATAATAAGAGTAACACACTCTGAGCGGCCAAGACAGGCCAACCCTGCCTCTGCCGTGTACCCCATCTCTTCAGCTCTGATGCCCAGCTTCATAGCTAACTTTCGTGAGATAAAGTTTTCTTTGGCACCTGGATCAAAGAAGATGAGTGTCGTCTGATCTCTAACTTTACCCCATGCTCTACATAACTCGCTGGCATCTGTACTGGGCCTGTCACCCACCATATCTGGCACCAAACATGTCGTGGGTTTAAGCTTCTTGCCTTTCTGGTCCTCTTTATCATCTGAGCCAGCTGGTCACTTCCTTTGTGGACAATTTGTAGCAAAGTGACCAGGCTGCTCACATATAAAGCATTTATTTTCATCCATTAAGACCTTCTTTTGCTCGAGCGACTTACACACGAAAGGCTTCCTTTCTGTTTCTTTGCCTGCGCTCCAGAAGTCCCGGCTGAGTCCTTATCTTTGTTGGCCTTTTCTGATCCTTGTGACGCTTCAGGAGCCGTTTTCACAAAGGGCTTCTTTGCTGAATTTTTCTTCTGCTGACCTCCTTTCTTGTTGCTCGGAAACCCACTCTCCTCTCCTTTCAACAAGGCAAGACCAGTGTTTACAACTTCCATGAGCTGGGTGAGGGTAGCCACTCTGTTCTTGGTACAGTAGTTCCGAAGCCCTTTAGGCAGCCCACAACAGTACTTGTCTATCTGCTCTGTTAATGGCACAAATCTATAGGAGGTCACTAAGAGTAACGCCTTACAAAACCTCCGGTTGTACTCAAGCAAGCTTTTACAAGTAGCCGAAGTAAGCTGTGCCAATCTGTCATGACGTCGCCTTCAAATTCATTAGCAGATGCAAACATTTGCTTGAAGTAAACCCAAGTGGTGGGTGTCTGTCCTTGCATTAACAATGTCGTCCACCATGTAAGCGCATTGTTTTTCAAAAAAGTGGCAGTTGTCCTGACCTTAGAGGCCTCTATAAAATTCCCTCCTGCATAAGCTATATCGAATTGCTAGAGGAAAGTAAGAGCCTTTGCCTTATGCTCGAAGTCACTGAAAGTGCTAAACTTTACAACGGCACCACCTTCTTTGTAAGCTTTTGTCTTTTCCAGTGCCCCTAAATTGTCATAAGGGATTGTCTGCAACATGGGCATTGTAGTAGGAATCATGGGTGCATCTTGGCCATCAACATTTTGCATCATAGGTGCCATATCTGGCAGCTATCCAGAAAAACGAGCCATGCCAAAATGACCATGTGGCACCCCAAACTAGCCTTGGTTGATCTGAAAGCCTTGTTACATGCCGATGCTACCATAATGGGGTTTGGCATCATGCCTTGCATACCCCCAAACATTGTTGCTGGCATGTACGGCTCACTTCCAAGCGCATAACCAACCATAATCTGGAGCACAGATCCACCCCCGAAATACCCAGGATGTACCGTGAGTGGTGGAAAAACTGGATGCGTTACCTGGTAACCAGTTCCTTGTCCATTCAAGATAGCATGCGGGCTTTGAAAGGTGGCGGGCTGAACTGGCATAGCCTGTGGAATAGGAGTCCTAACCACCTGTTCAATGACGAGAGGAACCTGCTTTGGAGCCCTTGACTCCGCAACATGCAAGTGTTCCCTATCCTGTTGAGACGCATGAAGTACTTGGGCTTGAGCCTCAACAAACTCTGTTCGCGGTGTAGGTTGCCTATTTGGTTGTGGCAATGGTGGCGCTTGCAAGAACTCCATAAACCTTGGATTCTGCACCAATCGTGAAAACACATTCACCTCAGTAACTAACTGAGTCATGAACGCATCATCCTCAAGTTGCACAGTCATAAAGCCCTGTACTGGAGGAGCATTCTCATTAGGAAAAGGTGCAGACAGGGGTGGCCGTGAACTCTCGCCAACCTCAAACACCATAGGAATTTCATGTCTGTCCTGCGGAGAGGAACCCTCTTACATAATACCTTTCCCTTTTTTGGCCATAGTGTAATCCCGCGTTCCTGTACTCTGTGTCTTTACCCAAAACAATCGAGGCTCACTTCTTGAGGAAAAAGTGATTTTTGTCCCGGCAATGGAACCATGAAACCGGCCCATGTAGGACGTTACACTTTGGCTTTCACCCAAAATTCTTTACTTTAGACACACACAGAGAAAACTTTGGAAAGGTAACCTACAACAGGAATTAACACTTACGGCACACACACGGCTCGGAATGCTCTGAGGCCTCAAAATTGGCGTCCCTTTCAGTATTTCTTTATACTTTAAGAGGGTAAATTACAAGGAGAGTCTTGGGAATTCTTTACCTGTATCCAGCTAGATACTACCTATTCTGGCGAAATTTCGGTAGCATAACAACCCCAAAACCTCCCCGATACCAATTCCCCTGCTGGAACTCACTTTCATTGACATAAACTCTCTGATTTTTGTCCAAAAAGAGTAAATTCAGCACGCTGTATTTGCTGGTTTTTGCTTTGTTTTTAGCCCTAAGCAGTCCGTGAACTATCCTCTAACAGTGGGCAATTGTTCGCGATGGTCCTAGCATCTGTATGGTTGGAAAACAGTCCAAATTCATCGCATAACCAACACTGAAAATGCACATGTATGGTGGGGTTATCACCCTCACCGGTGCCTGCTTTTGGAGCAGTAATTAGCTACTCCTCTCAGAGAGGCTCTTGCCTCAACAAAAACGCATATGACCACACAACTGTACATGAGTCAAATGAAGAGCCCTCTTGTGGGGCATCACATTATTGCACGTAGGGAAGAGAGAGAGAAGTGTAGGGTGTGCAGGACATGACTTCTTGCACTACACTGTACATGAGAGGGAAAGCTTGCAGTCAATAGCTCTTAACATGTGACAAGCTTGCAAATGAAGCCTTCCCAGCTAGAAATCGAGCGCTATCTTCTTTTGCATGAGGAAAGTACACCAGAGAGTGCCACTTGGCACATTTACACGCAATTTCTCATTTCGTGCTTGTTACTTAAAAAATCTCCCGATTGGTTGCCCATTTGACTTTGAAGCAGAGTTCTAAAGTGTTCCCAGTCGGGAGGTAATGACGAGAACAGATTTTATGGTCCAAAATAGCATTTCCTTAAATTTTAGAGAATGCTTCCGTTGGACTCCCACTAGTCATTTGGCCATCTATCCCCACTGAGACCGCATCCAAAAATGCAATGTGGCCCAGCTGTCGAGTACTTTGCTTTGGTGACCCTACCTTAGCATTGTGTCTTTATTGAGTTCACTTCCTAGTATCCACCAACTTGCTAAGTGCGACGGGGGGACCTACATGATCTTGAACTGATCCGAGACATCCTCTTACTATAGGAGTTCCAATGCCGACCAACTTCCCGTCTACGGGTGAAACTACCGTTCACCTTGGCCGTACAATGTCCGACAATTTGCGACTTCAAAACGAGGGTCTCAAAAATTAAACAAAATTCACTCGAAAGACACAAACAACTAAGGTTAGCACTTGCCCCATCCTCGTGACAAATCCTTTATCTGAAAAGTATAGAGGCATCGATGCAAGTTAATGAACAAATCCATATAAAACTTAGAAAAAGGAAACTTCGTTAAGGACTGAACGGAAATGCAAGAGTAATGCCATAAATCAATGATTTTGAACCCACACCTCTATCTACATCTACCTCTAGCTACCTCTACATCTCTCTTTACCTGGAAAAAGCCTGGAGTGACTTGGCTTCGATTCGTAACACAAGGCTTCCCTTGCATGCCAATAACACTCACTAAAAGCTATTCCAAACTTTTCTTGCAGACAACATAGAGCATAGTCCGACTTATGGAAGCAATATAATGTTGGCAGTGTTTTTTGTCTTGCTGAACAATACTAGTAGTAACTTTTGAACCAATTCCCTAATTCTTCCCTGGGAATGACATGGCAGAAAAGCGACTGTCTATGAGGTCATGAACAATTGCCACCATGTTTCCCTCTCAAGTATAAACCTTTCCTTAAAGCTTCACCCCGAGTTACTCATTCATCATATTCTTCGAATGCGACTTGCACCAAATTCGCAACATGCTTGATCTCAATAGCCTCCAATCTTGCAAATCACAGCCTCTAGGGAAGATAATTCCATTTTCTGTCAAAACTCCAAAAATTTCTTACAAGCTGCAGAGTAACCAAAACACAGTGTGTGGAGTCAGACGCAAACACTGCCTTTCAATGCATGTGAGAGAGAGAGAGAGAGAGAGAGAGAGAGAGAGAGAGAGAGGTCTATCAATTTAAAATGGCAAAAGCAAAGGTTTTCCATTGTACATGAGCTGAAATTTCCTTAGCATACGCACACTTTTCTACTGAAAGTGGGTGCAAACAAACAAAGCCAAAGCTATTCCCAAGGCCTCAAAGACCCCAGCCACATATCTAAGAGGAGAAGAAAGTACTCCACCCAAATCTTGAGCAAAAATAAAATAAAATGTGGAAAAATTAGTTTTTTTTTTTGTAAAAGTTCCTCTTAAAAAGCATATTAGGGAAATTGTGTATGGGTAGGATAATGATGTATCCTGAACACTGCATAAAACACACATATACGCGCAATGCTATGGATGGTGCATTAACAACTAGCAACATCAAAATGCATCATCAGAGATCCATTAACAATTCATCCACCTGATTTAGTACACCCGTACTTTTCCTTAAAGTCAAAATTCTTCAACCCATTCAACAACAAACTGTTATTACAAAAATCAGGAAAAGCTCATGTAACATATAGAATAAGACACAACCAGTTTGTACTGACAAAAGCCGGAATTTTATTCCCAGGTCAATCTGATTAAGCATGTGCAATGATTGCGCAAAAAGTACTACTTTTCTCTATATCTCATTATAAAACAATGTACATCAAAAGGGATTGATCATTGACGTCAAAAATCTTACTGGCTGTGTTTCTAAAGTTGGTGACTGTTACTCATTTCTTTAGGTCAAGGAGTTTTCCATGTCTGCTACGAAGATCGGTATGTAACTGCCAAATCCAAACAAAAATAAGCAATAATGCAAGAAATAGTCATCAGATCATAGTGCATACAGAGAATTGGTTCACCCTTTGCATCATCTCCCTTACCCTTATATTGTTCATTGCACTTGTATTAGGCACAACCTTCTACATTAGCTCTATGACTACAGCTGATGCACCACCACCACCATTGCAGACTCCTGCTACTCCATATTTTGCTTTCTGTTGCTTCAAAGCCTAATGCAAACAATGGATATCCAAATCATTTTTCACTGCGATTGAAATTCCCAACTTCTGAAAAAAAAACATAATTCATACCCCCAAGAGGGTGACCACGATGCGGGCCCCACTGCAACCAAGTGGATGACCCAAAGATACTGCTCCACCATGGACGTTTACTTTTTCCTACACATGAAAGCACAAACCAATCATTTTGAAGGTTATTGGTGCCCTAGAGAGGAAATTTTTGCCAAAAAGTAGGATACAAGCACCAAAATCTACAGTGTCCCTCGAATCGTTTTGGGCTCAGGGTGCAATTTTGGGAAAATAAAACAATTCAAAGAAAAGCCATGTAAGACATTCTATGTAAGCAATAAGATGCTATCATACATAGAACTGCTTGTAATATGATGTAGGTAACTACAGAGAACTGAATGCAATACGAATGGGGTTAAGAGATCCATAGAACTCACAGGTTTTAAACCCAAAATCTTTTGATTTGCCAGGGCCACAACCTGGAAATGTGAACTGATTTCAATGACCATCACTGAAGAACACTAACATCAAAAAGAGTAAACAGACCAAACCATTACCGCAAAGGCCTCATTGATTTCATAGCAATCAATCATGGAAGGCTCTATTTTAGCTCTAGCCAATGCCTTAGGGATGGCCAATGCAGGGGATGTAGTAAACAGCTCCGGAGTCTGCACTTCACACAATACTTGAGCATACAATGCCAATGATGATGGTATTTGAAGATGTCAAAAAATCAAAAGCTCACTAGCCTGTGCAGCATCTGCACTCCCAATTAGACGCGCAATAACCTGTAGACCTAACTGTACAGCCTTTGCTCCACTAACTAAGACAAGGGCGGCTGCTCCATCACTGTCACATCGTTCAGTAAACATCTCAATTTCTTGGTTTAACATTTCTATACTATTGCAAGAACATTCAATAACAGTCCATCATCCATCTATATCTTATACAAATTTCAAATTACATGATTGCACCTGAAATAGACATTTGGCTTAGAACCACACCATAGTAACAAGAAACGGCATTTCTTGCTGGAAGAAACGGACCAACCGTTCCCCCCCATTTCGGACAAAGAGAAATGGCATTTCTGACCTTTCACCTTTTTTTTTTTGGTTGTTTACGGGGAGGGGGGGGGGGGGGGTTTCGCTGTGTCCTCTTTTATTTTGCAATCAATTACCTTCACTTGTGTATCGTTTTTACGCGCCCGTGCTTCTGTGTATGCAAACTCTGCACTCTGTGTGTAAGGCTCTCTCTCTCTCTCACACACACACACACACACACCCCAAGGTTTAATGGGTAATTGAGGCTGGGTTCAGTAGGCGGAGGCAGCAAGTGCTCACTTTTTGTCAGCGAATCAGGTTCGCGCACGTCAAACATTGCGTTCACATAGCGCGGCGGAAGCATGCAGTTGGGGTGCCAGCGCACGGCAGTGGATTGCTTTTCCACTTCCGACCACCCCCCCCCCCCCCCCCCCCCCCCTCGCCCATCTTTTCTTCCACCCTCCACATGTGCTGAAAAGGCCTAAGTGGCATTACTTTTTAATTTTGCAAGTTTCTTTTCAAATATAAAAAAACCCAGCTATTTGTCTTCTAGTCTACCTTCCGCCCATCCCTTAAGTTCACACCAGGCGGCGGAAGACTTCACCCTTTCTCGCTTCCACCCTCCCCACTGTGAACGTTTAGCCGGTGGAAGAGCGGATAATGCACATCCTCCACCTGGAAGATGGCGTTTTAGGGGTTCTCTTCCGCCGTCCCATTGTGAACCCACCCTGAGAGTGACTTTGTGGCTTCTAAAGACAGTTATTGTTGGCTTGCGGGCATTTTGGGTGGCTCTATGTGTGGCTGTGTGTAAGTCCTAAAAGTTAATTTTTAACTAAAGGAGCCTCCATTTCTCGACCGTTTTGGCCTAGACTGGAACTCTGAAACTCCAGTTTTTACGTTTCCGTTTCTGCCGTTGCTTGTGATGACTATAAATGACACTAAGCCACATTTTAGCCTTATGCAACCAAAAGAAGTGTCAGAACACAGCATTCTTGAATAAATATCACTCAAGTGAAGAAAATAAAATTTGATCTCTCCCTATAACTCAGCAGAAAACTTTTTCATGAGGACGAAGCAGAATCAAACCTTATGCTTGATGCGTTGCCAGCAGTAACAGTACCTCCTTCCTTAAAGGCTGGTCGTAGCTTTTTCAATTTCGCTGCATCCAACTGAAAGAGAAAAATTTAACTTTTGTATCACTTGGATCTGAACCGTGACACATAAAAAATAGGAATAGACAGTAAGATGGTTGTTTCAAAGATGATCCTGGCTTTGAACTAGCCATTAGCTGCAAACAAGACATGCACAAATCTCTAAAATAGAATTACAGGTCCTTGCTCAAACCACTGACAATTGGAATATGGATTACCTTATCTATACCCTCATCTTTTTCCACAATCACAGAAGGCTTTCCCCGAGCACCGGGTATTTCAACCTGAATAAGGAAAAGGAATCAGGGCAATGCTCCATATCACAAGCACATAATAAACAGTAACTTTCATCATACCGGCACAATCTCCCACTTGAAAGCACCACTACTTTGAGCGCTTATTGCACGTTCATAACTTTGAATAGCAAAGTTGTCCTGCAATTGAGATGATAAACAAGATCAATAGAAAGAGAAAAAAGGTCATAGCGGGGATTTGGCGGCATGTGGTTGGTGGCATACATATGTAATGGACAAACATTATACTAAAGCAATAATGAACTCCTGAAGGTTGTCAACCAAAACAAAAAACAGCATGGCTTCCACATCACCACGAATGTACACTTAAGATGAGTTGCACACATAGGTCCAAGGCCTTATGCCATCACTCACATATATGTAGGCAAAATTCAAATTTCCAATAGCACTGTTAGCTGCCCTTGTTTGGAAAATAACTCTGATACTAATAGGTAGCTTATGCAAGCACGGATCTAAGCAAAAGTAAGGCCAACACAGATCTATGTCCTTAAACACTAAAACCTTAATGTACGTTAAGCACAGAAGGTGAATCACGATAGCAAACGCTTCTACTTGAAAAGAGAGAGAGAGAGAGAGAGAGAGAGAGACCAAACATGAGACACAAAAAGGCGAATTACTTCCCTAAAAGCGTTGGCCCTCAAGATGAGCACCCCCGAAGGATCTTTTTTTTATATTGCAAAAGATGGCAGTACAAGTTGTTGTCACAAGTACTCGAAGCCTTCTTGATCTTCACAAGACTCAAGCCTTTGTCGTCTTCAAGAAATACTCTAAGAGAGAGATCGCCCAAAAACTGATAATCCCCACAAATACCCTCAAGAGGTCGTTATATAGGTAAAAGTTTGGTGCCCTTGACCCTTGGCTTTTCAATTGTCCAACCTTTGGCTTCTCATTTGTCCGACCTTTGGATTTTCATTTGTGCGATCCCTTGGCTTAGAAAATAAGGGCACCCCACTTTCCAGGGTTGATTTGTGTTATGCGCCTCACTTTTAGGGCTGATTTGTGACAAACACACACAACACATGTACACGCACGCGCATGCACGCACACAAGATTCTCAATTCAGATCCAACTTAGTGAATACCTCTAGCTGCAATAACAAAATTTTATATACCAAGGTACCCACAGTGCAATGGGATACACATGGTGCACATGATAGTAGCAGTCTCTATGTAATATGATTAAACTTGAAGACATACAGCTGACAAAACTACAAAAGAAATTGGTGCATACAAGAATTTTTGGACTTGAACCCAACACAAAGCAAACGACTGTACCTGATCTTCCCTACTAATAACATGCTGCTCGGCACAAATTTCTGCACAGACACCCATTCCACAATCATTATACACATCCCACAATCCATCTTTCATCATCCCGTCCACAAGTTCTCCATGCCCCAAGCGATAGCCTTGCCTGCAATGAACAGAAAAACGCCACAAGAAACTAAGGCAAAGGTAGGTTCTGACTCCACATGGAAAGGCAATAGGCTTACCGTCTAGCCTTCCCACTTAATCTATGTGTTAACTCATACATGCATAAGTACGTCTACACACACATGCGCGCGCGTGAAAACCCAAACAAAAATGAAAGCATTCTAACACCTACCTGGCTTTTGGGAGATAGTAGGGTGCATTTGACATGCTCTCCATCCCTCCTGCCACAACAACATCATTGTGCCCTAACTGAATGGTTTGGGCAGCCAGCATCATGGCTAAAACATCAGCATAAATATAATACCAGTCAGTAAGAATAGATAAAAGACCAAAAATAGATGATCAAGATAGAAACAAGAACCCCAACATGCAATACCTTTCATTCCTGAAGCACAAACTTTGTTGACTGTTGTGCAAACTACAGAATGTGGTATTCCTGCTCCCAAAGCTGCCTGTCGTGCGGGAGCCTGTCCAAGATTGCCACTCAATACATTACCAAAAAAAACTTCTTCAACAAGCTCTGGCTGCACGCCAGACCTCTTCAAAGCACCTGAAATCCAATGTGTAGACATGATACACAAATTAAGTGTTTTACTCACAATCTGCTCTGAAATTCTACTTCTTGTATTACCCACCTTGTATGGCTATGGATCCCAGCTTGGTGGCTGCAAGAGAGGAAAGGGATCCACTCGAGCTTCCCATGGGTGTCCTTGCAACACCGACAATGCACACGTCTGAATGCAATCGAGCATTATCGTTAGACTTTCACAAAAATTCACATGCAAACCACAATCGCAGATGAGTAGAGTGCAATCGGGAGCCCAAAGGCCTAAAATCTAGCACGAAGCTAAAGAGAAAGCGCGCAGATCGGAATGTTCATGCAGCGCGAGATATTGCTTACCGCGGGGCTGTACTGTGCGATCTGCATCGGAGCCCATGGCTACTCTGTTCTAGCTTATGTTGTAGATGAGGACACAGAGAGGAGCACGACAAGCAGCAAATCAAGACTGCGGCTTCAGTGCTTTAATACATTGATCGCAACTCACGTGCTAGAGTTATTTTGAACGAGTCTGGACAGAAAATGAAGGCCATTGAAGGATACTTCGAAGTTTGAGAAAAAGTCTTTGGGACACAAATCTGACCCATTGTGGCTCTCTCTCTCTGATTCATCCCGTGTTCAAAAAGGAAAATTCCGATCTCTAATTTTCAAGACCCAATATAGGGCATGGTAGTAAAACATCACGGTAAATAACTTCAATTTGGGTGTACATGGCGGTAAATTGCTTAAATTTTGGTATGAATCTCGGTTGTGGAATTTATATTGCCCTCACTTTCATCATTTCCCGAGCCAGAGGCTTGATGTCATTGCCCCAGTGTTCGGGAAAATGTGTATCAGCTTAATATTGTGTTGTTTTCATTTTCAAAAATGCCGGTTGAGTGCAAGGGGAAAAGGAGAAATTCCAGCCCAAATAGAGAAAAATAGTGTAAAATCCCAAAAAAATATCCTAATTTTCTAAAATCTCATGTTGACAAAATCAAGGAAAGAAATTTTGTATGTTTGGAGAAATACTTTTTCTCGAACATACATTGCCCACATCCCAGATCCAATCAGATCGATGAGCTGCCCTTAGTGTAGAGTCCCTAACTACGGGTAGTTTATATGATTGAAAAGTGTTTTGAGAAACCCACCTCTAGCCCCATTGTACCTACAACTCTACCCGTGCTTGTATCCCCACCTCTAGCCCTAGTTGTGTCAGTAACCCTTGCCCCAATTTAATCCCCACCTCTACCTCTGATTGTAACAACTCCCCTTTGTATCTCAACTAGCATCATAACATTTTGCTCTTTCTAATATAATTTCAAAGTGCTTGTGGTAAAAAATAAACAAACTAGCTTGCCCTCAAAAATAGAGACCACAAAAAAAACCTCTTTTCCAAGTCAAACAGCAAGCATCGAGCATGGATTGAGGATTGATCAAGGAGTGGAATGGCAAGGCAAAGAGGTTTGACATGTGAGGGCAATGCACAATAGTCCATCTTCAATGTTGAAATGCCATGTGATTAGCTTTTAGAAGTTCACCAAAAAGGTATGAGAGGTGAGAGAATCACCATAGTATTAATATATCTACACTGTGGTGATTTATCACAGCTAGTTGTGTTTACACTGCAACCTCAAAAAAGGTTAGGATTTCGGACAAAGGGGGAGCTTCAACAAAGTGAGCACTGTCAACGAGTGCTAGCTCAGTTGGTAGAGCAAGAGCCCCTTGTGTCTAAGGTCTTGGGTTCACAACCCCTTGACAACTCGTGTGACACGTAGCCTTTAGAGGTTGTTCCCCTAGTCCATATGATGGCTTGGCAAACCTTATCCCGTCGGGAAGACTCACCTTAAGAGTCGGGCCTCCTCCACCTACGTGGGTTGGGTTTGTGTGTTGCGATTTCAAAGTTGTAGGTAATTCTCCAAAAAAAAAAGTGAGCACTATTTGCGAGAAAAACCAAGAGGCTTTAAGTTGTTTTCCAAATCATGTGCATTATAACAATATGAATGAAAAAAATCGGCATTTACAAAATGAGTGCTTAATTTTTGGACTACATAAGGAGTCCTTAGTGAAGGGTGAATTTTTGGGTGCAAATCTGGACCATTGGAAAAAGCTTGCCAATTAATGCCACTTGGCAAGTTAATGATAATAAATTTTATTTTAAATTATTTATTTTAAGCACTTGTGAGAGGGTGTTGACATTTGTGTAAAGCTTGCCAATTAATGCCACTTGGCAAGTTAATGATAATAAATTTTATTTATTTTAAGCACTTGTGAGAGGGTGTTGACATTTGTGTAACTCTCTTTGAAGAGGGGCACTGAGTAGTCAAACATTATTTTTTATGCTTTTGTAATATATTGTAAACTAAATAGTTGATTGTTGTCACACTTTTTGGCTTTCTAAAAGAAGCCTTAGTGTTGAGTTAAGTTAGGCATCCTTCGAATGTTTTCAGTACCAACAAGGATGGAGACTCATCTTAAATGTTGAAGGAGTTTGTCAAAAACATTCAGTACCAACAAGGATGGAGACTCATCTTAAATGTTGAAGGAGTTTGTCAAATGGGTCCTTTTCATTTCATAGCCTTACAGGGCTTTTTAAGACTTTGTATTGTTTATTTTTTTTTGTCTTTGCTCATCTTATATTATTTTCAACATGAACACACAATTTATACTTGTTCTTTTTTTTATGATGAGACTACATTGCTTTTATTTTGTGTACCTTTTTATTTTTAAAGCTTTTAAAGAATAAAGAGCTTTTTTCACAAGAACAAGCGATTGTGACTCTCTCTCTCTCTCTCTCTCTCTCTCTCTCTCTCTCTATATATATATATATATATATATATAGTATTTTTATTTCTCTCATATCTTGATTTCCTTTTTGGAAAGCCATCATGAAATCTCACCTTGTTTTTTAAAAATGGTAATCTTTTAGTGTCATACCACATGTTTTCAAATACTAGTGTCACTTTGTATTCTTTCCTCTCACAAATAAGTCTTTACTATAAAACTCTTCTCAATAGCCTTATGTACGCCATAGTGAATTTTCACCTTGTTAAGTGAAAGTTCAAATTGATTACAAGCATTCACAAAACGAGTGCCTAATTTTTTACTTGAAAGTTATAATCATAAGGCTTTCAAATGTCTAAATCTCTCCTCTCTAAGCTCATTATTCGAACTGGAACATCACCAATGCTCAAGAAAAACCATTTTCTTGACCTTATTTTTCAAGGTCGAGCTAGTGCGACAACTAGGATTTGTGCCCAAAGCTAAGGTTTTAATCTGGATTTACAACTAAAGTGCCCAATTTTTAACCTTGGAAATTAAGATCTTACAAAATTACAATCGGGATTTTTATTTTCAACCGAGAAATTTTTACAAATTAGGATTTGAGCAATGAATATCACCCTTATTTATTGAACCTTGTAGAAATGGTAAATAATAGGTCTTTCATCACATCAATCAATAATTGCTAAAAATTGATTCACATAAATGCTTCACATGGTGGTCATTCATTACTGAAAAGTTGGATGACATTGTCCCTTATGAGGAGAACTACCAAATTAAACAGGTGATCAAATCAAGAGGCCTGCTAGGAGATATGGTATGAGTTAGCCACAAGAACACCCACCAACTCCATGTCTAGTCATAAAATTTTAAACATTGAATGTACATATGCTGAACTTCTTAATGCCATGAAGTGAAACCTTTAGAACCACATTTTCTCTTTCTTTATGGGCATAATAAATGGCCACTTGTAGAAATTTCATTTTCTACCAATCAATGTTCATTCAACCAGGAAATAGGCAAGTTTGATAAGATTGTTTGATATTATATCAATGACATCTCTATTTATCAACTAATAGGATAATATTTTAGGATGAGAAATCAAATTAGAATTTTGGTTAAGGCAGCAAGGTGAAAATTCACTATGACCTACATAAGGCTATTGACAAGAAATTCCTAATAAAAACCTTCTTTCATAAAAATAGAAAGTGGCACTATACCATGTAGTATCACAATACAATATTATGTTTTTTTACAATATATTCCAAGGGCATAAAAATTAATGTTTGACACAAAACTCAATGCCCCTCTTTAAAGACAAAGGTACACAAATGTCAACACCCTCTCACAAGGCCCTATAAAAAATAATTGAAAATTATCATTAGCTTGTCATGTGGCATTAATTGATAAGCTTTTTCCAATGGTCCAGGTTTGCACCCAAAAATCCACCCTTCACTAAGGACTCCTTATGAAGTCCAAAAAGTGTAAGCGATGTTGTTGGCCTTGCCCTTTGGGTAGGCCAAAAACTTGACTAAATACATCAAGTAAAAGCTGGCAATGTCAAAGAAAAGCAATAACAAACACATGCAAGCAAAAAAAGATAATAACAAGTGAAATTTTCATAAAGCTTGCCAGGTGGTTTCTAGGTGGGAGATAAGGTAAACACTTGTCTTTTTGGTAGAAAGGGAATATTGTATATAGTAAAGAGGGTTTCCTATATGCCAAGTCACATTCCATTAGGGACAACAAATATGTTTGAGCTACCTAGTATTAAGATTCCTTACACTAAATATTTTATGTAAAGAACACAACCACAACATTTGTCCACCTCCTCCGCGCTTACATTTGATAATTGGCTTATTGCATTTTCCTCTTTGCCTTGAAATCTTTTTTGGAAGCCTAACACAGTCTATAACATAGGAGAGAATCCCAAATCATTTGTCTTTATGGCATGAGTATGCGATGTTACAATTCATTTGACATGGAATGAATATTTGAACCATACACTCAATTTTTAAGAATTTTATAACAACTTACTAAGAAGTAAAACAAAACTTGTGATGAATTTCGAACGAGTAATCTTATACGTAGAGTGATTGACATAACACCTTCTAGCTACAATCCTTGTAGATGTTTGACACCATAAAATGTTCAACTAGAAGATATAGAAGTCTTTTATGCATCAACAATTGATTTATTGAACTTTGAGCCTATCTATCTTTTTGTCAAAAAATACTAAGGTGCACAGAATCACATTCTCAACTACAACAAGGTCAAGATCTAACCATCTTCTACTAGCTCTTTCTTTCATCAACTATGTAGCTTGTCCACTATGTAGCTTGTCCATCAAATCCTTTACTTGATCATATTCTATGATTGCAAAAACCAATAGTCCTTCAATGATGGCTTTAAGATAGGTCCATCCATCAAGTACCAAACCTCATTGTAAGAGGTTTCTCTTATAAAAACTCATAACTTGTAGATTAAAGTGGATAATCTAATGAGCCATTGATGATGGAAGATAATCAAGTGGTGCATATGCGCAATGGCACTGCCCTAGAAAATACAAAAAGAGAAGTTATTTACAAGAAGAAAATGTAAGGTACAATGTAACGAGTTGGATCACTTGACAAGTTCCAAAGTTAGGCTCAAACACTACAAGAGGTACTTAACATTAGTGACGCTCGCAGTGCAATGCTCAAAAGTGAAAATCCTCGGCGTCGCTATCAGCGTTGCTATTTTCTTTGTTACATAGCGACGCCCATAGCGACGCCCATAGCGATGCTGACAAGGGTAAAAAATAAACCGAGAGCGCCCGGAAACTCAAATCTCAGATCCGAGTTTTTGGCGCTCAAGCAAAGAGGTAACCCGCGCTCTCCCTCTCTCTCTCTCTCTCTCTTTCTTTCCCTCCCCCCCCCACACACACATACACGAGGAGACGAATGAGAGGTATGCTCCTTCCCTCTCCTCTCTCATGTTCCCTTTCTCTCTCTCTCTCTCTCTCTCTCTCTCTCACACACACACACACACACACATTGTGTCTTTGAAAGAAAGAAAGAAAGAGAGAGAGAGAGAGAGAGAGAGAGAGAGAGAGAGAGCACATGCATAAACAAACAACACATACACACACACACATGCATAAACAAAGAATGCATACACACACACATTGAGAGAGAGAGAGATAAAGTAAAGAGAGAGAATGAGAGAGAAAGTTATAAAACAAAGAGAGAGAGAGAGAGAGATAAAGTAAAGAGAGAGAATGAGAGAGAAAGTTATAAAACAAAGAGAGAGAGAGAGAGAGAGAGAGAGAAGAAAACAAAGAGAAAGAGAAAGAGGGAGAAAGAGAAAGATAATAAAAAACCAAAGAGAGAGAGGGGGGAGAAGATGAAAGAGAGAGGTAAGGGGAGAAAACAAAGAGAGAGAGAGATTAAGTTACGATTTAAATTAGATTAAATTAAATTACATCTAGATTTATGTTTATGTTGAGTTTAAGATTATATTAGATTTAAAATTAGAACAGTATTAAAGATTAACTAGCTATGTTAGATTTAAGTTAGATTACATTTAGGTTTAGGATTTAAGATTGGATTAGATTTAGGTTTATGTTGAGTTTAATATTACATTAGATTTAAAATTTTAAGATTAAAACAATATTTAAAATTAACTAGATTAAATTTAGATTTAAGTTAGACTGCATTTAGGTTTAGGTTAGATTTAAGATTAGATTAGATTTAGGTTTATTTTGAATTTAAGATTAAATTAGATCTAAATTTATGTTCGTTTTAAGATTAGATTAGATTTAGGTTCGATTTTAGTGCATGTCAATGAATGTGCGCTTTGCCCAAAGAGCAAACACTAGTTACTAAACAATATGTATATTCCCATCACAATCTGACACCTATTAACTCACACACTAACCATATTCAATTAGCCGCGAATCACCACATGTTCAATTAGGTTAGATTTAAGAAATTTAGATTTTGGATTGAGTTTTTATATTAGAGTCTACCTTCGAGATTACGGTAAAAAAATTAGAGTTAGACGTACGATGATCCATCTCTTCCTCTCTACGGATGCGACCTTAAGTTTTTATAGAGTCTATCTTCGAAATTACGGTAAAAAAATTAGATTTTGAATTTAGTTTTTACATTAGAGTCTACCTTCGAGATTACGGTAAAAAAATTAGAGTTAGACGAACGATGATCCCTCTCTTCCTCTCTACGGATGCGACCTTAAGTTGGAAAGCTTTCAACGGCATGATACTCATATTGGAGGCCAACATGTAATGTGCTAAGTAATCCCTCGAACAAAGATCTACTGTGAAGAGATGTTTAGATGATGTGAAATGCTACAGCTAGAGAAAGAGGCAAAGGGGTTTTGACCACTACATGCACTATCATGTAGATGTGGGTATGTAGATTTCTCGTACCCACAAATATAGGCATTGACCAATAAAGACAAGATTATAACCCGGTGGTTATGATCTCCTTGCACCTCTAGACTGAGGTGTGCGGGGATTGGACATGACTAGAGAATGCGAGGTAGTTTACAGTATGAACAAAGAGAGAGAGAGAGAGAGAGAGAGAGAGAGAGAGAGAGAGATTAAAGACGGAGGATACCAATAGAAGATTAAATTTATGTCCAGGTTATAAGGTTTTTACCTTCATTATGAGTAGTGACGAGGATGTGGGGCCGTCCAACCGAAACCTATCTCTCAACAAGGATCTTATGTCCTTGTAATCAATGCAAGCATGTTGTGCGACGGACAAGACGCGTTCTTTTGCAGCATGTTTGCGAATTTGGTGAGTTCGATTCATCTATTATAGATCAAGTTGTTGCCAATTATAACTCGTCGGGCTCTGACGCTCGCCAACAAGCAGCAATCTTGCAACCCAATAGACATGTTCGCAGGCGCTTTGGTCAAGCAGCATACGTGAGGCCACAAGATGTAGCCTCTAACAACTCGGAGGATGATCATGTAGACCACATTCCCAACGAGGCAATGTTTGAGCCCAGATCGATGAAATGATCGATACGATCATGGATTCAGAAAGGCTTATCTATGATGATATGAAAAGTGAAGCCGATACGCTGTTGTATGATGGAGCATGTGTGTCTAAATTGAAGGCGCTCCTGGTTCTTCTCAACATGAAGGCAAAGTTTGGATGTAGTGAAACTAGCGTCATAGCGCTTTTCAGGTGATCTATTACAATATGTTTACTTTAATAAAAAACTCTAGATGTATAATGATCTGATAGATTACTTACACAAGTGTACCGCATTTTTTTCACTGTGTAGATTGCTCAAAGAGCACATACTGTCAGTTGATAATGTGATGCCACATTCCAGAGAGGAAGCAAGATAGATCTTGAAAAACTTGGGGATGAATTACAATTTGATTCACGCTTGTCCTAACGAGTGCATTCTTTTCAGAGGGGAATACATAGACATGGAGAAGTGTCCAAAATGTGATTCCGAGAGGTATTGAGTAGATCTCCACAGAACAAAAATTCCACAAAAGGTTTTGCAACGTTTTCCTCTGCTTCCTCACATCAAGCATTTCTTCAAATGTAAGTCCATGGCCGCCCTAGCATCATGGCATGAGGAGAATAAATCTTCGGATGTGTGCTACGGATTCTTGCAGATTGCACAACCTGGAAACATATAGACAAAACATGAGCGGATTTTGCCAGGGAAGGTCGAAATTTGCACCTAGGCCTGGCTATGGATGGCGTAAATCCATTTGGTCAAAGATCAACATCTTTCAGTGTATGGCTCATTGTCATCGTCAACTACAACATTCCCCCGTGGTTGACTATCAAGAAGGGGCACCTGTGGCTAAGCTTGATTGAGTCGGGGTGGTATAAAGTGAAGAATATGGATGTGTATCTTCGTCCACTATTGGAAGAGCTACAACAATTGTGGATTGGCATAGAAGTGGCGGATATGAGCCGACACACAGGTCGACAAAATGCTTTGATCAGAGGCATTCTAATGTGGACCATGCATGACTATCCCAGACTAATAGAATGCTCAGGTGATTTATACTCAAACTCAAACACTGTAAATCCATGTTTTTCTCAAGCTTATCTATTGTCATGTGTATACATGTAGGGCTTCAAACAAGCGGATACATAGCATGTGTCACATGTGGACCTAGACTGAATGCACGTCGGGCGCCCTCATTGAAGCAAATCTACGAAGGTCATCAAGCGTATCTTCCAAAGAATCATGTGTTACGCTACGGCTTTTTGGGAAGAGAGCCACCGAGGATGTCTGCGCAAGCATGGTTAGAGCAGAAGGAGATGTGTGATGACGGTTTGCCCCCATGGATGAAGAGACTCTCTCTATGGTACAAGTTACCATATTGGCCCCGACTCATGATCAATCACTTGCTCAATCCAATGCAGATATTCAAGAATGTGGGTAATCTACTATGGGACCATCTTACCAGTAAGAAATATACTTTGGGAGCCAGGGTTGACCTTAGAAATGTGGATCGTATGGAGCAATATTGGTCGCAGACAGCATCCAATGGATCGATAAAACTCCCTAAAGCGCCATGGATTTTCACAGGAGCCCAAGAACACAAACTAAAAGAGACCATTCCATCTGTGCGGACCCCCATTGTGTAATGCACTCGCTCTGAACGTGTTTCACTAAAGAAGGAAAGCTTACTGGTTTGAAGTCACACGACTGGCATAAAATGTGTTAGGTATGTTTGAAGTGGAATATATCATAGTGGGAATTGTGTAACAAAATTGTGTGTGGACTTTAATATCATTGCTAGACGTGTTTTACAGTTTATTTTACCGGTGGCCATTGAGGGATGTTTGTCTCCTGATGTCCGTAACACAATCTACAAACTTGCGAAGTTGGTGCAATGGATCTCACAAAAGGAGATCAATGTAGACTCCATACCATTCGCCAAACTAAATGCTGCGGAGGTTGTGTGCATGTTTGAGAAACACTTTCCTACTACCATGCTAACCATTCAGGTGCATCTTCTTATTCACATAGTCGATGAGGTGGAAATAGCTGGCACAGTACATTCCAGATGGATGTTCTTTTTAGAACGTTTCGTGAAAACACTTAAGGGATATGTGCGTCAGAAGGCACGTCCGGAGGGTAGCATGGCAGAAGGTTGGCTGGTATCAGAGTCCCTAGTTTACATTGGAGAGTGGCTAGATGAATTTGATAAAGCTCGGGACACACTATGGAGAACCATAGATGATGGAGCACATATCTGGGATTGTCATGTGCAATCTCGGTGTTGAGAAGAAGATGACGGAAGATCTAGAGGCTAAAATCAATCGATTTTTCATGCTTCATAATCCAGTGATGCAAAATTGGATTTCACAATACAAGGATGCAAAGCAAGTGCGAAAAAGGGCACGGATCGAGTGGAGACGGGGAAGAAGACCACCGATGCATTATCCGGTGGGTCTGGAGAACCTACCAACATTCATGAGCTTAAGATGGTTACACAACCAATTGAAAAGCGTACAACAATGCAGTGAAGAAGTGATTGAGGAGGAGTGGTACTCTTCGGGTTGCGTGACCAAGGTAAGCTTGCAATGTACGACTAGTGCCTTTCTAGATGTTTGAACGGCCACTCATAATCTTTGTTGGTTGTAGTATAAGTCATACATAGCAGCATGGTGTAAAGGTTGACATTTTAGGGTGGAACGGATCGACAAAAAGCGTTTTACTCAAGATTGTGGAATCATGGCAAAATTTGAATAGTCTAGTCGATGACGGTCCTCTGATGCAAAATCCTGTGGTGGCAAAACTCACTTACTTTGGCACGCTACAAGAGATTTTGAGGATCGATTATAGAGTATTTTTTGTCAACTTGTTCGACGTGCAATGATTCAAGATAATCATGGAGGGTTGCAAAGCTATTGTACGTAGAGGAGAGTCTGGTTTCCTTGAGGTGGATTCAACTAAAAAATGGACCGACCTAAGAGACACATTCGTACTACCCGAGCATTGTGAAAAAGTAAGTATGTAAATAGTTATGTAATGGAATTTGCCTATTCAATTTGAGAGTAGCGGAATTTAATGAGAGTACTTTCAAGAAATGATTTTGTGAGCATAGTGGGTAGACATAATTGAAGATAGCAACATAATCATAGCAATTAGTTAACTTGGCATAGACAATACTTTTGCAAGAGAGAGAATTTAGAGAACATGACAACAGTTGAGGACCGGATTTATGTGGAGCCGGTCCCCCCTCCAATAGGCATTTGTATTATGATTTCTCCCATAAAGAGAGACTTGTTACAATACATTCTTTGTGTTCCTTGTGACCTAGGTGAAGCAATGAAGATGGATAGCTTCATGCATCACCATCATAGCATAACCTAAACTTGAAGAAAGCTTTAACTATACCAAGCCTCAGTCCCAAGATCTCAAACACCTTCGAAGGTGGAGAGAGCTAGCAGGGAATGAGGGTAGGGAAGAGGAAGAAGAAACATTTCATACGAGAAAGAGCTAGTTCCTCACTTATCATAACTCTTGTGCTAGCATACATAATAGCATAGTAATGAAGAAGAAATAGATGGCAAGCTCAAGCATTGAAGCATGGCTCTTGGATGGATTTGCACTCCATAGCCAAGAGTGTTGGTGTAGGCTCTCAACCTCTACTTGCCTGGAGAAAGAGAGGGAGCTCTTGCACTTTGCATAGTACACAATGAGAGTGTTTGTGAGTGTGTGTGGGTGAGTATACCCCCTAAGCACCCCCCTAGCTTGCTTGGGTCGACCCCCCCTTGTAGCTCATGCTTGAAGCTCATTGGACCCCTCCAGGCATAGCCAATCACAAGCAGGAGCCATTACAAGCAACATGGGTAGCCTTGGGACAAGTGTCCCCCTTTCCCCTTTGAGAGAGAGGACTTGATAAATGCAAAAACAATTAGATAATTCAAGTAATTTATCATTGGACCCCTTTGAAGCCTAGCCAATAGGCTTCAAGCAACACATGAAGATAACATGGGTAGGGACCTGACATGTGTCCTTGCTTCCTCTTCAAGCTGGGGCTTCCCTTGTGAGTGTGAGTGTCTGTTCTCTCTCTAATCCCTAGGAAAAGGGCTCGCCCCCCCTCTTGTAGGGATGCTTTTGACTTTAGGAGCTCAAGCACCTTAGTCATCAAGCATGACAAAGCACTTGGACTAGGGGGTATTCCCACAAGCATCTCAGGCAAGCATGTCAAGGCACCTCAAGCACCTTAATCAAGCGGCAAGTCAAGCACCTCAAGCATGGAGTAAGTCAAGCACCTCAAGCACCTTAATCAAGCACCTCAAGCACGACAAGCACCTCAAGCAGGTCAAGCACCTCGAGCTTGGGCTGGGTTCCCACCTCAAGCTCAGCCCTAGCTTACCTGAGGTCAAAGGACTTTTACACACATTATTGGAGGTATTCAATGAAGCTAACCCTAAGGTCTTATGCTCCATTGGTTAGCCTTGCTCTTGATAGACCATCTCCCATTTGGGCCCCTTTACTATTGGCCCCGTGTTGAGATAGATCTATAAGCACATATCTATATCTTAACACTTGTTCCCATTTATTCTCCCACATTAAGTGATCAATTTAATATAAGAAAATCATTTGGGTTGGTTAGATATTAGATTTATGACAGTTAACATCCAATTTTAGAAGTTATGTGCTTGGAAGCTCTCATGTAAGTTATGTGGCTCTGGCAGGTGATATTTCATCCTACAAAGTCTGCATCAAATTGGTGGTACGTCATAGAGGTAGCCCCTCGTAGTGCATGGACGTATGAGGGTTACCATGTGCCAATCACAGTGGCATCAATGGAGGAGATCGGAGAAGATGCTCAGTCAGAAGCCATTGAGGTGGTGCCAGACGAGCATCAATCTGCTACTCTCTATAGGGTGCATGCAGAGGATCTAAAAAATGAAACGGAGGACATCTGTCTAAACAGAGAGCTCTATATATATAGAGAAAGTTATGCTGAGCTATGCGAGGATGAGAGAGAGACCTCTTAAAGCCATAAATATTGTATTTGAACAATTTTGCTCCGTTTTATAATATATATTGTATTCACGTGGATTTTTGTCCATTCTTGTCTATATGCGTCATTGTGTCATTGTATTTAATTTTCATTGCGTCCACTCCACGTATGTATGCTTCAGGTATGTTCTCACAAGCAGGGATGACAAGCACTGCGCTACGAGTGCGATGGAGACTAAAGCTGCAATCACGAAGGAAGTGATCTGTCTCTGCTCATAGATGCTGCTCGCCCCACCACGAGATCTAGTTGATCGGGTGAAAGAGACGCTAAGAAGCACTACTAATGCTTCTTAGCGTCTCTTTCACCCAATCAACTAGATCTAGTGGTGGGGCGAGCAGCATCTATGAGCAGAGGCTCATTACCTTCGCAATTGTAGCTTCAGTCTTCATCGCACCCGGAGCGCAGTGCTTTTACAAATTCACAAGAACTTCAACGAAATCCCTCTACACAGGAATCCCTCCCCCTTTAGGAGTCCTCTCTCTCTCTCTCTCTCTCTCTCTCTCTCTCTCTCTCTCTCTCTCTACTTGTCCATGTTTTCTTCTCCATTCATTCAATATTAAGATTAAATGTTCGTGTGTTTAATGCAGGTATGAATGATGATGAGTTTCTTTCTTCTTTGTCACCCTGGTAGAGGTAGTGGTACGAGGATCGTCATCGCTTTGGAGCACCATCACGACATCCTACTCCTTCAGCGTCGCCCTCTGTTTCGGAGCATTCAGCACGCTCCGAAGCTTCGGTGTCGATGAGACGATCTTCACACTCGTCTAGGCACCCCGACGCTCTAGTGGTGGCGGTAGCGATTGTTGTGGGGATGCCGCTGCTGATGCCTCGACACTGCCTCGTGTTCGACGAGGCTCTTTACCTTCTTCCCCTTCTTTCCCTGCCTCCACACCAGCCACGACATCGCCATCTACACCAAGTTTTGCGCGGCTGACGGTCGTTCCATGCTACACACCACTACCTACTCCTCCGAGAGTCGACACTCCTCGCTTCGGGGCCCAGAATCCAGTGGAGACACCTAACGTCCGTACCCCCATCGGCACGCCGCGTCATAGGCGAGAGGGCTTGCCTTACTCCGTCGACTTCAGCGGTGGCATCATCTTGGATGATGAAGGCAAGAAGGTGATTTTGTGCATGCGCGGTCTTTGCTCTCAGGTGTTTAGACACTACATACTAAACACCTGGAGTAAAGTACCAAGTGAATTAAAAGACAGAGTCATCAGCATGCTGCATGACGAGTTTTCCATGTCAACACGGGGTGACCGCTTCAATGAAGACCTGATGAAGGTTCGAATGCGCGAATAATGCAAGCACAAGCGTTATGAAGTGCAAAAACCAATAAAGCATGGGTGGAACAGACCAGATTGGCTAGCCAAAGAAGATTGGAAGAATGCGAAAAAAGCAGCGCGCGAAAATCCTGACAAGTGGAAGCAACAAAAGGAGGCAGCCAAAGCGCGAGTAGAGGCACAGAGCTCGCACCACTTGGGGAGCGGTCGGTGGGCATCATTTGAGGCCGATTTTGTAAGTATTTTTGCATTGCTCTTTAGGTTTGATAGTTTAGGGTTTAGGGTTTTTTAAATTCTAACATAATGGATTCTTTGTATGTTTTGAACAGTGGTCAATGACAGGACGTGACCCCACACCGTACGAGCGTGAGTACATAGGCAGGAAGGGCTTAAACGCCCTAATGGACATTCTGAGTTCTCACGGCGGCATCTTTAGTATTAGGGTTTACTCTTTTCTATTTGTTGTATTGTTTTGTAAATTATATGTTTATACTTACAGAAAGCTGTCTTATTGTTTTTTTTTTGCAGAATCCGACAGATACGCCGCTTGGACACGATGAGACGTCTGATTAAGCGACGTCAGTCTAGCCATAGCTAGATAGCATTAATTTCCTTTTGTCATAGCATATGTATCATGAGATGGCGTGTATACGTCTTTTTGTAACTATTGAAAAACCATGTATATTTTTTCAATAATGACAATGGTGTTGTAACTGTTACATTTGCAAAGCTTAACAATCAAGTGATTTTGCTTATGATGTGTACAATTGTCATTGATTTACTTTTATCAATCTACTTTTGTCAGTTTGTATCTTTATTTTGCAAACAATACTATGGATGATGAAGTTAATGGTTATATTGTCTTGTGGGTGACTACTTTGGGTCTATACCTAAGCTTGCACTTTCTTTCAAAGGTGAATCTGGGCTTATCTTGGATTCATTTAGGTTTACCACCAAAAAATTTTACTCTCGAGCATCGCTATAAGCGTTGCTATATAAGGCTCTGCATCGTTGCTATAGGTAGTCTGTAAGCATCGCTATTAGCATCGCTGTAAATGTCGCTATATAGCGACGACTATAGCATTGATTATAGCGACGTCCCCGTATCGACGCTATTAGTGACGGTCTTAGCGATGCCGGGGAGTATAAAAACCCAATGTATTTCTGTCGCTAAAAATGTCACAAATCCACACAACCTCGTGTAGTGAAAATAACTGAATAGGTTCAGATGACCAGATGAGAGACTTAGAGTTCCAATGACTTTAGATGACCAGATGATTCCAAATGACCATATGACAGTCTCAGACTTTAGATAACTAGATGTTATCAGATGACCAAATGACAGACTTAAACTTTAGATACACAGTTGGACTGAAATTAAATAGATAGATCGGATTATGAGACACTAAATGAAAGAAAATCAGATTATGGTTCAAAGTGCAACTGGCTCAAATTCAAATTATAGTTCATAATAAAACGGGTTCAGATTAAGAACTCAAGAATGATAAACTAGAAAGTAAAAATAATACAAAGACTAGCACAAAGTGCTCCTAAGCTCTCCTAAGCTCTCAAATTGTAAAGTGATACAAAGGTAAGAGCTCAAGAGTCAAGAAGCAAGAAGACCCAAAATGAGATGAACGGGTCCTATTTATAGGTGTCAGCATTGTGTTTTGATTGGTCGAGACAATCATATGATATAAGACTTGTGCCTCCATGTAGCATCAAATCGCTGGCAGAAACTTCAAAAAGTCCCAGCACTTGACTTTATGCAACAAGAAGGCATTGAAGAGGTCATTGTTTGCAATGCGATAATCATGATTTTATTGTATGCGGATGATGTATTGATTTTATCAAACACTTTAGAGGATGCACAAAAGCTTATGGTTGTTCTTGAGAAAATTTTCTTGCATAGTGGGTTGATTATGAATGAATTTAAAACAAAGTTTATGCTTGTGAAACCAACCATAAGGAGAAGCCATGCATTGTATACAACAGTGAGACACTTGAAGTTTTTGAGAGCTTTAAGTACCTTGGCCTTGAGGTTCCAGCCAATCACAAGTGGCATGAATGTGCTATGCATTGTTTGGAAATTAGGAAGAGAGATTTCTATGCATTTGAGAATATGTGTAATGTGGGGGATGTATAATGTTGGGTTCTCAAGAAGGTGACACTAGTTCTTCTCTATAGAGTTGAATTGTGGGGTGAGATCATCTCAAAGTCTACTTGAAAAGAGTTTGAGAAAGAACGAAAGCACTTTCTCCAAGTTAAGGCACAAAACACCATATATACTCCTACTTCTTGAGTCGAGATCTCTTCCAATTGAGGTTATGGGCATGGAAAGGGTTGTGGAGTGCATGATAAAGATGCACATCAATTTCCTACAATTGCATGGGAAGCAAGCAAAAAAGTTCAAAAGATGCATAAGAGCACGATCTTGAGCACGAGATGTATGCAAGACATAAAGAAATGGTTTGGGAGATGGAATGCATTACACTTGCTACATGATGCCTCAATAGACTCCCAAGTGAATGAAGCTTTTGTGCAACGCCAATGTATTACATCTTGGAGGAATCCAGTGGGTCACGCTTTATACATTACACCACCCGTATTGCCCCCAACTACAACACCATGTCCTTTGTGAAAAGAGGAAACCATGTTGATCACCCTTATATTCTTGAGCCTGTTACCATATACATGTGGTAGTGATGTGTGTGAACACACTAGGACCGCCGGGGCATTTTTTCCCTCTTTAGGAGGTTTTTTCCCCCGTGCATTGTATATACGCCCATCACTCTAGGGCTATCTATCCTTCCATTGCACACTAAGTAACACACTCTCTATTGTGTGCCTTGAGCTTCCTTCGTCTTCTCCAAGCTGTGTGTGTTTCTCTGCAACCCTAATTCCAACAATTGGTATCAGAGCAGGTCACGTCCTCCCGGGCTTAGTCGCTGCTCCAGCACACGCCTGCTCACTTTCTCCGATTTCAGTGAGCTTTGGCGAGCGTTCGCAGGTCGAAAAATATTTTGGGTACGCTCGAAGAGCTTGGTCTGCTCAGAATTTTGATTCGGGCTCATTTCGGCCTCCGTTTCCACTACGGGTAGTACTGCACAGGCTATTTCGTCATTTTGTGCAGATTTTCTGTCAGTGCCGTTTTCTGCATAACAGGTGCCTTATAGTCTTCTACGGTTTGTGCTATATAGCACAAGTTGTTCCCGCTCCATTTCTCCTATTTTCGGGCAGTTTTCACATCAGGTGCAGCATTTACCATGGCTGACAACAACAACACAGATGTGTTCAAGATGTTTGCTGCTGAGGACAGGTTGGATGGGGACAACTACCCTATGTGGGCTTATATGATGCAACATGTTCTTGTGTCAAAAGGTGTCTGGAACATTGTGCAGGGCATTGATGTACGTCCTGGTTCTGAAGATGTAGGCGATATTGAGGATGTTGCAGGTCTTGCTGCAAGGATTGCAGCTGTTAGAGTTGTTTTGCCTATGGCAGAACAAGCTCGTTGGGATGTTAAGGATGCGCAGGCTCATGCATTGATTGCGTTGTCTGTGAAGCGCACCATTATTCCTCACATCCGTTCAGCAAAATCTGCAAAACAGGCTTGGGATATTCTAGCAGGTCTTTATGCAAGCCGCAATGAGGCTAAAATTGCTTTGCTGCGTAAAGAGCTAGAGTCGAAGATTATGCATGAGGAAGATGATATGGACACTTTCCTTGCTAGTGTCAAGGATATCAATGAGCAACTCATTTCTGCAGGTGAAGTCATTTCGGACAGTTCCCTTGTGCAGACTGTTCTTGATGCCTTACCAGATTCCTACCAGACTTTTGCTAGTACTTGGAGACTGATGACCCAAGGAAATCCTGAAGTTGTCAAGTTTGATGCATTATGCACATTGCTGTTGCAAGAGTCACTTTCTAGAAAAAACAGGACTAGGCAGCGTGCAGTTGAACAGGCTTTTATTGCTTCTCAAAGAAAGGGTGGTAACAATAATGCAGCCACTTCTTATGGTTCTGCTGCGAGTGGCAAAAATTCTGTTCCTAATGCTTCTGTTGGCAGCACTTCGTCTGGCAATTCTGGTGATAAGGGCAAAAAGAAGATACGTTGCCATTATTGTAAAGCCAATGATCACTTGATCAAGTCGTGTCCTAAGTTGAAGGCCAAAGAGGCTAAGAAGAAAGAGGGTGGTTCCACTGCAAATGCTGGATCCACTACAAATGCAGCCATTGTTGAGTCTTCTGTGAAAGGAGATTGTGATGCTGATGTTGATGCAGAATGGGCTTTTAGCGCAGAGTGCACCTACAATCTTGCTGTCCATGATGCATGCTTGTCAGTTGCTACAGATTCACATGTGTGGTATTTCGACAGTGGTGCTACAAAGCACATTACCTCAAATCGTGAATTGTTTACCTCTCTCGAGTCTGTCCCTCATGGGAATTCAATCACTTGTGCCAACAACGCCTCTTATCCAGTTCAGGGAGTTGGAAAGATTGTGCTCACTGCTGCTAATGGCAGTTCCTTCACACTTGTTGATGCACTTTATGTACCTGGGATCAAGAAGAATCTCTTGTCTGTATCCGCACTTGCTAGACTTGGACTTGTAGTCAAATTTGTGGATGACAGATGTACAGTTCATGATCTCAGTTTTGGTGATGAAATTGTTGCATCTGGGCTTTTGTGCCGTGGGCTGTATAAGCTCACTTTGTATGACAAGTGTGGACAAAATTTTGCAAATGCTGTTGCAGATTCAAGGGCTATTTCAGATGCAAACTTTGGCATGCACGTTTTGGTCAATTGAATTTTGCCAGTTTGCTGCGTTTGCAGAAATCTGATATGGTTGCTTCTTTGCCGCCTCTTGAAGCACCTGTCAAACATGTTTGTGAAGGCTGTATCTGGGTAAAATGCAGTGTTCTAAGTTTCCAAAGGATGGTTCAGTTAGGGCCACATGCAGGTTGCAGCTTGTGCATAGTGATGTTTGTGGGCCCATGCAAACTCCGTCCTTGGGCAATTACCTGTACTTCGTGATTTTCATTGATGATTACTCCAGGCATGCATGGGTATTTCCGCTTAAAGCGAAGTCCGAAGTTTTTATGTGCTTCAAACAATTTTTGGCTATGGCTGAAAATGTCTCAAAATGTACTATGGGCACCCTCCGTTCCGATCGAGGGGGGGAGTATATGTCTCATGAATTTAATGCATTTCTGGCTAGTCGTGGGATAAAACACCAATGTACAGTGCCTTATACACCTCAGCAAAACGGTGTTGCTGAGAGGAAAAACAGGTCACTAACGGAAATGGCACGATGTATGGTCAAAAGTCAAGCTTTGCCGCATTCTTTTTGGCTTGAGGCCATCATGTGTGCCACTTATGTACTTAACAGGTGTCCTACGAAAGCTTTGCAGTCTATTACTCCATATGAAGCATGGCATGATAGAAAACCTTCTATTGAGCACATGCGTGTTTTTGGTTGTTTGGCATATGCTTTGGTGCCACAAGTGCAGCGCAGAAAATTGGATGATAAGGCTGTCAAATGTATTTTTGTTGGCTATAGTGCTGAAAGCAAAGGTTACAGGTTGTATCATCCGCAAACAAAACGTATTCTGGTTTCACGGGATGTAGTGTTTGTGGAAGACTCTGTTCAGCCCTTGTTGTCATGTACTAGAGACAGTAATGTAAGCTCACAGGACATTTATGACACTTTGTTGACTCTTTTCAGTGGTGGAAATACGAATTTAAGTTCCAATGAGGCAAATGTACAGCCTATGGGGGTTTCTGAAAATGTTTTAGAACAGCCTATTACTGATGCAGATGTACTTGATGAGGAAAGGGCTGAAAATGAGCAGGCTAGAGGTATGCCAAAATGGCTGGTGCACACTTTGCGTGACAGTAAATTGGATGCACCTTTATCTAGTCGTACTCGTTCAGGCTCTCGCCATGCATCTTATGCATCAGATTGTTATGCTTTGGCTGTGTCTAGTTTACATGATGTTGAGGAGCCTCTGTCTTTTGATGAAGCACAGAATTCAGAAAATTGGATTGCTGCCATGAAATCAGAATATGATGCATTTATAGAGAATGACACATGGACTTTATGTGATTTGCCTCTTGGCAAAAAGGCCATTGGTACGAAGTGGGTTTACAAGTTGAAACGCAAGCCGGATGGTGAGATCGATCGCCACAAGGCTCGACTTGTTGCAAAGGGTTATGCACAACAAAAAGGCATAGATTATGAAGAGACTTTTGCTCCCACTTGTCGTATGACTACTGTGCGTTTTCTATGTGCATTGGCAGCTCATTTTGGTTGGGATGTACATCAATCAGACATTGTTACTGCTTTCTTGAATGGTGACATATTTGAGGAAGTTTATGTAACGCAGCCTCGCGGTTTTGTTATAAAAGGACAAGAGGACAAAGTGTGCAAATGTAAGAAGGCTTTGTATGGGTTGAAGCAATCTCCTCGTGCTTGGTATGAGAAAGCTGACACTCATTTGGTTAAACGAGGCTTTCGTAACAGTCCAACAGAAAGCACATTGTATGTAAAGCGTGAGGATGATGTATTTCGCATTGTGGTTCTTTATGTTGATGATTTGCTGATCACTGGACCAAATGAGAGACATATTGCTGAATTTAAGGCTGATTTGAATGCTACTTTCAAGATGAAAGATTTGGGGCTGTTGCATCATTACTTGGGTATACAGTGTAAGCAGTGTGATGGTGGTATTGCCTTGTGTCAGAAAAGTTACATAGAGACATTGCTATGTAAGTTTGGACTTGAGGATTGCAAACCTATTGCCACTCCCATGGAAACAGGTTTGAAGTTGAGTCTACATGATGCTGGCGATCCTGCTGATGTCACTCTTTACCAAACTGATGTTGGCTGCCTCATTTATGTATGCAACACGAGGCCAGATATTCAGTTTGCAGTCTCGCAGGTCAGCAGATTTATGCATAGCCCAGGGTCTAAGCATTGGCAGGCTGTCAAGAGGATTTTCCGCTACCTTAGTGGCACTTTACATCTTGGCTTGTTTTATCCCAAGGGGGGATCATTGCCGCCAGACTTACATGCTTTTTTGGACTCAGATTGGGCTGGTTGTTTTGACACGCGAGTGTCCACAAGTGGTTTTTGTTTCATGCTTGGCAGTTCATGTATATCATGGTTGAGCAAGAAGCAACCTACTGTGGCCACTTTGAGTTGTGAGGCTGAGTACAGGGCAGTCTTCACAGCTACGGTTGAGTGTGTATGGCTCAGACGCCTTATGGTTGACTTGGGTGTTGGACAGGACACTGCCAACACTATCTACACTGACAGTTAGAGTGCATTGGCAGTTGCGAGGAACCCAGTTTTTCATGCTCGCACAAAGCACATTGAGGTGCATTACCACTATGTCAGGGAGAGGCTCTCAGCAGGAGAGATCAGCTTGGCTTATGTGCCAACACAGGACAACCTTGCGGATCTTTTCACAAAGGCATTGTCTCGTGAGAAGCTTGAAGCTTTCCGCAAAGCTTTGGGCTTACTCCCCTTTGTGGACTGATCCTGTCCTCAGGGCATGGCACTTCCCTTTACTCATGTGCCAGCTCTCGTTCACCGCATCACTCCAGGGGGGATTTGTTACCATATACATGTGGTAGTGATGTGTGTGAACACACTAGGACCGCCGGGGCATTTTTTCCCTCTTTAGGAGGTTTTTTCCCCCGTGCATTGTATATACGCCCATCACTCTAGGGCTATCTATCCTTCCATTGCACACTAAGTAACACACTCTCTATTGTGTGCCTTGAGCTTCCTTCGTCTTCTCCAAGCTGTGCGTGTTTCTCTACAACCCTAAGACTTACATGCTTTTTCGGACTCAGATTGGGCTGGTTGTTTTGACACTCGAGTGTCCACAAGTGGTTTTTGTTTCATGCTTGGCAGTTCATGTATATCATGGTTGAGCAAGAAGCAACCTACTGTGGCCACTTCGAGTTGTGAGGCTGAGTACAGGGCAGTCTTCACAGCTACGGTTGAGTGTGTATGGCTCAGACGCCTTATGGTTGACTTGGGTGTTGGACAGGACACTGCCAACACTATCTACACTGACAGTCAGAGCGCATTGGCAGTTGCGAGGAACCAAGTTTTTCATGCTCGCACAAAGCACATTGAGGTGCATTACCACTATGTCAGGGAGAGGCTCTCAGCAGGAGAGATCAGCTTGGCTTATGTGCCAACACAGGACAACCTTGCAGATCTTTTCACAAAGGCATTGTCTCGTGAGAAGCTTGAAGCTTTCCGCAAAGCTTTGGGCTTACTCCCCTTTGTGGACTGATCCTGTCCTTAGGGCATGGCACTTCCCTTTACTCATGTGCCAGCTCTCATTCACCGCATCACTCCAGGGGGGATTTGTTACCATATACATGTGGTAGTGATGTGTGTGAACACACTAGGACCGCCGGGGCATTTTTTCCCTCTTTAGGAGGTTTTTTCCCCCGTGCATTGTATATACGCCCATCACTCTAGGGCTATCTATCCTTCCATTGCACACTAAGTAACACACTCTCTATTGTGTGCCTTGAGCTTCCTTCATCTTCTGCAAGCTGTGTGTGTTTCTCTGCAACCCTAATTCCAACAGAGCCTATTCCCTTGTCGGTGATACAAACTATCACATCCCATTCATCTTAGCTCCCACTCCCTTTGATATGAGACATGGCGATCAGGCAATGGAGAAGAGGCAAATCGACTCGTCACATTATGATCACTGCAAGTTTAAGAGTTTGAGTACCACACACTACTAGAGTGCTGAGGTTTTGCTCACATCCGCATATCTTTTTTCCCTCACATTTTTAATTGCCGTGACTTAAACCTACACACTTTCCTCTCCCAGCCACAGTGTGGGTTCTCCATTGCAACTCTCATCACCAATATCATGAAGCATCGAGAATCACTTATCAGTACCATACATAGTACATCACATTTATCTTTTGTCCCATAGGTCATATTTGACCTTCGAGGACATAATAAAATCTCTCTCTCTCTCTCTCTCTCTCTCTCTCTCGTGTTTTTAGATACTTTGGTGAGATTGAATTTAATTTAAAATACTAGGTTGTTGACTCCACAATTGCTAGTGAAGTTTTTTGTGTTCTCCATATGTAGTGTATGACCGTGGGAGACTGGACCATGAAACTCTCTGCCCAACCATGCCATATTTATAGGCTTTTAGCCGTCTAAATATAACAGCCCTTGATCGCATGTATGCCCTGGCCCTTGACCTGACATTATGTGTGTGCCAATGCCCTTGATCCCAAGTCAATGGGCAATACCTAGGCATGGGTTAGTAGCCTTGCTTCTCGTGAATTTTGTCAAAGCAGCACGTTGCTTTGATTGACAGGCAATCCTTTCAAAATTAAGGTTTAAACATAGAAAACAAAAACTTTATATTATCTGACACTGTCACCCTGCTGTGACCAATTGGTTCCTCTCTTTGAGAGTGGATTTCAGCGTGATATTGATGTCTGTGATGGAATATGGATCAAAGCCATATCTTTTGCTAGAGTGAGAGTTATTGTATATACCATGTATGCCCTCTTGGTTTGTGTCAGCCTGACACCTAATAAAATAATATGTAGACACACTGCAAAGTCCCCCAAGTTCGCATGCTAATAGCATATTCCAAAATTTGAAAGCTGCTATACAATATGCCCCAACCAAAAAGCCTTGCTTCACGTACATGTTGTTGTGTCATGATAGCCAACATATGCTCTTGCCATGATGGAACTATCATGGCAATTTTAATTCGACCTTGTTGAACAACTTAATTGTGGAATACCTATCAACAAATCCAGCTCATTCCATTGTGGGAATCACAACAGTGAGCTAAGGAATCAGTCTCTCCGGTTAGAATTTAGAGTTAGTCAGTTATTCATTATGCCTGATGCATATCACAAGGAAGGAAAGCCACCAAAATGGCTACTGAAGAGTGAGATTATATCAGTATTGTAGCCAAAAGGCCAGAGCAAGATTCTAATGATGTCCAACCATGCTCTCAAGGTGAGGAAACAAAATCAAACCCAGGAATCCGAGAACCTGATGTGCATCGAGCTTTTAAATAGTCAAAGCACTCACAAAGATGACATTCAAACATAATTGAATGATGCTCCCAGTTACACAAGTCTTTCCATGCTACTGACAAGGGCAAAGCTAATATTGAGTCTAGTGATTCATGCAGACATAAGAAAAAACATTTGGAATCAATGAGAAAATTGTGTAGAGGAAAAGATCCAGAAATAGTCTCAAAAACTGATGATGACTACCATGTTAAACCTAGGATATGGGAGGCAAAAACTAACTACCAAGACAAACCTAGACATTGAGAGAGAGAAACAGATCACCATGACAAGCATAGATGTCTCGAGAGAAAAATGATATGAAGATAGCTTTTCCCACATTCAAAGGCAGTAGAAGGGATGATCCCGACATTCATATCCAAGAGTTTGAGCATGATATTGACTTAAAAGACATTGATGATGATGAATGGACAAAATACTTCCCTCATACTCTGAAGGATTTAGCTAAAAAAATGGTACTATTATTATCCAACATGTAGGATGTAAACAAGCTAAAGAAATCTTTTCTTATGGAATATCATCCCAATATAATGAGAACCAAGGGAATGAGGATATCCTTCGCAAGCTAGATAAGATTCAGCAAGGCAAGCTCTCAGTGAGGCACGATGTAGAGAAGATCAAAGAACTCACTAAGTAGCTGCATGAACCCCCATCAGAGAAACACATGAGAGAATGGTTTCTAAGTGGATGTAAGATCAAAAAGCTGAAGAGGACAAAGTCCCAGTTCCCACAATGAAATTTAATGATCTCGTGTAGAGACCTCTAAAACTAGAGCAATAGGCCAAGAAGGAGAAGGGCCAAAAAGGTAAACCCAAAGCTCTCCTGAATCTTCTTCATAAGATTCACCATCCCGCTCTAGCTTGTCTGAGAACAAGCATGCTAAAGAACTATCTAGAGCAAAGAAGAAAGGATATTGAATGCAAAAAATCAAAGAATTGTCTTGATAGATGTCTAAGATCTCTAGGACCAGACCTTCAATTGGAAAAAACCTGGTGCATAAGGTGCAAATCCAAAGAGCAAAAAATTGATGAATGTGTTCAATGCACATACTGCAAGGCATTTGATCATTTGTGAAACATTTGCAAGATCAGGATACACCAATTTAAGGAAGGGAAAAATATGTCTCTGGTTGCATTGACAAACCCTAACCTAGGCAAGCAAGAGAAGGTGGTTGAAAACCTAAAAAACGGAGCTAGTATCAATAGTTTGGATACTGTATGGATAGAAGAAGGTGATATCTTTTTTTTTTGGCCGCAAAAGAGATAGAATTGATTTTACAAGAAGAAATTCTAGCTGTTATATGTGTGGGAACTACAAGAACTTTACAGCACAATGTCTTGACAATGTGAAACCTGAAGTGACTGAGGGGAAGATGGTAGAGCTAGTATTGATGTGTGTGATCACCAGGAGTTTTGGAGTTATCATCGAGGAGATTGGGGAGGGTTCAGTCACTTGATCTAAGTAAAGTGAAGAGAGCCAAAAGTGGGAAAATTAGAGTGTAGTTTGGAAGGCTAAATGGAAGGCCAAAGAAGTGGACGAGTGGTAGGAGCAAAGTGTCTTAGCTACTTAGATCGCACAAGATCTAGAGTGGAGGAAGCTAGAGAACACTGAGTGGTGGCCAAGAAATGCAAGATTTTGATGAGAAAACTCCTAAGAAGATAGCTGACATTCCAATGGGTTTTTGAATTGCCAAAATTTTTAAAAAAATTAATAGGATTATATTAACAAAATGGGGTTTTAATTGATTTATAGCCCATAAGTTTTTGAAGAAAAAGGGGTTATTTTATTACCTTAAGCATGTAAGTAAACGGGTTTTTTTAAATACCCTTTGAATGCACGTTATATGTTTAGTTTCTTAAAAGTGCATCCCCCAAGAGTTTTCCAAAAGGGAGATCATCAAGTTCAAATAGTAATTTTGGAAATGAGCACAACAAAATCCATGTAAAAGTTTGCAAAAGAATCCAAAAGCTGACTATCAAGCTAGATGACATCAGGAATACTTTGCCATAGAAGCAAAAAAGCTCATTTGGATGGCAAGGAAAGAGGTTTTGCATACAATGGCATTTGACTAAAGGACGATGAGGTAGGGGTCATCCCGGTTGACTATAAGGTGAGAAAGCAAGGTGAGCCACTATCAAGAGTCATTCTGGATGGATGAGGGTGGTGGTGTAAACATTTTAGGTGAGCATTAGACAAAAAATAGGGTTAATAGAGATGAAGCCTACACCTTTCAAAATTTGAATTGTAGATCAATGTTTTTGCAAGCTAGTGGTTTGATTGAAAATCTCTAGATCAAAGTGGGTTTAGAGAATTCAAAACAAGTTTTTTGGTGATGGATGTGCATGGTGCTTACAATATGCTATTGGGAGGCCGTGGGTAGGAAGTGCAGGGGCCATACATGATTATGCTAGCGAAACACTCACCATACAAGGACCACATAGACAAATTAGGGTAAAGACAAATAACACTAGAACTTGATAGAAAGCGATGAGACCCAACGAGCTATGTTGGAAATATGGCACTACAAAGATCGTAGCTTCAATAAAGAGTTTTTTTGATAGCTGAAATATACCTGAACACAGTTCTTTTTTATCAAAAGAGGGTATAAGAGCAGCGATACTAGTTCCCTCAAAATTTCATTGAATCAAACAAAGGTGAACGACCAGTTAATCGGATGAGAGAACTTTAGAAGAAGGATAAAACCAGACATCACGGATATCTTCAGATGGCAATACACATGGAAGGCCCAGACTTGATAGTGCTAACATAGATTTCAAGCATCAAAATAGGCAAACCTTAGAAGGAGACGGTCAATCACTATCTAAAGGAGATCAGATCCCAATAAGCGTAGACACTTCCTATAATGAATATGCAGCTAAGATAAAAATAGAAAAGGAGGAAAAAATTTTGGCCATACAAAAAGGAGGTGAGCTATCCAACCGGCTTCTGCCAAATGAACAAGAGGTGGAGGAGTGGAAACTAGGTACAAAATCAAATCCAAAAGTCATAAAGATCAACAAACATCTAAAGAAAAGAGGCTCATGGGGTGCACTATGTAATCATGTTAATGTATAACATGAGTTCAAAAGGAGGGGTTTTAAAATGCAAAAAAATTAGGCAATTTAACAGAGATACATTAAAATAAGGGGTTTTTATAGGGAATTTTGAAAAAAACATCCTAAAATAAGGGATCATTTTATTCCTTCATACATGTAAAAAGATGGGTTTTTTTAATACCCCGTGAACACACATTATATAGGGGGTACTAAACGGTGAACCCCCCGAGAAAAGAGGTCAAGGAAAAAGCCAAACATCTTCTTCAAAAATATAAAGATGTTTTTGCCTAGAAGCACACAAATCTAAAAGGATTTGACCCTGAGGTTTGCCAGCACACAGTACAACAAAGAAGTGTCGACCTTGAAGTTTGTCGACACACAATACTAATTAAACCTGATGCAAGAACAATCATATTATAAAGTTATAGAATGAACCCAAACTATGTTAATAAGGTTAAGGAAGAGATAGATAACCTTATGAAGGCAAGTTTCATCACAAAAGAAATAGTATTTGGCTATTTTTATAGTGGTAGTACCAAAGAAAAACAAAAAACTCAGAGTTCGTGTTGACTACCGAGAGCTAAATGCTCAAACAATTAAAGACCATTTCCATAACCTTTCAATGATATGATGCTTGAGATAGATGGAGGGATATATTAATTTTTTAAGGAGATTCATTCATATGTGCGTGGCTAAGGCTCTTTTGTATATGAATTGACCCAAAAAGGAGTTAAATTTATCTAGTCCCTCGAATGTGAAGCGACCTTTCAAAATTTGAAAATAGCTAGTAACATGAAACTAGTGCCTTGTGTTGAAGTTGGATGTCATTTTCTATGTTCATGTTGATGCCTCTGTATGGTGATCGGTGGTGATATTTTAGCTCAACTAGAAGGGAAAACTCATTACCCGGTGCACTTTTCTAGTCAGAGATTCATTAAGGTAGAGCAAGAATATTCAATTATAGAAAGGGAGGCATTGGGAATGATTTTTAGTGCTACAAAGTTCAAAACTTCCTACAAATGTTTTTCACTTTTGTTGATCATCAAGCTCTCTTATATCTAGTAAACAAGGTCATCATCCAAGGGAAATTGCTCAGATGGATGATTGTTTTACTAGAGTTTGATTTTAATATTTTCATAAATATGGAAAGACTGATTGTCGCATAGACTTCTTGTCCAAAAGTACTGAAGTTGTCTCATCAGTTTCATTAAGAGATGAACCAGTAGATGTTGATTCAACTATTTTAGACTTTAACTAATGAAGAATAAGATCTAGAATGGCAGGAAGTATATGAATTCTTGTAGTATGGGGATTATTTGAGCATTGATTACAATCCAATAAGAAGGGCAATCATTAGTGGTGTTGATTTTTGTTGATTTCCATTGGTGAATCTTTATATCAATTGGGACTGATGGAGTCTTAAGGAGATGTGGACCACAAAACTTATTTTATTAACGATACTATCCAGATCTTGACTGGGATATTCTCCATGAAGCATTGAAAATCAACACCATATTATCCTAACTGCAATGGGCATGCTCAGAGCATTAACAAGACCATATGGACCATTATGACAAAGATTATCTTGGAAAAAAATCCCCACAAATGGGATGGGAATCTTTAGACTGCATTATGGGCCTACCAAATAGCTTATAGTGAGGAAGGGATCCCTTAAGAAGAAGGGCAAACAAAAAAGATGAAGCCCTTATATCTAAATTTTTTATATATGAAAAACTTCAAGAAAGGAGGGGATGTAGATGGTGGGATTAGTCCCTTATCTAAAGAACAAAGAGAGTTAGTGACAATGGACATCCTTGTTCAACCCCAATAGTGCTTTTTTTTTTTGAAATTTTCTTCCCATGCACAATTGACACATAACCTTCTCATGGATTTGAGAAACCGCAAGCATAAACTCACTTGAAAGTGGAGTTCTTCCATCCTTCTCCATAAACTGCTATGTGGAATCATATCAAAGGCTTTCTTGAAGTCCACAAAGCAACAATACAATCATTTGGCTTTCAACCAACTTTCCTCCATGAGAACACAAAGAGTGACAAGATGGTCAATGGTGCTATGAAATTGACAAAAAACCGCTTGTCCTTTTGCATGCTTGCCGTTTGTTTTAGCTCAATCACTCAATTTTATCTCCAATATGTACCCAGACAATTTTTCCATAAGCGATGCAATCATTATAGTCTGATAGTTATTTACATTCTTTACATCCCCTCCTTTGCGCAAAGTCTTGACCCAATTAGTGCTCCAATCATAATGCATACCATATTGAAGTGCAAGTTTGAACATATTACACATCCAATCATGTAATGACTCTCCCATCTATTTAATCATTTATGGCTTGATACCTTGAAGATCTTGTACTACTTTGCGTAAGTGGGCCAAATTTTCAACCATGCCACACACATGCTCAATACTAAAAAAAGAGGGCATACATGGTAGTGAACCATACAATGACAACTTTTTGGCATTTGGTTGCTCATATAGTGGCCTACAATGTGTGTACATATCCATAAGTTATCAAAATTCTTAGCTCGTTTCCCCTTCAAAGTTTCTCCCAAATCTTCCACATGCAAGTGCATTTTCTTGAACTTGAAAAAATTGACGCTTTACATCCCATGCTCTTCCCTTGTTTTGAATCAATGTCTTGTATGTGTGCAAATGACTTTGACAGTTATATTTGTCTATAGTTGCATCTAGAGTTATCAAGGACATTTGAGCATCTTGACACTCTTTATCAAACCATTTTTTGTGTGAGCTACCTTTGTTGATACCATGTACATGCTTTATGGAAAAGAATTATTTGCCACAAGAACAGATAAATTATTTTAAATCTTCCCATTTAGTTTCCAATGGTGCATTGGAGCTTTGTCATCCATAAGTGTTTCTCGACCATTTCAATATACAATGGTACCTGTTTGAAATCCATTCAGAACTTTTTTGTCACTTTGGATGAGATATTCGTGCTTGGTTGTTTCTCCACATGTAAGATCAATATGTAAGGTCCGATTGAAGGTTCGATGGTATGATTCTAGGGTCCATTGACCAAGTATAAAAGTCTTTATGCGATATACAATGGCTTCAAAGAGTATCATATAGTCAATCACACTATCCCCATTGTGTTTTCTGCATGTACATCCATCGATTCCACTCCATAAAGATATACCATTGGCAATAAACATACCCATACTATTCCACGTGTGTAAAATTAGTTTTCTATAAAGATCCATTGAAGTACGATCATACAAGTGAACTTCCTCCAACTCGCTTGACATGTATGGCATATAAAAAATTTGTCTATCATATTGTAATGTCTTTGTGTGGGCATTCATATTCCCAAAGAAAATAAAGTCACCATTGCCTTTAAAATAAGCAACGTCCTCCTCTAACTCAACAAATAGTTGATATCTATCCATGCAAGCATAAAGAGATCAAAAAATAGTTGATCTCTATCCATGTAAGCATAAAAGGGAAAATCATGATTAAGAATGCAACAACCAAAAATGGGTTCTCTTTTTGGTGTCATAATTTTCAGCCATACATAATGTTTTTGCTCATCATATTTTAGTACAATTGATATAAAACCTTCCAACCAAATCTTAATCACACATGCTACCCGTCCTTGCCCTCTTTGATGCTCGAGATTCTTTGACCACATCAATGAATGTACGTTGTATTCCTTGAGCCCATTAATCCTTTGTGCATCACGCTCCCAAGTTTCAACAAGAAGTACACCAACTTTGCTAATTGGTGCATCTATGCCAATCCCCACATCAAAGATTTCAATTTGCAAACAAAGAACAATAATTAAACCAACATTAGAAATGCACAAAAGCTTTCATATAGAGATGAGATGCTCCCAACTGGCTATGCTACTCTCATCACTGTGTTATTTTCTAACTTTAAAATAATAACTCACAAGGGGATCACTATGTATAAATTGTGCATATCACGTGCGTTCAAGGATTGTTTCTAAAAATCCTTATTTGTGAAAATTTGACAAATAAAATACACCCTTTTCCTATTCAATCTATAAAATTTTTCCCCAATTCATTTTACGGTCCCCTCTATATTTGAAAATGTGAGAAAAATGAAAATAAATAACCACTTCTATTGCACTCACATAATTATTAGTAAGTAACCCTCCCCCTCCCCGAGTAATAACTCTAACCTTATCGTTTGTTTAAAAAATTCAATTTTAAAGTTGCGGATTATGCCATACACATGATAAGGTTAGAATAATAACTCTTCCTTATCATCTATATAGTTTAGACCATACAAACGACAAGGCTAGAATATTAACTCGTCTGCAATATTAAAGATTAAAATTCTGGGAAGATGATAACGTTAGAGCTATTATTCTAACCTTGGAAAACTTCCATTGACATGGTAAAGGACAATGTTGATGTTCACGTGATAGAGTCTCTCCATCATGCTATTGACCAATGATAGAGTAGCACATGCGCACAAGAGAGTGGGAGATAGACAAACTGACATAGCCCCAAAATGTGCAGCAAGTTTGCGTGCGTCATACACACATACACACACGCGTGCACGTGCACACACACACACACACACACACACACACACACACACAGAGAGAGAGAGAGAGAGAGAGAGAGAGAGAGAGAGAGAGAGAGAGAGAGAGAGAGAGAGAGAGAGAGAGAGAGAGAGAGAGAGAGAGAGAGAGAGAGAGAGACTCTTCCATGAGAGCCCTCTTCCCCAACAGAAGCCCATGCAGGTGGTGGAGTTCCTCATCAGGCTAACATCTCACAACATCAGTGTAGATCATGCACGCACGCACGTACACACACACACACACACACACACACACACACACACACACACACAGAGAGAGAGAGAGAGAGAGAGAGAGAGAGAGAGAGAGAGAGAGAGAGAGAGAGAGAGAGAGAGAGAGAGAGAGAGAGAGAGAGAGAGAGAGAGAGAGAGAGAGAGAGAGAGAGAGAGAGAGAGAGCACTGCCGGCCTCCACTACTCTAGAACTTGCATTAAAATAACACTCTCTATTTTGTTTAAAATAGAAAGCGTTCACTTTTTCAATTTGTACCTTGAAAGAGAAGAAATCTCTCCAGATTCCTATCAAAGCACCTTACCCAGGATGTGGGTGCTTTATTCTCATCATTGTATTTTTCCATGACCACGCCACAATAACTGGCCTTTACACTCATGAAATCATAATAATAATAAAACTTGATCCTCTATATTATGCAAAAACTTGAACCAATTTTGACTTGATCTGGGGTTGAACTTAGTTATTGTTTCCATAAGAGACGTCAACACAATCTTGAGGAAGGTAGATTACATATCAATCTATGATGCCATGTTGGCTCATCCTACTTCCTAAGCTACATTACTTGGTAAAGGCAAGAATGAATGGCACAAAAGAAACCAAAGTAGATTAAGTGGCTTTGGAAGTAGTGATCATGAACAACGAGTGACATGCATCATGATCTTATAGTTTTGCTTTAGCCATGGCTTGACTTGTAGGGTTTCCACAATTATAACTCATTATCTCCCTAGCCCTACTCTCCTACAAGTGTTCACAATCTACCATCTAAACCCATATCTTATGCTCACAACACTTTCTCTCCGAAAACACACTTATAAGCATGTTCATGCACATCCTCTTGATGATTGTGCTTTCTTGACCATCTCATGTGTTTCATTGGAGGGTGCTCATAGGGTGAGCCTCATAACATGAAGAATTTTGTCGAGGTAACCATAGTCCCTTATTGTTGGAATCTACATCTTATCCATTACGTCCTAGCAATACTTGGAAATAATAACCTTCTCCCTCATCCCATCTTGACCAGTGCCATCTACTTTTCTAAAAAAAAAGCTATCCAATTCCATCAAGTACATTAAATCAGTGTTATTTTTGTGTTCTTATTTAGTAGCCAACCATTGCCTTGCCAATTCGGCTTCAAGGGATGGCCATGCTGATATAGAAGGACAATAGTTGACATGGGAAGGTTTTCAATCTGCACTATCAACATGAGTCATTCTTTACATGAACACATCTAAGAGTCAGTGCAACCATGTAACTTTGTTGGTAGAGCTACCAAAAGAAAAAACAAGATTGATCATTGAGGCCATAGAGTAGCATGACTTTGGGTGGAGGTAGGACATGAGAGCTAAGCACAACCTTCATGTTGAGTTGATGCTACACATGTGCAACAATGCACATGAGAGAGAGAGAGAGAGAGAGAGAGAGAGAGAGAGAGAGAGAGAGAGAGAGAGAGAGAGAGAGAGATATTCATATTTGTTTAATTAAGGGCCAAGTAGTAGGACCCTACCTATTGATTTTTATTGAAAAAATCACTAGAAATATTCGAGATATGGATGAACCATAGGATATCATAAGGTACAGGGGTCTAAAAGTTAAAAGGTCAAAAGACTAATTTGAGGTCCACCAGTTCCACTTATTGCACAATTGCATTGATAACTGATTGTCTTGCCACCGCTAGTACTAACAACCTATTGTTTGTACCCCTAAAGTTAAAACATTACGTTTGACAACAACACTGCAACAATCCTAATGAGATGAAGGTGGCAAATAGTTTGTTATTGAAAACTTAGTAGAGCAACATGAGAGGATTGCAAGAAACTATTCTTGCACATGGCATGCAAAGCCTTCCAAGAGAAAATGTCAAGAAGCTTATTAAACGCTTGATAGAGCAACCAAGAGACAAGAGCTTGGACAAAGTGTTGGGGTGTTTCACTCCACCTAGGCTGAGCACCCACTAGCCCATCACTACCATGATTCACTTATTGGTTTAATAGAACAATAAGAAGTGGATGAGGCTTTGTCTCATCCTTCACTCCACCACATGCTATGTGTGTCTTTTATATATATATATATATATATATATATATATATATATATATATATATGTATGTATATATATATATATATATATATATATATATATATATATATGTATGTATATATATATATATATATATATATATATATATATATATATATATATATATAGAGAGAGAGAGAGAGAGAGAGAGAGAGATGAAATTCTTGTCCGCGTCGCGTATGTTGCGTGCGCTTAGTTTCAGGCTAGATTTTGGTTTTGATTGTTGCTGTAGATTCCTTGTCATGTTGAGAGTATTTCCAAAAGGCATCCTAAGGTTTTACCCCCATTTCAAGCCATTTCTATATCTTTATTTGAGTAGCACAACATAAGGTAGTTTTTAGCTAGTGCTTTCGAGATCGAATTTGACTCTTGATACCTATGGGATTACGACATCAAATAAATTCTTTGATAATTGACTACCTTACTGTTGGAATTAGGGTTGCAGAGAAACACACACAACTTGGAGAAGACGAAGGAAACTCAAGGCACACAATAGAGAGTGTGTTACTTAGTGTGCAATGGAAAGATAGATAGCCCTAGAGTGATGGGCGTATATACAATGCACGGGGGAAAAAACCTCCTAAAGAGGGAAAAAATGCCCCGGCGGTCCTAGTGTGTTCACACACATCACTACCACATGTATATGGTAACAAATCCCCCCTGGAGTGATGCGGTGAACGAGAGCTGGCACATGAGTAAAGGGAAGTGCCATGCCCTGAGGACAGGATCAGTCCACAAAGGGGAGTAAGCCCAAAGCTTTGTGGAAAGCTTCAAGCTTCTCACGAGACAATGCCTTTGTGAAAAGATCTGCAAGGTTGTCCTGTGTTGGCACATAAGCCAAGCTGATCTCTCCTGCTGAGAGCCTCTCCCTGACATAGTGGTAATGCACCTCAATGTGCTTTGTAACATTTAATGGCCTAAAATCTTATGTGTAGCGGAAATTAGCATGAACATAGTGGGCATTTCATTAGAATAGATTCCTAATGAGAATTACAAGAGTGCTTGGGTGGAGAGAGCAACAAAAAGCATAACACCTAGTTAGATAGCATCGACAATACTTTCAAAAGAGAGAGCAATTAAGCTATTGACAACAGTTGAGGACCGGATTTGCATGGAGCCGGTCCCCCCTCCAAAAGGCTTTGTATTATGGTTTCTCCCATCAAGAGAGACATTGTACAATACAATTCTTTGTGTTCCTTCAAGACTAGCTAGTGCAATGAAGATGGAAGCTTCATACACCAAGCAAAACACTTAATCAAACACAACTTGAATTATCCCCGTTCTCAGACCCAAGACCTCACACACCTTCGAAGATGGTGAGAGCTAGCAGGGTATGAGAGCAGATTGAGAGGAAAAAGAAGTATCTTACGAGAAAGAAGTACATCTCCTCACATAATCACTCATATTAGCATAGCTTAGCTTAGTAATTAGCTTGGTAGAGAAGATGAGCATGCATTGAAGCTTGGCTCTTGGTTGGATTTGCATCCACATGCCAAGAGAGTGTTGATGTAGGCTTCTATCTCACAAGCTTGGAGTAGGTGATGAGCTCTCCATTAAAGCTTGGGAGGAGATAGAGTATTTTCCCTTCACACATGGTCAAGTGTGAGAGTGTGTGTGTCAATGCCAAGCAAAAATCAGCCCCCCCCCCTCTCTTGGGCGAGCCCTAGCTGCTAATTAGGTCTGGCTTTTGCCTCATTGGACCTCCCCAGGTCAAGCCAATAGGAATTAAGCAATATAAGTGATAGCCTTCTGACATGTGTCCCCCTTTCCCCTTTTGTGAGAGCTTTAGGTAATTAAATAATTAAACTAAACTCTCATTGGACCCCTTTGCCTCCTGGCCAATAGGAATCAGGCAAGCCATGGGGCTCCTGAATGCTCATTGGACCCTTTGGGAGACTGTCCAATAGTCTTCTAGGAGACTTATTTCTCATTGGTTTCTTTTATTAAATGTTTTTAAATTAATTAAACTAGATTTACTCTAGCTTAATTCTCATTGGTCCACTTCAAGGGTCTTCCAATAGGAATTGGGCACACCTTGTGGGCATCTGGCCTAGGGAGCTGACATGTGTCCCTCATTCCCTTTGTGTAAAGGGAGCCTGTGTGTGTGTGTGTGTGGTTTTCTCTCTCATCCCCTAGCTTTGGGGCTCGCCCCCTCCCATGTAGGGATGTAGAAAGACTTTTTGGGCACACACTAAGCATCCAATTTTCCCTAGGGTTGACCTTTGGACACAACCTTTGAATTTTGGAACCTTAGCATTTTGGAAGTCTTAATGGGCTGAACCTTAGGGTCTTTTTGGCCCATTGTTTCACATGGCTCTTTTGCAGATGGCCCCCCCTTTGGATCCCTATTTTCCCTCCTTTGGATCCCTACTGTGGCCGGTCTGCTAACTTAACCAATATTCTAGCTTTTTCTCCCTTGGCACTTCCCCACATTAAATGATCAGTTTAATATGAGAAAATCATTTAGGAGAATTAGATATTGATTATTATGACATTACCTCTCTCTTGAAATCATAGTCGTCCTCGACTATGGTGTAGAGAAGATAAAGCATATGCATGAGTCCTTTTCTTAGCGGGTAGAGGATCCCTATGTTACCCTACGACATCATTCCATAATGGATGACTAGTCCATTTGGCGCTTAAGAGCCTGAGGCTGCCGCAAGCATGTCTGCACATTAGTCCTATCAGTCTTCCATCGTAGAGTGACAAGCTCTACTTGGTGTTTGGGAGACGTCGTCTCCACAAACTTGATCTAAGCTTGCATACTACTTCATTTTTGTGCACAAATCAAGAAAAAGAGAGTCTTATAAGACAAAATTTTTTGTTCATTTTTAACATTTTGTACATTTGCTTACTCTTGGGAAGCATTGTAAGCATTGACAAGGTTTAGGTTATCCTTTAATTGTATGCCTTGCATCCATCTAGCATCTTCAAAAGGATAATTCTTAAACTTAATAAGATATCGTCGGATAGTCTTACCGCCTCTTAATACCTTGTCTTCATGTCGGAGAATGGACTCGGGCTGCAGTACCTCCTCGTGGTCCTCGATCTCCGGTGGGTCTTCAATAGTTGGTTCTTGAGGTGGCTCTCCTTTGTAAGGCTTTAAGAGGCTCACATGAAAAGCATTGTGTATGAGCCAATGATTGGGCAACTTAAGTTGATAGGCCATCTCATTGATTGGCCTAAGAATCTGGAAGGGACCATAATACCTTTTTGCTAGTTTAGCATAGTACTTTTGGTGGCCCGTAGGATTCTTGCCCGTCGTGTGCCTTAATCGAGCCTTGGGAAACTTTAACAAGACCCAATCGTTTTCTTTAAAGGCTTGGGCTTTTCTGTGCTTGTCAGCAGCAGCCTTTTGCCTTTGCTGTGAGATAGAGATAGCATCCTTAATCTTTTGGAAAGATTCTTGTAGGTCTCGGCTATACTCATCTGCAGCGAAGATCTTCCCATGTACCTTAAGTAGCAAGGGACTTTTTGATCTTCCCTCAATTACCTCGAAAGGTGCTTTTCCTGTAGAAGTATGTACAGTGTTATTGTAAGCATACTCTACTAAGGGTAAGTACTTCTCCCATTGGGATCTTTGATCTACTTCCGTTACATAGGCTTTTAGTAGATCGAGAATGGTTAGGTTAGCTATTTCACTTTGGCCATCAGTTTGTGGATGATAGGCCGAAGAGAAGTTTAGCCTTGTTCCTAAATTCTCAAAGAGACCCTTCCAAAAATTACTGGTCATTCTAGGATCTCTATCCGACACTATGGACATTGGCAAGCCATGGTATTTGAAAATTTGTGAAATGAAGAGGGTTGCCATTTGATGGGCTTTGATAGTCTTTTTGACAGGTATAAAATGAGCTTGTTTACTGAACCTGTCTACTATCGTCCATATTCCCGTATTCCCATGGATAGACTTAGGCAATCCAAAGATAAAATCCATGGATATGCTCTCCCACGGTGAATTAGGGATTGGCAAGGGTTGAAGTAATCCAAGTTGCTTCCCTCTATCAAATTTTGTCTTTTGACATACCACACATTTGGAAACATACTCGTGTATGTTCACTTTCATGGTAGGCCAATAGAAATATGTTTTAATTCCCTTTAGGGTAGACTGAATCCCTCTATGCCCTGCATATGGGGGAGCATGAGATTCATACATTACTTTCTCACGTAGTGAGTTAGTAACGCATAGTCTATTGCCATAGAGAAGATAACCATCTTGTAAAGTAAATGGTTCTTCTTTCTTCCCTAATGCAAGGGCTGAAATCACATCTCTAAAATTGGGATCAATAGCATACTCATCTATCATTGAAGATAGATCATTGTGAGTTGCTATGGAAACCGCATTCACTCTCGGCGTCTTGAGAGTGCATCGGCTACTTGATTATGCTTGCCAGCAATGTGAGCAATATGAAAATGAAATTGCGAAAGGAAATTTGCCCACCTCATTTGTTTGTCGGAGAGCTTGGTCTGCGTCATGAAGTACTTAAGACTTTGGTGATCCGTTCGCAGAATGAAAGGAGTCCCCAATAAATAGTGCTTCCATGAGTCTAAGGCATGTAGAACTGCAAGGAGTTCTTTTTCGTATATGCCTAGAGCTTGCTCAACAGGGTCGAGCCTTCGACTCTCATAGCCTATGGCGTGCCCTTCTTGGAGCAAAACAGCCCCAAGGCAATCACCAAAAGCATCACATTGGACCTCAAATGGTTTTGAGAGATCCGGTAGTGTAAGCACAGGTTGAGAGATAAGCTTTTCTTTAAGCTTTTCGAAAGCATTGTTCTCCTTAGCAGACCACGTATACCTAACATTTTTCTTTGTTAGGTCATGTAATGGTCCCGCAATTTGTGAGAACTTTTCTATGAAGCGTCTATAGTATGCACACATACCTATAAAGCTTCTTAGTTCATGAAGATTCCTTGGTTTAGGCCATCCTTTTATTACCTCTAACTTGGATGGATCCATTTGGATTCCATCTTGAGAGATAATGTGACCTAAATATTGAATCTCTTGCAAGAAAAATTCACTTTTCTTTCGATTAACATAAAGTTTATTCTCTCTTAAAACTTGAAATATTACCTGGAGGTGTTGCTTGTGTTCCTCCAATGAATTAGAGTAGATGATAATATCATCAAAGAACACTCCAGTGAAGGTTCGATGAGGCCTGAACAGCTTCTCCATCAAGCGGTTAAATGTGGCTGGTGCATTAGTCAAGCCAAAAAGGCATGACAATGTATTCGTAAAGACCAAATGTAGTACGAAATGCGGTCTTTACAATGTCTTGATCAACTATCCTTATTTGATGATAGCCACTTTTTAGGTCAATCCTACTGAAGTAGGTCGATCCTTGTAGCTTATCAAATAGGTCTTCTACCCGTGGAACGGGAAACCTATTCTTGATAGTGATCCTATTTAGTGCTCTATAGTCGACACACATACGATATGTGCCATCTTTCTTTTGCACCAATAGCACAGGTGAGCAAAATGGAGATGAGCTAGGCCTAACCATGCCCTTCTCAATTAACTCATGCACTTGCCGCATAATCTCCTCTTGTTGAGCTTGAGAAACTCTATAAGGAGGTTTGTTAGGTGGTGAACTTCCTGGAAGAAGTTCAATTGCATGGTCGTCATTACCTCGTTTAGGAGGTAGCTCACAAGGGATGTCGTCAATAAAGACATCTTGAAACCCCTTGAGAAAATTGGATAACTCTAATTCCTTTTGGTTGCTTTTATTTTCTTTTGCTAAAGCATTAGGTTCATTTTGAGAATCTTTAACAAAAATCATGTACACGGAAATAGAGCTCTTTATTGACTTGTTGAAAGCTGGTGTATGTACAATGGGGATGGTGTTACCCATCTCCTTAGCATCTATATGCATGTCCTTTTCCCTGAACTTAAAGGAGATTCTCCTTTCAGGAAATTTAACATGGGCAGCCAGACGGTCAAACCATGGTGCCCCTAGGATTACATCCTCATGCTTGAGAGGAGAGATAAAGAAGTCCTCTTTGTCCACATAGCCTTGGACATGAAGCCTCAATTTCCCGATTAAGGGAGTGACTGAAGCTTCTTGCCCCTTGAAGGCACTGTCTGTGGGTAGGATATCTCCCATCTCGTAGGATTGTATGCCTAGCTTGGTGGCTAGCTCCATAGATATGAAATTGTGAGTAGAACCAGGGTCAAAGAGAATAAAAGCATCATGTTCTCTTACCTTTCCCCAAGCATGGCATAGAGGAGATCCTTTGTGGTGAATTTGATGAATCTCCTCCTCTTGGATTTCAACCAAAGAAGCTCTAGGAGGATCTTGGCGGTTGTCCTTTTGGGGACAAGCGCGGTACGCATGCCCTCGTTCGCCGCACTTGAAACACCGGTTATCTTTACGATAACGCTCAAGCTCTTCAGGAGAGAGTTTATTCTTTCCTTTGTAAACTCCCTTCTCTTTAGCTTTGTTGGAATTGCCCTTAGGAGACTTTTGGACATTGTCCTTCCCCTTAGGCTCATTGGAACCCTTGTTTTCCGGGGGCTTATTATTTCTTTTACCCCCCATTTGGAAATTGATTCGCGAGGCCACCATAGTATGATGTATTACCGCCGATATGGTACGTGGCCTTTGGGAGTTGACATACTCCGCCATTTCTTCGGTTAAGCCCGCACAAAATTGTTGCTTTTGCTCTCCAAAATCCAACTTTTTGAAGACAGTGGCTTTGAGTTGTAGGTCCCAAAACTTGTCTACATATTTGTGGATGGATTCATTGGGAGAGAGCTTTAAGCTTCGCCATTCGGTGAGTACTTTGTCTTTGGCATCGGTGGCCAAAAACTGCTTCATAATGGAAGCTCTTAAAGCCTTCCATGTTCGTGGAGCTTCACCGTTGGCTCGTAGGCTAGACCACCATTGTCTGGCGGACTTTTGAAAGTGCATAGCTACATGGCGTAGCTTAGAGGACTCCGTGAAGCCCTCATCTCCAAACGCCGCATCGAATTGCTGGATAAAGGCCAAAACTTTGTCTGTAGCACCGAAGGTGCCATCATAGGTAAGGAAAGAGATGCTCTTCCCTCCCTCTTTGAATTTCTTCAGCTTGGACGACCTCTTCCATGCGGCATAGGATTTCCTATGGCCTCTTCTTTTTGATGGTTCAAAAGTTGCACCATCACTTTCTTCAGAAGATGAAGAATTTGAAGAAGGTGGAGAAGAGGGTGACCTCTTTCTCGCCTTTTTCTTGTCTTGATCTTTGTCGTCTTCACCATAGCTTTCATAAGAGGAAGAGGATGAAGAAGATGGAGAAGAGGGTGTCCTCTTTCTCGCCTTTTTCTTCTCTTGCTTTTTATCATCCCTCTTTGAATTATGGCGTGGAGAAGAGTGTGATGGTCTTCTCCGCTTTGGTGGTGATGGAGAGCGTTTAGCCCGCCGTCTTCGTGGAGCCATCTCCGCCGAGGTGGCGGGAGACTCGCTTCTTTCTCGTTCCTTTGGTGGAGGCGCTTGAGTTCTCCTTTGGGAAGGAGATGCATCATCAAGAAGTAAGTTCTTGAGCCCTTCATATGGATTCTCTTCTTCTTCCCGAATCGGAGAGAGACCTCTTTTGGTAGTCTCACAAGGAGGCTTCCTAGGTGTTCTCTCGTCATGGTGATGAGCTTGGAGAATCCCGTGAGCACGGAGCTGCCGTTGCACTTCACTTTGGAGAAATGGATTGCCCATGGCTTGTTGAAGCCTAGAAACAAGATAGTTAACAAGCATTGAAGCATCATTAGTAGCTTGCTCATGAGCAAAATCAAAGTTATCAACATTAATTTCACTCTCTTTACTATTGTCAGCCATTCTAACAACTTTTAGGTGTACTTTGGCACTTCAAGCCCTAGTTGCTACTCCTCTTTACCCCTTTAGAAAAAGCACTCAAGCTACTGTACCCGCGGCTCGAATACCATTAATTGCAAGGAATAGAAGAAAGGGTCTTTCGACACCAAAACAGCACCGGCTCCTGTCAAGCTTCTAATAGCTCAATAGTGGTTAAGCCGTAGGCAAGCCCCGTAGGACTCCACTATTAAGACCATAGCTCTCGACGGTGATGCCCCGTTAACTGCACAAAGGCAGGCGCACTGCAAGGCTGAAAAATCCCTATTCTACTTACTCACAGGCAATTAATAATACCAACCATTTGTAGCTAGCTTGAGGACCTCCCTTCTTGAGCAAGAAAAGAGAAACCTTGAGCTCTGATACCAATGTAACATTTAATGGCCTAAAATCTTATGTGTAGCGGAAATTAGCATGAACATAGTGGGCATTTCATTAGAATAGATTCCTAATGAGAATTACAAGAGTGCTTGGGTGGAGAGAGCAACAAAAAGCATAACACCTAGTTAGATAGCATCGACAATACTTTCAAAAGAGAGAGCAATTAAGCTATTGACAACAGTTGAGGACCGGATTTGCATGGAGCCGGTCCCCCCTCCAAAAGGCTTTGTATTATGGTTTCTCCCATCAAGAGAGACATTGTACAATACAATTCTTTGTGTTCCTTCAAGACTAGCTAGTGCAATGAAGATGGAAGCTTCATACACCAAGCAAAACACTTAATCAAACACAACTTGAATTATCCCCGTTCTCAGACCCAAGACCTCACACACCTTCGAAGATGGTGAGAGCTAGCAGGGTATGAGAGTAGATTGAGAGGAAAAAGAAGTATCTTACGAGAAAGAAGTACATCTCCTCACATAATCACTCATATTAGCATAGCTTAGCTTAGTAATTAGCTTGGTAGAGAAGATGAGCATGCATTGAAGCTTGGCTCTTGGTTGGATTTGCATCCACATGCCAAGAGAGTGTTGATGTAGGCTTCTATCTCACAAGCTTGGAGTAGGTGATGAGCTCTCCATTAAAGCTTGGGAGGAGATAGAGTATTTTCCCTTCACACATGGTCAAGTGTGAGAGTGTGTGTGTCAATGCCAAGCAAAAATCAGCCCCCCCCCCTCTCTTGGGCGAGCCCTAGCTGCTAATTAGGTCTGGCTTTTGCCTCATTGGACCTCCCCAGGTCAAGCCAATAGGAATTAAGCAGTATAAGTGATAGCCTTCTGACATGTGTCCCCCTTTCCCCTTTTGTGAGAGCTTTAGGTAATTAAATAATTAAACTAAACTCTCATTGGACCCCTTTGCCTCCTGGCCAATAGGAATCAGGCAAGCCATGGGGCTCCTGAATGCTCATTGGACCCTTTGGGAGACTGCCCAATAGTCTTCTAGGAGACTAATTTCTCATTGGTTTCTTTTATTAAATGTTTTTAAATTAATTAAACTAGATTTACTCTAGCTTAATTCTCATTGGTCCACTTCAAGGGTCTTCCAATAGGAATTGGGCACACCTTGTGGGCATCTGGCCTAGGGAGCTGACATGTGTCCCTCATTCCCTTTGTGTAAAGGGAGCCTGTGTGTGTGTGTGTGTGTGGTTTTCTCTCTCATCCCCTAGCTTTGGGGCTCGCCCCCTCCCATGTAGGGATGTAGAAAGACTTTTTGGGCACACACTAAGCATCCAATTTTCCCTAGGGTTGACCTTTGGACACAACCTTTGAATTTTGGAACCTTAGCATTTTGGAAGTCTTAATGGGCTGAACCTTAGGGTCTTTTTGGCCCATTGTTTCACATGGCTCTTTTGCAGATGGCCCCCCCTTTGGATCCCTATTTTCCCTCCTTTGGATCCCTACTGTGGCCGGTCTGCTAACTTAACCAATATTCTAGCTTTTTCTCCCTTGGCACTTCCCCACATTAAATGATCAGTTTAATATGAGAAAATCATTTAGGAGAATTAGATATTGATTATTATGACATGCTTTGTGCGAGCATGAAAAACTGGGTTCCTCGCAACTGCCAATGCGCTCTGACTGTCAGTGTAGATAGTGTTGGCAGTGTCCTGTCCAACACCCAAGTCAGCCATAAGGCGTCTGAGCCATACACACTCAACCGTAGCTGTGAAGACTGCCCTGTACTCAGCCTCACAACTCGAAGTGGCCACAGTAGGTTGCTTCTTGCTCAACCATGATATACATGAACTGCCAAGCATGAAACAAAAACCACTTGTGGACACTCGCGTGTCAAAACAACCAGCCCAATCTGAGTCCGAAAAAGCATGTAAGTCTGGCGGCAATGATCCCCCCTTGGGATAAAACAAGCCAAGATGTAAAGTGCCACTAAGGTAGCGGAAAATCCTCTTGACAGCCTGCCAATGCTTAGACCCTGGGCTATGCATAAATCTGCTGACCTGCGAGACTGCAAACTGAATATCTGGCCTCGTGTTGCATACATAAATGAGGCAGCCAACAGCAGTTTGGTAAAGAGTGACATCAGCAGGATCGCCAGCATCATGTAGACTCAACTTCAAACCTGTTTCCATGGGAGTGGCAATAGGTTTGCAATCCTCAAGTCCAAACTTACATAGCAATGTCTCTATGTAACTTTTCTGACACAAGGCAATACCACCATCACACTGCTTACACTGTATACCCAAGTAATGATGCAACAGCCCCAAATCTTTCATCTTGAAAGTAGCATTCAAATCAGCCTTAAATTCAGCAATATGGCTCTCATTTGGTCCAGTGATCAGCAAATCATCAACATAAAGAACCACAATGAGAAATACATCATCCTCACGCTTTACATACAATGTGCTTTCTGTTGGACTGTTACGAAAGCCTCGTTTAACCAAATGAGTGTCACCTTTCTCATACCAAGCACGAGGAGATTGCTTCAACCCATACAAAGCCTTCTTACATTTGCACACTTTGTCCTCTTGCCTTTTATGACAAAACCGCGAGGCTGCGTTACATAAACTTCCTCAAATATGTCACCATTCAAGAAAGCAGTAACAATGTCTGATTGATGTACATCCCAACCAAAATGAGCTGCCAATGCACATAGAAAACGCACAGTAGTCATACGACAAGTGGGAGCAAAAGTCTCTTCATAATCTATGCCTTTTTGTTGTGCATAACCCTTTGCAACAAGTCGAGCCTTATGGCGATCGATATCACCATCCGGTTTGCGTTTCAACTTGTAAACCCACTTCGTACCAATGGCCTTTTTGCCAGGAGGCAAATCACATAAAGTCCATGTGTCATTCTCTATAAGTGCATCATATTCTGATTTCATGGCAGCAATCCAATTTTCTGAATTCTGTGCTTCATCAAAAGACAGACGCTCCTCAACATCATGTAAACTAGACACAGCCAAAGCATAACAATCTGATGCATAAGATGCATGGCGAGAGCCTGAACGAGTACGACTAGATAAAGGTGCATCCAATTTACTGTCACGCAAAGTGTGCACCAGCCATTTTGGCATACCTCTAGCCTGCTCATTTTCAGCCCTTTCCTCATCAAGTACATCATGTACATCTGCATCAGTAATAGGCTGTTCTAAAACATTTTTAGAAACCCCCATAGGCTGTACATTTGCCTCATTGGAACTTACATTCGTATTTCCACCACTGAAAAGAGGCAACAAAGTGTCATAAATGTCCTGTGAGCTTACATTACTGTCTCTAGTACATGACAGCAAGGGTTGAACAGAGTCTTCCACAAACACTACATCCCGTGAAACCAGAATACGTTTTGTTTGCGGATGATACAACCTGTAACCTTTGCTTTCAGCACTATAACCAACAAAAATACATTTGACAGCCTTATCATCCAATTTTTTGCGCTGCACTTGTGGCACCAAAGCATATGCCAAACAGCCAAAAACACGCATGTGCTCAATAGAAGGTTTTCTATCATGCCATGCTTCATATGGAGTAATAGACTGCAAAGCTTTCGTAGGACACCTGTTAAGTACATAAGTGGCACACATGATGGCCTCAAGCCAAAAAGAATGCGGCAAAGCTTGACTTTTGACCATACATCGTGCCATTTCCGTTAGTGACGTGTTTTTCCTCTCAGCAACACCATTTTGCTGAGGTGTATAAGGCACTGTACATTGGTGTTTTATCCCACGACTAGCCAGAAATGCATTAAATTCATGAGACATATACTCCCCCCCTCGATCGGAACGGAGGGTGCCCATAGTACATTTTGAGACATTTTCAGCCATAGCCAAAAATTGTTTGAAGCACATAAAAACTTCGGACTTCGCTTTAAGCGGAAATACCCATGCATGCCTGGAGTAATCATCAATGAAAGTCACGAAGTACAGGTAATTGCCCAAAGACGGAGTTTGCATGGGCCCACAAACATCACTATGCACAAGCTGCAACTTGCATGTGGCCCTAACTGAACCATCCTTTGGAAACTTAGAACGCTGCATTTTACCCAGAATACAGCCTTCACAAACATGTTTGACAGGTGCTTCAAGAGGCGGCAAAGAAGCAGCCATATCAGATTTCTGCAAACGCAGCAAACTGGCAAAATTCAGATGACCAAAACGTGCATGCCAAAGTTTTGCATCTGAAATAGCCCTTGAATCTACAACAGCATTTGCAAAATTTTGTCCACACTTGTCATACAAAGTGAGCTTATACAGCCCACGGCACAAAAGCCCAGATGCAACAATTTCATCACCAAAACTGAGATCATGAACTGTACATCTGTCATCCACAAATTTGACTACAAGTCCAAGTCTAGCAAGTGCGGATAGAGACAAGAGATTCTTCTTGATCCCAGGTACATAAAGTGCATCAACAAGTGTGAAGGAACTGCCATTAGCAGCAGTGAGCACAATCTTTCCAACTCCCTGAACTGGATAAGAGGCGTTGTTGGCACAAGTGACTGAATTCCCATGAGGGACAGACTCGAGAGAGGTAAACAATTCACGATGTGAGGTAATGTGCTTTGTAGCACCACTGTCGAAATACCACACATGTGAATCTGCAGCAATTGACAAGCATGCATCATGGACAGCAGGATTGTAAGTGCACTCTGCACTAAAAGCCCATTCTGCATCAACATCAGCATCACAATCTCCTTTCACATAAGACTCAACAATGGCTGCATTTGTAGTGGAACCAACATTTGCAGTGGAACCACCCTCTTTCTTCTTAGCCTCTTTGGCCTTCAACTTAGGACACGACTTGATCAAGTGATCATTGGCTTTACAATAATGGCAACGCATCTTCTTTTTGCCCTTATCACTAGAATTGCCAGACGAAGTGCTGCCACCAGAAGCATTAGGAACAGAATTTTTGCCACTCACAGCAGAACCATAAGAAGTGGCTGCATTACTGTTACCACCCTTTCTTTGAGAAGCAATAAAAGCCTGTTCAACTGCACGCTGCCTAGTCCTGTTTTTTCTAGAAAGTGACTCTTGCAACAGCAATGTGCATAATGCATCAAACTTGACAACTTCAGGATTTCCTTGGGTCATCAGTCTCCAAGTACTAGCAAAAGTCTGGTAGGAATCTGGTAAGGCATCAAGAACAGTCTGCACAAGGGAACTGTCCGAAATGACTTCACCTGCAGAAATGAGTTGCTCATTGATATCCTTGACACTAGCAAGGAAAGTGTCCATATCATCTTCCTCATGCATAATCTTCGACTCTAGCTCTTTACGCAGCAAAGCAATTTTAGCCTCATTGCGGCTTGCATAAAGACCTGCTAGAATATCCCAAGCCTGTTTTGCAGATTTTGCTGAACGGATGTGAGGAATAATGGTGCGCTTCACAGACAACGCAATCAATGCATGAGCCTGCACATCCTTAACATCCCAACGAGCTTGTTCTGCCGTAGGCAAAACAACTCTAACAGCTGTAATCCTTGCAGCAAGACCTGCAACATCCTCAACATCGCCTACATCTTCAGAACCAGGACGTACATCAATGCCCTGCACAATGTTCCAGACACCTTTTGACACAAGAACATGTTGCATCATATAAGCCCACATAGGGTAGTTGTCCCCATCCAACCTGTCCTCAGCAGCAAACATCTTGAACACATCTGTGTTGTTGTTGTCAGCCATGGTAAATGCTGCACCTGATGTGAAAACTGCCCGAAAATAGGAGAAATGGAGCGGGAACAACTTGTGCTATATAGCACAAACCGTAGAAGACTATAAGGCACCTGTTATGTAGAAAATGGCATTGACAGAAAATCTGCACAAAATGACGAAATAGCCTGTGCAGTACTGCCCGTAGTGGAAACGGAGGCCGAAATGAGCCCGAATCAAAATTCTGAGCAGACCAAGCTCTTCGAGCTTACCCAAAATATTTGTCGACCTGCGAACGCTTGCCAAAGCTCACTGAAATCGAAGAAAGTGAGCAGGCGTGTGCTGGAGCAGCTGGCGACTAAGCCCGGGAGGACGTGACCTGCTCTGTTACCAATTGTTGGAATTAGGGTTGCAGAGAAACACACACAACTTGGAGAAGACGAAGGAAACTCAAGGCACACAATAGAGAGTGTGTTACTTAGTGTGCATTGGAAAGATAGATAGCCCTAGAGTGATGGGCGTATATACAATGCACGTGGGAAAAAACCTCCTAAAGAGGGAAAAAATGCCCCGGCGGTCCTAGTGTGTTCACACACATCACTACCACATGTATATGGTAACACTTACATCCTATTAATTGTTGGCATCCATCCTGTCCTCACCGTTGACTATCTACCTTTGACAATCATCATACGACATTGACATGTTAGGCTGCTCAGTTAACAGGAGCCTCAAAAGAATGCCATCATCATTGTTTCCCCACTTATTATATCAAAACCTCATTTAATAATGAGAAATAACGCAAAATTCCAATTTTTTTGTATGAAAATTGATTGCCAAAGAGTGTAAAGGGATCAAAGGCTTCCAAAATTGTAACGAATTGTAGTTCCTAGCCTTATTATTGAACCAAATCAGCTAGGGATCCATATCGTAAACCTTGCCTAAGGTGTAGAAGCCAATTTTTGTAACTTTTGACCTAAGTTTTGGATAATGAATGTGAGCGTATGATTGTTGAGTTCATTGTTTGTATCTGTTTTCTCTTCTCTCTTCCTCATGGGTTGCAACATTGGCATTCTGTGAAGTGTGTCAAACTCGCAAGTGAAATCTCTTCGATTTGACACAAGATTCTCGCATCATTTTTGTGTTTTTAATTGTGTTCATCTACGAGCTTTTTAGCTCATATTGCACAAATCAGCATTCTAAATCAACTTTTAAGCGTATGAGGAAATAGATCATGGTCTAAAGATGTTGTAGGATGATTAGGAGACCAAAACAGTAAACCTAATTTGTGTTGTTTATCTTAGGCGTGATTTTTCCAGATGTCAAAACTGACATTTTTGAGCTTGGCTTTGTCTAATATGACCCGCTGAATTAGTGTAGCAAGTTTGGGTCCATTTAGACACTCTAGCTATTCCAAAAGTGATGTGACAGAGAACTGATAGACTAGCGGCTGTATTGACTAGTTTTCAATAACTGAAAACTGCTTGAGAAAGGTAGGGTAGAGAAAACTTGGGCAAGGGTTTTTTGAGAGATTAACTATCTCTTGTAGCTTCCATACACTAGTTGGGTCAGCTACGTTCCACGGATTGACATTTTATGTCTATGGTTCTCGATTTGCAGCATCAATATGGTGAGGCTTGGTAGCTGTCCGGGTCGACATATTGGAACCGTTGTGAGGACGAGGCAACCTAGACTAGAGAAAAACCCAAATCATTCACTAAATTTTCCATTACTTCCTCTAGTTTCAACTAGATTTAAACACTTTTTGACTTTATCACTACTGAGAGGTGGTTGAGAGTAGGGATACTTGGTAAGGACCTCAAGAGCATTAGTTTAGTAGGACGGACAAGGTGAAGGGTCCTTGAGACTAAGAATTAGTTGAGAAGGATAACACCTAGGTAGAATTAGAGATTTGGTACTGAAAGTTGAATTTTTCCACATACAGTATTCTTTTTTATGCTCACTAGGAGTAGGGTAAGTAGGAAACAGTTAGGACTGCATCTGATTTTAGGTGCATTGAAAACATAAAAAATTGGCACAATTTATCTTCGGCATGCCAAAGATAGATAGGACCTTTTTGGGACTAAAACTGGATATTGAACTTGCAAGGTGAAAGAACAACTTGTTTAGACCATCTCCATTGATTTCTGTATCATTTGGACCACTGAAAACCTGGTTGAGCCCAAATCTGGTAAAAAAAACTACCAATTGTGATGAAATTAAGGAAAGTAAAGCAAGTTTTGGACCCAACAGTGAAACTAGAGTACGGGTAAACCTCAAACCAAGGGAGAAGTCAAGCTCTGAAACCAAATCTACAAAAAAATACAATCCTAATGAAATTTATCTTTGGTGCACCAAAGATAGATCTCCCACCATGAGGTGAATTTTAAAAATTTTTCAGCCATCTTTGGCACGCCTAAGATAGTCTGCACAGAATTACAGAGTTTGGGGCACATTGAGTGTTTCTAATGATTGGTGGTAGGAATTATTAAATATTTTTTGACTTCAGATTAACAATTGTGGAATCACATATGGTTTGAAGTGCTGGTGTGCAGGAAATCACATCTTGGCAAAAAAGGGCTAGACATGGAGTGGAAGCACTGTGTCTGAAACAAAAGGCATTTTCCAGTTTGAAGTATCTGCTCAATTAAGTATTTTGAGTCCCTATATGAACTTAAGATCTGGTAGAGCATTGGGAAATTTGGGCACATTGGGAGAAAAGAGGAGTAGAGCATCCATGGAAGAGAGCGTAAACTGAGGGAGACCTTTAGAGACTATAGTGGAAGAGGTGCCAGACACTTACTCCAACTCAAGTTCCGAGATGTCTTCTTTTTTGACTCAATCAGGGATTGGGACCTCACTCAAGTTCAAGCATATTCTGACCTTCTTTAAGACTAACAAGTACGATGCCCTAATTTATTTGGATCCTACCAATTTATGGTTTCTCTATGCGTGTGTAGTGCAGTCCCGCCTCTCCACTATCTTGTATCTGAGCTTGCGAGGGAGTGAATTAGGGTTTCCCTTCACCAAAATGGTGAGCTTCAATCTAGAATCTCTTAAATCTCTGCAAAAGTAGAAAATGGTGTTCATGAAGGTGGAAGCTCATGATTTGGTGCAATACCTCAAAATACAAGATCTTGATTTGATAGATAGACGGGGATTGGAAGTTGACACTCTAATTCCAAACATGGCTATAAAGGAAGGACCACCTGTGTTAGAGTTAGGGGGATACAATTTGATAGACACTTAATCTCTAAAGTGTATACCCATTGACAACCCTAGGCTTGGAGTCTATTGTTGGGAAGACAACAACTGCTCACGCAAAACGAAGGCAGTTGACACCCTTGAAAATCATGTATATTTTCAAGATAAAAGAGAAGTGTTTAGCAAAGCTTCCCACTCGCCTCTTTAGGGATTGTTATAACAACCATTTTGTTATGATGACTCCAAAGGAGATTGCAGAGATCAAAGTGACAAGGGGACATTCAATCCAAGGAGTCATTACGGGGACAATACCTAAAAGTGAACAAAACATGGGGCCAAATGAAGGACTCTATGATAGCATGGCCAATCAAAGAGGAAGCACTGCTAGAGGCAGTCACCTCAATGATGGAAATAGGGGTAGTAATGTAGAAACCACTTTAATTGGAGAAGAACGAGTGACACTAGGACAAGAAGGAGTCCACACAAGTCACACCTACCAAGCAACTGGTTTGAAGGCCTAATGGGAGAAACACCAGCTAGGAGAGCGGTTATGAAACACAACTATCAAGTCAGACAAATTTTTTTTCAAAAATGGGTCAAAAAATACAGCGGGTGAGGGATCCGTATGACCACTTAGCAAGCTTCAGACAAGTTCTAAGAGCTGAATGCATAACAGACTTTTTCACATAGTTTGAGGGGTTTGGAATGACCTTAAAAGGCAAGGCTTTGACTTGGTTCCAAACCATACCTCCTAGATCAATAACCGATCTATCAACCTTGGCGATGAGATTTGTTGTTGCTTGGTCAAAAAATGGGAATCAAACATAGCACTATGGCACAAATCTATAGCCTCTCTACAGCTTTAAACAAAAACAAGTAGAAATAGTAAGAGATTGTGTGAGTCAAATGAGACAATATATTGACGGATGTCTAGAGTTTGAAATCTCAACTGAGGATAGACTTGTCTCATTGTTATTGGGAGGATTACTTAACAAGGAGTTGCATGCTATTTTATATAGCAAAAAACACACCACTTAGGAAGCATGCAGCCTAGACGCAATTGATTTGGGAGACAATTGCAAGATTTTCAATGAGAAAATCTTTGTTAAGGATGCACAAAGTGAGCGAACCACATCTACAATTCCAACATAAGTAGGACCAACTGTGGCAGCTTCTATCAACACTATGGAAGACATGCTTAAGCACATGAATGACATGATGACTAACATGCAAAGGATGCCTATGAGACGGCCAGGACAAGGTCCTCCTCAGGGACAACCAATGGGACAACACAGACCATTTAAAATGTGTGCCATTAAGGAAAATGAACAAACCATGAGATGAATAAGTGCTACTATAAGCCCAAATATGATGGAAATATCCAATACATTCCAGCAAGACCACAAGGACAACCCATGTATAGATGTCTGCCAGACGTGGTAACAATTCAGAGACCACCCATGATTATTGAGAGACCACAACCAGTATTAGGCCAGCAACCACCACTACCAGGGAATAATGTCATACCAGGCAAGTACATGTTGCTTCAGGGGTAGGTGGATAAACAAGCATCAGTACCCATTACACCTTGCCCTAAAACAAGTTCTATAGAAATGGGGGTAGAGGACGAGTGGTATACTCAATCAAATTCTATCGCAGCAGGCAAGTGTATCAAGCACCTCCGAATGCAACACCTCTTTACTTCATTGAAAACCAAGGAACTAGACCGCCCATGATAACACAAATGCCTAAACCAAAACCCATGAATTGCCATAGATGCGGAGCAAATGACCGTTGGAAAAAAAAAGATTGTCCAGAGCTAGATAAGAATGAAAAACCAATCAAGGTATATTGTGAGCGTGTGGTCACAAGGGTGGAAATTTTTTTAAAGACTGTCCTAGGAATCCAACCAATGTAGTTCAAGTTGTAGCAAGCATCTCGTTAGAGGGGGAACCCACAGTTCTAATTTGGGTAGTGACTAGGGCACATGCTAAGTGGAATAAACAAAAAAATGCAAGTGGATCGGACATACCCAACAAATCACTCGAAGACTCCCAAAAAGAACGACGCAAACGATATGAACTCAAGAGACATAAACAACATAGGGATATTGAAGAGAAAGTGCAAAAGAAGTTAGAGAAAAAGATGCAAGCATTGTCATTAGACTTTGAAGAATCAAAACCAGAATTAGTAGGATTTGTATTGGTTGATAAAATCTACGAACTGATCAATACAGCCTTGGAAGCCTTCCAAGATGTATTGAAAGCAGGCCAAACACCGAAAACCAAATGGAAAAACTATTAAGCACCTGATATGGAGGTCGCTAAATTAGAAGCGTACAAAAACTTAGTGCAAATCATGCCATCCATGCCAGAGAAACAAAAACCTCAGAGGGAAATCATAGGCAAATTAGTAGAAATTGTGACGAAAAATGACAAACAAAAAGTGCAAGAGTATGAAGAGTTGAAAAAAACTCTAGTGGACATTGATGCACCCTCACCTAAACTGATAGTTCATGATAGTGAGGAGGGATGGATGGATTTTCCATAGTCAAGGAAGATTGGCCAAACCACCTATGGGAATGAGTTAGGGAAGCAAAAGATGGGAGTCTGACTCTAAAATCGGCTCCAATTGAAGAAATATGGCTAGATAGACAACCCATGGATTTGAATGAATAGTCTTTGTATGGAGATTGGGGATTAGAGTAGTAAGGCTTATCAAAAGCGGGAACACTGTAGACACTACCTTCATATCTAGGTGAAAGTGAAGAGAAATCATTGATCTGCAGAACGACAAAACTAAATAGATCAAAGCAAACTTTGGATGTGGCGAATTTGCAGAAATCATTGGTCGGCAAAACAACAAAACCTAAATAGATCAAAGCAAACTTTGGATGTGGCGAATTTGCAATCCATTATTTCAACTCCAATCCAATGCACAATCACATTGGGTGAGTTACTTAAGATACAACCACACCTATGGGGAGATTTGTAATCTACTATGGAAAAGATGGACTTAAATGTGATAACCCAAGAAAACTTGATCGATTTGGAAAACGAGCAGACATGGGCTAAAATTGTCAACTATGTGCCCATGAACAAAGTAGGAGACTATTGTGAAGGGAATGAAGGAAACACGAGCCTTCCAGTATAGTACAATGATGTAACAACCATGGATGTTTTGGACATTGGGGTAGGCATATCCATATCAACAAAAGCTATCTAGGAGGCTTAGGAAAAACCAGCCATTAGACAAACACGTATGAAACTACAACTGGCAAATGGACACATTGAGAAACCGATGGGCTTACTAGAAAATGTGATAGTTAGATCTTGTGGAATTGACTACCAACACACGTTTTCCATTGTAGATTTTGGAAAGAAACTCAACTATGAAATCATCTTGGGAAGACCATTCATGAGACAAACACTGAATAAAAGAACCAATAAGAATTAAGCTCTCTAGAAGACTATTGGACAGTCTCCCAAGGGGTCCAATGACCATTCAACAGCCTCATGGCTTGCTGATTCCTATTGGCTAGAAGACAAAGGGGTCCAATGAGAGTTTAGTCGCATTATTTAATTACCTAAAGCTCTCACAAAAGGGGAAAGGGGGGCACATGTCAGAAGGCTATCACTTATGCTACTTAAATTCTTATGGGCTAAGCATGGCATGGGCCAATGGGGTGTCTGCATGAGTAAAATGCAAGAGGGGTCGACCAAGAGAGAGAGGGGACTGAATTTGCCAAGGCATTATTACTTACACACTCACACAAGCTCACGTGTGAAGCAAGAAGACTCTCTCTCTCTCTCTCTCTCTCTCCTTCTCAAGCTTTAATGGAAAGCTCATCATCTACTCCAAGGTTGTGAGAAGGGAGGCGTACACCAACAACTCTTGGATTTGTGATGCAAATCCAATCAAGAGCCAAGCTTCAATGCATGCTCATCTCCTCTACCATGCTAATTACTAAGCTATGCTAAGATATTATAAGTGATTATGTGAGGACATGTACTTCTTTCTTGTAAGACTACTCCTTCTTCCTCTCAATCTACTCCCATACCCCACTAGCTCTCACCATCTTCGAATGTGTGTGAGGTCTTGGGTCTGAGTCCATGAGGGAATTGATGTTGTGTTTTATAAGTGTTTTCTTAGTGCTTGAATCTTCCATCTTCATTGCACTAGCTAGTTATTGAAGGAACACAAAGAATCGTATTGTAAAATTTCTCCCTTGATGGGGGAAACCTATAATACAAAGCCTTTTGGAGGGGGGACCAGCTCCATGTAAATCCGGTCCTCAAGTGTTGTCAATAGCTTAATTTCTGTCTCTTTTGAAGTATTGTTCATGCCTATCTAACTAGGTGTCATTCTTTTTGTTGCTTTCTCCACCCAAGCACTATTGTTATGATCATTAGGAATCTATTCTAATGAAATGCTCACTATGTTCATGCTATTTTCCGCTACACACAAGTTACTAGGCCATTAAATGTTACATTGGTATCAGAGCACAAGGTTTCTCTTTTCTTGATCAAGAAGGGAGGTCCTCAAGTTAGCTATAAATGGTTGGTATTATTAATTGCAATTGAGTAAGTACAATAGGGTTTTTTCAGCCTTGCAGTGTGCTTGCCTTCATGGAGATAACGGGGCATCACCGTTGAGAGATATGGTCTTAATAGTGGAGTCCTATGGGGCTTGCTTACGGCTGCTTACGGCTTAACCACTTTAGAGCTATTAAAAGCTTTGACAGGAGCCGGTGATGTTTTGGTGTTGAAAGACCCTCTCTTCTATTCCTTGCAATTAATGGTAACCAAGCCACGGGTACAGTAGCTTGAGTGCTTTTCTAAAGGGGTAAAGAGGAGTAGCAATGAGGGCTTGAAGTGCCAAAGTACACCTAAAAGAGTTTACACCTAAAAGTTGTTAGAATGGCTGACAATAGTAAAGAGAGTGAAATTAATGTTGATAGCTTACTAATGATGCCCCTATGCTTGTTAACTACCTTGTTTCTAGGCTTCATCAAGCCATGGGATTATCCAAGCTCCCCACCATGATGAGAGAGTACCTAGGAAGCCTCCTTGCGGGACTTCCAAAAGAGGATTCTCTCTGATTCGGGAAGAAGAAGAGGATCCATACAAAGGGCTCAAAAATTTGCATCTTGATGACCCATCTCCTTCCCAAAGGAGAACTCAAGAGCCCCCACCAAAGCAACAAGAAAAAAGTGAGTCTCCTACCACCTCGGTGGAGATGGCTCCACGAAGACGGCGGGAAAAACACTCTCCATCACCTCCTAAACGGAGAAGACCATCGCACACTTCTCCACACCATAATTCAAAGAGGCATGACAAAAAGGAAGAGAAGAAAAAGGCAAGAAAGAGGTCACTCTCTTCTCCATCTTCTTCATCCTCTTACTCTTATGAAGAAAGTGATGGTGCCGACAAGGAGGACAAAGGCAAGAAAGAGGTCACCCTCTTCTCCATCTTCCTCAAATTCTTCATCTTCTGAAGAAAGCGATGGTGCAACTTTTGAGCCATCGAAAAGAAGAGGCCATAGAAAATCCTATGCCGGGTGGGAGAGGTCGTTCAAGCTCAAGAAGTTCAAAGAGGGAGGAAAGAGCATCTCTTTCCTTACCTATGATGGCACCTTTGGTGCTACGGACAAAGTCTTGGCCTTTATCCCCAACAATTTGATGCGGCGTTTGGAGATGAGGGCTTCATGGAGTTTTCTAAGCTACACCATGTAGCCATGAGACTTTCAAAAGTCTGCCAGGAAATGGTGGTCTAGCCTACGGGCCAACGCTGAAGCTCCACGAACATGGAAAGATTTAAGAGCTTCCATCATGAAGAAATTTTTGGTCACCGATGCCAAAGACAAAGTACTCACCAAATGGCGAAGCTTGAAGCTCTCTCCCTACGAATCCATTCACAAATATGTAGACAAGTTTTGGGACTTACATCTCGAAGACACTCTCTTCAAAAAGATGGATTTTGGAGAGCAAAAACAACAATTTTGTGTGGGCTTAACTGAAGAAATGGCAGAGTATGTCAACTCCCAAAGGCCATGCACTATATCTGTGGTCATGCACCATACTATGGTGGCTTCTCAATCGATTTACAAACAAGGGCTAAGAGAAATCTTAAGCCCACGGAAAACAAGGGTTCCAATGCAATAACAACAAAGCTAAGGAGAAGTGAGTTTACAAAGGCAAAAACAAACTCTCTCCTGATGAATAGCTTGAGCGTTATCGCAAGGATAACCGCTGTTTCAAGTGCGGCGAGCAAGGGCATGTGTACCGTGCTTGTCCCCAAAAGAACACCCACCATGAGCCTCCTAGAGCTACCTTGGTCAAAATCCAAGAAGAGGATGCTCACCACAAAGGATCTCCTTTATGCCATGCTTGGGGAAAGGTAAGAGAACATGATGTTTTTATTCTGTTTGACCCTGGTACTACTGACAATTTGATATCCACAGAGTTGGCCACCAAGCTAGGCATCCAAGCCTATGAGATGGGAGATTTCCTACCTGCAGATGGTGCTTTCAAGGGGCAACAAGCTTCAGTCACTCCCTTAATCAAGAAATTGAGGCTCCATGTCCAAAGCTATGTGGACAAAGAGGATTTCTTTATCTCTCCTCTCAAGCACGAGGATGTAATCCTAGGGGCACCATGGTTTGATCGCATGGCTTCCAATGTTAAATTCCCTTAAAGGAAAATCTACTTTAAGTACAGGGAAAAAGATATGTACATAGATACCAAAGAGATGGGTAACACCATACCCATTATACATATGCAAGCTTTCAATAAGTGAATAAAGAGCTCTATTTCCATGTACATGATTTTTGTTAAAGATTCTCAAAATGAACCTAATGCTTTAGCAAAAGAAAATATAAACCATCACAAGGAATTAGAGTATCCAATTTTCTCAAGGGGTTTCAAGATGTCTTTATTGATGACATCCCTTGTGAATTACCTCCTAAACGAGGAAATGATGACCATGCAATTGAACTTCTTCCAGGAAGTTCACTGACTAATAAACCTCCTTATAGAGTTTCTCAAGCTCAACAAGAGGAGATTTTGCGGCAAGTGCATGAGTTAGTTGAGAAGGGCATGGTTAGGCCTAGCTCATCTCCATTTTTCTCACCCGTGTTATTAGTGCAAAAGAAAAACGACACATATGGTATGTGTGTTAACTATAGAGCACTAAATAGGATCACTATCAAGAATAGGTAGGCTATCATCAAATAAGGATAGTTGAGCAAGAAGTTGTAAAGACTGCATTTCGCACTACATTTGGTATTTACGAATACATTGTCATGCCTTTTGGCTTGACCAATGCACCAGCCACATTCAACCGCTTGATGGAGAAGTTATTCAAGCCTCACTGAACCTTTACTAGAGTGTTCTTTGATGATATAATCATCTACTCTAATTCATTAGACGAACACAAGCAACACCTCCAGGTAATATTTCAAGTCTTAAGAGAGAATAAACTTTATGTTAATCGAAAGAAAAGTGAGTTTTTCTTACAAGAGATTCAGTATTTAGGTCACATTATCTCTCAAGATGGCATCCAAATGGATCCATCAAAGTTAGAGGTAATAAAAGGATGGCCTAAACCAAGGAATCTTCATGAACTAAGAAGCTTTATAGGTATGTCTGCATACTATAGACGCTTCATAGAAAAGTTCTCACAAATCGCGGGACCATTACATGACCTAACAAAGAAAAACGTTAGGTATACATGGTCTGCAAAGGAGAACAGTGCTTTCAAAAAGCTTATCTCTCAACCTATGCTTACACTACTGGATCTCTCAAAGCCATTTGAGGTCCAGTGTGATGCTCGTGTGATTGCCTTGGAGCTATTTTGCTCCAAGAAGGGCACGCCATAGCCTATGAAAGCCGAAGGCTCGATCATGTTGAGCAAGTCTGGGCATATATGAAAAGGAACTCCTTGTAGTTCTACATGCCTTAGACTCATGGAATCACTATTTATTGGGGACTCCTTTCATTCTGCGGACAGATCACCAAAGACTTAAGTACTTCATGATGCAAACCAAGCTCTCCGAAAAATAAATGAGGTGGGTTAATTTCCTTTCGTAATTTCATTTTCATGTTTCTCACTTTGCTAGCAAGCATAATCAAGTAGCAAGCATGTTTCTCACTTTGCTAGCAAGCATAATCAAGTAGCTGATGCACTCTCAAGATGGCCAAGAGTGAATGTGGTTTCCATAGCAACTCACAATGATCTATCTTCTATGATAGATGAGTATGCTATTGATCCCGATTTTAGAGATATAATCTCAACCCTTTCATTAGGGAAGAAAGAGGAACCACTTCCTTTACAAGATGGTTATCTTCTCTATGGCAATAGACTATGCGTTACTAACTCACTATGTGAGAAAGTAATGTATGAATCTCATGCTCCTCCTTATGCGGGGCATAGAGGGATTCATCCTACCCTAAAAGGGATTGAAACATATTTCGATTGGCCTTCCATGAAAGTAGACATACAAGAGCATGTTTCTAAATGTGTGGTATGCCAAAAGGAAGTTTGATAGAGGGAAGCAACCTGGATTGCTTCAACATTTGCCAATCCCTAATTCACCATGGGAGAGCATATCCATGGATTTTATCTTTGGATTGCCTAAGTCTATCCATGGGAATACGGGAATATAGACATAGTAGATACGTTCAGCAAACAAGCTCATTTTATACCTGTCAAAAAGACTATCAAAGCCCATCAAATGGGAACCCTCTTCATATCACAAATCTTCAAGTCCCATGGCTTGCCAATGTCTATAGTGTCGGATAGAGATCCTGGAATGACCAGTAATTTTTGGAAGGGTCTCTTTGAGAATTTAGGGACAAGGCTAAATTTCTCTTTGGCCTATCACCCGCAAATAGATGGCCAAAGTGAAATAGCTAACCTAACAATTCTTGATCTACTAAAATCCTACGTAATGGAAGTAGATCAAAGGTCCCAATGGGAGAAGTACTTACCCTTAGTGGAGTATGCTTACAATAACACTCTACATACTTCCACGGGAAAAGCACCTTTCGAGGTAATTGAGGGAAGATCTAAACGTCCCTTGCTACTTAAGGTACATGGGAAGATCTTCGCTGCAGATGAGTATAGCCGAGACCTACAAGAATCTTTCCAAAAGATTAAGGATGCTATCTCTATCTCAAAGCAAAGGCAAAAGGATGCTACTGATAAGCACAAAAGAGCCCAAGCCTTTAACGAGAATTATTGGGTCTCACTTAAATTTCCCAAGGCTCAATTAAGGTACATGACAAGCAAGAATCCTACGCGACACCAAAAGTACTATGCTAAGTTAGCAAAGAGGTACTATGGTACCTTCCAGATTCTCAGACCAATCAATGAGATGACATATCAACTCAAGTTTCCCAACCATTGGCTCATACAAAATGCTTTCCATGTGAGCCTACTAAAGCCTTACAAAGGAGAGCCACCTCAAGAAACAACTATTGAAGATCCACCGGAGATCGAGAACCAAGAAGAGGTGCTGTAGCCCGAGTCCATTCTCCGACATAAAGACAAGGTATTAAGAGGCAGTAATATTATCCGACGGTATCTTATTAAGTTTAAAAATTATCCTTTTGAAGATGCTAGATGGATGCAAGGCATACAATTAAAGGATAACCTAAACCTTGTCAATGCTTACAATGCTTCCCTAGGTAAGAAAATGTACAAATGTTGAAAATCAACAAAGTTTTTGTTTTATAAGACTCTCTTTTTCTTTATTGTGCACAAATGTGAAGTAGTATGCATGCTTAGAATCAAGTTTGTGGAGACGACCTCTTCCAAACACCAAGTAGAGCTTGTCACTTTACTATGGAAGATTGATAGGACTAATGTGCAGACATGCTTGCAATAGCTTAGGCTCTCAAGCGCCAAATGGATTAGTCATCCATTTTGGAATGATGGCATAGGGTAAGATAGGGATCCTCTACCCGCTAGAAAAAGGACTAATGAATAGGCTTTATCTTCTCTACCCCATAGTCGAGGACGACTATGATTTCAAGAGAGAGGTACTGTCATAATAACTAATATCTAATTTTCCTAAATGATTTTCTCATGTTAAACTGATCATTTAATATGGAGAAGTGCCAAGGGAGAAAAAGCTAGAATATTAGTTAAGCTGGTAGACAGGCCACAATAGGGATCCAAAGGAGGGAAAATAGGGATCCAAAGGGGGGGCCATGTGAGAAAGAGCAATGTGTAACAATGGGCTTTAAAGACCCTAAGGTTCAGCCCATTAAGACTTCCAAAATGCTAAGGTTCCAAAATTCAAAGGTTGTGTCCAATGGTCAAACCTTAGTGAAATTGGATGCTTAGTGAGAGTGCCAAAAAGTCTTCATGACTCCTAAAGAGGAGGGGGCGAGCCCTAAAGGTAGGGGAAGAGAGAGAAACTTGTGAGAGACCACACACACACACACACACACACACACACACACACACACACACACACACACACACACACACACACACACACACACACACACACACACACACACACTCAAAGGCTTCCCTTTACACAAAGGGAATAATGGACACATGTCAGCTCCCTAGGCTAATTGCCCACAAGGTGCACTCAAATCCTATTGGATGGCCATGGAGGTGGACCAATGAGAATTAGGCTAGAGTAAATCTAGTTTAATTCATTTAAAAACACTTAATAAAAGAACCAATAAGAATTAAGCTCTATAGAAGACTATTGGATAGTCTCCCAAGGGGTCCAATGAGCATTCAACAACCTCATGGCTTGCCTGATTCCCATTGGCTAGAAGACCAAGGGGTCCAATGAGAGTTTAGTCGCATTATTTAATTACCTAAAGCTCTCACAAAAGGGGAAAGGGGGACACATGTCAGAAGGCTATAGCTTATGCTACTTAATTCTTACTGGCTAAGCATGGCATGGGCCAATGGGGTGCCTGCATGAGTAAAATGCAAGAGGGGTCGACCAAGAGAGAGAGGGGGCTAAGCAAGAAGACTCTCTCTCTCTCTCTCTCTCTCTATCTCTCTCTCTCTCTCTCTCCTTCTCAAGCTTTAATAGAAAGCTCATCATCTATTCCAAGCTTGTGAGAAGGGAGGCCTACACCAACAACTCTTGGCTTTGTGATGCAAATCCAACCAAGAGCCAAGCTTCAATGCATGCTCATCTCCTCTACCATGCTAATTAATAAGCTATGCTAAGCTATTATGAGTGATTATGTGAGGAGACATACTTCTTTCTCGTAAGACTACTCCTTCTTCATCTCAATCTACTATCATACCCCGCTAACTCTCACCATCTTCAAAAGGTGTGTGTGGTCTTGGGTCTGAGACCGTGAGGGAATTGATGTTGTGTTTTATAAGTGTTTGCTTAGTGCTTGAAGCTTCCATCTTCATTGCACTAGCTAGTTATTGAAGGAACACAAAGAATTGTATTGTAAAATGTCTCCCTTGATGGGGGAAACCTATAATACAAAGCCTTTTGGAGGGGGGACCGGCTCCATGTAAATCCGGTCCTCAACTATTGTCAATAGCTTAATTTCTCTCTCTTTTGAAGTATTGTTCATGCCTATTTAACTAGGTGTTATTGTTTTTGTTGCTCTCTCCACCTAAGCACTCTTGTTATGCTCATTAAGAATCTATTCTAATGAGATGCTCACTATGTTCATGCTATTTTCCGCTACACACAAGTTACTAGGCCATTAAATGTTACATCCAACAATGAAAAACATGGCTTGACTCACCAAAACAAAATTGAAACCGAACAAGCCTAATAGGATTAAGGGAAAAGAACTTCCAATGTTGAAGACCGAGTGCAAACCAAAATATAAGGAGTTGAAATAGACATTGAAAGAAGTCCAAACCATGGAGATGGAGTCCAAAAGCAATAAACCAGGAGCATTCAATGTTGCATCTTTTTACAAAAAATACACTTTGCAATATCGACGAATCATTGTAGAGAAACCATTGTGACAACACAAAGAACTAGGAAAATCATGTGAGGGACTTGAAAACGCCAAACAAATTGACCTAGTAGAGCTGGGAGAAGATTCAAAACCAGCATACATAGCTACAGATCTATCGCAAGAGGAGGAAGAAATTCTCATTTGAACATTAAAGGAGTATAGGGATGTAAATTTCCTGGTCCTATAAAGATCTCAAGGGAGTGGATCCTAAAATATGTCAGCATACTATACCTATGAGAGATGATGCTAAGCCGTGCAGACAACGACCATACACCTACAGTGATTCATTCACTAAGAAGATCAAGGAAGAGATCAAGAAGCTCAAGGAAGCTGAGTTCATCTACGAAATAGAACACACTGATTGGGCATCACCTATTGTGGTGGTGCTAAAAAATAATGGCAAACTTAGAGTGTGTGTAAACCTCAAGAAGGTGAATGCAACCACCATACAAGATAATTATCCTCTTTTGATCACGGAACCTGTTCTAAAACGGGTACTGAAAAAATGGCTTATAGTTTATTGGACGGATTCTTTCGTTACAACCATTTGGTCATAGATTCCAAAGATTAATATAGAATGGCATTTGCCATTGAATGGGGAATTTTTGCTTACAACTCATGCCCTTTGGATTGACCAATGCATCAGCAACATTCCAGAGGCTAATGAGCCATGCTTTTAAAGAATATCTATGAAATTTATTTGAAGTTATATGGATGATCTTTGTGTGCATTATAGAAATAGAGAAAATCATTTTGAGCATTTACGGCGTGTCTTTGAGAAATGCTATCTATATAGGATTTGTTTAAATCTTGGAAAATGTGTATTTATGGTTAGATAGGGCAAAATTCTCCGACATATTGTATCAAAAAATGGTATTACCATAGAAATGGAGAAGATGGTACTGATTGCTAAAATGGCTGGACCAACAAACATCAAGGAAGTGTAGGCATTTATGGGGCATTGTGGCTATTATTGTAGATTCATGTACATGTATGCAGTCATAGCTAAACCCATTTATAGCATGATCACTCATTTTGAATGAACAAATGAATGCAAGGAGTCATTCCAAAAGCTTAAACTAGCCTTAACCACAACACCAATACTGAAGACTCAAGACTATAACAAAGTTTTCCATGTGCATGTGGATGCTTCAAATTTTTCTATTGGTTCCATATTAGCTCAGCCAAGAGAGGGGACTATGGATTTTCCTATATCATATGCCAGCAGGAAACTAAACCTACTAGAAAAGCGTTACACTACCACTGAAAGGGAAGGTCTTGAAACGATGTATGCGGTCAAGAAACTCAGACATTACTAGCTAACAAGTTTTTTTTTTTCCATAGACAATCAAGTTGTTACCATATACATGTGGTAGTGATGTGTGTGAACACACTTAGGACCGCTGGGGTATTTTTTCCCTCAATGGGAGTTCCCCCCCCGCCCGTGCATTGTAAGTATGCCCATCACTCTAGGGCTATCTATCTTTCCATTGCACACTAAGTAATACACTCTCTGTTGTGTGTCTTGAGCTTCCTTCATCTTCTCCAAGTTGTGTGTTTTTTCTTGAAACCCTAATTCTAGCAATTGGTATTAGAGTAGGTTGCACCCTCTTCCACTACAAGCAGTGCTTTGCATGCAATTTTGTCATTTTGTGCAAATTTTTTATCAGTGCTATTTTTTGCATAACAGGTCCCTTACAATCTTCTACAGTTTGTCTATATATCACATGTTGTTTTTGCTTTGTTTCTCCTCTTTTTGAGCAGTTTTTACATCAGGTGCGTGCATTTTCCATGGCTGACAACAACACAGATGTGTTCAAGATGTTTGCTGCTAAGGACAAACTGGATGGGGAAAATTACCCTATGTGGGCTTACATGATGTAGCATGTCCTTGTGTCAAAGGGCGTTTGGAACATTGTGCAAGGCATTGATGTACATCCTTGTTCTGTGGATACAAGAGATGTTGAGGATGCTGCAGGTTTTGTTGCAAGGATTGCTAGTATTAGAACTGTTTTGCCTACGACTGAGCAAGCTCATTGGGATGTAAGACATGCACAGGTTTATGCATTGATCACATTGTCTGTGAAGTGCACTATTACTCCTCACATTCATTCAGCAAAATTTGTAAAACAGGCTTGGGATATTCTAGCTAGTCTTTACGCAAGTTGCAATGAGGCTAAAATTGTATTCCTGCGTAAAGAGCTGAAGTCAAAGATTATGCATGAGGAAGATGAAATGGACACTTTCCTTGATGGTGTCAAGGATATAAATGAGAAACTTATTTCTATAGGTGAAGTCATTTTTGACAGTTCTCTTGTGCAAACTGTTCTTGATACTTTGCCACATTCTTGCTAGACTTTTGCTAGTACTTGGAGATTTATGACCCAAGGAAATCCTAAAGTTGTCAAGTTTGATGCATTTTGCACATTGCTATTGCAAGAGTCACTTATATAAAAAAAAGACTAAACAACGTGTAATTGAATAGGCCTTTATTGCTGCTCAAAGAAAAGGTGGTAGCAACCATTCCTCATGGTTCTTCTGCGAGTGGTAAATCACCTGTTCCTAATGCTTTTGCTGGCAGTAATTTATAAAGAAATTTTGGTGAAAAGGGAAAAAAGAATATGTGCTTACATTATTGGAAAGCTAATGATCACTTGATCAAGAAGTGTCCAAAATGGAAGGCAAAAGATACTAAGAAGAAAGAGGATGGTTCCACTACAAGTGCAGCTATTGTTGAGGCTTGTGTGAAAGGAGATTTTGATGCTGATGTTGATGCAGAATGGGCCCCTAGTGTAGAGTGCACTTATGATCCTTTTATCCATGATGCATGTATGTCAGTTGCTGTAGATGCTCATGTGTGGTGCTAAAAAGCACATTACCTCTCATTGCGACTTGTTTACCTCTCCCGAGGATGTCCTCATGGGAATTCAGTCACTTTTGCCAACAATGCTTCTTATCCCATTAAGGAAGTTGGAAAGATTGTACTTACTCCTGAAAATGGCAATTCTTTTACATTTGTTGATGCATTGTATGTACCTGAGATCAAGAAGGATCATTTGTTAGTATCTGCACTTGCTAGACTTAGACTTATAGTCAAATTTGTGGATGATAGATGTACAATACATGATCTCAATTTCGATAATGAAATTGTTGCATCTGGCATTTTATGCCATGGGCTACATAAGATCACTTTGTATGACAAGTATGGGCAAAATTTGCAAATGAATTTGTGGATTCTAAGGCTATTTCAGATGCAAAACTTTGGCATGTACATTTTGGGCATTTATATTTTGTCAGTTTGTTGCATTTGCAAAAATCTAATATGGTTGCTTCCTTGCCACCTCTTGAAGCACCCGTCAAACATGTTTGTGAAGGCTGTATTTTGGGTAAGATGCAGCGTTCAAAATATCCAGAGGATGGTTTAGTTAGAGCCACATGTAGGTTGCAACTTGTGCATAGTGATGTTTGTGGGCCCATGCAAACTCTGTCCTTGGGCAATTACCTTTACTTTGTGAATTTAACTGATGATTACTCCAAGAATGCATGGGGTGTATCCGCTTAAATTGAAATCCGAAGTGTTTATGTGTTTCAAGCAATTTTTGGCTATGGCTAAAAATGTCTCAAAATGTACTATGGGCACCCTCCGTTCTGATTGAGGAACGTGTATATACGTCTCATGAATTTAATGCATTTGTGGAAAGTTTTAGGATAAAACACCAATGTACAATCCATATAAACCTCAACAAAATGGTCTTGCTAAGAGGAAAAACAGGTTGATAGACAATTTTTAGCGTGTACAAAGTAGCGTGTATATGCATGGTCATATGTACAAAAAGATGTAAATACATGCATTTGGGATCTTTGCAAAGTGGTTTCAAGTTCTAAAAAAGATGCAACGTGTACACATTTGTGAATAGTCAGGTTCGCATGCCAGTAGTCGACGGACACATGTACATGCCTCGATAGGGTATCGGGGCCTTGGATATGGTTCTTGGTGGCCTCTTTTGGCTCTAGAGAATGTGTTTGAGATTTCTAGAATGTAAATGATGCAAGAAACAAGTGTGGGCACTCTCATCCCACTCGAGAAGTTTGGGACATGTAGTAACTGTCTATTTACGGTGCCTGATCTGCGATGATACGTGCATCACCCTAGAAGTGGTAAAAATGGAATGCGGGGATGTGGAAAAGTGCTTTGGGTATTGAGGATCAAGCGTACAAATTTGGAGTCTATTTGGGGTTTTTTCTGCAAAAAATGTCCGCCGGGGGTCCAAATTGGCCAAAACTGGGCCAAAAAGGGTTAAAAAATGGTCAAAAAAGGTGTGAAAAGGCTTCAAAAAGCCACATCACTCACACTGGCGTGAGTGTTCCACCTGAGGGGGGATTTTTGAATGAGTTTTTGATGGTTTTTCTTGTATATTTTTGTCACCATCAAGTGTGATTTCAAGTGTTGATCGACTCGACTCACTTGAAGTGTCTGCAGGCAGGCAAGGGCTTGTAGATCGAGTCGTTTGGAGTTTGAATTGAGCTTGTGGATAGCATTTTTATTGAGCTCTTGAGTGGTGGCGTGCGTGGGTTGGAATTTAAGTAAATTGCTTGTGTGGTGTTGAGTTGTTTGGGTGTGTGAGTGTGTGCACGGTGTCTTTTGCTCCATCATCCTTTGGTGATCCCGTTGGGGAGCGGAAATTTCCGGGTTGTGCACCCAGGAGAAGCGGTTTTGCTGTGACATTTGAGCTTCATTGAAGAAAAGTGGTGGTTTGGTTGAGGTGCAAGAATTCAACTTTTGTGGAATTACTCACGCAAGGGAGAAGCGCCTTCAAAGGGATGGCCTATAGTCGGCCAGTGTTGAGAGGGAAGGAGGATGTGAAGGACTGAATTGTAGACTTCGAGTGGCATATGCTTGGTATGCACATTGTGAATGACAAAGCAAAGCTTCATGTATTTCCTCTTGTGCTCAAAGGAGAAGTTTGCGAGTGGTTTGAAGGTATAGAGGAAGAAAAAAAGAAAACATGGGAGCAGGTGAGGCAGACAATTTTTTGATAGGTTTATAAAGAAACTAACCGCAACAAAAGCGACGACAAAATTGAGATATTTGAAGCAAGATGTTCATGCTAGCTTTAAAGAGTTTTTGCAACACTTTAAAGGACTTTGGGTGCAATTGGAGGCGGCATCCCAAGTACCTCCAGGGGATTTCTTTAAAGTGCGTCACTTTATGGATTGTATCCATCCAAGTGTAACGGAGAAGGTTGATCAAGAGGAGCCTGCTACATTTTAAAGAGCTGTGGAAATTACCAAGGCCAAGAGCAAGAAGATCAAGAGAAGGTGGGAGCAAGGCATGACACACACTAAGCCAGTTATGGTGCAACCAATGGTCCCTGTGGCAACGAATGATAGAGTGGAGCGAGTGGTTCAAGGTCCGGATCCTGTTATGGCCTGGGTCTTGCATTATCTTGCCGGTCAGTTGCAAGAATTAAGAATTAACATAATGAATAGGAACCAAAGAGAAGAGCGGCCAGCTGGGAGAGGTAAGGGACAGAGGCTACAAGGCAGATGCTACAATTGTGATGAAGAGGGTCACTACGCCCTTGATTTTTCTGAACAACCAAGAGAGAGAGAGGAGGTTTATACCCCTTATTAGGATGTGGTTGAGGGAGAGTAGAAGAAAATCATCAAGAGCGGGCACTAGAAGCACCGCCGCCACAACAACAACCGCAATTGTTGCCTGCAAATGGAGAAGGTAGGGCTATTAACATCATTACACTTGAGCATCAAGATGTGGATGTTTTGGCCAATAAGAGATCTAGGCATGATAGGGAGAAAGAGACAGAAGAAGAGAGGGAAACAAGAGCAAGGAAAGGAAAGGCTAAGGTAGAAGACAAACCAGAGAGTAGCAAGCGGTGACGTAGAAGGAAAATAGGTCCAAAGGACTACCCCCTTGTCCAAGGTGTTGAAGACTATGATATTGTCGATGACATACAAAATAAAAAGGCAAATATATCTTTTGGTCAATTGGTGGCTTTAAATGCTAAATTGAGGAGGCAATGGACCAAGTGTATGAGTACGTGGCTTCCTTCCAAAAAGGAAAAGCATCAAAGCATGGTGTCATCTTTGAGGGTTGGTCACCCAATGGATATGGTGCCAATAGTTGAAGCTATGTTGGGAAATAAGACAAAAGTGCAAGCATATGCGGATGGTGGTGCCCAGGTGTGTGTCATGACCGAGGCTATCATGAAGGAAGTAGGAATCAAGATGTCAGTGAATGCTTCAATCCATATGACGATGGCCAACCACAAAAAGTCAAGGTGTCTTGGGATAGCTGAAGATGTGAAGATAAACATCTTGGGGATTGAGTGCTTGGTTGATTTCTACGTGATGCAAGCGGGTGAGAATGCTTATCTAATCATTTTAGAGAGGCCATGGCTTATAACCCTTGGTGCTAAGCAGGATTGGGGCACGGGCTTGATCACCATCCCTGACCAAGAGAAAGGAAGGACCATTGTCTACAACATGAAGACACACGAGAGCCTTACACAATCCCTATTGGAGATGCAAGTGACAAGAACAAAGTGCAAAATGGACCTCGACGGCCTCTATGCTAGGACCGTGCACACCGACCTCGTCACGGGAAATGAAAAAAGGGGCACCACCTAGCTTTGAGCGGCTAGGAAGCGGACAATAGTGATTTAAAATAGTAGACACACACACACACACACACACACATAGAGAGAGAGAGAGAGAGAGAGAGAGAGAGAGAGAGAGAGAGAGAGAGAGAGAGAGAGAGAGAGAGAGAGAGATGTAGGTGATGAAAACCCCTCGGGATGTGAGGGAAACTTGATTCAAAGCAATATTTAAAGAAACCTTAGCTACGGCAAGATGGCGATTGTGATGATAGAGAGAGATAGTGAGAGATAGAGAGAGCCTATAGTGTATTCTCTAGAGGAAATTCCATACACACGGAGGTTCTACTCTTGTGTGTGGCAACCCTTGGAGTCAGGGTGTGTGCATAGCTTCCTTCTCATAGGGCTAACTTCCCAAGCCCCAGTGATCAAGTGCCGCCCCAAATGCTACACCACTCTCCCAGAGTGCTCTCCCAAAGCGCCCCCTGAGAGTGACCTCTCAGTGCCCTTTTATAGGTGCAGGCTGCATTATTTAGGACAATTTGATTAGGTTAGGGCCCTAATCAGGAGAGACAAAGCAAGGAGTTGGGTCCCAAATGGTTGACCCTTGCTTTGTCTTAGGGGAATTTAAAATGATATCTTCTAGGTGGGCCTTTGTGACTATCACCTAGAGTATATTTTTTTTACGTGGTGGCTTGTTGATTACAGAGAACGTGAGTGAGAGTGAGAAAGGGAGTGCGTGAGGATGCGAGAGGGATTGGAGGGGTATGGGGAGTGTGTGTGTGTGTGTGTACAAGAGAGAGAGAGAGAGAGAGAGAGAGAGAGAGAGAGAGAGAGAGAGAGAGAGAGAGAGAGAGAGTTTGATTGCTGCAGCGGGCCAGGGCTGAATGGGGGGGAAGAGAGAGAGAGGGTTGGGAGCGAGAGGCGGGGAGAGAGCGAGGGCTGAGGGCTGAGGGGAATGGTATGGGGTATGTGTGTGTGTGTGTATAGGGGTGTATGTGTAGGTAGCGAGAGAGAGAGACTATTGCTTGCGCCATGCGGCCTATTGCCGACTAAAGTGAACGAGAGGGAGAGTAAGAGGGAGGGAGAGAGAGGGAGAGAGAGAGAATGAGGGATGGGGAGAGCGAGAGGCTGAAGGGGTGAGGGGGTGTGTGGGTGAGAGAGTGTGTGTGTGTGTACAAGAAGAGAGAGAAACTATTTCTTGCACCCATGCATGGCAGTATCCGACGATAGAGAACATGAGAGGGAGAGAGAGTCAACGGTGGTGAGAGAGAGGTTGAGTTGTAGCGGGCCAGGGAGAGAGAGGGAGTGAGTGGGGGGGGGGGGGGGGGGGGGGGGGGGGGGGGTTGAACGAGGGAGAGAGAGAGGGAAGGTAAGGGCGAGAGGGGGAGAAAGGGGAAGTAGCGGGCCAGGGAGAGAGAGGGAGTGGGTAAGGGAGTGAGGGGGTGTTGGAGGCCCACCTTGGTTGACAAACAAGAGGGAAGAGAGAGAGAGCGAGAGAGAGAGCGAGAGAGAGAGAGAGAGAGAGAGAGAGAGAGAGAGAGAGAGAGAGAGAGAGAGAGAGAGAGAGAGAGAGAGAGAGAGAGAGAGAGAGAGAGAGAGAGAGAGAGAGATAGTATCTTGCTGAGGACAAGAGAGTGTGGAAGAGAGGGGAGAGATGGGAAGTAGCTGTGAGTGTGTGTGTGTGTGAATAATGAAAGAGAGAGAGGGAGACTCTTGTCCCATGCATGGCGGCCCTTGAGAGGGAGACAATTATTTTATGCGCCCTATGGTCTTGGTGACACAGAAACAAGGGAGAGAGAGAAGGAGGTGGGTTGGCGAAGCCAAGCAAGAGAGAGAGAAGCTGTCCTTTGGTGATAATGGAGGAGGGATGGAGCGAGTGTGGGCAAGGGAGGGGCAGCCCATTGTGGGCGTATGCATGGGAGGGAAAAGGGTGGCGGGGCGGTAGACTTAAAAAACGTTTGTTTCTTTGTTGCTTATTATTAGGCTCCCCCTGAGTGGGGTTAGTTCCGATGGTCACGGTTTCAAAAACCGGCTGTCGTTAGCCCTCCCCTTCTAGCTAGAGGCATTCATGCTTCTCTGCTTCTGATTCTGTAGTAGCGGAGTTGGAGTGTTCTCCCTCCTTTGGAATATCTAGCATGAACTCTAGATCAAACCTTAAGAAGTATTTTTCTAGCCTCCATCCATTGACTCTGGTCTTGTGAATTCGACCATCTACTTCCATCAATTTTTAGCTACCATTGGCGCATCGCTTTTTGATAATAAATGGTCCTTCCCATCTGGGTTGATACTTCTTATCTTTCCTAGTGTCAAATCTGTTGTTGTATCTCAACACTAACATGACTTTCTTCAGACCCTTTTCTTTAAGCCCTTGATTTAGTGATAGTTGCCGTTGCTCTGCTTGCGCTGCATAGTGATTGATCGCATCTTCCCTATGTAGCTGAAGTCTTTCTAAATCCAAAATATGTTGCGAAGGTGGGAAATTGGGCACTGTAACTGACTAGCCATAACTCGCAAGCTGGCTATCTGTACCTCAATGGGTAGAGTGGCCTCCTTTCCATATACCAGATGGAAAGGGGTGAGACCTAGTGATGTTTGGAATGTTGTGCGGTATGCCCAAAGAGCGGCCATGAGATGATTATCCCAATCACTTTTGTGGTTATTCATCTGCTTTGTGATGATCTTACAAATCATGCCGTTTATCTTTTTCACTAGACCATTGCACTGTGGATAGTATGGGGTGGAGTGTTGGCGTGCAATGCCTAACTTTTTCATCAGTTCTCCCACCAAATCGCCTCTAAAACCTGGACTTCTATCATATATTATCTCCAGAGGTGTGCCAAAGCAGCAACAAATATGCTCAAATATGAACTTCACCACTTCTTGGGCTATAATGCATGTGGTGGCTGCTGCTTCCGCCCATCGGGTCATGTAGTCTACACCAACTAGAATGTATAGCTTACCTGATTGAGCCCTTGGTAGAGGACCAATTGCATCTATTCCCCACTTCTCAAACGGGCCATATGAGATGATAGGAGTCTGTGGCTCATAGGTTAATGTACAATCACCGGACACTTGAAAAGCTTTGCATGTTTTACACCAATGATGCACATCCCTGTTCAGACTAGGCTAAGAAAATCCTGCCTGTAGAATCTTCCTACTGGTAATATCTAGAGCAAAATGGCTGCTGCAGACACCATCATGGAAACTTGAGATTACGTCCGTGATCTCACTGGAGATTGGCACTCGCTTGAGAATCTGGTCTTTGCCCTTGCAATATAAGTTGTTGTTTACAAGGCGTTATCTTGTTGCCTTTTGGACCAGCCATTGTTTCTGGCCCTTGGTGTACCCTTCAAGACGTTCTCCTTTATCTAAGAAGTTGATGATATCATGCATAACATCGCTACCCTAAAAGAGGGGTAGTTTCAATTTGATTGCTCCTATGGGAACATCTTGTATTCTTTCCTTGGCTAGAGCATCCGCCTCTTGATTTTTTACCCTAGGGACATGAAATAACTGCACTGCTTCAAACTTTCTTAAATGATCCTTAACTTGGCGTAATTGGCCAAGTAAAACCTGAATTTTACAAATCCAAGTGCCATTTATCTGCTTTATCAAAAGCATGGCATTGCCAAACACATTTAGGCGTTGAACCCCTTGCAAAGCACATTGTTCTAATCCAAGAATTAAATCCGCGTACTCTGCTTCGTTGTTGGAGTAGGAGTGTAGTAGCTGCCCAATAGAGAATACCTTTTCCTTTTGCTCATTGAAAATGATGATGCTAGCTGCAGCCTAGTCCATTGTTCTTTTGTATGCTCCATCAAAGAAATGAGAATGAGCTCTTTCTAGCTTAGGACTTTCTACCATCGGTGTCACTTATTTATCTACTGTGTTGACCTTTAGCTTCTTCTCATAGTGACGATGAGTAAGAATACCTGCTAGACTAGCCTTGGTGGAGTTTTCTACCTGCATGGTGTAATCAAACTCTTGTAATCTAACAAGCCACTTAGAGATTCTAGATGAGACATCCGTGTGTTGCATCACATACGGAAAGACCTCTTCCATTGTCATAATTAAAAAGGGTCTAGGAAATAAATAAGAACAGAACTTTGTAGTGGCAAATATCAATGCAAGCACCACGTGCTCTACCGCGGTGAATCCTTTTTTTGATGGGATCATGACGCGACTAGAGAAGTAGATAGGACGCATGAAAGAGGTTTGGGGGTCCTTTTGCATTAGTACGGCTCCAAGTGTATCACTTCCTACATTGGGATTAATATAAAATGGCTTGTCCCATCTAGGGGGTTCCATGGAAAGTGTAGCCAGGATTTGTTTCACTTCGCTAAACTGCTGCTCATTTTCTTCACTCCATAGGAAGACATCTTCATGGGTGACTTGTTGTAGAGGGAGAACCACCTAAGAGAGCAAGTGAATGAACCTGCTTAAATACCTTACCTTCTGAAGAAAAGAGACCAATTGCTTAGCTGTGGTGGGTGATGACAAAGATACCAAAGCTTGAATCTTGCTAGGGTCAGCCTCAATTCCTTTTTCTAAAATTACATGGCCAAGAAGAGTGACTTTGCTTTCACTAATGTGACACTTATCTACGTTAAGCTGGCCACCCAAGGTTTGCAGCCTAGCCAGGCCATCATAGACCTTGCTCAAATGGAGGGAGCGAGAGCTATAGATGCAAAAATCATCTATGAAAACTCGTATTGACTTACCAAAATATGGTTGGAAGACAAAAGCTACATAGCGTTGGGAATGTGGTCGGAACGTTGGTGAGGCCAAAAGGCATCACCTTGTAAGCAAAACATCCCCATGGTGTTATGAAAGTTGTCTTTTTTAGGTCTTCTTCTGCAATGCTAATCTGAAAGTAGCCTGAGTAGCCATCACATTCTGTGTAGCTCTCATGACCTGCTACCTCATTGAGAATTTCATCTTGGAATGGGAGGGGAAAATGATTCCTCTTTGTTGCTGCATTGAGAGGCTTGTAGTCTACACAAACAATCCACTTACCATTCTTCTTTGGTGTGACTACCACTCGAGAGACCCACTTTGAGTCCTTGACAGGGTAAATGTAACCTGCTTGTAGCAAATTCCTTACCTCTTTGAGCAATGCCTCTTGCTGAATTACCCCAAGTTTTTGGATTTTTTGCACTACAGGCTTACTTCCTTCCTTGAGTCTTATGCAGTGTTGTACCACTGTGATGCCTGTGATCTTGTCATAACCATCAATGAATAGTGTGGTGAAGTTACCCATCACAGAGATATATTCTTCTCTATCTTCACTAGTTAACTCATTGGAGAGCATCCGATGTAACTTACTTGTATCCACCAAGGGCTTCGTACTTGATGGTCCCTCTTGGTTCTCTGGTGGTGTTTTATATTGTGTCAATCTTTTCGGGTCTTTGAGGATGACTCCCATCACTTCGATGCTATTGTCGCTCTCTTTACTTGTTGTCATCTCTTCTCCTCAGGTAGTCGAAGAGTCATTGGTGAACTCATCTTCCTATGCCTCCAAGATCATGTTGCATTGCTTCCTAGTCTTCATGTCATAGAGTATGGACTTCCCTTTTCCATCCTTCATTTGGATCATTCCAGTACTCTAGTGTTTCTTAGCCTCCATAGCCATGAGCCATGGTCTTCCAAGAATGATAGGGTAGCCCTCCCCTTTGTGTGGCATGACAAAATTGTCTACCTCCACTTTTGTGTTGAATGCCTTCACTTTGATTGCATTCACAATGCCTACACACTTCACTATGATGTTATTGGCCATTTTAGCCCGGCAGGGTGTCAACCTACTTATCTCTAGGCCTAGATGGTGCATCATTTTCTCACTCATGACGTATATTTGTGCGCCACCATCTATGTAGACGTTTGAGATATGTTGCCCCTTGATGTGGGCATCCATGATTGATAGAATGTCGTCAAGATTCCTCCAAGAGATAGCCCCAACTATCCTTGGTCTTGACTTCCTAGTACTTACCATCTTCATCCATTGTCTCCTCATCCTTTGTGCAAGATGGAGTAATTGGGGCCAGGTTATCTTTGGACCGTGCATCAACACATCCTGAACTAGGTCATATGGTTTAGCATACTCACCCATTGAAAAATCCACAATGTCAATCTTCCACCAAGGCTTAGATGCCTTCTTGCTAGACTCGCCTTTTCCTTTCATCTTCTCCGCCCTTTAAGAGGCTTCTTCGTGCCTGGCCCGTTTAACTCCCATGGCATCCACTTCTTCTACTTTTCCTTTTCCTTTGTTCTTCTCTCGGAATCGCTCTTCTACCTTTGCCTTTCCTTTAGCTTCCAGGCTAATGACACTCACTGCTTGGTTTCTAGCAAGTGGTGGAGGTAGAGATGGAATGAGAGGTTGTGGTGGTGGTGGTGGTTGTATAGGTGGTCAAAGGATTTGGACCGATGGAATCGGCCCTGGTCGCCTGGGTGGTGGTGGTCTTGCCCTTCGTGGTGAGATTAGATTCTATCTTTCTCTTCTATTGAAGTTCTGTCTTCTTGGATGCGGGCAATAATACATGCCATGGCCGTCCTCCCCACAATTGTAGTAGTGATATTCTTGGTTTTTCCTTCGTTTTTCTCTCCCTTGCACTTGATTTCTGATAGGTGCATGCCCGTGCTGCATCAAATGCACAGATGAACTTTCAAGCTGAGTAGTGATGCGACTCAATAGGTCTTGCTGCTCTTTTGATGCCTCTTGTGGTTGAATTCTCTAAGTGGTAGTTGCAGTCATTGGTATTAGTCGGATTGAGCTCAATTCTTCTGACTCGTTGACTCCTGCTTGCATGCGTAGCTCTTGTCTTTAAGGCGGGCTACTTCCACTGCCAACTCATACGTTGCAGGGAATCTCTCCTTCACCTTCTCTTTAAGCTGCGACTACAGGCCACCAATGAAACGATCCTTCTTCAGGAAATTAGGCGTTCCTTCACCTTCCTTCAGTGAGGCAACCCATTGCTCCCACGAATCCACAAACTTGGATTTGTAAGTGGCATACTCTAGCAGACCTCCCTACTTTAACTCTGTCAGCAGCTGCTATAACTTTTCTGAGGTTGTGCCTCAAATAAACCTCTTTAGAAAGGCAACACGTAGTACGTCCCAAGCATTCTTGGTAGCTTGGGGTAAAGCATTATACCAAGACATGGCCTCTATTTTCATCAGTAGAGGAAAGATTCGTAGTCGTGAGGCATTGTCATCCTTGTTGGAAACCATACAAGTGATGTCAAAGTCATCCAGAAAGTCGGTGGTGATGTCTTATCCCTTTTTGCCACGGAAAAGAGACACTTGCCATGGTGGTAAATCAATGAGCAAGAAATTAAAAATATTTTTTTAAATATATATTGAGGCGGTCCGAGGTGGGCAACAAGAGAGGTGACCTCTAAACACACCTCAAGGCTCCCGTGCTGCTTAATTGGGGCTGGGGCAACCACAAGCTCAACACAACAACAAACCTACAACCACACCCAAACAAAATAGGGGTACCACCTAGTTATGGTATGCGAACTAGGACGCAAGAGAGCTTTTGTCACAACCGAGAAGATGCACCACAAAACACACACAAGCAACCTCACACCAAGATACACACAAAATGGACCAGAGAGAGCTAGAGAAAAGGGAAGAGAGAGAGGAAAGGATATTTCATAATACTTTATTTGTGACTTGCAAATGGAGATGGTTCGTTATGATGCTATAATAGATCTTGTACAGAACTAACTCAATGCTTAGTGAATGCTAAACATTGCTACCACACTCACACTGTCTTAGGGTGTGGGAGACCTCTCACCACAATACCCTCTTACAATGGACACAAAATTGGCAATGAAAAACACACTAAAATACTTTCTACAACAAGATCAAATGATAGAAACTCAAAATACACAAGTCACCTTGAATTTACTAAACTGTTGATGGGGGCTTTTCACAAGCCAAGCTCCCATACCCCTCTTCTCTCGTCCCCACCCCATGAAAACCCCTTCTTAGGGAGGGAGTGATAAAAGGCATTGGAAAAAAGTCAGAAAAAAATAAAGTATGATTATGTAAATATATAAGAAAGGTAAAATAGGCCACCTCATGCTTGCGTGGTAGCCCATCTCCACCTTGCCTCCTTTTTCTTCACTGTTGCCCCGTCGGGTGTCCCTTTTCCTCTCCTCCACTCAAAAGGTCAACCCCCTCTCTCTTCCCCTTGTCCTTTCTCCTTTCTCTCTCCCTTGAAGCTACCCCACCCCCTGTCCTTACCAATAATGCACCCTAACTCACATGCCACCTCTCCTATCTTCCAAAACAGTATACCCCACCCCCCCTTTTCTCTCTCCTACACTCTCCCATGATCCAAATACCCCCCCCTCTCTCTAAAATTCGAAATCTCTCTTGTCTTGTAGCCAGATGGCCTCCCCCACACTCACACACACTCAGTTTCACTGAAAAAAGTGCCCACAGACCCATCCCCACCCATTGGTTACCTGATTTTCTTGTGTTCACACACATCTGCACACAGATTCACCTCTGAACACACTCCCCTCTCTCCCCTCTTGTAGTTACTTTATTCTCCATGTCACCTCTCTTTTTTCCATTCACCCATCTCTCTCTCTTAGTCTCTCTCATGAGACTGCTGTTCTGGCACATATACACACAGCCAGACAAGTGGGGCCCACAGTCACATGGCCTATGTAGATAATGATTTCTTCATTTCTAAATTCTAGAATTTCTCCCCCCTCCTCCCCTATATAAAGAGGGGTCACCATCACACTAAACACACACACACCATCACCAAAGAGTACACTATGCACTGTGTGTGCCTAGTGCACACACACACACCCACACCATCACCATCACCGCAATCACCATGCTCGTCTTAAGCATGACCTCTACACCCTTGGGCTATGGAAGATGAAGGGAAACTAACTGAAGGATGATGGCTGTAACCCTCGTGCGAGTCTTCGCCATCAACTCCCACCTATCCGCCATGTGCTCTACCACGCTCTCCCTTCTCATTCCCCTACCCTATGCTCCCCATTTCATCGCCTTATTCTCTAAATAAAGCTTGAGGTTTTGTGAGTATGTTTTCTTGCAATGTTTTTCCCATGTGAGGTGTGCGGAATCGCCACCTAGTCTTGTGTTTGGAGTGAGCTTGTGTATGTGTGAAGGGTGTGCGGATTCGCCATCCTTTTGTGGTGCCTAAGTACTAAGCCGCTATACCCCCTCCCTCACTCTCTCTCACACTTGATCTCATTCCCTTTCCTCTTCATCATTGCTCCCAAGCATCCATCTCTCTTGGATGAAAACTTTGTTATGGTGGTGTGTTGTTTGCGTCCTAGCCGTTGAAGCTAGGTGGTGCCCCCTGTTTGCTTTACCATGACAGGCTCGAGGCGCGCCATTCGGTCCCCGGTGTTTTAGAGGCCGTCGGGGTTTGGGGTTCGCTTTGCTCCCGTCATTTGGTGCCCCCACGGAGGAGGGCTTTCTAAGACCCTTCAGTTTACAATGCTGAAAGTGACGCCCACTATCAATCATGGACGAATGGCTGAAGGAATTTTTTAACTGGAGGACGGAAGAAGAAGAGACGTAGGAGGCACTAGCCGCCTTCATTGAGGTGCTAGTGCCAGGCTGCAGTGTCGTCAGCATTCAAGAGGTAAATTCTCCATCTCGTGTCACTTGTTCTAACTATAAATTGAGAGCATAAGGTGGGAGGTCGGTGAAGTGCCATCACTGTTGTCAACCAAGGCACATTGTCAATGAGTGCCACCAACGAAGGCAGCGAAAGGGCTGAAGTCATCTACATTGACATTCATCGCAAAGAAGTCATTCACATCAAGGAAGGGAAGCAAACGGTGAGATCTCTTTTCCCTAAAGAAACTACAGTCAAAGTTATAACTCCAAAGTGGCCTAAAGGGGCTGCTCGAGCCAAAGGCAAGGAGAAGATAAGCAAGTCTGGAAACACATGACCCCGAAGGGAGAAGCATCTGGCCAAGCAAGTGCTTCAAGCTCAGGAAGCTGGGTTGTACCCAGTTTGGCAAAGAGAAAGTCATCCGAAGCTAAGCGGCGAAAGGTCGCCTACCGATTTGCACGACGCATGCGAGTGCTACCAATCCACTTCGACAATCCGGAAGAAGAAGTGGTAAGAAGATTCCCATGTCCTAGAGAAGAGTGGTTTGGCTACTGCTCTCGCTGTTTTGGAAAGAGAGTGGAGGATCTTCCTCCTCTCCCTGTACAACTTATCCTGAAGAAGCTCTCTACCACGGGAGAAACCCAGTGGGCTGGGGACGAGTTGCAACTGAATGGAGTAGAATGCATGCAACATGCCGACTACGGAAATTACCTGCAATTGTTGTTAGCCAAGAGGCTGGGAGTGGTCAGACGCGTCGCCATCACCCCGTACGTGCTGAGCAACGAAGGAAAGGTAGAGCCCATGAAAGGCGACGACTCATCAACACTGGCATGATAAGAGTATAAGTAAGTATTTCATCCTCTGTGCATGATGGAAAACAGGCCAACGGCATTCCCGTTCAGATTCTTGCAGCATATGCATGTGAATATCTATGTAGATAGGAAAGTCTTCTACCAACAGAAGATCGTACACCTATTCGGTGCGGCGGTACTGGGAGAAATCCTCAATTCCCCGAACCCTATCATTCTCCCCATATTAGATTACCATCATTCCTTTAATGTTTCTATCTTTATCTTGTTTTAACCTATCCACCCACCCTTGTAAAAAAGCTGCTATGAGCCGCACTGTTAATGTAATGTAAAAAAAAAAGAAAAAAAGAGGTTTGTAATTTCATGAGTCACTACCATGGCAAGTGTTTCTTTCCCCATGTTCAGTGGAAAGAAGGGAGAGGATCTCACCACCGACTTTTTGGATGATTTCGACATTGCTTGTATCGTCTCCAACAAAGATGACGATGCTTCACGACTTAGAATTTTTCCTCTACTGATGAGAGTAGAGGCCAAGTCCTGGTATAATGCATTGCCTCAGGCCACAAAGAATGCATGGGATGTGTTAATGGCTACTTTTGTAAAGAGGTTTGGTGGAGGCACAACCTCGGAGAGGCTATGGCAGTTACTGACAGAATTAAAGCAGGGAGGCCTGCTGGAGTATGCCACCTACGAGTCCAAATTTGTGGACTTATGGGAGAGATGGGTTGCCTCGCTGGAGGAAGGTGAAGGAGCGCCTAGTTTCCTAAAGAAGGACTGTTTCATTGCTGGTCTATGGTCGCCGCTTAGAGAGAAGGTGAAGGGAAGGTTTCCTGCAACATATGAGTTGGCAGTCGAAGTAGCCTGCCTTAAAGACAAGAAGCTATGCATGCAAGCAAGAGTAAACGAGTCAGAGGAAACAAGCTCGATACAACCAACCCCAGTGACTGCAACAGCCAATCATAGAGTCCAACCACAGGAGGCATCAGAAGAGCAAGACCTGCTGAGTCGTATCACCACCCAACTAGAGAGTTTATCTGTGCATCTGGTGCAGCAAGGGCATGCACCTGGCAGGAACCCAGAACAAGGAAGAGGAAAACGAAGGCAGAACCCAGAGTACCACTGTGACAACTACGGGGAAGATGGTCATGAAATGTACTATTGCCCACACCCTAGGAGGCAGAATTTCAATAGAGGGGGGAGACAGAATCAGATCTCTCCACCAAGAGCAAGACCACCGCCACTCAGGCAACCAATCCCACCTGTTCAAATCACACCACCAGCGGTGCAACCACAGCTGGCCACACCAATTCGACGCCAGTCACCAATGCAACCACCACCACAATCACCACTTACAATCATCCTACCCCCACCACCAATTGGTAGCCGCACACCAAGTATCATTGGTCTTGTAGAAGAGGTCAAGATGAGTGTAACAGAAGAAGGATCAAGTAAGAAGACTATTCAAAGAACTGAAGCAGTGGAACAAGAGGTTAAAGAATCAAAAGATGCTACCCAGGTGGGGGAGGTAAGTCAAGAAAATTGTGTTACAAATGTGAGTACATCTTTAACCTTGAATGAAATAGGCACCAAAGCGATGAATCGACAACATTGGGCAGTAAGGGTAAGAAGGTGTAAAGTGTTGATTAGGCCTCGTCAGAGTAAGAGGAATGCAAAGGTCATGAAAGATACAAGAGAAGAGGAAGACCAGCCTGCTAGCAAGGATTTGCAGAAGATGGACAACATATCAAGCAAAGGGGAGGGCTTTGAAAACGGAAGCCTGTGCACCAGCATGGACCCAGGACAGTGTAGCAAGCTAAAGGAATCTTGCATCAAGGCAGTTTCACTCAAGGACCATAACGAAGAGGTAAGTATGACTGAAGGCTTGGAGTTGGATATTGCTCCAGAGGCTTGGCAGCTGAGCAAGACTTTATTGTGTAGTGTTATAGACTTAGAGATGGGTAATGCCTCTAGTCTACTGAAGGGTGTTATAAACTTGGAGATGGGTAATGCCTCCAGTTTATGTGAGGGTGTTCAGAGTAAGTTTGATGATCAATATGTTGCCAACCTTTTAAGGATGTTCCAAACTCCTCCACAACACAACATTGTGTTTGCATGGGATGCATCAGACCTATGGCTATGGCTAGCTGCTCTAACATATAGAGAGAAGATCAGCATGGAGATGAGAGCAAAGGAGCCATGGATAGACAAAAGCCTGATAGAATGCAAGAATAAAGACCTCATTCGCAATTTGGTACAATTTTTTACAAATAGTGCATCCTCTCTTTGGAGAAAGGTAAGTGGTTTACGCTTGTATTTAAGCCGCAAGGTAGGTGGCTTGCTATTAGCATCAGTAAAGGAAGCTGACATGTTTGAGCACACCCAAAAGAAGCATGATAGGCTTGCAGTGTTTTCCAGTCATGGCAGTAAGCCGAATTCTGAAGACAACTTGAGCTCACCACACCAACAAGGCGGCCATATATGGTGGATTCTAGGTACACTCTTGGGAATCATAATTTTCAGTTCTGTCTTTGCAGGAGCCAAGATGCTCATTTCCCCTCTCGCTACTGGTGGTTACAAAGTTGGTCCAATTTGGCATGCAAATTTTATTGTCTGGACACTACAGAAAATGATCCTATTTTTCACTTGGGATCCAGGAGGACACTGGCATAGAGTTCTGGAAGCCATGGGCTTCCCTTTTAATCAACCAACACTATTCCAAGGAACAGGCTATCACCCGGACCTGTTACAGATTCATCAATATTCCATAAATCTCACCAATGGTCAAATGGAATGGCTAGTTCAAAAGGCAACTCGATATCGGCTACAGCTAAGCGGAAGAAGAATCATAGTCAGAGCTAGAATCATGAATGCCTCTAGCCAAAAGGGGAGGGCTAATGATGGGGGCTTTTCACAAGCCAAGCTCCCATACCCCTCTTCTCTCGTCCCCACCCCATGAAAACCCCCTCTTAGGGAGGGAGTGATAAAAGGCATTGGAAAAAAGTCAGAAAAAATAAAGTATGATTATGTAAATATATAAGAAAGGTAAAATAGGCCACCTCATGCCTGCGGGGTAGCCCATCCCCACCTTGCCTCCTTTTTCTTCACTGTTGCCCCGCCGGGTGTCCCTTTTCCTCTCCTCCACTCAAAAGGTCAACCCCCTCTCTCTTCCCCTTGTCCTTTCTCCTTTCTCTCTCCCTTGAAGCTACCCCACCCCCTGTCCTTACCAATAATGCACCCTAACTCACATGCCACCTCTCCTATCTTCCAAAACAGTATACCCCACCCCCCCTTTTCTCTCTCCTACACTCTCCCATGATCCAAATACCCCCCCCTCTCTCTAAAATTCGAAATCTCTCTTGTCTTGTAGCCAGATGGCCTCCCCCACACTCACACACACTCAGTTTCACTGAAAAAAGTGCCCACAGACCCATCCCCACCCATTGGTTACCTGATTTTCTTGTGTTCACACACATCTGCACACAGATTCACCTCTGAACACACTCCCCTCTCTCCCCTCTTGTAGTTACTTTATTCTCCATGTCACCTCTCTTTTTTCCATTCACCCATCTCTCTCTCTTAGTCTCTCTCATGAGACTGCTGTTCTGGCACATATACACACAGCCAGACAAGTGGGGCCCACAGTCACATGGCCTATGTAGATAATGATTTCTTCATTTCTAAATTCTAGAATTTCTCCCCCCTCCTCCCCTATATAAAGAGGGGTCACCATCACACTAAACACACACACACCATCACCAAAGAGTACACTATGCACTGTGTGTGCCTAGTGCACACACACACACCCACACCATCACCATCACCGCAATCACCATGCTCGTCTTAAGCATGACCTCTACACCCTTGGGCTATGGAAGATGAAGGGAAACTAAATGAAGGATGATGGCTGTAACCCTCGTGCGAGTCTTCGCCATCAACTCCCACCTATCCGCCATGTGCTCTACCACGCTCTCCCTTCTCATTCCCCTACCCTATGCTCCCCATTTCATCACCTTATTCTCTAAATAAAGCTTGAGGTTTTGTGAGTATGTTTTCTTGCAATGTTTTGCCCATGTGAGGTGTGCGGAATCGCCACCTAGTCTTGTGTTTGGAGTGAGCTTGTGTATGTGTGAAGGGTGTGCGGATTCGCCATCCTTTTGTGGTGCCTAAGTACTAAGCCGCTATACCCCCTCCCTCACTCTCTCTCTCTCTCTCTCTCTCTCTCTCTCTCACTTGATCTCATTCCCTTTCCTCTTCATCATTGCTCCCAAGCATCCATCTCTCTTGGATGAAAACTTTGTTATGGTGGTGTGTTGTTTGCGTCCTAGCCGTTGAAGCTAGGTGGTGCCCCCCGTTTGCTTTACCATGACAGGCTCGAGGCGCGCCATTCGGTCCCCGGTGTTTTAGAGGCCGTCGGGGTTCGCTTTGCTCCCGTCACTGTATGCACAAGTGGAAGGATGAAGATTTGAACATCGAATCACGGCTTTGATGTACCAAACCTCAATTTATTGATGATGGAGGAACATATAGAATAGTGATTTTGAGATTTTGAACTCACGCTCTCTCACTTGCAATGTGTAGCTTGAAAGCTTCTCTCACACCAAGAGTGAAGCTCACAAAGTGGTTGCTACGCCTAAGTCTCTTCTCACGCATAGAGTGTCGGGGTGTTGTGTGAGATATTGCCAGCTGTTTTACAAGAAGGAGAGGGGCCTACTTATAGGTTGGAGACCCCTCATTAAGATTATTGGAAATCCTAATTTACAAGCTAACAAATCAGGATTATGTTTTTTTTGAATATCAAAACATTGCGGGCCTTCTTTGTCTGCTTGAGTCATGGATGCGGACTCAAAAAAGAGCATTATTGATGGTAGATAAGGTGAAAGTAAAGTTTTAAGGAGAGAGAGAGAGAGAGAGAGAGAGAGAGAGAGAGAGAGAGAGAGAGAGAGAGAGAGAGAGAGAGAGAGAGAGAGAGAGAGAGAGAGAGAGAGAGAGAGAGAGAGAGAGAAGTAACTTTTGCGAAGGGTGAAGTAACTTTTGCAAAGCGTGACATATACTTCACCTTTTGAATGAATGAGATGACCTCCTTAAGACTCTTTGGTGACGGTAACTCAATAAGAGCCCTTGACTTTGAAGGATCCACCTCAATGCCTTTTTAAGAAACTTTATGACCAAGCAAGATCACTTTATCCTCACCTATATGGCACTTGCCGGGGTTGAGTTGACCTCCCATGTCGTAAAGTTTTTTTAAACCTTCTTCTACCTTTTGTAGATGCATTGATTTTGAGCTAAAAATGCAGAAATCATCAATGAACACCCTAATTGACTTTCCAAAGAATACTTGAAACACCATGTTCATGAAATGTTGGAAAGTTGCAGGAGTATTTGTCAGGCCAAAAGGCATGACTCTAAAAGCATAACAACCCCAAGGAGTGATGAAGGTTGTTTTCAATTGATCCTCCAATGCAATCCCTATTTGAAAGTAACCCGAGTAGCCATCATACACAATGTACTTCTCATGACCAGCTACCTCATTTAGTATCTCATCCTGAAATGGGAGGGGAAAGTGATCCCTTTTTGTTGCCTCATTGAGTGGACAGTAATCCACACACACCCTCCACTTGCCATTTTTCTTGGGAGTGACAACAATGGGAGAGACCCACTCTGAATTCTCCACTGGATAAATGAAACCTACTGCTAGAAGCTTTCTTACCTCCTTGAGTAGAGCCTGCTTCTTGATGACTCCTAGCCTTCGTAGCTTTTGAGCTTTAGGTTTGGCCTCTGGCTTTAGCTCGATCTTGTGTTGAACATCATCTACTCCACGCATGTCAGTGTAGTCTTCACCAAAAATCTTAGGAAATTTCCTTAACACACCTTTGAACTCCTCTCTTTCATCCTTTGTAAGTGTTGTAGACAACATACATTCTAACATTCCTTCATCTTCCACATTTTGGTTCAATTGGGAACCTACCTCCTCCAAACCTTGAAAAGAGGTCTCTTGGTTGGTTGGCTTAAACCTTACCCCCATGACTTTGATGGAAGACTCCTCTTCAGTAATGCTGCCGCTACTTTCTTCTTCTAAAGTGTTATCGGTCAATCTTCTTCCGTCTCACTTTGAGATGATTCTTCATGGAGCTCCTCTTGGCGTTGCTCCTTCATGTGAAAGAAAACCTTCTTATGATTGTCATTCCTACAAATTAATTTTCCACTCTCCCAATCCTGCAAAGCTCGCATTTTCATTAGCCATGGTCTTCCTAGGATAAATGGATAACCACTTCCCTTGGTTGACATAGCATAAAAATCCACCGCCTTCTTAATGCCAAAGACCTCTACAAAGAAATTTTTACAAATGTCTACACACCTAGCCTTGCTATTGTTTTCCATCTTGACTTTGATTTCAGGTGTCTCATGGATGTGCATGCCTAGTCTTTGCATGAGTCCCTCTGTCATGATGCAAATTTGTGCACCCCCATCCACTAGACATTTCCTAACCAATCTTCCTTTGATGTAACAGTCTAACACCGGTGTAATGTCCTCATTCATTTCAGCTTGTGCAATTTTTACAACAGGCACACTCTCTTTTACCTTTCTCCTAGTGCTAACTGCCCTTGTTAAATCCCTCCTAACTTGTGGACATAATGCAAGAAATTGAGGCCATGAGATATCAGGACCCTTACCTCTCATGTCTTCCAACAAGTTGTACGGAGCCATACCATGTCCAAGAGGGAAGTCTTGGAGGTTGATACAACGTCAAGTCCTCTTAGTTTCCTTGGTCTCCTTTGCCTTCTTTTCTCGTCCATGGTCACTTTGTGACGTGTCTCCTTCTTTCTCCTTCCCTTTTCCACGGCCACGCTTAATGCCATTTGCTTCCATGTCCGCCTCATTGGAATTTTTCACCTCTACCACATGCACATTTGGATATGGCAAAGGTGGAACTCCTTCCACTCCTCATGAAGGTGGAACTCCTTCCACTCCTCATGGAGGTGGTCTTGCTCCATTTGGTCTTTGTAGAAGCCGTGGTCGTTGACTAGATCCTTCACTTGCATGCATCACTCGGTAATTCAAGTTAGGTCTCCCTGGATCCCCACGGGGCCAAGGACAATTATACATCCCATGTCCAGACTCTCTGCAATTCCAACATTGCAAGACTCTCCTAGGTCGTGGTGGTTCTCGCTCTTCTGACTTCTTTGCTTGTCCCTTGGGACCTACAACTTGTGCAAGGTGAATTGACAAGTTACTTAAGGATTCATTTAACTTTTCAATTACCTCTGCTGCTACCTCCGGAATCTCTCCGGATGTTGATGCTTGCAATTTTTCCTTAGGTCTAGGATCCTCTATTGGAACCTCTCCTCTTAGACACTTGAGTTTCCTATACTTCTCAACAGCCCTAGTTTCAGCTGCGTCAAAGGTAGCATGTGCACCCGCCTCAACTTTTATCTTGAGTGCAGAAAAGAGACCGGCTATGAACCTCTCCTTCTTTAGGAACTCTGCACCATCACCAGGGTTAACAACATTTCTCACCCATACAACCCAAAGACGTAGAAACTCTTGTTTATACATGTAGTAGTCATCTAAGTCTTTTTGTTTGTGAGAAACAATGTCTTGACATAGCTTTTGAGTGTTTTGGGGATCAAAGAAGTATCTCTTGAAATGATTCACAACTTCCGTGTAATTCCCTTTAACTTCCTCAGGCAAAGAGTCAAAACAAGTGCTAGCATCTTTCCTAAGGACCACCTCAAACATTTCTACACGTTCTTGATTAGTTACTATCCTCTTGATACGGCAAGACATCTTGAAATTTGTTAAAAATAATTCAGCATCCTCTCCAGGCTCTCCAAAGAAAAGAGGATATCCAGACATTTGGCGTTGGGCCTCCATTGAATCAATTTCAAAGTGACAACACGTTTTTGGTTTTATTTCTTAAAAGATTTACACAATAATATTTTCTAAAGTGCAATCTATTCTATAAAAAAATAAAAATATTCACATCAAATGACCTATGATAATCAATAAGAGGCAGGATGATAGGGTTTGGTGACGCGAGAATTTCTCCTACTCTTTGGGCACCAAACATGAACACCATACGTTGTTGAAAATGGATTTTTCTACTAATTGCAATGTTAATTCTAATGTGTGGAGTGAAATGGAAGGGGAAAAACTCTATTCTTAGGCCATTATCCATTGTCTATGCATGACCTAATGCTTAAAACAAAACAAAAATATAGACGTCGAAACTAAGGTCGTACCTAATGAGAGGCAAAATAAAAGGATTTAATGAAGCGTTTATTTCGGCCAACCTAAGAGGACCTAAAATTCTATGAATTACACGTTGAAATTGCAACTTAGTACTAAAAATTATGTGTACCTTTTGCCTTGCAATGGGAATGAAAGGATCATACAAATTCTCGTGATTCATGCAAACTACTTGACTATGCTAAAGGTTGATCCTACACAAAAATACACAAGCCGTCCTCAGTGGGGGCACCAAATTTGAGGCGGTCCGGGGCGGGCAACAAGAGAGGCGACCTCTAAACACCCCTCAAGGATCCTGTGTTGCTCAGTTGGGACTGGGGCAACCACAAGCTCAACACAACAACAAACCCACAGCCAAACCCAAACAAGATAGGGGCACCACCTAGTTATGCTATGCGAACTAGGACACAAGAGAGATTTTGTCACAACCAAGAAGATGCACCACAAAACACACACAAGCAACCTCACACCAAGACACACACAAAATGGACCAGAGAGAGCTAGAGAAAAGGGAAGAGAAAGAGGAATGGATCTTGCGTAATACCTTATTTGTGACTTGCAAATGGAGATGGTTCGCTATGATGCTATCATAGATCTTGTACAGAACTAACTCAATGCTTAGTGAATGCTAAACATTGCCAACACACTCACACTGTCTTAGGGTGTGGGAGACCTCTCACCACAATATTCTGTTATAATGGACACAAAATTGGCAATGAAAAACAAACTAAAAGACTTTCTAAAACAAGATCAATTGATAAAAACTCAAAATACACAAGTCACCTTGAATTCACTAAACCGTACACACAAGTGGAGGACGAAGATTTGAACGTGGAATCACGCCTTCGATGCACCAAACCTCAATTTATTGATGATGGAGGAACATATACAATAGTGGTTTTGAGATTTTGAACTCACACTCTCTCACTTGCAATGTGTAGCTTGAAAGCTTCTCTCACACCAAGAGTGAAGCTCACAAAGTAGTTGCTACACCTAAGTCTCTCCTCACGCATAGAGTGTTGGGGTGTTGTGTGAGATATTGCTGATTGTTTTACAAGAAGGAGAGAGGCCTATTTATAGGTTGGAGACCCCTCATTAAGATTATTGGAAATCCTAATTTACAAGCTAACAAATCAGGATTATGATTTTTTTGAATATCAAAACATTGCAGGCCTTCTTTGTCTGCTTGAGTCATGGATGTGAACTAAAAAAAGAGCATTATTGATGGTAAATAAGGTGAAAGTAAAGTTTTAAGAGAGAGAGAGAGAGAGAGAGAGAGAGAGAGAGAGAGAGAGAGAGAGAGAGAGAGAGAGAGAGAGAGAGAGATACTATGCACATGTCTTGAGGTGAGGTGTCTTTTATGGTTAGGTCAATGGCTATTTTGTGTTAGTATGTTAGTGGTTAGTGTTAGTAATCACTAGAAAGTTAATTATGTATTTACAAGGGTAGAATGAGGTGGATGGTTGAAGTAAGATGGTTGAATGAAGTGAGGAAATCCTTGTGATGGTGAAGCTTGAAGAAGTTTTGGACTTACTTGTGTAGGTTCTCAAAATGACTATCGATCCTCTACTTTGTCTTCTCCTCTTTACGCCACCGCCGTCGGGTTGATTATTGCAATGAAAATTGCAATTTGGTTGAGATATCTCTAAATTTGCACAGGTAAGCATGGTTTACATGCTGAATTTTATGTAAATAGAGAAGGGGTAAGATGGAATTGTACTTTGGAAGTAATGGAGAGAGGCATAGAGATGGTGTATGTACATGGAGAGCTCATATGAGAGCTATGGGAGTAAGAGGGGAGGTTAATGGTGAAGAAGGTGAGAGAAACCATGAAAGGTGCAGCTTTGAGTGAGGGATTGAGAGGAATGTGTGTGTGTGTGTGTGTGTGTGGAAGTGTGGAAAGAGGTGAGAAGACTATGGGCTACTTGTGAGAAAAGTGGACAGACTGGGGTCCACTAAAAAAATCCTAGCTGACCTGTGGTTGCTCCAAAAATCACCACAATTTTTGAGGTGATTATTCGGCTCTTGGTCCACATTTTTCTTTTGACCACCACTTCAAATTCGGAGTGGAGATGGATATAAAAAATCCCACCAAAATACCTGTTTTTCTTTACAAAAAAGTCTTCAGTGGTCCCCCTTTTGTTGAATTTGCATATGGCTCCAAAGGTGAGCCCCTCTTTGCATGAGAGCATGACCTAATTGATTCTTAGGGGTTTGAAAATATGCATGGTTGTGGATTATGGATAAATATGATACATGGATATGATGGGAAAAGACGGGTTAGTATATATAAACTATTCATGGAATCTAGAATAGTGTCAGTTATATATAAATATAAAATGAAAAAAAGAGATATATGAAAATAAAAGGAATCAAATGAGGGGACCCTCATTTGTTTTTATTGAAGTATATTTTTTTACAAGAGATAAGAAAAAATACCTCTAAGAAATAGGAATTTAGTGAAAGGCAATGACTGATGGTGAAAGGTATTTTTGAGGTTTTGTTTGGAGTGGATTTTCGTCCAAAAATAAGAGAAGTTTGCATGAAATGATTTTTTATAGAATACATAGGTAAGAAAGATTATGGTAATGGTGAGTCAATATACATAGCATACATAGGAAAATAACGCACACCTAGGTAGAAGTATTTAAATAAATACCAAAATAATTATGAAAATTCACTATATTTAGGCCCTATGTACAATGAAATATATACACACAAATGGGCCGTAATATATTTTATTTATTTTATTTTATTTATTTATTTGGCTCAACTAGCCCAATGACTAGCTAGCTGAGGGTTTTAAGAATATATGGGAAAAGCCCCCTAACTCATGCACGCCTATGTACAATGAAAGGTAAGAATAGGTGATTTTGGTAGGATGAGGTAACTCACTATGGCAATTACGGAGAGCCAAATAACGGCTATCATTAGCCCTCCCCCAAGATGATGGTATATTCATGTACCATCATAAAGCATCTTTTGCAAAGAGAGTGCTTTTGAGTCCTCTATGATATCTGGTCCCTTGATAGGATTTTCATTGTGTGGCTTCTTGTTACACTCATGCTTCATGCAACAAAACTTACATGAAATAGTCGCTCTTTGACAGTCCTTCAGTAGATCCTTTGGTAGAAGGCGACTCAAATAGGGCTTCAGGCATTACGAGTTTACCTTCTTGGAGTGCTCTTTACCATTCAAGTCCATAAGCTGATAGTAACTTGAATTGAAAGCCTTCTTGACTATGTATGGCCCTTGCCATCTACTTTGAGACTTGGCATCAAAACGATTGTCAAGTCGATTGTCATACCTTAGCACAAGCTCTCCTTCCTTGATGTCTTTGTCCTTGAGTTTCTGTCAAGCTTCTCCTTTGCTTGTGTAGCTTTTCTTTTGTAGCACTCGTAAGCTGCTTCTCTTTTCAACTCAAGCTCCACTAATATAAAAAAAGTCAATCCATCCATACCTCTTGATCATCTTGTTCACCTCTGCCATGAAGCCACATTGTTGGAATATTGAGCTTGATAGGCTGCAAAACCTCGACCATAGACCGAGTGAAATGGTGTGAACTGTGTGGCTTCCCTATATGTGGTTCGATATGCCCACAAGGCACCATCCAAGAAGTCATCAAGGCAAGAATCAGGTTGTCTTTTGTATTTTGAGAGCAGGTTACTGTTGGCCCTCTATGATGAAAGATGCTTATTTTTGGTGCAAGTCATGTCATGAATGCCAAGTGTTTCCAAATCAAAAGCTTTTGGCTGAGCCTTAAAAAGCTACAATGTCTTTTGATGCATTTGCAAAATGGGGAGTGGATGCTATAGGTCCAATGCCAAGAACCAACAATGGCAAAAGGTATATCCTTGTGGCTGTGGACTATTTGACAAAATGGGTGGAGGCAAGAGTGGTAAAAGATGTAACAGCAAGAAGAGTGACCTCTTTTTTATATGAACATGTGTGTTGCAGGTTTGGAGCTCCTATGGTTATCATTTCTGATCGTGGACCAGGGTTTAGGGGGAACCTTGTTGCTGCTCTCATGGAGAGATTGAAAATCTAGCATAGGAATTCTTCTCCTTACTACCCACAATGCAATGGGCTAGTTGAAAACTACAATGGTCAAATTGTGAAGATGCTATCAAAGTACGCTGGAGGGCATCCTAAAGAGTGGGACTTGGACTTGGAAAAGTGTTTGTGGGCTTATAGAACTACATATAGAGTGTCGACACAGTTTACACCACCGTATGAGCTTGTTTATGGAAAGGAAGAACTTATGCCCATACAGTTGCAGTTGGATGCCTTGAAGTTGTTGTGTATAATGCAAGGTACACATAAATGACAAGCTGCAGGAAATAATTCTTTCTCTAGAGTTGTTGCAAATGAATAGAGAGAAAGCCAATGACTATTATCTTCAACAAGCAGAGACAAGGATGGAGAAAATGAATAAGAGGTTGCCAGAGAAAGAGATCAAAGAGAGAAATTTGGTGATGAAGTATGATTCTCACTTGGATTTTACTTTTCAAAAGAAGTTGAGGGACAAATGGTTGGGTCCATACAGAGTGAAGCATGTATTTCCTAATGGCACATATGAGTTGGAAAAATTGTTAGGGGAATGTTTGCACTATAGAATAAATGGTTATAGATTGAAGAAATATTTTGCAAGAGATGTGGTTCCAGATACAAATAGTCTCTTGGTTGAGCATAAATGCTCTACCTAGAGGGTGGGCAATGATGATAGACCTCTTTTGGTGTGTACAAAGTAGCATTTATATGCATGGTCATATGTACAAATAGATGTAAATACATGCATGTGGGAGCTTTGCGAAGTGGTTTCAAGTTCTAAAAAAGATGCAAAGTGTACACATTATGAATAGTCAGGTTTGCATGCCAGTAGTCGGACACATGTACATGCCTGGGTAGGATATCGGGGCCTTGGATATGGTGCTTGGTGGCCTCTTTTGGCTCTAGATAATGTGTTTGAGCTTTCTAGAATGTAAATAATGCAAGAAACAAGTGTGGGGACTCTCATCCCGCTCGAGAAGTTTGGGACATGCAGTAACTGTCTATTTACGGTGCTTGATCTGCGGTGATGTGTACACCACCCTAGAAGTGGTAAAAAATGGAATGTGGGGATGTGGAAAAGTTCTTTGGGTATTGAGGATCAAGAGTACAAAATTTGGTGAATTTTGGAGTCTATTTGGGGTTTTTTCCATGAAAAATGCCCACTGGGGGTCAAAATTGGCCAAAACTCGGCCAAAAAGGGTAAAAAATGGTTGAAAAGGTGTGAAAAGGCTTCAAAAAGCCACATCACGCATGGTGCCGTGAGTGTTCCAGCTGAGGAGGGTTTTTGAAGCTAAGTCTTAGCACTTTCACCTCTGTGTGTGTGGAAGGAAGCAGGGTTCTTACAGGTGGTCTAGTGTTGTTCCGTCACATTCGCGTCCTGTTTTCAAGTGTGTGAAGGAGTGAATGAGATATTTCTCTCTTCAATTTTTCACTTGGGAGAGTATATGGAATTTATGAGGTTTCCATGGATGTGTGTGTGCAAAGAATTGAGGGAAGAAGGTGCGGCTTTTTGCAAGACTATGTGACCCTGTATCGGTGCCATTAGGGTTGGCGCTACTCCAAAGAGTCCAATAGAGTGGAGGTTGGTGAAGACTTTGCAATGGTTTGAGAGAGTCCTTTTGTGGCTGGAGTTTTTGAGTTTTTGATGGTTTTTCTTGTATATTTTGGTCATCATCAAGTGTGATTTCAAGTGTTGATTGACTCGACTCACTTTGTAGTGTCTGCGGGCAGGCAAGGGCTTGTAGGTCGAGGCATTTGGAGTTTGAATTGAGCTTGCGGGTAGCATTTTTATTGAGCTCTTGAGTGGTGGTGTGTGTGGGTTGGAATTTAAGTAAATTCCTTGGGTGTTGTTGAGTTGTTTGGGTGTGTGAGTGTGCGCATGGCGTCTTTTGCTCCATCAACGTCTCTTATGAAAATGGCACGATGTATGGTCAAAAGTCAAGCTTTTCCGCATTCATTTTGGCTTGAGACCATCATGTGTGCCACTTATTTACTTAACAGGTGTCCTAAAAAAGCTTTGCAGTCTTTGAATCATTATGAAGCATGGCATGATAAAAAGCCTTCTATTGAGCACATGCACATTTTTGTTTGTCTGGTTTATGCTTTGGTGCCACAAACACAATGCAAAAAATTAGATAATAAGGCTGTCAAATGCATTTTTGTTGGCTATAATGCTGAAAGCAACGGCTATAGGTTATATCCTCTACAAAGATAGTGTATCTTGGTCTCACAGAATGTTGTGTTTGTGGAAGATTCTGTTCAGCTCTTGCTGTCATGTACTAGAGACAGTAATGTAAGCTCACATGACATTTATGACACTTTGTTGCCTCTTTTTAGTGGTGGAATTTCAAATGTAAATTCCAATGAATAAATGTACAGCCTATGGGTGTTTTTGAAAGTTTTACGGATTAGCCTATTACTGATGGAGATGTACATGATGTACTTGATGAGGAAAGGGTTGAGAAGGCTAGAGGTATGCCAAAATTGTTGGTGCATAATTTTTATGACAGTAAATTGGATGCATCTTTGTTTAGTCATACTCGTTAAGGTTCTTGCCATGCATCTTATCATTAGATTTTTATGCTTTGGTTGTGTCTAGCTTATGTGATTTTGAGACATCTCTATCTTTTGATAAAGCACAAAATTCAAAAAATTGGATGGCTTCCATGCAATCGAAATATGATGCACTTATAGAAAATGACACATGGACTTGATGTGATTTTTCTCCTGCTATGTGAGTTTGGACTTGAGGATTGCAAACCTATTGCCACTCCCATGGAAACAAGTTTGAAATTGAGTCTTCATGATGCTTGATCTTGCTGATGTCACTCTTTACCAAATTGCTATTGGCTGCCTTATTTATGTATACAACACAAGGCCGGATATTTAGTTTGTAGTATCATAAGTCAGCTTTATGCACAGCCTAGGGTCTAAGCAATGGCAGGCTATCAAGAGGATTTTTTGCTACTTGAGTGGCACTTTAGATCTTGGCTTGTTTTATCCCAAGGGGGATCAGTGCGCCAGATTTACATGCTTTTTTAAACTCAGATTGGGCTGGCTGTTTTGACACGCGAGTGTCCATGAGTGGTTTTTGTTTCATGCTTGACAGTTCATGCATATCATGGTTGAGCAAGAAGAAACCTACTATGGCCACTTCCAGTTGTGAGGTTGGGCAGTCTTCACAGCTACATTTGAGTGTGTATGTTTCAGACGCCTTATGATTGATTTGGGTGTTGGACAAGACAATGCCAACACTATTTATACTAACACTTAAAGTGCATTGGCACTTGCAAGGAACCCAATTTTTCATGCTCGCACAAAGAACATTGAGGTGCATTACCACTATGTTAGGGAGACTCTTAGCATGAGAGATCAACTTGGCTTATGTGTCAACACATGACAACCTCACGTGAGAAGTTCAAAGCTTTGTGCAAAGATTTGGGCTTAATCTCTTTTATGGACTGTTCATGTCCTCAGGGCATGGCACTTCCCTATACTCTATGTGCCAGCTCTTGTTCACTGCATCACTCCTAGGGGGGATTTGTTACCATATACATGTGGTAGTGATGTGTGTGAACACACTTAGGCCCACTGGGGCATTTTTTTCCCTCACTAGGAGGTTTTTCCTCTCCATGTATTTTATATATGCCCATCACTCTAGGGCTATCTATCTTTCCATTGCACACTAAGTGATACACTCTCTGTTGTGTGCCTTGAGCTTCCTGCGTCTTCTCCAAGTAGTGTGTGTTTTCCTACAACCCTAATTCCAACACAAGCCTTGCTCTATTTGGTAAACAAGCCATGCAATACAGGAAGAATTGTAAGGTGGTTTATCATCCTACTTGAGTTTGGCTTCACAGTGGTAGTAAAAAAAAGCACCATTCCAAAGAGCAGATCATCTGTCAAGGATCATCTCAAGGGAGGCACCAAAAGATGATGATTTACTAGATGCTTATCTATTCTTTGTGGAAATGATTCCATGTGGTCAGAAGACCTTGTGTCACTAATGACCATAGTACAAGTAGATTCACAAATACCACTTCCTATCATACCACGATTGATAGAGCAAATTGCACTATATCAATTGGTGACTGGAAGACTGTATCAAAAAAACAAGGATGGAATTCTGCTTTTTTGCATTAACCGAGAGGAACAAGAAACCTACATTAGATGGAGAGATCATGGAAAATTGGATTAGTGGCTCTCATTTTTGCAAATATCGTCTACTTTTGACTAACGACCTTTTGCAAAGAATGCGTGCATCAAGGGAATGTAAGATTAAAAGATAGTAGGTCATTGAAGAAGCCCAAGAGGAAGCACGCATTCAAGTTCTAAAGCAGAAGGTAGCAATGCTACCGATCCTTCAAGCTCTACCCCTCAATACCCTTCAGATTCAACCTCTAGCAAATGATGAGGTAGAGACAGATGATGAATGGCAGGATGGATTGGACATGCACCCTAAAGGATGGGTTTAAAGTCAAAGAACTAGCTGATACAGGCGCAAAGCTTAATGCGATAAACTACACAACGTATAAAAAATCAACAACCCAATCATTGGAACATTTTAAAGCACAAGTCCAAAACTACCATAAAGAGCTAACACTAACATTGGGTCTGATCAATCTTAACATTTTTTTCCATGGATTTGTATGCCCACATACTTTCATCTGTATTTCAGACAAGCATGTGAATGAAGATATTGTACTAGGAGTTCCTTGGATGCACATCTAAAAAGCTGTCTAAGACTGAGATGGACAAGGTTCTGGAATTAACCCTCAAGGGTGGAAAACTAAGAGTACCGTTTTCTTATAGTCAAGAAGAGTGGAAAGACACTCTCCAATCTTCGACGCCACCAAATAACAAGGAAAACTTCAGGCCAGTGCCCATTGCGCATTATCAAATTCATTTGCACAAAATAGGCATGCAAGAAACCAGACTGGGATGACAAGGTTCTAGAATTAACCCTCAAGGGTGGAAAACAAATTTTTTTGGGGCAACTCCTATCAAATTGTTTGACGACCACCCCGACTCACTAACCACAACTTTTGGCAGAAAGGTCCTCATGTGTCAATTTATAGAAATTTTTGATCCAAGGGTACATTGTGAGGGCTACTCAGCTCAATGGGTAGGTATATGATGGGGGGTGTCAAAAAATTCCACGTATATATAGTCCTTTAGGTCATTTCTACTCTCATTTGCATTCTAGTCCTTTGAGGGAGAGCTCAAGCTAGTGATTTTTAGCACTCTTTTATGAGCTTTTGTGCACGATCTATCGGTACTTACTCGCTCCAACATGAGGGGTAAATTCCTAACTATAACAAGAAGCATTTTGATAATCGCTTTGTCCACCACGAAGGTCATAGGGGGCACGACAACACATGGAAATCTAGGAGTTTTCAGGAACAACAACATGTGCACCGGCCACTTCGATCATCCAAATCACACCAAACTTGAACCATGGGCTCATCTCGAGTAAGTGAACACAAGAGTGGACTCCAAAGTGCAAAGGCAAACCAAAATCTTGACCTAGTATCTTCGATGTGCCAAAAATAAAAGGCCCATTTGAAGACCAATTTTGACCCACTTGCATATGTCATCAGTCAGAAGGCCTGTAGAGGTTTGGGGTGCATTAGAGTCCATCTCATCAGGTTATGGAAAAATGACCACATCTCCACGCAAAGTGACATTTGGCACTTCCATGCATAATATTGATCCATTTGACTTCAAGACAAAAAAAGGGCACTCCACAAACTACACCTAAATCCTACTAACCTCCAGTGGCCCACAACCACAAGCTGGTAGCCTCAAAGCAAACTCTACTCATGAGCAAATAATCAACTTCACCGGGATCAACACCAAGTGCAAGATATAGAACCAGGGCCACCATCCACCCTAACTAGCCTAGAAAAAGCAATGTAGGGGAAGTTGGGAGCAAAGATAGCATTATTATGCAAAATTTATCTTAGGTGCATCAAAGATAAACTTTCACATTTGAAGCATTTTTGTCACATCTTTTCATGCAAGCATGACCCACTTAGCCTCTACACACCTTACATAACCCTGGCACACTCACATCATTCATGCCCTTCCCAATGTTTCATCTTACCACCAAGAATATACAAGAGGGTGCACACAAAGGACTTATGATCCACCAACTGAGCTCAAACTTTACTCAGGGAATAATTAGCACCCTATAGAGGAATTACCCACGAGGCAAGAAGTCAAAAAAGAACCAATTCAATGAAAATTTATCTTTAGCATGCCAAAGATAGATCTGTGACTAGTTGGACCCTGTCTCATCAAATTTTGTCAGAGATATGTCTATATGTCTTCAGTAAAGCTCCATGTCAAGTTTTATCAAGATTGAAAAATCCTAACTCCCTCAAGCATGAAAAGCTCAGATGACAAAAAAACTAGACAAGGAGTTGCCCATAACTATCACCATAGGGGTTAAAATTCCATCATACTTTATGCACATCACCTACAATACATGCACCTCCTATACATCCACTCTGGCCCCAAGTTGCAATCACATGCACATACTTGCATTTTCGATGCTCCAAAGATAAATTTTGCTAAATTTTGTGTTTTTTGCACTTCAACCACTATATTATCCTTTCTACTTGTTAGTAAGAGGTGAAACAAGTATGACTAGCATATTCTGATGATTTTCTATCAGGATCTCTCTCGTCTACCTCGGGAGCTCCAAAGAGGAAAACCATGAAGGCTAAGCTGACAGAGCTTCCCCCATACCAGTTAGAAGAAGATTCTTTTAAGGAAGCAAATGTTACCTGGTTGGCTAAAGAGCACCTAGAGCATGAGCATGTCACAGTTTATCATGGAATTTTCAAAAGTGCACAAGGAACAAAAGTAGAAGTGCAGATGTTTCCAAAAGAAGCTAAAGACCTAGCAAGGAGAAATGTTGTCAGACCACTGTGGGAGAAGATAGGCCTCATATACTATATCCAGTTGGAACCATGCGGTGTTGACTACAAAGGGCTTATGAGCTGATGCACAACATTAATGAAGAAAGTTGATACACCATTTCAGATATGAACAACACTCCAATAGAGGTGAACATCATGGAAGAGCAGATAGATGATGCTCTAAAACTCCCCATGGGGGGAAAATCAACAAGAGACCGTCAACTGCCTACCACAATCAATTTCACCCCGAAAATCAACATCATTTGCAAATCTTTGATAGAAAGGAATAGAGAAATCACTCAAGATTTACCACCAAACTTCCATTTCACCACAAAGAGGCTTGCCCTAATCACGTAGTGACATCTACCTTCACCTAGGCATCAAAGAAACAAGGGGCTACAAAGGTCAACCATGCCCAATATATCCACACTTCCCTAACAAATGTAAAGAAACTAGAACACATATCCTTCTTGGGGCCCTAGAAGTACTCACTAGGATAGCATCATGCTATCGGCAAAGTAGATCATCTACCACCATCCCCCGAGCAAAACTTATGGCTAGCAAGAAAATTGGATGGATAAGAAGAAGAGGTACAGACCAAAGCACCACTGGTTTCCACAAGGCTAAGAAGAAGACTTGTCAAAGTCTCTAAAGCGGAGGCAAAAACAAAAACAGTCACAACATTGACGACACTTGAAAGCGGCAAGGATCAAGGTGAGGAGGAGGAGACACCTCTAGAGAGAAAAAGAAAAGAAAAAAGAAAGGCTAAAGTGGAAGAGGCACTACCCAAGAAAAGACCACGCCTCACCGTTCAAGTCAAAGAGCCAACCCAAAGAGCAGCAAGGATAGAAAGAGAAGAAGCTTCATTTGAGCTCAAAAGAGGGCTAAAAGGGGATTTTGAAAAAAAGGGGCAACCCAAACCAAAGCGGATCAAAATCTGCTCAACCAAGATGATGACCCTTTGGCAGGGTTTGATTCAATCTATGAACTAGTAGAGGCTCAAAGAGAGAAAGCCAAGGCAAAAATGACACAACAAGCAGTGCATGGAGAAAAGTTGGAAGCAGTACCTGAAGCAACAAAAACAAATTCAGATAAAATGCCTAAAGAGAAGCATGAGGAAGTGCACACCACTCCCTTGCCTAGAGAACAATCTCAACAAGAAGATCACAACACTCAACATGAGGAATTCCTTGGAACTCAAATAGAGTGTCCAAAGATGTCTAAAAAGAAGCCACCAATAGAAGAAAGAACTGAATTATCACATCAACATAAAACCGACACTTCTAGGCAACTCGAGGATGACCTGTAGGACATAGACAAATGTGTTAGATATATCCATGAAGCTGTGGATAGAATGAAAGACGAAGTCTATGCTCGACACCAGCAAATTCATCAATTCAAGCAACAACTAAGGCTTACAACAACACGCTTGAAGTAGAAAAATATTTTAGCAAGGAATGTGTTGAAGCCATGGATACTGCAAACAAAAAACTAAAGAGGTCACAACAAAATCCGAAGCGGAGTTGGAAACCTTATGGACAATAAACTGACAAGAAGAGCAATATCTTAAGGAGGTAACCACTCTACAGAACTCCAATTCATTTTCTCAATAGGTGAAAGTCTAGCTTGATATTGCAAATGCTCAACTAACACAATCAGAGTCTCATTGCCAAGAGCAAGATTCGTTACTCAATCAGCTCAGAATCAACTCCATCATGGCTACATTGCAAAACACAAATGAGGCTTACAAAGCTCTCGAGCAACGGACTAAAGAGCTTGAAATGGAGGTCAAGATGTAAAAAATGCAATGCCAAGAACTCTCAATTGGGTTCATGCAAAAAGAAGAAGGCTACCAAAATGAGATTGCACAACTTAAAGAGGAGCTTAGCAAAGCTCAAGAGGCTGCGAGGCTGCTAGATCTCAAGCCTCCACATCACGAGAAGATCAGCCTGAAATGGACATGGGAGGGACAAATGCTCTACAATTCCTGAATTTTGAAGAAGCAACCACTACAAAAGAAAATCTCCCTGAGCTCATGATCACTTGAAAGAGGAAGCAAGACCCTCTACACCAACAACAAGCTTGACTGTAGACGAAGAAGCCCTGTTTAAAAAGTAGGTAGAAGACAAAACAAAGCAAACTTTGAAAGAGGCCATGTAGTGGGAGGAGAATATTCTTCATTCTATCAATGTCAACCTCCTCACACCGGCAGATGTCAATGAGAAATGGAATTGACAAGATCTCCCTTACCTGCTGATTAAATTTGAAGTGCTACAAATTAAAGAAAGATTACTCAAGGATCTCCCCATCAACCCTACCATGGTATCCCAAGTGGAAAGAAATTTGACTGAATTGGCACCCAAGTTATCTCATTTTGTACACAAATGTACCACCATACATCAAGAAAAATTCGGTGCAGTGCATAATTCCAAGGGTCCATAGTTGGCAACATCACTCCATCATAAAGCAGAAGAGGTCCACATGGCTCAATTACCCATGATTCCCACCACCACCAAATGGCAAACCCACTGAAGATAATATGGTGGAGAATTTGTAGTCAAAGATCAAGACTTTATGTGGGATATCAGACTTGGCATGCATTATGCTGGTCAAGATTTCAAAGATGCTACTTACTTGCTTACAAACCTTCCACAGAGCTGAGAAAATGGATGCCACTTGGATGTCATTTCTTGAAGGCAACTAGGGTCTCTGCTATGATCTATCACTACAACCATCAGAAGAGGTGCTCCATGGATTCTATGCTAGGGTTATGCTCTACCCTCATACTACATACAGACATTTGAAGATGCATTCTACACGGGTTTCTTCACTTACAAAAGCAAAATATTTGGCCCGGTCATCGCAAATTTGAGAGCTCGCTTTGTGAGCTATTCAACCATTGAGCATAAGAACAAGATTACCATGTAGTTTATGTCTATAGACGATAAGTGAACTCTGACTCAATTATCAACAAGGCCTAGAACAACACATAAAGTAGACTGAAGCACAGAAGACCTATCACTACTTAGTGCCCTAAGTAGTCGTGTTGTAGATGACACAATCAAGGAGGGGGGGAATGTTAGGATCTCAGCTAACAAGAGCCTCAAAAGAATGTCATCATCATTTTTTATTCCCACTTATTGTATCAAAACCTCATTTATTAATGAGAAATCCCGTAAAAGTCCAAATTTATTGTATCACAATTGTTTTTCAAAGAGTGTTAAGGGGCCAAGGCTTCCAAAGTTGTAATTAATTGCAATTCCTAGCCTTACTGAGCCAAATTAGCTAGGGACCCATTTCTTAAACCTTGGCTAAGGTATAAAAGCCAAAATTTGTAACTTTTAACTTATGTTTTAGATAATGGAAGTGAGCATATGATTGTTGACTTCATTGCATGTATCTATTTTCTCTTCTCTCTCCCTCGTGGGGGGGTTGCGGCATTGGCATTCTGTGAAGTGCATCCGACTCATGGATGAAAGATCTTTGGTTTGATGTAATTTCTTGCATCATTTTTGTGTTTTTAGCTGTGTTCATCTATGAACTATTTTGGCTCATAATGCATAAATCAGCATTCTAAATCAACTTTTAAGCATAAGAGGGGATAGAGCATGGTCTAAAGATGTTGTAGGATGATTAGGAGACCAAACTAGTAAACCTAATATCTACTGTTTATCTTAGGTGCAATTTTTTCTAAATGTCAAAAATGACCTTTTTGAGCTTGAATTTGTCTAATATGACTTGCTCAATTAGTGTAGCAGGTTTGGGTCCATTCGGGCACTCCTAGCTATTCCAAAAGTGATGTCACAAACTAGCACCCGTATTTACTAGTTTTAAGTAATTGACAACTACTTGAGGAAGATAGGATAGAGAACACTTGGGCAAGGGTTTCTCGAGAGATTATATATCTCTTGTAGCCTCCATGCACTAGTTGGGTCAACTACATCCCACGAATTGACATTTTATGTCTATGGTTCTCGCTTTGCTAGCATTGATATGTTGAGGCTTGGCAGCAGGCCAACATGACATCACACTTGCATATATTTTTCATATTGACACCCCTACGTTCTATTTTGACATATATACACGCTCTCCGATGTTAATGAGAGAGCAACAAGGTGGGTTTGAGGGCTACCACAGTGTAGTCTTGCAATGGGAGTGTACTTTTTGCTCTCATAGAGTGTCTCAAGAGACTCTTTTCTTGAGCACATTTCTTGGAGGCAGAGTTTTTTGCATTGGCCTCACACGTGTTTCTTGCATTGGAGTTTTGACCTAGGTCTCCATTCCAATCAAGAAGAAAGGACAACAATGAGGTTGCTGATGTAGTGGAATCTACATTGGCATGGACTCTCACCTTCTATTCACATGGAGACTGGTGTTGCCACCAACTTCATCCAGAGAGAACTTGTGAGTGGTAGAGAGGGGCAAAAAGTGCTCCACATAATTAATTTGGACCCTTGTGTTGGAGAATTTACTGGTGTTTGAACCCATGGGTCGGAATTCAAGGCACATGCATCTCGAAACAGGGAACCAATTAGACGCATCTAAAACACTATGGATGAGTGCACCAATCCATTCTTGTTTGTTGGATCATGGACATGGTGTGTTCCATAGTTCATTATCTTGGAGTATTACTTTTTTGGACATCATGTGTTCACAGTTCATGAATGGGGATTCTTGGATGTAATGTGATCTACAATTCAAATTTTCTAAAAGGAAACTGTTGATCAAGAGGGAACTCTTCTAAGGAACAAAGTCGATGGTAGCAAATTTGAGGTGTATCCAATGGAAGGTACCTCTACTGGGGTCTCCATGGTAGCTTCTTCATCAATGTGGTCTCACTACTTATGTCCGCTATGAGCTGCAGGGAGGGTGTTGAAGTTTTGGCATCTCAAGTGAGCTGCCCAATGTGATCCCATTATTTATTTTGGCTTTTAGGTATTTATTTTACTTATTTGTCAAATTTTGGGTAGGGCAATTTACTCAAGTTGGTGTACATGAAACCCCTTGCCTCCATTTTATTACACACATTCAGTTATTCATTGCCACGAATGATTGGTTCAACAGACTCTCTCTCTCTCTCTCTCTCTCTCTCTCTCTCTCTCTCTCTCTCTCTCTTTGGTCTCTATGCTTCCGCATTGTCGACTTTGACAAAAGCAAGATCCCAACACAACTTGTAACGCTTCTATATTATGGGTTGGCCATTTACTATGGTTTGTGTTTCAAAACGTGCCCAATTTTTTTTCTTTTAACTTTGGACCAGTAGAGGTGTATACATATATAGCATGGGTAGCATCTATACCTCTCAAAGTATGGCATGCTATACTGGTATATTATCACTTCCACAAGCATAAGCTTGAAGCTGATCATGGTTTAGCACTCTACTCTCTAAGTAATCCTCTTTTACCTAGGCTAGCTAACACACCAATAGCCAACACCATTGAAAACATTCTTTGAACAATGAAAGGAAAAGAACCTATGAAGAAAATCACCCATAACCCACAAATCACACCTTCTTTAGTACATAAGAAACCTCACCAATTTTAGGGAGCGCAAGATGTCAAAGATACCTCCAAACCTTGGAATTCTACTCAAGTGAAGATCAAGTTCAATTCACTACCTCAAGAACTAATTCACTTAGACAAATGATATAGTTAGCACTACAAAATAAATGCAAGTGGAGACCTTTTGTATCGCACAATAATTCTGATGGGCAACACTACAAAGTAGAAAGTGCTGGTTATTTTTGCAAATCCAAGAAATTTTACTTCAAAACTAAAGTCGCCACAAGGAAGGGGCTACCTTGTAGCAGTGCAACAAAATTGAGATCTAGGGAGATAGTGCTAAATTCTATATCCAACCAGTAGCACAAGCACGAGAAGGATGAAGCAAAGGGTGTGTTTTCTCTCAATGCACATGCATGCAAATGAACACGCGGCACGTGCGTGCACACACACACACACACACACACACACACACACACACACACACACACACACACACACACACACACACACACACACACACACACACACACACACACACACACACACACACACACACACACACACACACACACACACAGAGTTCTTGAGTAGTTGGAGAAGTAAGGAAGGAGACATTGAGCTCATGTGAGCCTCAAATTGAGTGTGTATGCTCACACACACACATACATACACTCATTTAATGATTTTATCACCTCCCAATTTTGCATACAAAGTTGTCAAATACATTGTTTCTTCCTTTCCTCCCTTGGTACACATAGATACATCCAAACATAATAGGTATTGGCTTTTTGATTTATGTTGTATTCACATAAAAACACACACCCATACATACATACTGGTACTTTGGCTTTCCTACACTCGCTTTGATTGACTTTTGGCATCGACATCAAGAATTGGGTTTCACTTTGACATCAAGAATTAGCATCGACATTGAGATTAATGTTTCAGCATTGCCATTGGCATTGGTTCTCTCCCTCAGCATCCTACTTTTGGAATCAACTTTGACACGTGGGCATATGATAGCACGAGGAGTTTACTTCATACACATGTGTTGTTTATAGATTTTTGAATTTTTTAGAGAGAATATTTTATGCCGTATGCATTGGGCATATATGTATAAACTTGCATGATATGTTGAGCACTTAGTCTATGTATTTTTCATACAAAAAGTAGATTACATGTTTCTTGTTAGATACATGTACAAGATCTTTTGCAGGCACTTTTGGTAGTGACTTTTGTAGCAGTTTCATTGTGGGATGATTTGCATTCACATATGATTTTTTTGTGAAAACTTGGAGTGCTAATGATCTCTTTTAAGAGCTATATCCTCGCAGGGACACTGTTTACTACTTGTATCTCATATGAAACTTGTTTGAGTGCATACACTATATCTTGCAAAATTTTTACACACTTATATACATCGAGTTTCCCTTGTACAACAATTGTGGAGAAAGTTTTGGTTTCCTTTGTGGCAGTTACCCAACCATTTATGAGACTCGACTTAGAAGATGATCCTTTTTGAGACTGATAGACTATAGTAGTGTCATATTTGTTGAGCTTTTGGTGGGGTGTCTTGTTGAGTTTTTTTTGACATGGGGGATTCTTGAATGTTGAGATTCCTTCAATGATATAGATTTTCTCGTGCACCCCTTTTAAGAGGCCTCACTATAGGTTATGCATAGAGTGGGATAAATGCTATTGATGCCATGCTGACTATCTTTTGATCAAGCTTGTGATTATTTTATGCACAATTTACACTCTATTACATGTTTTATATGTTATTTGTGCTCCAAGAGCTCTCTCTTATCTATTTTAAGTTGCGATTTTGCTCCCTGTAAAGAGGCCTTGCTAGATTTTTCCTACGAGTCCTATTTTATGTGTTATGGAATTTTGAGCCTTATTTTGAGCTGAGAATTTGTTCTTGTTATAGAGGAGATTCTATCAAAATTTCATGAGGATTATTGCCATAGTTTCTTGGTCTTCTTGCCATAGTGTTTCACTCTTGCAGTTATGGCCTCTTCTTTTGAGAAAGACATCTACAACATCATGAAGTTTGTTGGCATGAGATTTTCCATATGGAAAGTGTAGATTTAGGATGTCTTAATCCAAAAAGGTTAATTTGAGCCACTCTTTGAGTTCCAAGAGGGCGATGCATACATGGATGCATAGTGAAAAATGCTTGATGCCAAATCTAGGTCCACTATTTGTCTGCACCTTGCAGAGTCAGTGTACTTCATTGTCATTAGTGAAGATACTTCTAAAGCCTTATAGGAAAGGTTGTGAAATACATAGAAGAGAAAGTGTGCAAGTGATAAGGTCTATTTGATGAGGAAGTGAAGCTACTTCTAAAGCCTTATAGGAAAAGTTGTGCAATACATACAAGAGCAAGTATGCAAGTAATAAGGTCTATTTGATGAAGAAGCTGTTTGAGCTTTGCCTGAAAGAACACAACACAGATTTTGAACACTTGAATGTGTTCAATGTATCCTTGAACTAGTTGATGTCACATGGACTTGATTTTGACAAAGAGGCACAATCTATGTTCTTGTTATGCTCTTGACCTTCGTCATAGGACATTTCGTGCACAATCATAAGTAACTCTATGCTCGAGGTAAAATTGATCTATAATTACCTAGTTTTTAATCTCCTCAGTGAAGATATTTATAGGAAATCTATGAAGCCTACCAAATAGGGTGATGTGTATGTTGCTACTGGCAAAGGATGGAGATATCATACTTAGAATTGTGATAAAAGCATGGATGAGAAGAATTTTCTTTGTAAATCTAGAGGCTCGTTGCACAATGTTGAGTGTTATCATTGCTATACAAAAGGGTATTTAAAGAAAGACTATCGTGCATGGCAAAGGGATAACAAAAATTCAAAGGATGCATAGAAGTTTGACAATGATAGAAAGGGTAAGGCTAAGATTGAGGAGATGATTATGCTAGAATCTCCTAAGACTACAAATGTTCTTGGGTCTTGCCTCCCTCAAATGTTCTAGTCTTTACAATATATCTTAGTCCAAATGCTCTTGTTGTAGCAGATGATGCCAACTTTGATTAGAATTTGGTCATAGATTCCATAGCCAATTTCCATGTGACACCTCATTGAGAACGGTTCTCAACCTATGCACATACACATGGCATAGTGAAGCTTGGTGATGCTTATGAGCTCAGATACATGGTGTTGAAGACAATAAGCTAGCTTAGCATAATGACATAAAGTTTATACTCAAGAATGTCAAACATATCCCCAAGTTATCAAGAGTTTGGTGGTCAGATTGAGGACTTGGGTTGCACCGCAACCTTTGGGAATGGTTCAAGGATGATCAAGAAGGGAAACCTTGTTATTCTTAGAGGTCAAAATCATAGAGCACTATATTCTATGTTTGTGTCATTTGTAACAGAGGATTGCATCTCCATAGTTGAGATATCACCTATTGAGGTGTGGCCAGGCCATATGAGCTAAAAGGAAATGAAAAAATTTGCATGTTTTTGTTTCTTACCTTTGTTTAGTTTTTCTAACTTTTCTATGTGTGTGAACACTACATCTATGGCAAACAGACAAGGAACACTTCATCACCATTGTGAATAGGAAGCATTTGTAGCCACTAAAACTTGTTCATAGCAACATTTGTGATCCTATTCTAGCCAAGTATCTAGGGGGAACTAGCTATTTTATGACCTGTATAGATGATTTCATTAGAAAAGTATGGGTGGATTTATCCTTTTTATCATAAGGATCAAGTCTTCTCTAAATTCTAGCAATTCTTAGCATTAGTAGATAATCAGTTTGGCTTGAAGCTAAAAGGCTTGAGTACTGATAATGGTGAAGAGTACGTCTCCAAGGATTTTGAGGATCTTTCTAGCAAGAGACTTATTAAGAGATAGCTTACTGCTCAGTACACACCTAACCAGAATGGAATTGCAAAAAGGATGAATCTCACGATTTACAAATGAGTCACAACTATGATTTCTATGCAAAGTTTGTTGGAATTAGGGTTGCAGAGAAACACACACAGCTTGGAGAAGACGAAGGAAGCTCAAGGCACACAATAGAGAGTGTGTTACTTAGTGTGCAATGGAAGGATAGATAGCCCTAGAGTGATGGGTGTATATACAATGCACAGGGGAAATAACCTCCTAAAGAGGGAAAAAATGCCCCGGCGGTCCTAGTGTGTTCACACACATCACTACCACATGTACACATCACTACCACATGTAAATGGTAACAAATCCCCCCTGGAGTGATGCGGTGAACAAGAGCTGGCACATGAGTAAAGGGAAGTGCCAGGCCCTGAGGACATGATCAGTCCACAAAGGGGAGTAAGCCCAAAGCTTTGCAGAAAGCTTCAAGCTTCTCACGAGACAATGCCTTTGTGAAAAGATCTGCAAGGTTGTCTTGTGTTGGCACATAAGCCAAGCTGATCTCTCCTGTTGAGAGCCTCTCCCTGACATAATGGTAATGCACCTCAATGTGCTTTGTGCGAGCATGAAAAACTGGGTTCCTCGCAACTGCCAATGCGCTCTGACTGTCAGTGTAGATAGTGTTGGCAGTGTCCTGTCCAACACCCAAATCAGCCATAAGGCGTCTGAGCCATACACACTCAACCGTAGCTGTGAAGACTGCCCTGTACTTAGCCTCACAACTCCAAGTGGCCACAGTAGGTTGCTGTTGGGATCGTAGAGCACACACACAGAGAGCCAACACGAAGAAGGAGATAGACACCACTTTGTCACCACAAGTTTGGGATCGTAGAGCACACACACAGAGAGCCAACACGAAGAAGGAGATAGACACAGTGTATGGCGGGGCGGTACTCACACTACAATGTGTAGTTATGAGTATAGTTATTATGAATGAGTAAATGAATGGTTGTACATGGGCGGCTGAACAACGGGCAGCCGGGCACACGGGCCTTTAACCCAACAATCTCCCACTTAAAGGCAGTGTGCCTTTAAAGTGGCCAAAGTACAACAAAAGAAGTCAAGCCATACCCATAACCGATCTACAGTGTGCAAACCGCTGTGAGGCTAACGACTTCGTGAGTAGATCAGCAGGGTTATCGTCAGTGTGTACCTTGACAAGCTCTATGCGCTTGTCCTCTAGCACCTCTCGTATGAAGTGATACCTCACCTCAATGTGCTTTGTCTTCGCATGGAAGACAGGATTCCGTGCCAATGCTATGGCACTCTGGCTATCACAATGTAGAATCGGAGCATCACCAGCCATACCAAGATCTCCCACTAGTCGTGAGAGCCATACGGCCTCCTTGGCAGCCTCAGTGGCAGCCATATATTCAGCCTCTGTAGTGCTCAAAGCAACGCATGGCTGTAAACGTGATGCCCACGAAACCGGTCCACCTGCAACTGTGAACACATAGCCGCTAGTAGACTTCCTCGAGTCCACTGACCCTGCATAGTCTGAATCTGTATATCCGCAAACAGACATATCCTTCTCACCATAACATAGGGACAACTCTGAAGTCCCTCTCAAGTATTTGAGAATACCTCTCACTGCATCCCAATGACGCTTGCCCGGGTTAGACATGTACCTGCTAACCACACCAACTGCATGAGCAAGATCTGGACGCGTAGCCACCATGGCATACATCAAGGAACCAACAGCTGACGCATAGGGAATCTGAGACATCTCTGTAGTCTCCAAATCTGTCTGAGGGCAGTCATCATGGCTGAGTTTTACATATGGAGGCAACGGGGTACTAATGGCCTTCCCCCCTTCCATATGAAAACGCTCAAGCACCCTGTCAATGTACTCTTTCTGACTAAGAAAGAGCATCTTGCGAGAACGATCATGAGTGATCCGCATACCCAAAATATGACTGGCATCCCCAAGATCCTTCATGGAAAAGGTCTCATGTAGCCTATGTTTCAAGGCATCCACATCAGAAATACACTTCCCTGCGATCAGCATGTCATCCACATACAAAACCAAAACAATAAGACTACCATCTGCAGCCTTGCGAGTATAGAGGCATGGGTCCTCATAACTGCGTACATAGCCCAATGAACTCATGAATGCATCAAACTTACGATACCATTCACGAGATGATTGCTTCAGCCCATACAAGGTCTTAAGAAGCCGGCATACCATCTTCTTTGAACCATGAATAACAAACCCACTTGGTTGCTCCATGTACAAATCCTCGTGCAAGTCCGGATGTAAGAAAGCTGTCTTTACATCCATTTGCTTCAACTCCATGTCTTCTGTAGCTACCAAGGCAAACAACATACGCAAAGTAGACATCTTCACCACTGGGGAGAAGATCTCGTCAAAATCAATGCCCTTCTGTTGCTTGAATCCTTTAGCCACAAGCCTTGCTTTGTACCTAGGCTTTGCATCCATTGAACACAATTTTATCTTGTAAACCCACTTGCATGGTATTGCCTTCTTACCCTTTGGCAAAGGAGTAAGCTCCCACGTTTCATTTTGGATCAACGAATCCATCTCTGACTGCATAGCCTGCTCCCACTTGAGCTTGTCAACACTAGACATGGCCTCATCATAACATGATGGCTCCCCGCAATCAGTCAACAATACATAATCCATAGAAGGCACAAAACGCTGAGGCTGTCTTGCACGCCGCTCTGAACGCCTCAAAGACTGTGCAAGAGGTGCATCTGACTGTCCCACATCTACATGATCTCCCAACAAGGGCTGATCTGGCTGTCCCACATCTACATGATCTCCCAACAAGGGCTGATCTCCCACGTGAGGGTCAATGGGCTGCCCACGAGCAGCCATGGGACCATCATACCGATGACCATCCTCCTCAAATATCACACGCCGAACCTCAACCATTCGCGGTGATGCTCTATACATAGAGTCCTCATGAAAAACAACATCATGGCTGCGCACAATCTTCCTGTCAATAGGATCCCACAATCGATAACCCATCTCACCAGAGCTACCATAACCCAAGAAGATACATCTCTTGCTCTTCGGATCCAATTTGCCGCGTTTTGCCTTAGGTACATGTACATAAGCCTCACAGCCAAAAACACGAAGGTGACCATACGAAGGTGTCAAACCTGTCCATACCTCTTCAGGCACTTTGAAGCCCAAAGGAACACTAGGTGAACGATTTATCAAATGCACAGAAGTGGCAACAGCTTCAGCCCAAAATCCATTTGACAAACCAGCCATAGAAAGCATACTACGGACTTTTTCCTGTATAGTCCTGTTCATGCGCTCTGCCACACCATTTTGAGGAGGTGTATAGGGAGCACTAAGCTCGCGCCGTATACCCTTCTCAACACATAATGTTGTGAAAGCATGAGACATAAATTCACCCCCATTGTCCGTAAGTAAGCACTTCAACTTACAACCTGATTGGTTCTCGACAAGAGCCAACCATTGCTTAAATATATCAAACACCATATCCTTCTTACGAATGGGGTATGCCCATACCTTCCTGCTAGCATCATCAATGAACGTAACAAAGTACATAGCACCTCCAAGAGAAGCATTGGGCATCGGCCCACATACATCACTATGCACCAAAGCTAGCTTTTCCAAAGATCTGTGTGGAACACTTTTCTTATGAGAAGACCGAGCATGTCGACCATAAAGGCAATGCTCACAAAACTCAAAACCACCAAAATCTGAAACGGGAATGTAATCCGCACGTGCCAACAACTTCAAACCTTTTAGTGACATATGCCCCAAACGCTGATGCCATAAAGAAGCAGGAGGTTGCTCAGTGATCCCCACAATGTGATCAGCCACACTAGCTACACAAAGGGAATACAACGTATTCCTCTTAGCACCTTTAACCAAAACAAGGCTGCCCTTAGTGAGCTTCCAACCTCCATCACCAAAAGATACATTGAAACCAAGTGAATCCAACTGACCCACACTAATCAAGCTTTTTGCAAGAGCCGGCACATGACGCACACACTGCAAGACAAACGTAGTAGAGTTTGGCATAGCCAAATGAATATCCCCAATGCCATGAATCTGCATAGAACGCCCATCGGCAATCCTGACAGTACCTGTGCTCGAAGCATCATAGTCATGAAACCACGACCTATGAGGCGTAACGTGAAAAGAAGCACCACTGTCAATGACCCAATCCATAGGCATACTACGCTCATGAGTGAGAAGAAAAGCGTCATCAAAATAGGATGCAAGCAACACATCACCAAGCTCTTCACTAGTAGCAGTAGTCGGAGCACATACATGGTCATCTTGAGAGCTACACTCTCCCTGTGTTGCATGTAACTCCTCAATCTTGACATTGGACTTAGGCTTGTCCTTAGCATCATGGTCTTTCTTCTTACCATCTCCATTTTCCCTTTTCCACTTGTAGCAATCCTTTTTGAAATGGCCTTTTCTACCACAATGAAAACATTCCACATCCTTTTTACTTGTGCCTGCACGGGACTTGCTTCTAGATTTACCCCTGTTGTACTTATACTTGTCCATAGTCCTGCCTCTGACAACCATTGCACTAGAAGACTTACTACCTGCATTATTCTTTCGATTAATCTCTTCCGTGAGAAGACTAGACTCCACATTAGTACTTGTCAACTCATTTGCAGGAACCGAGTTACTTATGGCTGTCCTAAATGTGTCCCATGACTCAGGCAACGTGACAAGTAAAAACATAGCTTTTACATTTTCCTCAAACGTAATTTCCTGCGTAGCAAGTTGGCTGAAAATTGTATTGAACTCATTCAAATGCGCATTCATGGAAGCACCTTCCTCCATTCGCAAATCAATAAGCTTTTTAATCCAATACACCATAGAAGCAGCTAAATGCTTATCATACATATCGCAAATCCGCTGCCATAGCTCATAAGCTCCACCCTGTGCATCTTTCACATTGTAATAAACAGACTTTGAAAGGGAAAGCCTAATGGTAGACCTGCACATCTCATCCAACTCCTCCCAATCATCCCTCTCCATGTTCTCTGGCTTAACTCCCTGCAACTTTAGAGGTCGAATCTGTTTCTTCTGCACCAAGACATCCCAAATCTGATCTTTCCAATATGAGAAGTTAGCACCATCCAACTTCTCAATATTGAAAACTGTGTCCTCTTTAGTGCCCATTACAACAAGAATGCAACAATGAGAAACCTGTAACCAACCAACAAACTGCCACAACAAAGTAGTGTTGCAAATCTGACAACACCTGCTGCTCAATCAAAGAGCAAACGCATAGAGTATAAATCAGCCCATAATATGGTCAAAAAACGTACGTAGAAATCCACAAACAAATGCATAAACCCGTGACACCTGTAACTCAACCGGCCTAAGCAAACCGTGCCACAAAATGCATCAACAATGAGCTGTCATAGAGGCATAAACATACTCCATGTCTGAATAACCACAATAGAGACATAAGCTGACCAAGCTTACAAAAATCCGTGAGCATAAATGGATCCAAGTGAGCATATAACCAATGCACAAGCTCAACAAAGTCCAATCTCTACTGTCAACCAAGTACCTGTCCGTACTCAAACCGCAACACTGCAAGCAAGAGCAAACCCGCTCTATGTATAAGTGAACCAAATCTCCACAATATCATGCATAAAGAGTGTCTGTCAAACTGCCATATCCACATCCATCAACATACATAGATGATGTCAACCTGTAGCTCAAGAACACGCATAAACAGACTGCCTAGAAGAGTAGAAGCTCCCACTCAAACCACAACCATATGCATGGCTGTCCCACAGTCAAAATACATGTTTTGTAACCACAGAAGAAACCTGTATCCAAAGCTCCCTGTAACCTGTAACCTGTACCCGTACCTGTACCTGTACCTGCACCTGTACCTGTACCTGTAGTCGAAGAAGACAATGTCACCAAACTCCCACTCTATCTGTGTGTATGAGGCCACTCCAAGAAGAGGCTACACACTCTCAAATGAGCTGTGGGCTCACGTAAGTGGAAGACACTACAACAATGGCACCTGTAATGGCTATGGAAGCTCTGGCAGCAGAAAACTACCAAAGAGAGATGAAAAACGTAGCTCCTAGTCTGTAGCTCGGATGGGATTTCTAATGGCACGAATGGCTCCGAAAGGGGGGTTAAACCGCAGGACACCTGCTGAAAATACTCGCAGAGTGCTGAACCTTCCAATGCCAAGCTCAGAAAAACCTTCTGCTCTTTGGAAATGCGCGCGTGCGCGAAACCGAAAAACGGCAATGAAACAACAGCAAGTTTCAACACACTCAACAATGATGATGAAGCTCTCAATGCTCTCACTACCAAGCTCTGATACCACTTGTTGGGATCGTAGAGCACACACACAGAGAGCCAACACGAAGAAGGAGATAGACACAGTGTATGGCGGGGCGGTACTCACACTACAATGTGTAGTTATGAGTATAGTTATTATGAATGAGTAAATGAATGGTTGTACATGGGCGGCTGAACAACGGGCAGCCGGGTACACGGGCCTTTAACCCAACAGTTGCTTCTTGCTCAACCATGATATACATGAACTGCCAAGCATGAAACAAAAACCACTTGTGGACACTCGCGTGTCAAAACAACCAGCCCAATCTTAGTCCAAAAAAGCATGTAAGTCTGGCGGCAATGATCCCCCCTTGGGATAAAACAAGCCAAGATGTAAAGTGCCACTAAGGTAGCAGAAAATCCTCTTGACAGCCTGCCAATGCTTAGACCATGGGCTATGCATAAATCTGCTGACCTGTGAGACTGCAAACTGAATATCCGGCCTTGTGTTGCATACATAAATGAGGAAGCCAACAACAGTTTGGTAAAGAGTGACATCAGTAGGATCGTCAGCATCATGTAGACTCAACTTCAAACCTGTTTCCATGGGAGTGGCAATAGGTTTGCAATCCTCAAGTCCAAACTTACATGGCAATGTCTCTATGTAACTTTTCTGACACAAGGCAATACCACCATCACATTGCTTAAAGTGTATGCCCAAGTAATGATGCAAGAGCCCCAAATCTTTCATCTTGAAAGTAGCATTCAAATCAACCTTAAATTCAGCAATATGTCTCTCATTTGGTCCAATGATTCATCGACATAAAGAACCACAATGAGAAGTACATCACCCTCACGCTTTATATACAATGTGCTTTCTGTTGGACTGTTACGAAAACCTTGTTTGACCAAATGAGTGTCAGCTTTCTCATACCAAGCACGAGGAGATTGCTTCAACCCATACAAAGCCTTCTTACATTTGCACACTTTGTCCTCTTGTCCTTTTATGACAAAACCGCGAGGCTGCGTTACATAAACTTCCTCAAATATGTCACCATTCAAGAAAGAAGTAACAATGTCTGATTGATGTACATCCCAACCAAAATGAGCTGCCAATGCACATAGAAAACGCACAGTAGTCATACGACAACTGGGAGCAAAAGTCTCTTCATAATCTATGCCTTTTTGCTGTGCATAACCCTTTGCAACAAGTCGAGCCTTATGGCGATCGATCTCACCATCCGGATTGCGCTTCAACTTGTAAACCCACTTCGTACCAATGGCCTTTTTGCCAGGAGGCAAATCACATAAAGTCCATGTGTCATTCTCTATAAGTGCATCATATTCTGATTGCATGGCAGCCATCCAATTTTTTGAATTATGTGCTTCATCAAAAGACAGAGGCTCCTCAACATCAAACTAGACATAGCCAAAGCATAACAATTTGATGCATAAGATGCATGGCGAGAGCTGAACGAGTACGACTAGACAAAGGTGCATCCAATTTACTATCACGCAAAGTGTGCATCAGCCATTTTGGCATACTTCTAGCCTGCTCATTTTCAGCCCTTTCCTCATCAAGTACATCATGTACAACTGCATCAGTAATAGGCTGATCTAAAACATTTTTAGAAACCCCCATAGGCTGTACATTTGCCTCATTGGAACTTAAATTCGTATTTCCACCATTGAAAAGAGGCAACAAAGTGTCATAAATGTCCTGTGAGCTTACATTACTGTCTCTAGTACATGACAACAAGGGCTAAATAGAATCTTCCACAAACACTACATCCCGTGAAATCAGAATACGTTTTGTTTACGGATGATACAACCTGTAACCTTTGCTTTCAGCACTATAACCAACAAAAATACATTTGACAGCCTTATCATCCAATTTTCTGCGCTGCACTTGTGGCACCAAAGCATATGCCAAACAACCAAAAACACGCATGTGCTCAATAGAAGGCTTTCTATCATGCCATGCTTCATATGGAGTAATAGACTGCAAAGCTTTCGTAGGACACTTGTTAAGTACATAAGTGGCACACATGATGGCCTCAAGCCAAAAAGAATGCGGCAAAGCTTGACTTTTGACCATACATAGTGCCATTTCCGTCAGTGACCTATTTTTCCTCTCATCAACACCATTTTGATGAGGTGTATAAGGCACTGTACATTGGTGTTTTATCCCACGACTGGCCAGAAATGCATTAAATTCATGAGACATATACTCCCCCCCTCGATCGAAACGGAGGGTGCCCATAGTACATTTCGAGACATTTTCAGCCATAGCCAGAAATTGTTTGAAGCACATAAAAACTTTGGACTTCGCTTTAAGCGGAAATATCCATGCATGCCTAGAGTAATCATCAATGAAAGTAACGAAGTACAGGTAATTGCCCAAGGACGGAGTTTGCATGGGCCCACAAACATCACTATGCACAAGCTGCAACCTGCATGTGGCCCGAACTGAACCATCCTTTGGAAACTTAGAACCCTACATTTTACCCAAAATACAGCCTTCACAAACATGTTTGACAGGTGCTTCAAGAGGTGGCAAAGAAGCAACCATATCAGATTTCTGCAAACGTAGCAAACTGGCAAAATTTAGATGACCAAAACGTGCATGCCAGAGTTTTGCATCTGAAATAGCCCTTGAATCTGCAACAGCATTTGCAAAATTTTGTCCACACTTGTCATACAAAGTGAGCTTATACAACCCACAACACAAAAGGCCAGATGCAACAATTTCATCACCAAAACTGAGATCATGAACTGTACATCTGTCATCCACAAATTTGACTACAAGTCCAAGTCTAGCAAGTGCGGATACAGACAAGAGATTCTTCTTGATCCCAGGTACATAAAGTGCATCAACAAGTGTGAAGGAACTGCCATTAGCAGCAGTGAGCACAATCTTTCCAACTCCTTGAACTGGATAAGAGGCGTTGTTGGCACAAGTGACTGAATTCCCATGAGGGACAGACTCGAGAGAGGTGAACAATTCACGATGTGAGGTAATGTGCTTTGTAGTACCATTGTCGAAATACCACACATGTGAATCTGCAGCAACTGACAAGTATGCATCATGGACAACAGGATTGTAAGTGCACTCTGCACTAAAAGCCCATTCTGCATCAACATCAGCATCACCGTCTCCTTTCACAGAAGACTCAACAATGGCTGCATTTGTAGTGGAACCAGCATTTGTAGTGGAACCACCCTCTTTCTTCTTAGCCTCTTTGGCCTTCAACTTAGGACACGACTTGATCAAGTGATCATTAGCTTTACAATAATGGCAACGCATCTTCTTTTTGCCCTTATCACCAGAATTTCCAGACGAATTGCTGCCAGCAGAAGCATTAGGAACACAATTTCTGCCACTCGTAGTAGAACCATAAGAAGTGGCTGTATTACTGTTACCACCCTTTCTTTGAGAAGCAATAAAAGCCTGTTCAACTGCACGCTGCCTAGTTCTGTTTTTTCGAGAAAGTGACGCTTGCGACAACAATGTGCATAATGCATCAAACTTGACAACTTCAGGATTTCCTTGGGTCATCAGTCTCCAAGTACTAGCAAAAGTCTGGTAGGAATCTGGTAAGGCATCAAGAACAGTTTGCACAAGGGAATTGTTTGAAATGACTTTACCTGGAGAAATAAGTTGCTCATTGATATCCTTGACACTAGCAAGGAAAGTATCCATATCATATAAGCCCACATAGGGTAGTTGTGCAGAAGCCCTTTGACACAAGAACATGTTACATCATATAATCCCACATAGGGTAGTTGTCCCCATCCAACCTGTCCTCAGCAGCAAACATCTTGAACACATCTGTGTTGTTGTTGTCAGCCATGGTAAATGCTGCACCTGATGTGAAACTGCCCGAAAATAGGAGAAATGGAGCGAGAACAACACGTGCTATATAGCACAAACCGTAGAAGACTACAAGGCACCTGTTATGCAGAAAATGGCATTGACATAAATTCTGCACAAAATGACGAAATAACCTGTGCAGTACTGCCTGTAGTGGAAACGGAGGCCGAAATGAGCCCAAATCAAAAATTTGAGCAGACCGATTTATCTTGTGACTTTTTGATGCATAAGAATACTTCATATAATACTCATATGCATAAATAAAATCTTTCGACCATACCTTAGTATTTACCTTTGAAGTAATATAAATGTACATTACTATTAGAAAGTACTGCAAGAGAAGTATCAATGATTGTGCCTCTTTTTGTCTGGGGGAAAAGCATTTGTATATTTCTTCTAATATCTCAGCTATACCCTACCATATATAAATTATTTTCTTCTTTTCACATTTATCTAATAATTTAACCCTTCAATAATGCATACCTTCTTGGATACATACAAGAGGGAAGGGCCTACTAGAAGACTTTATGAAAAGGAAGATCCAAAGCTTCTTGGACCATCCCAATTTGAAAATTCTGACCTAAGGGCGTGGAGAAAAGGCCAAAACCAAGTCAATCTCTTTTAGTAGGCCAATTTTGCCTTTTGAAGCATGTCAATCCGAGTTACAGGTCAAAAGTTACAGGGAAACCAGTGAAAAACCCTCTCACAACTACACTGCAAGAAGAGATGGTAAACAGGTGAATCAAGTGAAAAGAGGTAATCTTGGTCTTTTTCCATTAAATAAGATATTTGGAGGATAAAAGACATAAGCATGTGAATGTGACACCTCAAAGATGCCTTGAAGGACAAGACACACAAGTTGGGACCCCCTGCTGGAGCCACCATGAAGATGCCTAGGTGGGGCCCACATACATCATGCACCCACATGGAGCCTCAACGACCAAAAATGCTGAATTTCATGATATTTTGAGTCCTAATATTGACCATTTTAAGAAATATCCATTGATTTGGGCTAACTCTTTAGCCTAATCAAATGATTATGTAAAACATGACTCCCTCACCTATAAAAAGGGCAACCTTCTCTTCATTGGGGCAAGTTATGAGTGAGTGAGAATAGCTCAATTCCATAGTGACACACTCATCTTAGTGCCACACTTTCTCTTGAAGAAAGGCTGAAGTCTTGCCTCATCTTCTCTCTCCATTAAGGTGGTGGCGATTGCTCTCATGTAAGATACATGTTGCTAGTTTTACTTTCATTTGCATATCTAGTCCAATACTTGTCTCTAACTCTATCTCTATATCTCATTATCTATCTTTAATACCACCACCACACTTAGATCTATCTCTAATTCTATCTTACTCCTCCTTCGATCTCTCTTGTTGTGTCCTAATTGTTTCATTGGAAGGTATTCAAGCAGCAACCTTGTCAATGTAATGGGTACAACCTTCTTGCGGGAAACAATTATGTGCACAAGGTTAGTAACCATATCTTCATCTTCCACAAGCATCTCTCTCTCTTAAGGTTCTCATTCTCTTCCAGAAACTCTAGAATCTCCTTGCTACAGGTACTTCTCTCCTCGTAGTATCCTTATTGCCTAAGGGGAACAATAGGGCTTGGGAGAGAAACTCTCTTCTTCTTCTCATTTCACTTCTTTCACACCTTTATCTTTGAACATACCAAGTATATCATTGATGAATAACCATAATCCACATAGAGGTAATTTCTTTCAATTCCATTCAGTGCAATCTATTAGGGTCAACATTTGGATTAGTCGAAAGATTCACTTTCAACAACGCATAGTGTTTCTATTTGGTCCTGAAAGGCTCAACGAAATACTTCTCTCACCAGATCCCATCATACTACCTATTATTGACTATGACTTCTCTTTTGATGTGAATGTGGTTATTTTATTATGAATCAAGAGGATTTGTACTCACAACTAATCCCAATCGCTAGACAAAACATATACATTATAGTAAGCACAAAGCTACAGTTCCAAAGAGCAATCCGCAGCCTATTTGGACAACAAAGATTAAATATCATTAACTCATCCATTAACCCTTTTATCCTACCCATGATACGATATGATCGTAATCTCAATGTTTTCATTTTTGTTTTGTTCTGACTATCTTTCATGAGTTCTCTCCATCACGTGTGTGTTTGTAAGGAAAAGTGAGCGGCTTCTTTGGCTACATTTCTTCTTTAGCTCTAGAAGCTATGTTATTTACATCTTAGCTCCTTCCCATAACCCTTGAGCTTCCTCACAAACTCTCACAGCAAGAGGCCCGGTGCCTTCCTGGCAAGACCGCCTACTTCTTGACAACGCGACCTGCTTTGATACCAATTGTTGGAATTAGGGTTGCAGAGAAACACACACAGCTTGGAGAAGACAAAGGAAGCTCAAGGCACACAATAGAGAGTGTGTTACTTAGTGTGCAATGGAAGGATAGATAGCCCTAGAGTGATGGGCGTATATACAATGCACGGGGGAAAGAACCTCCTAAAGAGGGAAAAAATGCCCCGGCGGTCCTAGTGTGTTCACACACATCACTACCACATGTATATGGTAACAAAGTTGAAGATGGACATACAAACAAAGTGGGCATAGTTATTGCAAGGGTTTGTAAAAATATGTTTGTTTGAACATCTAATCTTCCTAGATTTTTAAAGGAATCCAATCAATACCAAGGAATATACATGAAGAATATGGAGTGAAGATAAAGTAGAAAGAGGTGGATAAAGCACTGGGAGAAGCATTAAATACAAATCATGATGAAAGGGGGATATTTTATGGGCATAATGGTGAGAGGTATCTTGCACGTTACAGGTTGAAGGTGGAACTTAAGGTCATTTTTGTTGAGCGCATGATCAAAGAATTTGGACAATTAGTGGCTCAAGGATTGTGGGAGAAAAAACAAGAACTTAACAACACGTATAGAGATAGCCAAATGGATTTTGAGGAAGTTATTTTACAAGTTGGTGATGATCATATGGACATAGAAATGAGGTGTTATCTATCCCTTAATGTAGATGCTACAGATGATGAAGAAGCTGTAGAGTATGTCCAAAATTAAGCTACGATCAATTTTGGGACCAAACTTGTGCAAATATGAAAGAAAATGAAGGTAAAAAAGATGATGTAGCTCCACAAAAGGATGATTATGCAACAAAGGATGAGCTTGACAAAAGTCTAGAGATATTGTTAGAAAAATTGGATATATATAAGGAGAGAGACATGCAAGTGTATGGAAGCAACCATATGCAACTACATATGCAAGAGGGTATTTTTAACTCTGATGTTTTTGAAGCAACTACATATGCAAGAGGGTATTTTTAAATCTGATGTTTTTGACGATTTAAATTCTATTTTTTCTATACAAGAAAATTTTAGAGATACGAATTTAGAGTGTTTTCTTTAAGAAGGGCTAGATTCCTAATGAAAACACCTTTAGCAATCTTGAATTTCAATCACTAGTAAGTGATTGTGTTAGAATTGCATGCCCTCAAAATCTTGCACCCCCTCCAAATGGGAATTTTTGTAAGCTAGAGGCAAAATTCTAGTAAGCTGGATGTTGTGCCTCTACGTGGTTACAATGAGAAGCAACCAAGGGTGAAGATGTTTTATTTAGTCACTTTAAAATGTGGCTAAAATATAAATTCTTAGGGTCTTAGGAATTTTCAAACAATTTTATACTATTTTTGGACGTACATGTATATATATCCACTTTATTTTTACAAAAAGTATTAGAAAATTCTTTTAGACCTCCATGCATATAAAGCAAGGCTTTTGAAATAATTTTAGCATTCATGCAAAAAGCAACCACTTTCCAAGAAGTATAAGAAGCTTCAAGTTTGCATCTTTTGCAATCACAATCTGAATAGGGAAAATAGAACTCTGGGCATAAAAAGTGGAGGAGTTATTTGGGATTTTTTGCAACATGTGTCCTAGTATGGATTTATTCCCCTTTTAGATCCTAATCCAAGTATATGAAGCTTCAAGTTTTCATCTTTTGCAATCGTAGTTTGAATAGGAAAAATAGAATTCTTGGCATAAAAAGTGGAGGAGTTATTTGGGATTTTTTGCAACATGTGTCCTATGGATTTATTCCCCTTTCAAAGCCTATGGTGTGGTGAAGCTACACTTTGGGGACAAGAGAGAAAAAAATTGCACTCAACAACATCTCTTACTCTTTATTTTGCTCTTGGACAAGAAAGAAAAGAGGAAGACAACAAAGACAAACAAAGTTGACAACAATCAATGGTAGCAGGGCAAGAGCCACATGGGCTAATAACAATCCGTGGGATGTAGCCAAATACTCTAGTGCATGGAGTCTACAAGAGGCTATTATCCCCTTGGAAAACCCTAGTCTAGCTTGCCAACTTGAAGTGAGAATTTCAAGTGTGTGTCATACACTAAAAGCTACTCTACCTTACCACAAGCATCAAGTGACACTCTAGGGTAGCTACATGACTTTGAATGCACTCAAACTTACTATAAAAATATACTATGTCATAATAGATATTCCTATGATGTCACACCTCTATTTTAACACTTTTGCAAAATTATTCCTAATAGCAATAGTCTATTTTTAGCAGTCAATGTGGGTGCCAAAAGCACTTAATAACTTCCTCTAAGCATGTATTGGTGGTACCATTATCTCACTTTTTGGAGTACCACCAAGACACTACTATGGAAAGAAATTTGTTATAAATTAAAAAAAGAAAAGGAGAATTTTGAAATGTTAATGGTCTTAGTAGTTGGAAGGGGCCACTGATTGTAGGGAGGGCCGGCTCAATCATCATTTCAAGATATACATGGTGTGACTTGTCATAGGACGACGTCAACTTTTGATGGATTTTTTCCGCATGCCAGGTGATCTCCCTGAGCTTCAAACTCAAATGCTCGTCTCATTCAATCTTGCCTCTGCTCTACCGGATTGAGAAGGTAAACCCTACTGCCGTTTGGAAGTGTTGAGGTTTCCTTGTCTGTATGTGCCATTTTTCTTGATGCTTTTGAAGTGAAGCTTTGCATGCATCATGCATACTGTAGCACTTGGAGCTATATGCATGAATTAGTCTTTCTTCTCGTGCTCATAAGAAATGCATCCTTTCCGCAAATAGAGGTCACCAGCCATGCTCATAAACAGTTTTGAACCGCTGAGGCTTACATGTCTGCATGTCCCGTTTTGCCTGTCTGTTTTATCAAAGTCAAGCTTTGCATGCATCATACTATATCACTTCGAGTTGTAGGCATTAGTCTTTCTCTATGTGCTCATAGGCTCATCCTCTTTATTTTACAGGCAAGCTGTAGGCTGCAAGATGAAGTCACCTGCACACGGTGTCCGGGGATATGTGTTCGAAACGTTGACAGAAGAAAGCCAAGACACAAAACCTCTATAGCTAGGCCTCTCTGTCAGTTCAGGATCACAAATCTATCCACTCAAACACCGGCAACTACCACTTGGCAGAGAGTCTCCGGCTATCAACCCAAGCCCTCGGCCATGGGGTTTACAAGCTCAAGCCGACAAGGAAAGAAAATCAATCACATGGCATGAAACTATAATACTCGCCAACCATATTCCAAGTCAAACCCTCTACCCTGGTACTCCACTAAACCACCAAACCATTATGCACTCACTTGTGGTTGACCAAAGCAAATAATGAACCTTTCATCTCTACAATTTTGTTCATACACCCACAACACAAGGCTCTCGACCTTCAACACCCTAATGCTCCAAAGCCCTTCACAACAACCAATGCTACTCGACCCTCCTCTTGCCTTTGATATGGAAACCCCAACCTGTATAAGGTCTAGTCTCTTTACAGTGCTCTCAGAGCTTGATCAGCCCGAGAAGGTGCCCAGCATGACCGTTCCTTGTCGGTCCTTTTTTCTGCGCACACTAATCACATGCTCGTTGAGAGCTCTAACACTTGGTTGACAGTGCAGCCTCCTCCACTTTCTCTATCGATTCGCGTTCAGCACCTCCATCCTGACTTGCTAGTCCACCAAAAGGGGACGCTTTCAAGGAGGTCTCAAAGATGCGACAGAAGGGGTTGGGCAAGGGTATCAACAGGAGGACTCTCGGCTCCCTTTCCCTGTGCTCACACTTGAGCCTTCTAAATTAGCTGCCCCAATCAGTTAACTCCTTAGTTAGCTGGGCATTCAACTCCACTTCAGACATCACCCCCTTGCATTTATTGGAGCCATCATGATCAGAGCTCGTCTCTCCCTCCTCGGCTTCTGTAGCCCGCTCTCCAACTCTCTCTGAGCTCCTCTGAGTGGTCCCTCTCTAGAAATCGGCCGCCCCTTGTCGATGGTCTCTAGCTGGCCACCCTGCAGCCCTCTCACTACCTGCACTCTCCAGCCCGAGTAGGTGCCCTGCGTGGTGGCTCCCCCTTCAAACTTCTGCAGTGCCTCTTCCCGGGTTTTTTCCTGGCCAGCCCTGGCCTGGCCTTTTTTTTCTTTTTGACAGTTGGCAGCTTCAGCATTCACTTACCCAAAAAATGCCCTTACTTCAGAATTCCCTGCATCGTTTTGGCCTTCATACATCATGTCTTCATTTTTCCATCAAACTTTGATAGTAAAGCAGGCGAGGACTCTCTGAATCGGGAGATCAACACTCGATCTCCGGAAGGAACTCATGGATATCCTTCAAGGCCTTACCTGCACAAGTCCATGCTTGATGTCGAAAACCCAACACCGACAATCAGATATCCTGAAACCATTTCCTCCAAGCTAAGAGGAGGAGCCATCAAAGTGTGACATACATGATTATCAACCTCTGATCGTAAAGAAAAAGCACAAAAACAACTTTCCAGAAAACGCCTGACATAGCTTGCCAACCCTCCCTAGTCTGCTAGAGCATTCATGCTCAGCAGCAAACATTCACAAAATATTGAAAAAACCGGGCGAGACCACCAAAGTTGGCATACAGGTGAACAAGAATGGTTCCCATCGGCCCATCTGTGTGAACACCATGCTTCATCATGTATGCATGTAACAGACTGCCTGGCCCTATGGTATCCATGCTCACACATGCCTGCAGAGTAGAAGAAAAGGTCACTGCATTTGGAGAGACATATTCATGCCTCATCTGTTCGAAACACTTCAGTGCCTCTGCACCTTGGCCATGTGCCGAATGCCCCACAATCAATGCAGTCCAAGAAATAGTGTCTCTTACCCGAAGCTCCTCGATCACTTGCCGTGCTCTTGTGAGAGCCCCACATATGGCATACACGGACCTGAGCATAGGCTTCCATAAGTGCACTCCAGGCAATCACATCCCTGACCAACAAACTTCAGCTTTGCATTCGTTTGTAGCAGCTCATTGCTGCCTCATCACGTTCATGCTGAGCATATCCCGTAATCACTGTGTTCCATGAGACTAGATCACGAATGAGGAGCTTATCAAAAGCATCCTGTGCTATATCGATTGCACCACTGTACAGACATATCTAAGAGAGCATTGGAAACCATAATAACTGTTTCTACTGCATACTCTCTTATAATCAGCATCGAGTTTTGCATACATATCGACAAGGCCAGTGTTGAGCACAATACATCTCTTACACTCCTGCATGCATTGAAATTACTTGAAAAAGGGATTTTTCTTGGGGAAATAACCGCAAGTTGCATGGTGTGTAAACCATACTCCGACTTGAACATATCGGGCAATCAAAGCATTCCAAGCGATTGTATCACGAGCAGGGAGTTCATCAAAAAGCTGAAATTATTTAGCATAAATGTCCACCAGTGTAGTACTTCCAAGAACGAGAGCATCATTGTCAGGTAATGCACATTATTGTCAAGCACCCTATATCCTACACAAACACACTCAAGTCAAGCACCTTAAAAACTTTGTACACTGTACAAACATACTATCTTGTCTCAGTGACCTCCTGGATCAAATGGGAAGCTTATAGCCTCTTGAAACAAATGCAGTCTTCCACTTGGATCCCACACCAAAACACCCTGCATTTCATACATCAACAGGTTAACCCAGCCTCCACCTGGCTCTATACCAAAAAAACCATCAATAAGTCTGCCATCGACCTGCCTGTGCATCATAAAACGTGCTTCGTTGTTATCCTCTGCACAAAAAACCATATTCAGGCCAACATAGGGTATATGGAATTCCAAAGTCTTGAAAACACCTGAAGCATCATCATGAGCAACAGAAGCAGCCTTCAAAAGGCATTGAAACGCATACATCCCTGCAAAGAGGCATACAAAACCCTTGAACACCTTGAAGGCATCTGCACAAGAATCATCTTTCTTTGGAGCACCCATAATTTCTGCAAGAGGTACTTCTTCATCCAGCAGACGATCAAAAAACTCACAAGTAGCATTTTCCAGCATGCCAGTATCAAAGGAAGAAGAGAAAGACATATCATCTACTGCTTCAGGCATGAGGCTATCAAAAAAACTAAGATTATCAACTCCATCATCAAACATACTCTCAACATGTACCACCTCTGTGCATACACTCTCACCATCACAAAAACTCATAACCTCTTCAACTGAAGCATTCCCACTCTTCTCTGCTACTGGTTGCATACATTCCTCATAAGAGACAAGACCTTGCTCTCCCTCTTGCTGTGATTTGAGCTCCAAAGCATCCTCATACACAACATCATATATATCTTCCGCAACAGTTAAACCATTTGCCTCCTCATGCATTACCTCCATGTCATTTCCATCTGATGATAGGTCACTAGTGCTCTCTGTAGACTTTAACTCGTCATCAACAGTTTCCCCACCATCACAACATGAAGATGCTTCTTCGTCGCTCTCATAACCCTCATCGTGAAGTGTAACAATGTCAGCATGCATATCTGAACCAAACCCATCACGTGGCAAGCAAACCTGAGATGCTGAGGTCTCCAAGCTCTCCCAATACTGTGCTTGCAGCTCTCTCCACGACTCAATGAGTTGGGAACCATTCTCGATGGTACAAAACAACTTTGGAGGATCATAAAAAACTAGAAAAAGAGCGCTTTTCATGCTTTGACAACTCCATTGTTCTTCCTCGGACAGCATGGAATAAAGGTACCATGCATCACAAAGGAGCCCTTGCCATGCATAATCGGCTTGCGACTCATCATCATAAAGCTCCAATTGAGCAAACTCGTACTCCATAAGGCGAAACCATGCCATAATATCCTCATGCTGGGCACCTATGAAGAACCTGCTTGTAGCCATGTCCATATTGGATTACCTGTAGCATAAGACCATTGTGAACTGAAGCTCTGGAGTTTGATCCTCAGTGGCGAGCACCAAAACCATGTGGAGTGCAAATGACAATGAAAATGAATGCCCCTATAGCCTTGCACCGATCACACCGTCGGAAAGAACAACAGCTGCACCGTTGAATTCACCTGTGTTAAACACCTCTAAAGCTTGTAGAAGAACAGCTCTAGCGGAAACCACACTTGAAATTAGAAGAATTAGAGAACATGAGTGTGTAGATTGGCTCGTGTAGATGTCCGTAGAGCATCCATATGCTTGATTCCGATAAGGAATGAGCAAATTACAAGCATTTGAAGTTCGGGGGTTTTCAAAAAGCTCCAAAAAAGAGGTCTCTGGAAAGTGTCTGCAGGTGTGCCGAGAAATGCAGCTATTAAATGGGGATTTTTTACTCATGATGTCGGAGTCCGATTTGCAAGCTATCAAGCACGGCTAGGAATACTCATTAAAAACTATTTTTTGAAAGCTCGACCAACCCAAGACTCAACCAACAGCTTGACCAAAACCAAGCCTTTGTACATAAATTTTACAATAGCACTCCAAAAACTCAAAGCATTATGTACATCTATGTACTCGGGGCTAGTGAGCAAGCTTTTTAGCATGGATTAGCAACTTCATTTCCACTCAAAAAATTCCTGACAACGTGAGCATCGAAAAGCTTCAATTAAGCTCAATGTGCATCTTCCTTGTATCTTTCTTAGCATGGGAGCGGAACTACATGACAACGGTTTACCAAGGCACAAGACCGGGAAGGGCACAATTTCCGAACTTGAACTTCAAGGTCAAACCCCTCCAACCAATGAGCAAGCAATGCGAAGCAGTCCATCAAAAGTGGAGGTAAAGGCTGTGCCTCACACTCTAGAATGCATGCATCCAACTCGAAGCCTATCAACAAAGTCATCGAAAGGTATGTCTTGCATTGCTTTTTTCCATTGCTTTAGTGTTTGCAAAGTTGGGCTTTCAACAAGCTCTATTTTCTGGTGCTTGCAACATTGGAGTACCTGTAGCTGTCAAGATTTTTCTTCTCGGCCAATGAACATCATGAGGAGTATGGGCTCATCCTAGAGGGGAAGCTGCCTAAAGAGTTCACTGATAAAGATATCCCCAATAAGGAGTAGCTGAGTGTTCTTCAAGTGCTTGCACAAGAAAAGCACAAATCTATTTCTCAACCATGTGAAGGATGAGTTCATTGATGAGTGCCACCTTTTGTACTAGAAGGCATATCAAGAAACCCCATCTAATGGTGAGTTGCTATCAAAATTTGCACAGGGTTTTGTGTATGAGAGGTGTCTAGCAGCAGCAAGTGATCCGACTGGACATCGGATTGCATGAGCAAGGTTTGGTGGCAGTGTCCTTGAAAACTGCAAGATGCAAAAAGGGAGTTTCGAGCGGAAGATCAACAAGTTCCACACCGATTATAGCTTGACAATTGTCATTCAAATAGAAGCATCTATTTGTGATGATGCCTTGTCATCAATACCAACAATGTTGGCAAGCAAGATGTAGCCATTTCAGACAGTAGAGACGCCAATGTATATTCAACTGGTGCTTAACATGATGAAGGGACTTAGTGGCCAAGAGAATGAGCAAAAAGGGATGCTAGGCGAGGCAGAAGTGCATCTGCAAGAAAAGAGGGACCTGTCTCTTAGACATGAAGGTTCTTTTTTTGCTTACAGTGACTTCTACATGGAATTGGACCAACTAAACAAGGAGCTGGGGGTGCTCAAGACCTCACCCGATTCAAATCCACAGGAGGTAGACCGCAAAAAGGTAGAGGTCACAACTATCACCAAGATGCTATCCAAGGCATGTGCCACTACTGATTTGGGGCGGCGCAAAGAAGATTTGAACTCCTTGTCGGTAAGCTTGTTGCTAAAAGTTCCTAGAAGTGCTTTGTGATAAATTCAAATTGCTCAATAGATAAGAAGAATGTGATGACCAAGTGGTTAGACTCAGACTAGAAGTGCTTCATGCTATGAAGTTCTTTGAGATAGGTCTAAACTGCTTACGTGGAGTAGGAAGTGCTAACCAAGTGATTAGAAAAAACTTCATAGTGCTCACTGGTGCCTAAAAAGTGCTTACAAATGCCTTAAAGGCACCTAAAAGTGTTTTGAAGTGCTCAATGGTGCCTACAATATGCTTGAAAATGGTTGATAGGTGGTAAGAAAGTGTTTCAAAGTGCTGAAAAGGTCCTTCAAAGTGCTTAGAAGTGCTGAAAGGGTCCTTCAAAGCACTTTGAAGTGCTTAGAAAGTACTTCAAAGTTCTTTCAAGGAACCAATCTAAAATTTGAAGCACTTAAACTTCTCACAAGGAATAAAAGTGGTGACCAGGTGGTAAGAAAGTGCTTTGAAGTGCTCACTATTGCTCAATAGGTGGTTAAAAGTGATTTGAAATGCTTTATGGTGCGAAGAAAGTGGTAACCAGGTGCTTAGAAAGTTCTTTGAAGTGCTCAATGGTGCCTAGAATATGCTTGAAAGGGCTTAATAGGTGGTCAGAAAGTGGTGAGAAAGTGCTAAAACGGTCCCTTAAAAGTACTTTGAAGTACTTTGAGATAGCTCTTAATTGCTTACTAGAGGTGGTTATGAAGTTTAGACCAAGTGGTAAGGATTGAGTGAAGAGAATGCTTTGAAGTGCTCCACAATGTTGAACGGTGCTTAGAAAGTACTTCAAAGTGCTTTCAAGGAACCAATTTGCACTCTAAAGCACTTTCTTTGCTCACAAGATGTACAAAGTGGTGACTTGGTGGTAAGAAAGTTCTTTGAAGTGCTCAATGTTGCTAAATAGGTTGTTAGAAAGTGCTTTGAAATGCTTTATTTTGCCAAGAAAGTGGTGACTAGGTGCTTAGAAAGTGGGGACCAGGTGCTTAGAAAGTGCTTTGAAGTGCCCAATGGTGCTCAATAGGTGGTTAAAAAGTGCTAAACAAGTGGTTAGAAAGCATTTAGAGATGCTGAGAAAGCGTTTGATAAGGTTTGTCAAGAATTTTTTAATTTTCTTTGAATTATTTAGAAGAAGTTGAATAGAAGCATTCAAGGTTGTGCACTTAAGTCCATCCAAGCATGAAATGATCTTACTCTCTGCTTTTGTTTATGATATGGTTGGAAGCAAAGAAATATGGATTTGGAATTTGAATTAGAAGTCTTAACATCTCGAAGAGCATTTATGGATACAACCATCCAATATATCCAGGAAAAGGGTAGAGGCATCATTGTCCCTTCACCGCTGACTAAAGCCTATGTTTTGAAACCGTTTGTGTGTATTTGGGGGACTATGTTGCATGTGGGAAACCCCTCTCAGCTAACCACATGGCAGGGTTTGTCTGGCTGGAATTTCAACAAAAATATCACACATTTTACTTTGCAGTTCTATGCGGCACTATGATAGAGTGCACTCACCCATTGTGCATAGTAAAGATTCCAAAAATTTCCAAGTGCTGGGCACTCAAAATTGAGTACACAAAACCAAAGGGTGGGTTCACTATACTCAACTTAAATCCACTTGTCATGAGATAAGTCCCTTAACATGATTTTTTTCTTCACAAAAACCCATCTGCTTGAACTTGATGAGAACAATATAGGACTGTTTGAACTTGACGAGAACAACATAGAGCTATCTGAGGGTTTTCAGCATGGCAAGGCTGTTGTAAAAAGTGGGGATAGAGTGGAGGACCCCGAGGTTGAACCCTTCATGGTTGAGAACCATAGCAAGGAAACCATTGGACATGACTTTAGCAAGCTCTCAACCAACAACCAGGAAGGTAATGAATTGCATATATGTAGTGTTTCATTTTTGTTCGAGCAGATTTCAATTTTTTTTCATTGCCATGGTTGAGAACCATGTCAAGGAAACCATTGGACATGACTCCAACAAGCTCTCAACTAACAACCAGGAAGGTAATGAAGTGCATATATGTAGTGTTTCATTTTTGTTCGAGTAGATTTCAATTTTCCCCCCTAAACCTTATTGTGATCCCATAATTGGAAACCGCGGATAAAGTGGAGGACGCAGAGGATGTGGAGACATTATGAGTAATTGTAGATACCCTGAGGAAGAAACACAAGTGACAGCAGGAGGAAGGAGTGCATCATCCAAATCCAAAGAAAAGTAATAATCAAGACCCCCAAAAACCCATGCACATTGGAAACTTTAAGCTCCATGTTATTTTTGTGCTATTTACTTATTTTGAAATATGATATATTTTTTTGTCTCATGGTGTCAATATTCACTACAATTTACTGGGTATGGTTTTTTGGGTGCTGTAGTAAAAATACATGTGATTGGTAACGTTGGGCATTGGCATTGTGCTCAAGAAGACCTAGGGCACTTTGATCGGGAGACACTCCTAGTAGCTTAATTTTGTGTCCCTCACCTTTCGGAGGATAATAGGCGTGCCTTGATCATTAATATTGATGATTTTCTTATTGTCACTCACGACAAGAGAGAGGGACCAAGCTACACTTTTCGAAGGTGAAGTAGGACCAAGCCCACCTAACATGGACCAGCTGCAATTTTGGAAGGTGAAGTAGGACAATAATCTGAACCACTATGTGCACCATTTTGCAGAGTGGTTTGTTCTTCGGGCTAGCCAGATTGTTAAAGTGTACATTTGGAACACAAGCACTTACTGAGACCTGGAAAAGAGGTTAGAATTGTGCTTGTCTCAAGCCTGTAGGTGCTTGAATGGGTGGATTGTAAAGAAGGCATGCAATAGAAGCTCATGGATTGACGAGCAAGGGGAACATAGCTCTTTCTAGTCATGGACACTTTTTGGAAAGAGTTTCCACAATTCAACAAAGATAACACCCTCCTGCTAGATGAAAAATATCCCAGGTGCTGCACTATAACATATGCGCGATATTATCGCACGCATTACTGCACAAAAACAAATAGAATTGTATTGTGAAATTTCCCGTACGTGGAAAAGCTTGCGGAAAATATTGTGATAATGGTCTAGCGGTAAAGTGTGCGGTAATGGTAGCGAATATATTCCCGCAGGTATAACCGCGCGTATTACTGCAACCATATCCGCAAGGGTTATCGCAATTCCTTTGTCGCGAGCATTACCGCGTGCCGGTTTATGATAAAAAAATAGATGACCGTTTGCATGATCCTTTGCAGGACCATCCAAAAGGTCATCTATTTTTTTATTTATTTAAAATATTTTTCAAAATTATTATTAATTACAACAAAATATCAATTGAGAAAACTACAATTGGACAATACATTGAACCAAAAAAATGATTGATAACTTTATTTACATAAGTGGAAATACAATTGGACAATACATTGAGCTAGAAAATGATAGGTAATTGCATTTACATAAAGAGGGCAAAAAAAGCCCGCGTATACAAAATAGAGGATGATCATGGCCAAAACGCTAACATGTGTGTGCAATTTGCTCATGGGGAGAAGGCGGCATTTCACGTGGAACTCCTTGACTCTGCAAAACCAGAAAAATAAACAATTAACACTTTGTTATTTAATATTTGATATAAAATCAACAATTTGATAATTTAAATAAGATTAATCTTACATGTTACAGACTTCTGCACGCATTTTTGAACTCCTCTCCAGAGATCATTTGATTTTCAAACAACCAACACCAAGTTTGATACTCAGTATGGTTCTCTCTATATCTCTGTACATCTCTGGTCAGGCGACTCATGGTAATATTATACTGACAAAAAAATAGCAACCAATTAATTAAATGAAAAACATTAGGTTTTTTACAATAAAACTAATATTGCATGTGCATGGTTGTCTCTATATATGTGAGGTTGTAGGGATCCTGCTGATCAAATTTGGGAAAACAATTGATATATGTGGAGTGGATTAATTGGTTGACGTGTGTGCGGAATCTCCTACCCTGAGCTGTCTCGAGATCCACCATACCTCCTCTATGAACCTGGTAGTATAACCCGCGAGCATCTGGTGCAGGCATGTCATGGTCCTCATCTTCTGTTGGAGTAGGAAGCGATAATTGTGGAGGAGAATCTGTAGTACTCCCCCCCCTCCAAAACAAAAACTAGCTCCGCTCCCTTCTCGAGATCGATTGGCGCTAGCGCGCGAGCTGCCCTGGCGCTGACTGCCAGAAGAGAGCCGACGTGAATCTGACAGAAGATGGGATAGGTGATGGCCCGTGGCATTGGACCCTGTGGCGTCGCACCCAACGGCGTCGGACCCTAGGGCGTCGGACCGTGTGAAGGAAAAGATGAACCTGGAGCTGTAGGTGGAAAACTCTGTAGGTACGGAGTGCCACCAGTCGGAGTAGAGACCTCAAATAATCCAAACGCTGCTAGCTGCGCTGGTGAATCACATTGGACAATGCACATACTAATTAGTGTGTGTTAACACACACTAATTAGTGTGTGCATTGGTCAATGTGATTGGCCAATGCACACACTAATTGGTGTGTGTTAACACACATTAATTAGTGTGTACATTGGCCAATGCACACACTAATTAGTGTGTGCATTGGCCAATCCCATTGACTAATGCACACACTAATCAAACACTAATTATTGTGTGCATTGGCCAATCCCATTGGCCAATGTACACACTAATCACACACTAATTAGTGTGTGTTAACACACTAATTAGTGTGTGTTAAGTTTAGGTTTTGCAAGTAAGTGTTAAGTTTAACATGTGCACACACTAATTGGTATGTCTTTACTTACACTAATTAGTGTGTGCATTAGAATAATGCACACACTAATTAGTGTGTGTAAAGAACACATTAAGTACTGTATGTAAACACACTATTAGTGTGTGTAATCACACACTAATTAGTGTGTGCATTAGAGTAATGCACACACTAATTAGTGCACGCATATGCATATGCACACACTAATTAGTGTGTGTAATCACACACTAATTAGTGTGTGTAATCACACATTAATTAGTGTATGCACATACTAATGCATAACTTAAATTAACATATGCATGTGTGTGCGTATGTGTATTTGTATGCGTGTTAACTTGTGCATGTGTATGTGTATTTGCATGCGTGTTAACGTATGCATGTGTATATGTATTTGCATGCGTGTTAACTTGTGCGTGTGTATGCATGTGTGTGTATGTGTGTGTATGAGTGTATGCATGTGTGTGTATGCGTTTGTATGAGTGTGTAAAAATCAAGAAACATAACAAGAAAACTTACATGAAATTGAAGAGCTTGTTGGGAGAGGGTAGGAGAGTATAGATGAAAGAGCAAAGATGGTGGAGAGTAGAAGAGTAGGTAGCAAGGGTGTAAGAGATCAAGGTTGTGAGGTTCTTGCTTTCGGCTTCTGTGAAGAAGACGATGAAATTTGAAATTTAGGGTTTTGACGTGTATATCTATAGCCTCTTATTGAAGATCTTCAAGATCTATGGAGAGGCATAGATGTCATTGAAATTTCACGGCCACGAGACCGCAAATCCATCATCAAGTGCATCCTCATGTGGACCATGCATGATTACCCAGGATTTAGAGAGGTATCTGGTAAGTATGCACATGTTAAGTGTACTCTTTGCTTTAGGTTTATCATCTCATGTGTAACGTTTGTTTATCTCTTGGCAGGACTGTCAACATCTGGACATAGTGCGTGTCCAACTTGTGGCCCTTCCCTTGTGACAGAGAGACCTCCTCTTCTTGGGAAGGTGATCTATCCCAACAACCATCGCTTCCTGCCTCCTTCACATCGTAGATATGCTCCCCCTATCAATGGAGTGAAGCCGTTCCATTGGAACATGGATGATTGGTCGAAGCATTGGGAGGAGCATCACGGTACCTCACCCCCTCCCAATGGGCTACCAAGGGGTATGTCGAGGTACTCTATCTTCTTGTCACTCCCCTATTGGGCTTCGTTGAAAATTTAGCACTTGTTGGACCCTATGCATGTGTTCAAAAATGTTGGGCAAGCTATATGGGATCACATAATTGGCAAGAAGGATTCATTGGGTGCTAGAGAAGATTTAAGAGCCATGAGACGTCTCCCCCCTTCAGCCACGCCCCGCATGGGGGAGTGGGAAAAGATGATTCTCCCAAAAGCACCGTGGATACTGTCAAAGGCAGACCAAGAGTGTACAAAGCAAGTTATGGCATCCATCTGAACTCCAACGGGATATATGCGGTCACTCAAAGGTGCTTTCACAAAAACCAAAAAGGGTGGCTCCACTCAATTTTATGGATTGAAATCCCATGATTGACATAAAATTCTTCAGGTAAGAGTAGAACAGTTTGTGGTGTCTATGTGTCCTTATATATAAGTTGACATTCACTAAGATGTTTTATTGTTTGTAGTTTGTACTTCCCATAACTATTAGTGGTTATGGAGAAACTAAGGTGAAGGCTGCAATATTCAAAGTGGGTGAGATTGTGAGGTAATGGCTTTTTTTTTCAAGTACTATATCATGTTGTGCCATGTACAATGGAAATTTTTTTCATGTACTATATTATTTGTGCCTTGTAGATTTGTGAGCTCTAAGGAGATAGAAGTGGAAGCCATACCAGTGTCGGGGGATATGTGTTCGCTACATGATCCGGACAGGCGCCGGGCCTCTGGCTATGGGAGGTGTGAAAGAGAGAGAACAAGAGACATTGACAACTCTGCAAATCATCGCAATCATCAATTAATTGAATATAACTTTGAGTACAACTTGGTATTTAGCCAAGGCGGGCTGTTAGGCTAATTCAATCTCTAACAGATCACGGTGATGGAAATTTTCATCTGCCACTTTCTCTGCTTCTAATACCTCGCGGTGTCGAGAAATTAGCGGTCTTGCCGGGAAAGCACCGGGCTTATGGCTGTGAGAGTTTGTGAGAGAACTCAACAAAAACTATATGAAGGAATTAAACCATAGATGCCATGAAGACTAGGGTTTGGAAAGAAGTGTAATCAAAGAAGACCCACTCTTTCTCTCTTGCACTCACACACACAAAGAAAGAACACAAAAGAGAATGTCAAAACAACACAAAGATGAAAACATCAAGGCTATGGTCATATCGTATCATGGGTAATATGAAAGGGTTAATAGATGAGTTAATGGAATTCAATCTTGGCTGACCAAATAGGCTACGAATTGTTCTTTGGAATTGTAGCTTTGTGCTTACCGTAGTATATATATTTTGTCTAGTGATTGGGATTAATTGTGTGTACAAATCCTCTTGGTTCATAGCAAGATAACTACGCTTACATCAAAAGAAAAATTATAGTCTATGAGAGGTAGTATGATGGGATCCCGTGATAGAAGTATTTCATTGAGCCTTTCTGGGCCAAAGAGAAACACTATACGTTGTTGAAAGTGTATTTTACGGCTAATCCATATGTTAATTCTAATAGATTGTACAAAGTGAAAGCGATAGAAATTATCATCATGTGGGTTATTCATCTAGGATAGTATGTGAGAAATGTAGATATGAGAGAAGTGAAGAGATGAGAAGTTTCCCTCCCAAGCCCTATTCTTGCCCGTAGGCAATAAGGATACTGCGGGGAGAGATGTACCTGTAGCAAAGAGAACCTAGAATTTGTAGAGAGGATGAATTACTAAGAGTGAGAGAGATAGATTTGGTTAAGGAGATGATATTAGATATATATATATATATATATATATATGTTGGATTAGAGATGAAAAAGAAAACAACAAGAAATCAAGAAAACATCAATGTAGAACACATCTTACTTGACAAACCCTTTGGCACCATTATTGATGGAGAGAGAAGAAGAGGGGAGAATCGAACTCCACTTTGATTGATACGTCAAGTGCAAGACCTTCTTTGATTAGAGTTGATCTTCCAAGGATAGCGTACAAGAATGGCTAGTCTTCCTCTAGGAGAAAGTGTAGGCTTGGGCTTGTGTTAATGGCTAAGTACAATTAGGCATTACTACTCACTCCCTCAAGAATTCCTCTCATCAATGGCTTGAATGCTTGAGCTGATTTTCAAGGAAGAAGAGGTCCCTTTTTATAGGTGAAGGGAACCCCCAAGGGTTTACACAAGAAGAGAGGAGCCAGTGTAAATAGGAATTGGAAAAGTTGGAAATGAGTTGTCCCTGCATGATGTGGGCAGACTGGGGTCCAATATTTTGATTATATCTCCTCAACCGTGGCTCCAAATAAAAAAGTAAAAATATGGGTAGAAACTTCAGCTCATTAGCTACAATTTTCATTTTAAAATCATTTTCCAATTCAGATTGGAACCTTGTGTAAAAAATTCATCAAAATAGGGTCCATTTCTGGCAGCAAAAGTCTTCCCGTGGTCCCCTTAGCCTTGACTTTCATTTAATTCCAAAGGACACCTCATGCCATATGAAAGCATGACATTGCTCCTTGACAAAGTTTTGTAATCATGCTTGCAATAATGCATTAAAATAAGTGTATCTTTGAAATCATGCCACCTAGTGTCCCACTAGGATTTGATTCCCTCCTAGTAGCTATTTAAAAAGAAATATAAGAAAAGTATAAAAAATACATAGAATATATATATATTGGAGTTTACCATAGATATAAGATCTAGCTAGGGTGTGAGATGATAATGAGATAGTAGAAATAAAGAATCAATGCTTTTTGCCCCAAGTTAAAGAGGCGGAGCTATTGAGCTTTTCCCATAGTATTTTCTGATGGTAAAGTAAGGATAGGTTACCCTTGAGAAAAATAATAGGATGACATAGAAGGCTTATTATTATACTTAAATATGCATATGTACATTATAGGAAGATAATTATGTATCTAAAAAGTTACAAGATAAATCTTGTAGGATGCGTTCCCACTATGTACGTGTCACAACACGACAACGGATTCTGCAAGCTTCAATTCACTTCACTGCCTCAATCATCAAGCTTTGGTTATTGTCAAATATTGTGCAGCTTCTTACTCCTTATGCTTTGCACTAGCTTAATCTTTAAACCACTTGCTCCGACTGCCTTTGGTGCTCTGCTTCAATCTGCTTTCCTGCTACCCTCTCGCTTCCTTAGTCGAGAGGAAGCGAGAGAAAACATAGTCGAGAAATTCCTCCCCGATGTCCAAAGGAAAAATTCCCTTGCTTCTTTGCTTAGATCCAAGAACGATCTTGTTTGTTCGAGAACGAGATCTAGAGAGAGTCTCCTTGTGCCTGCTCCTTTTTCGCTTGCTTTGCTTACCAAAGAGTAGAGAACGAGAAAAGGGGAGCTTGCTTGCTCCGAAGTTCTTCCTGTTAGGAAATAAGACGTAGCTAAATAGATAATTGAGTAGATTACTTAATGGAGAGAGACAGATTTATATACACGAGATTATAGAGAGAGAGAGAGAGAGTACACACGATATACGTGGTTCACCCAATGTGGGCTACGTCCACGGGAAAGCAGCCACTCAATGGCTTTAGTACTTCAAAACAAGAAGTAGTTTACAAAGGGATTATACCCTTAATGGAGCTCCCGCCTTGCGTCACTCTCACCACCTCACACTCACCTTGTTGCATCAACTTCACACTATGAAATGTGTGTAGAAATGGCCTCCTTTTATAGGCCAAAAGGGCTGCCCTCTCTTATGAGAGACAGCCATGTGTAGCCGCCCTTGTGCGAATAAGTCCAAATCGGACCCTCCAATCCGCCCATGTGTGGCCGCCCTTGAGAAGACAAGTTCGCTTTTGAATTCGGCCACCGGCCATTGAATTCGGCCACCGGCCACCGGCCATCGGCCATTGACTACCGGCCACTGGCCATCGGCCATTGACTACCGACCACCGACAGGTTGTTTTCCGACCACTTTCCGGCCGCTGTCCGGCCATAATATTCCGGCGAAAAAAAAGTCTCAGGGGCCTCCGCCCCCGAGGCCTTTAAAGTTGCCCCTGGAGACTGATCTCCAAACCAAACCTGTGACTGCTTTCCATCCTAGCTTCTTATCCTTGAATGCCGATTGAAGATGAGCAAAATCTCAACTTCTCCTTGTTGACCACCTTTGTAAACATGTCTGCAGGATTTTCACTTGTATGCACCTTTCCTAGCTTTAGCTGTCCCTCTTCCAAAAGAGTGCGTATGAAGTGATATCTCACCTCAATGTGCTTTGTCCTTGAATGAAAGGCTGAGTTCTTTGCAAGATGGATAGCGCTTTGGCTATCACTGTACAAGACACAATTGTCTTGTTTGAATCCAAGCTCTTCTAAGAATCTGTGAAGCCACGGAATTTCTTTGCTTGCCTCCGTCATTGCTACATACTCTGCTTCCGTGGTAGAAAGTGAAACCACTTTCTGCAGCTTTGAAGTGGGCCCAGCTTACTGCTGTGCCTCCAACCGTGAACACATAGCCAATAGTGCTCCTTCGAGTATCTTTGTCACCTGCCATATCTGCATTAGCATACCCTTCTAGAAAAATATCAGTTTCTCCAAAATACAAAGCATTTGTTGTTGTCCCTTTTAGATACCTAAGTATCCACTTCACAGCTTGCCAATTCTCTTTACCTGGGTTGTCCATGAAGCTACTCACAACTCCCACTGCATGTGCAATGGCTGGCCTTGTCCAGACCATAGCATACATTAGAGAACCTACCGCTGCAGCATATGGAACTTTAGACATATAGGCTATCTCCTCTTGTGTCTTTGGACACATATCCTTCGTTAGTTTAAAATGACCAGCCAAAGGTGTAGAAACTGGTTTTGCATTTTGCATTGCAAACCTTTCTAGTACCTTCTTGATGTAATCTTCTTGAGATAGCTTTATTGTCTTCTTCGTCTTGTCCCTTGATATTTTCATACCAAGTATCCTCTTTGCATCACCTAAATCTTTCATTGAAAAAGATTTGGACAGCTCCTCTTTTAGGTCTTTGATGTCCTGCATGTTAGCACTTGCAATCAACATGTCATCAACATACAACATTAGGATGATGAATTTCCCATCTCCCAAATTCTCCGTGTAGACGCAGTGATCCGAGTTGCATCTTGTGAATCCATGATCCAACATCCATCGATCAAACTTCAAGTACCATTGTCTTGATGCTTGCTTTAAACCATACAAGCTCTTCTTTAATCTGCAAACCATTTTCTCCTTACCTTTTACTTCATACCCCTTTGGTTGAATCATGTAGATTTCCTCCTCTAAGTCACCGTGAGGGAATGCCGTATTTACATCCATTTGCTCGAGATTTAGATCATGAGCAGCCACAAGGCTTAAGACAAGCCTAATTGAGTTCATTTTTACAACAGGAGAAAATATTTCATTGAAGTCAATAGCTTTCTTTTGAGAAAAACCTTTTACCACAAGCCTAGACTTGTACCTTTTCTTCCCACCTTCTTCTTTCTTTAGCTTGTACCCCCATTTGTTTTGAAGTGCCCGCTTACCTTTAGGCAACTCAACCAACTCCCATGTTTGGTTGCGATGTAGTGAGTCCATCTCCACTTGCATGCTCTTCGTCCATTCTTCTTTGGATTCATGTTGCATAGCTTCTTCATATGATTCCGGCTCTCCAGAATCTGAGATCAAGAGATGGTTGAAGGAAGGAAAAAACCTTTCTGGAGGTCTACTTGCTCTTGTAGATCTTCGGGGAATAGGTTGAGGCTCCTCATTTGGTTGATGTTGTTGCACATTGTCACCGTTTGTAGTCTTTGAGTCTTCACCGTCCTCAAGCTCCATGTACTCATCACCTGTTGTTTTGTTTGTTTTCTTTCCAAGTAATCTTTGTACATATTTTGTTCGTTAAAAATTACATCCCTACTCCTTAAGATTTTACCATCTTCAGGATTCCATAGGCGATACCCAAAGTCTCCTTCTCCATAGCCAATGAAGAAACACTTTTTGGACTTTGCATCTAAGTTTGATCTTAGGCTTCTATCTATGTGCATGAAAGCCTCACACCCAAACACTTTGAGAAATGCATAATTCACCGGTTTACCTGTCCATGCCTCTTCTGGAACTCCCCCATCCAATGCCGTTGAGGGTGACCGATTGATTAAGTACACAGACGTACTTACAGATTCCGCCCAAAGCTCAAGCGGTAGGCCTGCATGTAGCCGCATGCTTCGTGCTTGTTCCATGATTGTCCTGTTCATCCTTTCTGAAATCCCATTTTGTTGAGGTGTCCTTGGGGTTTTCCTTTGCCTCTGAATGCCATTGCTAGCACAAAAGCTTTCAAAAGCTTGGCTGCAATATTCGCCTCCATTGTCGGATATGATGCATTTAACCTTGGTACGTGTTTCATTCTCCACAAAGGCTTTCCACCTTTGAAATATGGAAAATACATCGGATTTATTCTTCATGACATAAACCCTTGTTTTTCTAGTCGCATCGTCTATGAATGTTACATAGTACAATGAGCCACCAAGTGATGGTGTACTTGCAGGACCCCAAACATCAGAATGAACCAACTCAAGTTTTTTATTTTTTCTTTCATTTCCTGATTTTTGAAATTTTACTCTCTTTTGTTTACCATAAACACAATCTTCACAGAACTCTAAGTCCACTTCTTTCAAACCTGGTAGAAGCTTCTTTGTTTGAAGGATTTGCATTCCTTTGGCACTCATATGCCCAAGTCGGTAGTGCCACACCGCACTGTCAACTTCTGTAGTTGCTGCACAAGCTGAAGGTTGCGTGCTAATAGTACATAAGTAAAGTGTACCGACTTTTTCACCCTTGGCAACCACCAAAGATCCCTTTGAGATCTTCCACCGTTTGTTTCCGAATGCAATGTTGTGACCTTCATCGTCCAATTGTCCTGTAGAGATCAAATTTTTGCGAAGAGAAGGAACATGCCTAACATCTTTAAGCTTCCATTCATTTCCGTTAGCAGTTTTGACAGAAACTATACCTTTGCCGACAATCTCACAAGCTTCATCATCTCCCAAGTATACATACCCAAAATTACCTTTGGTGTAGTCTTGGAAATGTTGCTTGTGTGGTGTAGCATGGAATGAAGCCCCGGAATCTACTATCCAGGAATTAGACACATTGTCTAATGAGAGGATTAGAGCATCTTGCTCTACTTTACCTGCCACATTGGCCTCCGATGTTGTCTTGTTGTCTTGAGACTCTGTCTCCTTCTTCTTCTTGGACCAGCAATCCTTCTTGACGTGGCCCTTCTTGCCGCAGTTCCAACATTCAAGAACTGACTTTGTGCGTGACTTGCTCCCCTTTGAGCGATCACGACCCTTTTGGTTTTTTAACCTCTCCTTAAGTCTTCCTCTTGTTTCCACTGATAGTGCAGCACTTGATGATTCTCCTGTGCTTCTCCTTCGCATTTTCTCGCTTAGGAGAACACCCACAACATCATCAAACTTAAGAGTATTTGTGCCAGAGATAGAATTACTTACAGCCATCACAAGGCTGTCCCAACTATCCGGTAGAGATGATAGTATAAGGAGAGCTCGCACTTCGTCATCGAAATTGATTTTCACTGATCGAAGTTGACTTATGTTTGTGTTAAAGTCATTTAGGTGTTCTGCAACTGAACCATTCTCTGCCATCTTTAGATTGAACAAGCGCTTCATAAGAAATACCTTATTGGATGCCGATGGTTTCTTGTAGAAGTCGTCAAGTGACTTCATCAAGTCCTCCGTGGTCTTCATCTCCGAAACATTGAAGGCCACCATTGACGCCAAGCTTAACCGGATTGTTCCCAGTGCATTTTGATCAAGGACAATCCATGCTTCATCTGCCATCATTGCAGGCTTCTTCGCAAGACCGCCTAGTGGCAAATAGAGGTCCTTCTGGTAGAGATAGTCTTCAATCTGCATCTTCCAATGTTGATAGTTTTTGCCGTTGAACTTCTCAATCTTGAGCTTCCCTTCCTCCGCCATAACTCCCACTCAATTCAAGGAATCCTTTCCTTGAGATAATTTAGCTACGAGCAAACCTTGCTCTGATACCAGTTGTTAGGAAATAAGACGTAGCTAAATAGATAATTGAGTAGATTACTTAATGGAGAGAGACAGATTTATATACACGAGATTATAGAGTAGAGAGAGAGAGAGAGAGAGAGAGAGAGAGAGAGTACACACGATATACGTGGTTCACCCAATGTGAGCTACGTCCACGGGAAAGCAGCCACTCAATGGCTTTAGTACTTCAAAACAAGAAGTAGTTTACAAAGGGATTATACCCTTAATGGAGCTCCCGCCTTGCTTCACTCTCATCACCTCACACTCACCTTGTTGCATCAACTTCACACTATGAAATGTGTGTAGAAATGGCCTCCTTTTATAGGCCAAAAGGGCTGCCCTCTCTTATGAGAGACAGCCATGTGTAGCCGCCCTTGTGTGAATAAGTCCAAATCGGACCCTCCAATCCGCCCATGTGTGGCCGCCCTTGAGAAAACAAGTCCGCTTGTGAATTTGGCCACCGGCCATTGACTTTCGACCACCGGCCATTGACTACCGGCCACCGGCCATCGGCCATTGACTACCGACCACCGGCCAACCGATCGGTTGTTTTCCGACCACTTTCCGACCGCCGTCCGGCCATAATATTCCGACGAAAAAGAATATTCCGGCGAAAAAAAATCTCAGGGGCCTCCCCCCCGAGGCCTTTAAAGTTGCCCCTGATTCTTGTCCGTGAAAATTTTGGTTTCCGGTGAGTGATTTTCCTTCACGCACGATGGCTTCTCCTCGTAATGGAGGCCTTACAAATGTGCACTTTTACCACAAAAAATTACAAGGGTAAATCAGGCTCCATACTGAACACTTCCCTTTGTAACCCTTTTCGCCTTCACTTCCCTTCCTCGTCTTTTTTCTTGCGTCCAAGCTCTTCCCTGCGTTTTTTTCTTCTTCTTCTTCCTTCTCTTTCTCTTCTTTCTTTCTTCTTCTTCTCTTTCTCTTCTTCTTTTTCCTTTCTTCTTCTTCTTCTTCTCTTCTCCTTCTTCTCTCCACGGCGCCTCCTTTTTTCTTCCTCTTCCTTTTCCTTCTAAGCTTGCATGACTTCCCCTTTTCTTTTTAACTTCTTCCCTTCTTAAAAAAAAACTCATGCTTTTCAAGAGGGGCCGTCGTTGCCCTCTCTCTCTTTTTCTCCCTCCTTGTCCACACTAAGAAAAATAATTTACTTTAATTTGTTGGCCATCCCATGGGCGGCCCCTCCCCTCGAGGTCATGGGCAAGCACTGGCTTTGGACGGCGTTATGGCTTAAGTGAGCGGACTTTTGGCTTGGTTGTCTTTGGGCACCATTGAAGGGCATCACATTTGGCATACCTATCGACTGAGGCTTTGCCAAGCTTCTCCATTGGGCGGCCTTTTGGCTTGGTAAGGGCACCACATTCTGGCATGCATGCTGATTAAAGCATCGTCGAGCATCATATCTTTCCCTAGCAGGCCTTGACTAACAATATCTTCGTGAATTTGATACCCATATTAGCTTCTTAGTGCCATACGCCTGAGAGCACTCCCTTCACACTCGCTAAAAATAGCCCGAGGCTTCTTACCGCATCCGTGTTGGGCACTCCCCGCAATCATTGCATTCCAAGAGACGTCATTTCGGACACGATGCTCTTCAAGTACTTATGTGCTTCCGTACGGGCACCACATTTAGCGCATTTAACTTCCAAAGCATATCGGTTTGCGGTATTCCCTGATTGAAGCTCAAAAATCCCAGATGGCACTCCGATCGAGCCGACTAGACTGGCACGGAACCGACCCCCGGAGAATCTTTAACAGCTAATATCTTGGCAACCGGAACTCCGATCTCGCTGATCTGAAAAGACCAGCGCGCTCCACAAAGTGAGCACTTTAGGCCCGTGCATTCATTTCATTTTTTTCACCTAAGCTGCAGTTGCCCAATCCGGTACGGATCTGCAATCGACTCAAACTTCAATATGCCATAACTTCTTCATCGTAGCTCCAATCGACGAGCCGTAAAGACAGGCTAGTAGAGCACTTCAAGCAATGAGTTCTAGATCATAATCTCCCATCTGTTCTCACTTCAAGAAAAATAATTTTTCGCATCATTAAGGCATTTGTTGGCCCTTTTAAGGTGCATCTGACATATATTAATTATTAAACTTGACCTGTTATCAAGCCCTCATCACTGCTCACTAAATGTGTAGGCTTCAAAGAATCTTAGCTTACATTTCTTTGCTCTTTTTCCTATCATGGAAGAGGAGATGCACGACATCCACCCCCTTTGAACCTGCACAGCCTTCGATCTGTGCCAACAACACTTCAATCTGCATTTGCTACAGGTACCTTAAGCTCTTTGCCCATCATCAGACTCACGTAACTGAGAAACATATGAAAAATAAAATAAGGCTTATACCCTATCATCAATGTTCTAGCTTAATCATTAGGTAACTATCCAAAAATCTCTGAACTGTATCTGCCGTATCTTCAAAGCATTCAATTATGAAAAACCTGTTTAGTGAACCCCACCAGACTCAAGTGCTCTAGTTAATGATGCACATGGCTTGACCATTAAGATCTCTTTAAGGAACCATGTCAAGCTCAAGTATGCCTTACTCTGTCTGCACACGGAATGGCCGTCAAGTCCTTTATCTCAAGTTCTGGTAGCAGAACCAACTCAAAAGATGTGAAGATACTTCGTCAATTGTCGTCTGGAAGCCAGCCATGTAATCTTATTGAATGCATTACCGAAAACTCTTTTGACTTAGCATAACCTAGAAAACAAAACCTTGTACCATGCAACCTTTTACATCAGATAGCTGGTACTCTTCAAATCTGGAACTTGTACTTCATTAGCCCCCGGGATCAAATGGGAAACCAATCATCTGTCCCACTGTGAGCATTCCTTTCAAAAATTTGTACCATCCTCCAGGATCATAGGGAAAATAAAAGAATTTCCAATCAGTATAGCATAAACATAAATTAGCCCACAAATCTTCATACAAACCGCCCGGATCATATGGCATATGGGAGAAGTTTATGCATCATGAAGTTTTTCCATTTTTCTATGAGTGGAAGAAAACAAAAAATTGATCGCAGATGATTCACTTCTTGTAAACTGGATGCTTGAAGAAGAAGGTGGCAGCAACTTTGAAAAAATGAATCTGTGAGGGAAAAATTATCAAGCGGCAAAGGCAAAGTGCTGCCTCCACCACCTCCACTACCACGTTATAAAAGGCCGCCTTTTCATATTTGGTCTCAACAAAAATCTTAAGAGTTGTGTACCTGTGAGATCATGTATGTAGATACCCATATGATGAGTTTGATAGTGTAACTCCTGATGAGGACTTCTTTTGTTTTGTAAAATGGGACAAAAGGACATTGTATTACAAAATTCTATACCAATTTCTAATGTAAAAACATGATTTGCTATTCATCAATCACCCATTTTGTTGTGTGCCTTACAAGATGTCTTATTATAAGTTGATTTTAAATTGTTTTAGCAGTTTTTCTTAGGGATTTTGTAGAAGATAAAAATCAATGGCTATTAGGCAGAAGTGCAAGCTATACCACTTGTGAACTGTGGACCACATGCAAGTGGTTGAAAACCATTTGCATTATGTAAACTAGTAGCCACTAGAAAGAGGTTAAGAAACACTTGAAAGAGGTTTTGAACCACTTGCAAAGGCCTTCTGGACCACTTGCTAGGTCTTCTATTCCACTTGAAAGAACTTTGAAAGTGGTTCTAAACCACTTGTTGCTAGTGGTTAAGATAACACTTGCTAATGGTTATGAACCACTTGCAGTGGTTATGAACCTTTTGCTAGTGGTTCAAAACCACTTGCAGTGGTCAAGATAGCCTTTTGCCAGTGGTTAAGATAGCACTTGCTAGTGGTTCAGAATCAAAGAGGGTCATAATTGCATCCCACAAGATTAGACAGTTCAAAGGAAGATCTTGTTTCCTTCACAGTAACTTAGAGTCTACATAAAATTGCAGGTAGGGGGGGGGGCAGAGAGAGAGAGAGAGAGAGAGAGAGAGAGAGAGAGAGAGAGAGAGAGAGAGAGAGAGAGCCTTTTGCCAATGGTTAAAATAGCACTTGCTAGTGGTTCAAAACCACTTGCTAGTGGTTTAGATATCTTTAGGCACCTCGAGTCCCTCTTGTCACTCACCAACAAAGATTTCATTGGATCTTTGAAAAAGTCAAAACAAAAATGAGAAGGTGGAAGTATGCTCTTCTCACATTCTCAAGCCGGATTCTCACATTCTCAAGCCGGGGATTAAAGTGATAAATTCATTTATGCTCCCCTATATCATTAGGATAAATATGAACCCTCTCGGGGCCCTTTGGGATTAAGGTTAATTAGTCGTTGTCGAGGGGGCGGGGGGGTTGTTGGGGCTGAAGTGATGTGTGGACACTTGAATTGAACTTGCACAAGTTCTTTTTTGGTGTCCAGAGCTACAGACAAGACCAGAAAGGGCCAAAGACACCAAAAAAGAACTTGTGCACCTTCAATTCATCTGTTCAAGCACTGACTAGGTTCCTTGTGCTAGAGCTTACACTGTGTTGCTGCATAAACCATTAGGGAACTTTGGAGGTCATATGGATGTCCATTTCATATTGATGGTATTTATAGATCTTCATGGACCTCACTTTGTTTGGAGAGAGAGAGAGAGAGAGAGAGAGAGAGAGAGAGAGAGAGAGAGAGAGAGAGAGAGAGAGAGAGAGAGAGAGAGAGAGAGAGTCTCACAGACTACCCAAAGAGGGTCAAAACTGCATCCCATGAGATTAAGCAGTTCAAAGGAAGATCTTGCTGTCCTTCTTAGTAACTCAGATGCTACATAAACTTGTAGGTATGAAGAGGAGAGAGAGAGAGAGAGAGAGAGAGAGAGAGAGAGAGAGAGAGAGAGAGAGAGAGAGAGAGAGAGAGAGAGAGAGAGAGAGAGAGAGAGTGGGTGTCTCAAAGACTACACCTCCATCCCAAAGAGGGTCAGAATTGCATCCCATGAGATTAAATAGTTCAAAGGAAGATCTTGCTGTCCTTCTCAGTCACTTTGTTTCAAACTACAATGGTTGAGTTATACAATGTAATATTTGAAGAGAGAGAGAGAGAGAAGAGAGAGAGAGAGAGATAGAGAGAGAGAGAGAGAGAGAGAGAGAGAGAGAGAGAGAGAGAGAGAGAGAGAGAGAGAGAGAGAGAGAGAGAGAGAGAGAGAGAGAGAGAGAGAGGGTGTCTCACAAACTACACCTCCATCCCAAAGAGGGTCAGAACTGTATCCCATGAGATTAAATAGTTCAAAGGAAGATCTTGCTGTCCTTCTCAATAACTCAGATGCTACATAAACTTGCAGGTATGGGGGGGGGGGGGGGGGGGGGGGGAGAGAGAGAGAGAGAGAGAGAGAGAGAGAGAGAGAGAGAGTTTTCTATTATCATCCTTGGAGGTCAAATATGACCTATGGGACCAAATGAACATGTCACATGGTGTGAGTGGAGGTTATAAGTGACTCTCGATGCTCAAAAATGGCTGAAATAAGCGTCATGATAGAGAGTCCACATCGTGGTTGGGAGAGGAAGGTATGTAGGGAGAGCTCATGGTGGCTGAATATATGGAAAAAAGAGGACCTAATGTGGTCAAAATTTGAGCACTCAAGTAGTGTGTGGTACTCACTCTCTCGCACTTGATGAGGCCATAAGGTGCAAAGTCAATGAGACTCCTCGCCAGTGCCCCAACGTCCTGTCTCACAGCATAGAGAATGGGAGCTAAGGCGAATGGAGGCAATGGTGCGGATCGTACTCAATGGGATGGGCTCAAGGATGTAGGGACGGGTTTGGTTATGGCGCTTGGAGAAGAAGAGAGAATTGTAGTTTGGGGCAATGTGTGTGGTGTAATGGCTAAAGTGAGAACCTTCGGATTTCTCCCAAGTCGTGATACATTGGTGTTGTAAGAAGGCCTCATTAACTTGGGAGTCGATCGAGGAATCCTTGACCAAGTGACATGCATCCCATCTTCCAAACCATTTCTTGATGTCAAGCATCCACCCCGAACTTAGTATTTTGCTGTTGCATGTCTTTTGGACCGTTTGACTCGCTTCATATGTGATATTCTAGGAAGTCGATACAAAGGGCTACGTTGTGTCTTAAGCATGTACTCCACAACCCTTTGCATGCCCAAGACCTCAATGGAAGCGATCCGGACTCAAGAAGTAAGAGCATGTAGGGTGTTTGTGTCTTGACTTGGACAAAGTTGGTGAGAAAACGCTTTTGGACATTCTCAAACTCTTTCCAAGTAGACTTCCCGATACTACCACCCCACACCTCCACTCCATAAAGAAGCACCGGTGTCACCAATGTGTTAAAGAGGAGCCCAACACTTGATCTCTCCAACATTGCACATGTTCTCAAATGCATAATAAGCCCTCTTTCCGGCTTCCAAGCGATGCATTGCGCAATCCTTCCATCTATGATTGGATGGAACCTCAAGGCCAAGGTACTTGAAGCTATCTACCACTTCAAGTTGCTCATTGTTGTATACAATGCATGGATTTTCATCGTTGAGACTCTTTACAAGCATAACCTTGGTTTTGGATCCATTCACGATCAGCCCGCTATGTAAGCAAAAGCGTTCCAAGACACTCATAAGCTTTTGTGCATCTTCTAAGGTATGTGCCAGGAGCACTACATCATTGGCATAAAGCAAAAGCATGATCACCACATTTCCGATCTCCACATTTCCACAAAACCTCAATTGGAAGAGATCCCGACTCAAGAAGTAGGAGCATATATGGTGTTTGTGTCTTAACTTGGAGAAAGTTTGTAAGAAAACGCTTTTGGACATTCTCAAACTCTTTCCAAGTAGACTTTGAGATGCTCCTGCCCCACACTTCAACTCCATAAAGAAGAACCGGTGTCACCAATGCATCAAAAAGATACTTCTTGAGAACCCAATACTTGATGTTTCCCGCATTACACATGTTCTCAAATGCATAATATGCTCTCTTTCCCACTTCCAAAAGACACATAGCACATTCATGCCACTTGTGATTGGACGAAACCTCAGGGCCAAGGTACTTATAGCTCTCGACAACTTCAAGTGTCTCATTGTTGTACACAATGCATGGCTTCTCCTTATGGTTGGTTTTCACAAGCATAACCTTTGTTTTAGATTCATTCACAATCAGTCCACTATGCAAGAAAAAGCTCTCAAAGACAACCATAAGCTTTTGTGTATCTTCTAAAGTGTGCGATATATGATAATCTTACGATTATTAGTTGAAAAGTCCCTAAGCAGGACTATGCCTACTCTTGTGGATGGAGGGTCTTAATCAATGCAGAAATTTTGTTAGGGGTTATGCTTGATGGAAGTCGTAGAAGTGTAAGCATTTGACACTCGTTTACAGATTTGTATCTTAATAAGTTAGTAGCTATGTTAATAAACATGATGTTCTTACGCAGGTAAGAAATTTGGCAGATTATTCAAAGGCTGATGTTTCTTCGTTTAGAAACAGAATGATTGAAAACTTGATCAATTGCGCGACCATGCGTCCAGACGGAGCACGTGATACTTTTATCCCGCCAGCACCAAGGCCCACGCCTAGGCCTCTGTCGACAAGATACCCCTTGTCTGCCATACCAACATAAGTACATATCAATATCTCCCCAGATGCCTCCCCAACCCAAGCTCCCACTAGCTCTCATCCTCAAGAAACAGCTCTAGAACCCTCAAACCCCCCACCCAACACCTCTCCTACTCATGAAGCAGCTCCAGAGCCCCCAAACCCCCAAGCCACCACCTCTCCTCAACCTCAACCAACAGCCCCCACATCACCACACACACAAGATTAGAAAGAGATTATGAAATGTACTTTTGACAAATTGATTACAAGCAGTGGATCGAAATTTGACTTTTGTTTTGATTATGGTTCAAAGTTTACTAATGTTGTGTACAGCTTTCCAAAAAAATGGGAGAGTGAGGATCCAATGGTGTTTGGTAATGTAGAGATCTGCCTTTGTTGAGTAATCTTTGAGAATAGTATTTGAATCATTGTGTACAGTTAGTTCACTATTTCAAGTCTTTCGTAATCTGTGCACAAAGAGTCGTATTTTCTTGTCTGTGAGGTACCTGCAATGCAACGTACGCGATAAGACATTGGGATACATGATCACGATAGAAACATCAACGTATAAAAGTAATACATGTAGCTTAGTATCTTTCGCATGTTACACTTGAAAACAAATTTTGAAGGCAAATTGAGATCGGAATCATTTAACAGATCCTCTCGAACCTGTCTTAAAGTGACATTTGATCTGACCACAACAACTGTAAGCAAATAATTTGAAAACCATATCTCAATGGAAATCAAGGGATTAAAAGCATTGTCATTTAAATCTTGATCCATAGCTACCAACTGACCATTCACTCGATGCCACCTCATGTAGTAGAAAGAAACTATAAAATTCTGTGATGCTATCATACACTTGCACACAACCGAGCGCTTGTCAACTTTGCACAAAATGCCTTCAGAATCACTGACATCCCAATTATCATCCAAAAAATCAAGGTAAGTTTGGTATTTGCAGATGAACATGGTTTTTGTTTTTCTACCTCCTCATCATGGAAGAAATCTATAAAGACATGTAATGGCATAAATAGACTGACTCGTACTTGCTGCTTGCAATGTTTGGTCGCAAACACTTCAAAATTTCCTGATGAAGCTTGAGTTTAAAACACTCAGAGGTTTCTAAAGATGGAACTGGCCACTTTGGGGAATCTTGTTGGGGAAGAGGGAAAGGTTTCAAAGTGCCAAATCCATGGACAGAGCAAGGGGCGTTGTAAAAGTAGTCATAAAAGAAAACTCCCCTCTCTGCGAGAGCTCTTCTCGCACTAGTTCTGTACATAAGTTCTTTCACCGAAGCATGAAAAGCATCAAAAATACCAATTATGCACTCAACTGGTTGCCAGTCTTCTTTGTTAGAAGGATAAATATCTGCAAAAACAAAAGATAAGAGAATGGTCACAAGAAATAGTCAACAAAATAACTTGAAGGATCTTTAAAGACTTTTTAGCAATATAGTAGTCACACAGTTTGGTCTATGAGCAGGAAACCCCAAAGGTGACTCTTGTAGTCGTAGTTCAGAGTGCATATATGCATGCTCAATGAGCACCTCTTTCACTGTCTTTCCCGTTTGAGACAAGGGAAAATCTTTCACACGTCCTTTGTAGCTGTTGATGAATTCATTTGACATCCGTTTTCTCTTCTTGTTTGAAGAAGAACCCAACTACCAATGGTGACTGTGGTAGACATCCAGTGACCATGGTCTAAGTCAAAGCTGTTGAATAGTTCCACAGATTTAATAGAGGCGGATGGTCGTCGTGGTTGTTTTCCTTCCATCTCTGCTTCTATTAGCTGCGAAGTGACACTACGCAAAAACGATAGAAGAAAAGAGACTCACTAGTTTACACAAGAAGTAGTAGCTTGAAAATTGTTCATCAAAAGGTGTGCCTCATTGAATGTGAGTTATGGCACATTCAGCGTTCGTCGGCTATGGTTGGGAAAAATTTGCACAAATCGGGTCGTATCTTCTTATTTAGATCTTTTTAATAGAAAAAAACTCTTTTTTGAAAACACAAAAATTTGAGATAAAAATCAAATAAATTGGAGCTACCGTTGTGGTGACTCAAACTCTATTGGTCGAACAACATTCTCTCTCTAACGCCAAAAAGTCCTTTTTTGAGTCCAAACTTTTCCTAATGGCTCTATGGCTGGCTGTTGCAGTCATTGGGGTTGGTCGGGCCAAGCTTGTTTCCTCTGACTCACAATCCACTTCGACAATCCTGAAGGGTCTTAGAAGCCCTCCTCAGTGGGGGTACCAAATGACGGGAGCAAAGAGAACCCCGAACCCCGACGGCCCCTAAAACGCCGGGGGCCGAATGGCACGCCTCGAGCCTGTCACAATAAAGTGAACAGGGGGCACCACCTAGCTTTGAGCGGCTAGGATGCAGACCACGATGATATGAACACCGCAAACTTACACACACACACATTATCACTTGGAATGTATTATGTTAACTCGTACACACATACTTCTTGCCTTAATAAACCCTAGTCTACATATGATACCATGGGTATCCTGACCACGTAGCATAGTGGTACTATTTGATCTCCTTATCCACTGATTTCAATCTCGCACACGGATGCATGCTTACATCTTTTAAGATGGCCTCTGGAAACACTATCATCTTTGGAGTAGGTCATAGACTTGACCTAATAAACTCCTAGGCAAGCCTAACTTGGATATCCACAAGTGGGAGAATACATGCACACATGGGTTGATCAAGACTGACCTTCCTTTTCTGGCAATGAAATCCTTTTATCATTGGAGACAGTAGCCTTTATATCTAGATGCCTAGATTCAAACTCACACACTCGCTCACACACACACACACACACACACACACACACACACACACACACACACACACACACACACACACACACACACACACACACACACACACACACACACACACACACACACACACAAACACACACACACATTTTCACTAATAAAGAAAACTCTCATTGCATGCTCAAGAACCTTGGAGCTAATAAATTGATTTACATGCACACACAAGTACTACCAATATCGGATATGTTCTTTGGATAAACTTGAAGTAGAATCATTCTTGGCCTTAATCAGGGATCTACAATTGAATGAGAAATTGTCCGGCTCAACCACATGGGGTAACCCCATGTATTCAACGACACCGTGTGAAAGCATTCAAGGATGATCCTATCTTCCTGGTTATAATTGGTTTGCCTAGCGTTGCGAATGCGCAGAAGCTAAGAGGTGCAAGTGGAACCACTCAATGCAAACGAGCACGCGTGTACACACATACACTGTCCAAGGCACATGGAGCACACAGATACAACTCATGAGAGGGTGCAATAGAATGCAACGCTGAATTTCTCAGGTTCTCTCTCTCTCTCTCTCTCTCTCTCTCTCTGTCACACACACACACACACACACACACACACACACACACACACACACACACACACACACACACACACACACACACACACACACACACACACACACACACACACACACACACACACACACACACACACACACACAAGGGAATCTCTCTCTAACTTGTGAGACTGGAGATCTCTGCATTACCGCCTTTATCAGCAATAGTGGGCTTCGGCAACTATTCTGGCTCTTTGACTCAATGGACGACATGCTGGCCCTTTGGCAAGGCTGAAGGACGACCATACTCGGTAGCCCATCGGATGGACGGGATAAGCTCCTTTCTCTTTTCTTTTTGCTTGCATATACCTATCGAGGATTAGCCGTGTGAGGTAATCCCTTGCTCATCAATTTCTGCTACCAAGCTTCCTTGCATGCCGTATTCATCTTTGTGTTTGACTCTATGAGTATACATACACTACGTATTTTGCTAGGAATAATGCAGGACCTGAAATGTTTTCACATGATGTACATGTCACGCCCACCCTGGCTATTTGCACATAATGTTACTGACCATACACACACACACACACACACACACACACACACACACACACACACACACACACACACACACACACACACACACACACACACACACACACACACACACACACACACACAAACACACTTGCAGGCATGAGCATCAAGGAATTCCACCGTTGTTGAAGCTCATTCACCTAAGGAATCGTTGATCGTATTGGAGTACCATCACGGTCTTCGGCACAACACTTACACTGGTTGCCATGGGAGATGCTCTCAGGGGAAGATACATCAGGTAGGTGTTTTCACCTACTTAGAATTGCTGTGATAATTTGGTACTTTGATCATTTTTTAACCAAAAACAATGGTGCAGGCGGCATATTAATAAGAAGTCAACATAAATATAATGCATTCGGTATAAAAATTATGGTTTTTACTAGATATCAGTAAACACCTTATGGACATTAAGGTTGGTAGCATACGGGTGATGATAAGACTTCATAAACCATGTCTCAAACCTTGTAGTAATTGGTAAGCATATGCTCATGCATTTGGAATAGAGGATGTTATGCTGGTAATTTTTAAAGCTGGGAGAGATAGCTTAGCAAAAATTGACACTGTTGCAAATCTCGATACGTTGTTCTTCGTATAGACCTAAATGGTACTCTTGCTCATAAAAAGTTGGACTGAGTTAAGTCGAAGCTTCACAACTCTTATGGAGGGGCTCTTTGAGAGATGGCATATACGTGTTTTTTTAAATGGAAAATGGCTTGATAGATGATCAAGATTCGGTCCAAACATTGGTTAAATGGTTCTAGTAGCCTTGCTTTCATTGCGTTGTACAGCTAATGATTCTATTTCTCATTAAGCATTAGCATAGTGAACATAAATAGTTTGCTGAAATTGGTTGAACATTTGGATCTCATTGAATTTGCAGTTTTTAAAGAAGACTTCTGGTCTATAATCATACAAAAAAAATTGTTTTTTTTAAAGTGGAAGTTGCAACTCGAAATTGGTAAAACATGAGGTTTTTTTTGCCATGGTATGAGAAAATGGAATAACATCTATGTTGTTTAATGCCTTAAACCTCTCGTGAGGGTCTCCTTGGGGATGGCGATTGCTGAAATTTTTGAAAATTCATTAAGAATACAAACGAAATGCTGTCTGATTTTTTATAGAATTGCTTATATTGTTTGTAACACAAAGGCCGAAAGTAAGCTTCTTGAAACTCTGAGACTGACAGGGAATTGAGATAGGTTTGGGGTTTATGTAATTCATAAAATTACGAATTGTTTTCATAATCATGACTATCACTTGTTTCTATGGGATGCATAACATCCAGCAGGTTGTAAACACTTTTAAATAATAAACCCCGTGTTTTTGGCATACAAACACATAGATAGATACCTACGGAGAATTAGGTCAATTTTTGTATCATGCATGGTCGTAGATACTAGCACTACTTTGTGTCTACTCAGTGAATATTGGGATACAAATGACTATACACTCAGAGGTTACATTACTTATATTCTCAACTTAACAGTCAATCCTAAGGGTAAGTGGTAAACTAGGTCTACAGGTGTGACATGGATGACAACTGGATCAAGTGTTGACACTTGCAAAACGCACAAACATAGCCAATTCTAACTGAGTGTTTTTGTATGGATGCAGGTAATAGCTGGATCCTTCTCCATGTAGATGTAGTGGAAGCTCATCCCAAAGGGTGGACACACAATTATACAACATTTAGATATCACTTTGTAGAGATCAAATTTTTGATCTAAATAACTGTATTGTCCATTAGATACAGAATGATGTATTGCTATATATGAAATGTTAATTGAGTTTTATGACATTTTGTTTTAAGTATTGTTATTTAATATATTATGTAATAAAATTGTCTAAGTATGGTTCAATTATGAAGGGATTTTTCATACTTAAACACACACACACACACACACACACACACACACACACACACACACACACACACACACACACACACACACACACACACACACACACACACAGAGAGAGAGAGAGAGAGAGAGAGAGAGAGAGAGAGAGAGAGAGAGAGAGAGAGAGAGAGAGAGAGAGAGAGAGAGATTGACAAATGAAGAAAACCCTCGGGGGGGGGGGGGGGTGGTGTAAGGGAGAATTATTTCTATAGTATTTACAATGATCTTCCTTCCAACGAGGCGGCACACCGTGGTGATAGAGAGGTAGGGAGAAAGGATGGTGCAACTAATTGGTGCGTTCTCTTAAAGACGACTCGATGATTGTGAAATTTGCTACCAAGAATGTGTGTGTGTGTGCATTGACCATTGGAGTCGAGAGGTGGACGTGGCTCCCTTCACATGGTGCAATTCCCAAGGCAAACTATCACTCAAGCCCCCTCCCCGTGATGCCAATAGTGTCAACTCTTCCCACTACACTCTACTAAGTGCTGACGTCTCATGAACTGCCCCCCCGATAGTGACCTCTCAGTGCTCTTTTATAGGTGTTGGCTGCTTGGATTAGGGTAATCCCGATTTGATTGGGTAAGCTAATCGGGGAGACAAAGCAAGGCGGTGGGCCCGATGTGGTTGACCCTTGCTTTGTCTTGAGAGTTATTAAAAATGAAAACCTCTAGGTGGGCCTTTGTGACCATCACCTAGAGAAAGGGAATTTACAAATTAGGAATTTTACAAGGCTTGGGTGAAAACTGAAGAAATGATGAACCTAACCTACAATTTACTGAAAATGGCGTCGTGGTTGCGTGATGCCGGCAAATGGTGTGTTGCCCGTGCGTCGGTGTAGCGCGTACGTCTTTTTGGGGTCGGCCGGGGCATGCCTTCGGCGCATTTCTCCTTTTTGTTGTTGGCGGCGCGTGCTTTGGGTTTTCTCCTTCTTTTTTGTCGATGTCGTAGTCGTAGGCTTCCTTTGGGTTTTTTGTATTTTTTTGTGTGGTGCGTGCGTATATGCGTGTGTGTGTATGTATGGGTGGGTGCGTGTATATGTATATATATATATATAGAGGTGTGCGTGTATATTTACATGTGGGTATGTCTGCGTGAGTGGGAACAGGGGGTGTGGTGTGTGTGTGTGTGTGTGTGTGTGTGTGTGTGTGAGAGAGAGAGAGAGAGAGAGAGAGAGAGAGAGAGAGAGAGAGAGAGAGAGAGAGAGAGAGAGAGAGAGAGAGAGAGAGAGCCTTTTGCCAATAGTTAAGATAGCACTTGGTAGTGGTTCAGAACCACTTGCTAGAGGTTTAGATAACACTTGCAGGTGGTTCAGAACCACCTGCAATGGTTAAGATAGCAATTGCCAATGGTTAAGATAGTGCTTGCTAGTGGTTCAAAACCAGTTGATAGTGGTTAAGATAGCAATTGATAGTAAATTCAGAACCACTTGCTAGTGGTTTAGATATCACTTGCAGGTGGTCTATGAGATCAAAACTACGTATACAAGCAAGTGGTTCTAAAGCACTTGCAAAGGCCTTCTAGAGCACTTGCTAGGTGTTCTCCTCCACTTTCAAGTACTTTGAAAGTGGTTTGGAAAAGGTTCTGAACCACTTGCTAGTGGTTTATATAGCACTAGCAATGATATCACTTATAGGTGGTCAATGATATCAAAACTAGGTATGTAAGGGTGTCTTGACAACTCTTGGGTGGCTTAAAGGGCTAGATATTTTTGTAAAATCTAGTTAAAGGTAGTTTAAAGCACTTGCAAGTGGATGGCAAGTTGTAAGCTACACGTACTCAAAAGAATAAAAAAGTGTAAAAAACGTTTCATCTTTTGGATGAGGAACGTAAGTTTTTGTGAGGAACAAATACAAGAAAGAGGTACAATTATACTTTATGAGATCAATGTGTTTTAGATAGGGTTGGTATCAGAGGGCATGCTATTGTAGATGTGCTCATACACAATATCACTCAAAGTGTAGAAATTAGGCTCATTTCTCTCAGCATACAAGGGGAACTTAAGGCATCGAACTAGGGGCGAGTACATAGAAGCAGGAGGCCTATCATCTAATAACACATATTGATTAGAGCGTCCTTCGAATTTATCATAAAAGTGCCCCTCAACATAGTAGGAGTTTTTTATTTGATTGTGCCACACATCCTTCTGAGTCGCGGTGCATAGCATCTTCTTCGTGCAACACCTCAGTATATAAAAATCAATGTCTTCCTCCTCATCATTGACTGCAAAGTTATCTCCAACTCGTAAGGCATCACTCAAATCATCATGATGGCCAACATACATAGGTGCACCAATCTCCTTGTCACTTGAAACATCTTCATCTATGTCAGCCTCTGTTGGTATGATCCTCAAGTACTGCCATGCTTCTATGTGAGCTTTGTTTGCACATCTCCTCCATTGAACATGCACACAAGCATGAAAGAAGCATGACGGATTTCTACACCTCAGTGCAGTCATATCCGTTGAAGAGAAACCATTCACACAATGCATCAAACATGATCCATTGATTTTCTTGCAATCCCATTCTATATCTCTCATCACATCACCCACCTTGATTTCCCAGAAGACCCTATCGACCTTTTTTGCGATGACCAACAATCTTTCCTTTTGTTCATTAGGGTGAGGTAATTGACCACTGTTGCTACATTATACAAGGGGTGTCCATCCACCTTCAATTGATCATGGGTTAATGCACTCATTATGACTGCGCCAGCACCGTCATGTTCACCTTTTCCATGACCTGACCCAAAATAGTTGTGCATCACCTCAAGCCCAGTAAGCTGAGAGAACCTTGCAGCAAAGAAGAAAGGCCGGCGTGCTTTGAATTGATGCTGCACCATCAAACCATACCCAGTGTCGCTTTAAACAAAAACCTTGGTCCTTCAACCACTGGTCATGCAAAAGAAAGCAGTGTTGAACGAACAATGTGTCATGCACATTGTCATCGGATATATAAAAAGAGAATTGTTATGATGTCTCCCATTGTGGAGTGCACATAGCAAATGTGGACCAAAATGCTTACCTGACTAGAATATTAGTGCATGGGTTGGATCTCATTCTGAATTTTAAAATGGTATTTTTTTGTGAAGTCTATGACAGAGAAAACGACATCACTTGGAAAACTCTATAGATACTCTTTGAATTGTTTGGCCTGCCATCTGTAGATGTAGTTATGTTTGATAAATTTGATCAGCTTTTCTTTCATGAATAAAATGAAAGTGGAGCACCCAATCTGTTGAATAACAAGATCTTTCCCTTTGTGGTGCTGGCCATCTTCATCTATAAATTGTGCCTCCACACCAGCAAAAACCTTTGCAGCCACCTAAAAGTTGTCATTGTATACTTCACAAGGACAACATATGAGTTGTTTGGCACCTCACTGATTGCATTTTCCCATCAAGCATATGTGTAAATGAAACATGTAATTTTCTATTTTAGGACACAAAAAGGACTCCCATAGTGTTGTGAGGCTCTCAAATGTTGACTTTGCAGCCACACATATACTGCCACTTACTACTACAGGGTCACAAACATTAGAAGCACAATGACAAGAGCCTCCATGTATTCCAAACTTACCTTGATACATTTGGTTGAAAGCATCTTTCAGATAGACAATTTGCACATGATATTCACAGCAACAAGTATTGCGGTCCCGCAATTTTCGAACAAAAAAGGGCTTCAAATTCTCAAAGCATCTCAGTCAAATGCGCATCCGTGAATGCATTTCTTGAAACCGCCTGTAAAATTACACTTGCACAAAAAAGAAGGCAATAAAGCGATAATGTGAGAACAAATAACCAAAATGGTTGGTACCATCACCCACAAGTTATAACACCCACTCTCGTGTTTTTGAAAGCATATAAGAGGAACATTTACCACTTAGAAGTAGTTTTACATGTTTGAAAGAGGCTTTAAACTTCTTGAAACCACCGAAAGCATTTTAAACCACTTGTAGATGATTGAAAAAGTTCATCAGACCACTTTCAAGTGGTTTGTTTACCAGTTTTAATCACCTTCAGGTGTTTTGAAATCTTCCAAGTGCTTACATAGGTTCTCACCTAAGCACTCAGGTGGTTAACACCCAAATCTCGGGTTTGTAAAAGCACTCAGTAGAAACATTTACCACTTAGAAGTGGTTTTGCATGTTTGAAAGTGGCTTTGAACTACTTGAAACCACTTGAAGCACTTTAAACCACCTTAGGGTGATTGAAAAAGTTCATCAAACCACTTTCAATCACCTTTAGGTGGTTTGAAATCTTCCAAGTGCTTACATAGGTTCTCACCTAAGCACTTGGCAGATTTCAAACCACCTGAAGCACTCAAAACCTCCTAAAGGTGATTGAAAAGGGTCATCAAACCACTTTCAATTATCTTCAGGTGGTTTGAAATCTTCAAGGTTCTCACCCAAGCACTTGGCAAATTACAAACCACCTGAAGCACTTAAAACGACCTAAAAACGATTGAAAGTGGTCATTAAACCACTTTCAAGTGGTCTGTTTTTCACTTTCAATCACCTTCAGGTGGTTTGAAAACTTCCAAGTGCTTACTTAGGTGCTCACCTAAGCACTTGGTAGATTGCAAGTGGTTATTAAAATACTGTAAAGTGGTGACAAACTATTTAGCACTTTGCAAAGTACAAGCTTCCAATTGAAGGGGGTTGAAAGAAGTATTTTAGGTACTTTAAATTACTATCAGTACTTTGATTGCTTTGCAAAGTACTTGAAGGGGAATTAAACCACTTTTCAATTTTTTTCTCAGTTCTAACAGGTTTTTTACAGTTTGGCAGTGGTTTCGACAGCTTGAAAGTGGTGAACAGTGGTCACTATACTACTAGAAAGTGGTTTTTTACAGTTTGATTATGGTTGTGACAGCTTGACAGTGGTGAACATTGGTCAATATACTACTTGGAAGTGTTATTTTACAGTTTGACAGTGGTGAACAGGGGTCAATATACTACTTCAAAGTGGTTCTTTACAGTTTGACAATGCTTATAGTTTGACAAAATATTAGTGCATAGTTCATAATACCTGAGGTTGACTCAGCAAATGCAATGGATGCATAAGAACAACCTTTTTGCCGATATGACTTTGGCATATGTCTTTCTTGTTTGGAGAGACTTCGGTCTCTATTGTTCAGAAACTAAACACAAGTTCCTTAATGTCCTCTGTGATGTTTGTAGAATGATGAGCTTGCCATTGACATGCTAAGACTGGAAAAGGAATGTTCTCATCCTCTAAATGGAGTCGTGCATTCACAAAATCAATGTTTCTTCTATGTATGCCCAATGAATTTGCAAGTGCTCTATCCGTAAAGGGACGTGCATCTACTTTGTCCCTTGAATTAATGCATGCCATCATTGTTGAGCTCTTCAAAAGCATTTTCGTAGTAGTTGAGTGCCGGACATTGAATTCTTCTGACAAGGTGTTGCAAATGTTGGAAAGCACTGCTTTCTGCATAGAACGTGCCGAGTTTTGTAGGTTGCAAAATATTGGTTGCTAGAGTAACTGTTCAAAAATCTCTCCTTGGAGTTTGGTTGTCAATCCTTGCGTCTGCTCTTGCCAGCACCTTGACATGGCACAAATAACCTTCCTTTTCTGCTTCTCATTGAGTTGACATCCTTTCGCTTTTTAGCACAGAGAGTCTACTGCCTTTTCCTCTCTCTTTGTTCCCTTTTCTTCATCACCCAGTAATCATGTAAGCAGCGAGTGATGAACTGCTTGAGAAACTCTGCTCGACCGTGTACTAGTGGGCACGGAGCTGGATCAAGAAAACCTAAAGAAAAAGAGCTCAACGCATGAACATACATCATGAAGAGCCCAGGCAGCAACAAGACCAAACATGTCACAGACACTCACAGACACCTAATGTTGGGTTTATGCTGGCCATGTCCGGCCGCCCATCTAACTGCTACTAACCCAAGTGTATAGTACACTTGAGCCACTCTTCAATATATGTGTACATTATAATTGGGGGCCTTAATCTTTGGCTCACCCCCTTCTATACGTGTTTCTGTGTGCTCTTTCTCCCTGCCCACAGCTTCTCCTTCATAGATCCTGCTTCTTCAATTGGTATCAGAGCGACAGGTGGGAGCAAAGAGTTCAGCCATAGCTTGAGCTCGGAGCTTGAGCGGAGTTGAAGCTCAAGCTTAGAGGAGGAGAAGAGAGAGGGCTGCACATCAGATTTGAGACATTGCAAGAGAGTAATGTGCTTGCAGATGGTTGTGTACAGGAGTGTGTGTGTGTGCTACAATTTTCAGCCCGTTTTAGTGTTCATTAAGAGAATTTCTGACAGAAGCCGTTTTTCGAAATTCTGTCTAGTTGGGCTACCGAAAACAGCGTTTTGCAACTTTTTGCCACTCACGCGCATCTGCTAATTCCTCACCGTTTGGAAGATACGTTTGATCAGGAGATTGTATGCAGACAACAGCATGTTTTTTGCAGATCTGCATTCTACAGGTGTTTTGCCTCTTGTGTGAGGGCTTCCATAGCTCTTTCATTTCAGCTCCTAGATTCCTACTCTACACAGGTTTCCGGCATCGGATTGCATTTCGACAACGATATCGACACACAGAGTACATGTTGCAGCATTTATGTCAGTTTTGATTCCAGTGGGAGCAGTTTATATATGTACATGCATATTTTGACACTTTTTACAGTGTTTGAGCTCTTTTGAGAGCAAATTGCTTCCCTGCAGGGATACTTTTTGGCATGCATATGCTTTTGGCGCCTGTTTGTGCGCAGTGACAGCCTTGTACGTCTTTTGTGGATACTGCCAGTGTACGTCTTTTGTGGAGCCATCTTTTGGCTAGTACGGCAGTCCCGGCCATTTCTGAGACTTGGTCCGGAAGATAGCCATTTCTGAGACTTGGCTATACGTTTTTTGCTGCATAACCTACATTGTTGAGGGTCGATAGCGTGAGGTTTTTATTGAGCTGGGGTATTCTCAAATGTGGAGATACCTTCGGTGATACAGGTAGCTGGAGCATCCCTTACGAGGCCTCACCATAGGATATGTATAGAGTGGTATAGGTGCTTTTGACGTCGAGTTGGCGGTCTATGGTCAGTTTGACTGTTTATGCGCCTCAGTTGGTCTCTATACAGTGTGCTTTTGAGAGGCATTGCTCTCTTCTATGCTTTGTGAGTGACATACTTGGTCATTTTGTCTCGTATTTTGGTTGACATAGTCCCAAATACAAAGGAGACTCTGTCGAAATTTTCCCAGAATTTTTGGTAGTTTTGTCACCATGTCTACTAGCAAAGACCGTGACATTTATGACATAAAGAAGTTTGATGGCACTAATTTTCAGCTTTGGAAGAACCAAATGCATGATGTGCTTGTCCAAAAGAATCAAAAGTTGCCTATTACCTATGCGGCTAGAACTGAAGATATGCACATGACTCAGTTTCAGTGGGAGGAGCTTGATGAGCTATGCAGGTCTACGATTAGACTGCACCTTGGAGAGTCGGTATACTTTTCAGTGTTAGAATGCGAGACTGCTCATGCTTTATGGCAGAAATTATGCGACACCTATGAAAGGGATACGGCTAGCAATAAGGTTTTCCTGATGCGAAAACTTTTCAACCTTCGTATGAACGAGTCAGCTAGCGTTGCCAGCCATATCAATGATTTTGATTCTCTTTTTGCCCAGATTCGTGCACAACGCATGACCATTGATGATGAGATGAAAGCAATATTTTTGCTTTGTTTGTTGCCACCCTCTTGGGATATCTTTTGCACAGCTGTTAGTAACTCTGCTCCTAATGGTACGCTAAAGTACGATGATGTTACTAGTGCACTTTTGTCAGAGGAGATGCGTCGAAAGACCATGATTAGCTTGCATCATGGCGAAGCTCATTACGTGCAAAGGGATGATAAGCAACGTAACGGCTGTTCTTCGCAACGTGAGTCCAAGAAAGAGGGCAATAGAGATGCATCAAAGGATAGATCAAAGTCTCTTGGTCGCCGCAATGTTCAATGCCATTATTGTGATAAGTTTGGTCACATAAAGAAGGGTTGTTATGCTTGGAAGCGTGACAAAGGTAAAGGCAAAGGCAAAGACAATGATGATAAAGAGGAGAAACCAAAGAGTTCGGTTAAGATTGAAGAACTGAACATAGTGCAAGATGATTGTGATGCACAAGACATCAATATGTTGACTGAAAATAATGATGTATTTTATGATACACAAGAAACTCTATCTTTGCAGAGTTCTATGCCAGCAGAGCTACTTGTTAGTGGTGAAGTGTCCCATACATGGATTCTTGATTCGGGCGCTTCGTTGCATGTCACACCTCATAGGCATTGGTTTACTACAAATGAGGAAACCATTGGCACTGTTATGCTAGGTGACAGCTACTCTTGTGACATTGTGGGCATAGGTGATATTGCTATGGTTATGGCAAATGGGGTGAGGTTTACTATACATAATGTGCGTCATGTTCCAGCTTTGACACAAAATTTGATTTCGGTTGGACGTCTTGATGACTTGGGTTACAAAGTCACTTTTCATTAGCAGTCTTGGCGTATTGCAAAAGGTCATCTTATTTTAGCCCATGGTTCTAAAGTTGGTACACTTTATCCTCTTTATGTATCTGACAAGAATAGTGTTCTTTCTATAACCGAGCTGCCAACTGTTGCTTTGTGGCATAGCCGGTTAGGTCATATGTCAAAGAAGGTAATGGAAACTCTTTCTCGTTTGGGCTACTTACCGTCTTTATCATTTTCAGATTTTCCCTTTTGTGAACACTGTCAATATGGTAAGCAAACACGAGCACATCGTACACAGTCTTTTGACAAAGAAAGAAAGCCCTTAGAGCTTGTGCATAGTGATTTATGTGGGCCTATGCCTTCTAAATCCCATGGTGGTGCGTCCTATTATGTTACATTCATTGATGATGCAACACGGCATGTTTGGGTCTATGCCATGAAGTCTAAAGATGAGACTTTTTCTTGTTTCAAAAAGTTCTTATCTAGTGTGGAAACTCAGTCTGAACATAAGTTGAAAGCTTTACGCTCAGACAATGGTGGAGAATATGTCTCTAAAGAGTTTTCAGACTTTTGTTCAAGTAGGGGAATTAATCGCGAGTTTACAGCTCCTTATACCCCTGCACAAAATGGTGTTGCCGAACGAATGAATAGGACCATCCAAGAGAGAATTATGTCTATGCTATCACAAGCTAATTTACCGCAAGTGTTTTAGGTTGAAGCATTATACACTGCTGTGTATTTGATCAATAGATCACCACATGCTTCATTACAGTTTTGTGTACCTTTGGAGTTATGGTCAGGACATAAGTTGTCTTATGAAAAACTCCGTACATTTGGCTACGAAGCTTATGCACATGTATCCAAGGAGTTGCATGCTAAGCTTGACCCTAAGTCCAGAAAATGCATCTTTATTGGCTATGGTGTAGATGGTCAATTTGGCTATCTTTTATGGGATCCGGAAAGCCGATCAGTAATCCGTAGCAATGATGTTGTCTTCAATGAGACCAAGATGCATAGGCAGCCAACGAAAGAGGTTGAATTCCGGAAAGTGACGTTTTTTGATGTATCACCTCCTGCACAGATAGCTCCAGAGCCAATTACTACACAGGCTAGTACAAGCTCTGATCAGCCGAGGAGATCTCAAAGAGTCTCACATCCGCCAGAATGGTTTGTTCCAGGCGTGGACTTTGTGTTGCTGACAGATAGTGGTGAGCCTTCTTGTTACAAAGAGGCCATGCTAGCCAATGATAAGGTTCAGTGGGAACATGCTATGAAGAGGGAGCTATCCAGTATTGCAAAGAACAAAACATGGGAACTTGTTCCATTGCCAAAAGGTAGGAAAGCTTTGCCTTGTAAATGGGTTTACAAGAAGAAGATTGCATCCAATGTTGAGAATTACAAAGCTCGTTTAGTGGCCAAAGGTTTCAAGCAAGAATATGGTGTAGATTTCCAGGAAATCTTTTCTCCAGTGGTCAAGATGACGACACTAAGAATGTTTCTTGCTTTGGTTGCCACTGAAGATATGGAACTTGATCAAATGGATGTCATTACAACTTTCTTACATGGTGATCTCGAGGAAGAGATTTATATGCAGCAACTTGAAGGGTTTGTGCTAAAGGGCAAGGAACATTTGGTCTGTAAGCTTTTGAAAAGTCTCTATGGCTTGAAGCAATCATCCAAACAATGGTATCAAAAGTTTGATGCATTTATGCGTTCCCTAGGCTATAAGCGCAGTACTGAGGATCCATGTCTTTACGTGAAAAGACAACCAAATGGAAAACTTATTATGCTTATCCTTTATGTAGATGACATGCTTATTGCTGGTCATTCTAAGAAGGACATTGCTGACTTGAAAACCAAGCTGAAAAGTCAATTCGACATGAAAGATTTGGGTGAAGCCAATCACATTTTGGGTATGCGCATTACTCGTGATTGTAAGAAGAGGTTGTTGTACCTTTCTCAAAAAGAGTATGTGCACAAGGTTCTTGATCGTTTCAACATCCAGAAGGGGAAGGCTTTGAGTACTCCATTGCCTGCATACTTGAACCTTAGCAAGAAGGAATGTCCCAAATTTGCTGAGGAAAAAGCTGCGGTGGCTAAGGTTCCTTATGCTTCAGCTTGTGGTAGTCTTATGTATGCCATGGTGGCTACAAGACCTGACATTGCACATGCAGTGGGAGTTGTCAGCAGATTTATGTCTAACCCTGGTAAAAAGCATTGGGATGCTGTCAAGTCGTTTCTAAGATACTTGAGTGGCACTGCAGATAGACAGTTATGCTATGGTCATGGAGAGTTATCTATTAAGGGATATGTAGACAGTGATTATGCAGGCTGTGTTGACAGTCGTAAATCAACTACAGGTTGGATTTACACATTTGCTGGTTCTGCCATTTCTTGGAGATCAGTTCTTCAAGATTGTACATCCATTTCCACTACAGAGGCAGAGTATGTTGCATTCAGTGAATCATGCAAAGAAGCTATTTGGCTTGCTCGCCTAGTGCAGGATCTTGGATTGAAGTAGTGCTTACCAGTTCTTCACTGTGATAGTCAAAGTGCTATTGCCATGGCTAAAAATCCAGTGTTTCATTCCAGAACGAAACACATTGATGTGTGCTATCACTTCAGTCGTGAATGCCTGGCAAACAAGAGCCTTGATTTAGTGAAAATTCATACGTCAGAAAACACAGCGGATGCACTCACCAAGAGTCTCTCCAACCATCAGTTTCAACATTGTCGTGAGTTGATGGGCATTGGGTAAGATAGAGACTTACTCATTCATTCTCTCTTTTGGCCTCTCACATTGGCCATCAAGTGGGAGATTGTTGGGTTTATGCTGGCCATTTCCGGCCACCCATCTATATGCTACTAACCCAATTGTATAGTACACTTGAGCCACTCTTCAATATATGTGTACATTCTAATTGGGGGCCTTAATCTTTGGCTCACCCCCTTCTATACGTGTTTCTGTGTGCTCTTTCTCCCTGCCCACAGCTTCTCCTTCACAGATCCTGCTTCTTCACCTAACTAGCGAGAAGGCTCCTTCCTATCTGTAGAGAGAGAGAGAGAGAGAGAGAGAGAGAGAGAGAGAGAGAGAGAGAGAGAGAGAGAGAGAGAGAGAGAGAGAGAGAGAGAGAGAGAGAGAGAGAGAGATGGAGAACTAAGCACACACAATAGAGAACCGTGCATAGAGGAAAGAAATGGAATGCACTACAAAAACACCGCACCGAGAAGGAGAGAAAGGTGCTATGCTCTATGCAAAAACAACGTGCTGAGAATACCCTAAACCTATAGCTTTGTCCAAACCCCGCACGTAGAGAAGGAGACAAAAGGGGTGCTCGTATGACCAACACATCCAAGGACTACCGGTGGTGGCAAAAAATGCATATCCCTCTTTTAAAAAAAAATCCCCCCATCATCATTACTCATCATTGAGTTTCCACCCCCAAAAATCAAATGTAGACTCAAAAGTTCCCAAAAGCTACTTTAAAAAGGAGTGTCCAAGATAGCCCTATTTGGACCACCTATACATGCTTTCACCCTACTCTATCCATTGCTATACTTAAAAATGGATAGGCACATGTTTTTTGTGCAATATGAAATATTAAACAGGAACACTTTCATCTATGATTGTGTAGAAAGTCTCAAAAAAATAATTCCCCACCATACGAGGGAGATATGAAAAAGAGAAGCTAGTGAGAAGACTCTATAGATAGAATAGTCATTCGCTCACTTTAATTATACAAAACTTGAGTCTCTTTTTACAAAAATGGACTTATACCTTATCCAAGGTTTAAAAAGGAATGTTTTTGACTCAAAATTTAAGTAAAGTAGTACTAATAGCTAAATTTTATCAAAATGTAACTACAACCTGGAATATCTTAGACCCTTTTACCTATTTTAGATATTTGACTGAATGGATTTGGTACAAAAATATTAGACTTGATGTAATTTTTTTCCATTAGTGATTTAAATTACAAGCTGAGGTTTGGATAATGTGATAGAAAATGATGTTTTGGTTAGCTACACAACTAACTATCCCCCCTCCTTGAATTTGTCATTTGAGACACGTCTACTTATTGGCTAAGTAGTGTGTGGGTTGACTGAAACATTTCTTTTTTGGAGCTGCTCTAATCATTGTTAATATTTGATGTGAAGCTCCTTTTGAGCCAATCTAATGAATTTCATGGTGAAATGGTTTTTGTCCTTGATGGCTAAGTATCCCACAAAACTTGCACCGAGGTTTTTGATGACCTCGTTGAAGATGTTCGACCTATGGGTGAAGAAACTTATGTAAATTGCCTCTTCAAAGATTTGCATGTAGTAAGCTGGCAAGAACATTAGATGCACATAATTTTTTTGAAAAATCTCATCTATCGACTGCCAAGAAAAATTGTAGTACACGACTTGGTTACCATCCAAGAAGGGTATCCATGTTGTGTTTGTTTGCTTTGCCTAATGGAATATTTCTATGCAAATTAAGCATCATTCAAGCGACCTTTATTTGCATGATGCATGCTAGATTCCCAAGATATCATGATAGCTTTAGTCAAAGTATGGATCATATAATTTTAAATGGGTTTTCCATCCTTAGATGGAGATAGTCATGAAATCTTCACTTGGTAGTCCTATTAATATGGACCTGTAGATTTAGAAATATATTTTGGGGTAGGAGCCACATGAGGACAAGGACCCTCTCCTTTTTTACTTGGCCACATTATCAAGTGCATCAAAACCTATTCATGCAGTGGATAGGCATGGGCTTCATGTTCTTGATGGAAAAGGGAGCATCAAAGATCTGCAAAAGAATCTTTAGCAACATGAGGCTAAGTTTCATGATAAGTTGAAAGAAGATGACCCCTTTTGGGGATTCCTACTACTAGGGGCTCCTACTACCACACATATGATTCCTAATGCAGCACATGGAGATCAAGAGGTATGGGATAAGGATCATTCAACATTGTAATGAGAAACATGGCTAGAAAGGTTCAAGTCACACCAACATGCATTTTTTAGTCTTGGAAATTTTCTCTCTCACTAGCCCCCCCTTCCTCTTTTGCTTTGTTAGATCTTTGTGCTTGCGTATCGGATGGGGTTCAATTTTCCACCCCATGGGTGATGTGACCAAGCTAGAACATAGTTTTGTGTTGCTAGTCCAAGAATCACCATGGAAGGCTCATGAAGTTCACTCTATGTAAAACTAAGATATCATGTGTGTTCAAGGGGTACTATAAAAACCCCTTATTTTTGAGTTTTACATGATTATAATTCACTCCCTCGCAAGCTCAGATACAAGATAGTAGAAAGGCGGGAATGCACTACACACTCATAGAGCAACCATGAAGTCAATTACACAAGACCGGAAAATTGTAATTTTTTTGACATAAAAAGATGCATTCTCTCTTTATTTTGATTTCATAGGTTGAGATATACCAAATATTCAAGAAGGATCACCCTACAATGGGAGTGTCTCTTAGATTCTTTGAGGCATTAAAGCCATACTTTGCTTGAAATTTGAAAGAGCGGTATACTTGTTGTTGTGTATCCCATGTGAAAATGCTCTATGAAATTCATAGAGGCTTTTAATCATATGCGGCAAAACAAATTTGGGAATCACAAGAAAGGTCACCTCTGCACTTGTTCCATATGTTGTAAAGTGATGATATAGGAGAGTGTTTTGCAAACCAAGCAGCATGTCAGTACATCATTGGTATGTGTGAATCCATCATGTACCCAAAGACTCCAAATAATGAATACCATGCCAAGGAATGCTTGATGGGGGACTGATCCCAATGTGGTGTATGGAAGTTGAATGATTTCACCCCAATGAGATAGCAAAGGATAGCAGGGAGGTGTCTATGAAGGTTTTCATGGATGTTGGAATAGGACAAGTTGATGCAGGTGGGAGTAATAAGAAAAGGACTTGATTGGGAAATGAATGAGAAGTACAACTTTTCTTAGCCTATTTTCAACCTACCTCACAAGCTTCATCAATCACAACTTTGTCTTGCGTTACCAAGCGCAATAGTTCAAGGATTGTTTGCTCAAGTTTCCTATCAATGTTGTTGTATCAATTATTGACTTTGCAGAGAATTTGGCTCTCAATTGTTTCATTATGCTAATGGGTATTCAAAGGAAAAACCATGCATCGTACGCTTTTGAACACTTTCATGCTTTTGTGATCCATGTATGAGTGGGGTATGGAGAAGATGCAAAAGTAGAATGCACATAGAAGAATTGAAAAATGTTTCCATCAAACCACTACTAGAGTTTGGCAATATAGTAAGGGATGATGAGGATGTTGGATATTCAAATTCTATGTCGATGAACCGAGTTTCTATCCTGCCACTGTATGAAGGATGCCCTGAAATGTTATGTGGAATGCTATCCATTTCCAATAACATTGAAGCAAAAATAGCCAAGGCTAAAGAGGAATTCTACCTTATCAAATGCACAAAAGTGTTGTACCAAGTCCCCAAAGAGTTGGTCTAACAGTAAGGCTTTGGCCTCTCAACCTACGGGTTGTGGGTTTAAAGCCCCTGTTGGGTCACACTCTAGAGGGACACCTTGTGCTCACCTGGTGTTCACGTTGCTAGGGCTCTTGCCCTTGGACACTCGAGTGCATCCTCCTCTTGGGGTGGGTCACCCGAGGAGGAGGCTCCTAGCTAGTTGCTACGAGTTCTCTCCGTTGTTCCAAGCATGTGGTGCATCAATTAGGTGGCCATGGTGATGCCTATGCATGGCTCTTGCCCGATGGTACATGGCCCTTGCTTGACCATGTAACATGGCTAATATTTGGAAGGGATAAGCACCTCCCCCTGTGGGCCCTATGGTGTGTCAAAAAAAAAGTGTTGTACCAGACAATGACAACACAAAAGGATACGTGGCATAACAAGATTTTTAGAGGAGGGAAGGGTTTTGAAGGGTTCTACTATGGCCAAGTTGAAGGAAAAGCTGATACATATAGCCTATTGGATCAAATATCTCGTCATGATCTACTCACATCTTGTAAGGGAAATATGTTTGTCGATGGAGCCTATTGTAGGAGTCCTTAATCAGTTAAAGTTATCTACTGAAGTATATGAGAACATATAAAATAGGATGCCATACGATGATGATGAGAGTGATGATGGTACATCCATGATACTTGAAACAAAATTCCAAAACCCTTAAGCGGGCAAGTGAATGCTTTTCCTCGTAGATAGAATACATACTTTTCTCCCCATGATTTACTATTTTTCTTTTTATTCTTCACTTCTTCTGTTTAGTATTTGAGATGGTTGTATATTAACTATCAAGATCTATACCAAATTTCCCCTAACTAGTACCAAAATAATACTAACTAGTACCAAAGGGAGCTAACCAACACCAAAGTGATGACAAGCAATACCAAAACTTTTACTGTAGCATTATATGCATAAGCTCACGTACCAAAAGGAAGCTACTAACCAGTACCAAAGTGATGAAAAGAAGTACCAAAATTTGGTACTGTTTAATTCTTTGCAAACACTCATGTACATTTTGTGAGAATTTGGTGCAAGATAATGGTTCTAAGCTACAAATTTCTATTTCCAACTTAAAGCTCCAAAATACAAGTGATGCATAGTAGGGTTTCCAAAACCTAAATGTTGCAAAAAAAACATTGCTCACTACCAGCATGGAGTGAACAATACCAAATTCTTAAGAAAATTTGGTACTTCCATAACATCAACTTTGATACTGTTCTAGCACCAAATTTTTTCACCATTATAAAATGAGACCCACCAAAGATAAAGGGTATTCTTTATCTACCACCACAAGGTAATATGATCTGATTTCAAGAAAATTCTCATACTTATTTTTGAGCGACCTGTATCTATAGTCATCCACCAGATTTTTGTTGCTAGCATCAAAACGCGGGTGTCTTGCCCACACTGTCTGTAGGTTCTTCAAGAAAACACCCTTGTAAACCAACACTTTTGGGCATGTTGTCATGGTGTGAACACATACATTGTTAAGTATGGAGCCTGATTTACCCTTGTAATTTTCTGTGGTAAAAGCGCACATTTGTAAGGCCCCCATTATGAGGAGAAGCCATCGTGCGTGAAGGAAAATCACTCGCCTCAAACCAAAATTTTCACGGAAAATCAGGGGCAACTTTAGGGGCCTCGGGAATATTCCTTTTCGCCGGAATATTATGGCCGGACGGCGGCCAGAAAGTGGTCGGAAAACAACCATCGGTTGGCCGGTGGCCGGTAGTCAATGGCCGGTGGCCGGTGGTCGGAAGTCAATGGCGGGTGGTCGGTGGCCAAATTCAATGGCCGGTGGCCGAATTCAAAAGCGGACTTGTCTTCTCAAGGACGGCCACACATGGACGGATTGGAGGGTCCGATTTGGACTTATCTACACAAGGGCGGCTACACATGGCTGCCTCTCATGAGAGAGGGCAACCCTTTTGGCCTATAAAAGGAGGCCATTTCTACACACATTTCATAGTGTGTGAAGTTGATGCAACAAGGTGAGTGTGAGGTGGTGAGAGTGAATCAAGGCGGGAGCTCCATTAAGGGTATAGTCCCTTTGTAAACTACTTCTTGTTTTGAAGTAATAAAGCCATTGAGTGGCTGCTTTCGCGTGGACGTAGCCCACATTGGGTGAACCACATATATCGTGTGTACTCTCTCTCTCTCTCTACTCTATAATATCGTGAATGTAAATCTGTCTCTCTCCATTAAGTAATCTACTCAATTATCTATTTAGCTACGTCTTATTTCCTAACAACTGGTATCAGAGCAAGGTTTTCTCGTAGCTAAATTATCTCAAGGAAAGGATTCCTTGAATTGAGTGGGAGTTATGGCGAAGGAAGGGAAGCTCAAGATTGAGAAGTTCAATGGCAAAAACAACCAACATGGGAAGATGCAGATTGAAGACTATCTCTACTAGAAGGGCCTCTATTTGCCACTAGGCGGTCTTGCAAAGAAGCCCGCAACGATGGCAGATGAAGCATGGATTGTCCTCGATCGAAAAGCCCTCGGAAAAATCCGGTTAAGCTTGGCGTCAACGGTGGCCTTCAATGTTTCGAAGATGAAGACCACGGAGGACTTGATAAAGTCACTTGATGACTTCTACGAGAAACCATCGGCATTTAATAAGGTATTTCTTATGAAGCGCTTGTTCAATCTAAAGATGGCAGAGAATGGTTCAGTTGTAGAACACCTAAATGAATTTAACACAAACATAAGTCAACTTCGATCGGTGAAAATCAATTTCGATGACGAAGTGCGAGCTCTCCTTATACTATCATCTCTACCGGATAGTTGGGACAGCCTTGTGATGGCTGTAAGTAATTCTATCTCTGGCACAAATACTCTTAAGTTTGATGATGTTGTGGGTGTTCTCCTAAGCAAGGAAATACGAAGGAGAAGCACAAGAGAATCATCAAGTGCTGCATTGTCAATGGAAACAAGAGGAAGGCCTAAGGAAAGGTTCAAAAACCAAAAGGGTTGTGATCGCTCAAGGCGGAGCAAGTCACATACAAAGTCAGTTCTTGAATGTTGGAACTGCGGCAAGAAGGGCCACGTCAAGAAGGATGTCTGGTCCAAGAAGAAGAAGGAGACAGAGTCTCAAGACAACAAGCCAACATCGGAAGCCAATGTGGCAGGTAAAGAAGAGCAAGATGCTCTAATTCTCTCACTAGACAATGTGTCTAATTCCTAGATAGTAGATTCCGTGGCTTCATTCCATGCGACACCACACAAGCAACATTTCCAAGACTACACCAAAGGTAATTTTGGATATGTATACTTGGGAGATGATGAATCTTGTGAGATTGTCGGCAAAGGTATAGTTTCTGTCAAAACTGCTAACGGAAATGAATGGAAGCTTAAAGATGTTAGGCATGTTCCTTCTCTTCGCAAAAATTTGATCTCTACAGGACAATTGGATGATGAAGGTCACAACATTGCATTCAGAAACAAACGGTGGAAGATCTCAAAGGGATCTTTGGTGGTTGCCAAGGGAGAAAAAGTCGGTACACTTTACTTGTGTACTGTTAGCACACAACCTTCAGCCTGTGCAGCAACTACAGAAGTTGACAATACGGTGTGGCACTACCGACTTGGGCATATGAGTGCCAAAGGAATGCAAATCCTTCAAACAAAGAAGCTTCTACCAGGTTTGAAAGAAGTGGACTTAGAGTTCTATGAAGATTGTGTTTATGGTAAACAAAAGAGGGTAAAAGTTCAAAAATCAAGAAATGAAAGAAAAAATAAAAAACTTGAGTTGGTTCATTCTGATGTTTGGGGTCCTGCAAGTACACCATCACTTGGTGGCTCATTGTACTATGTAACATTCATAGACTAAGCGACTAGAAAAACATGGGTTTATGTCATGAAGAATAAATTCGATGTATTTTCCATATTTCAAAGGTGGAAAGCCTTTGTGGAGAATGAAACAGGTACCAAGGTTAAATGCCTCAGATCCGACAATGGAGACGAATATTCCAGCCAAGCTTTTGAAAGCTTTTGTGCTAGCAATGGCATTCAGAGGCAAAGGACAACCCCAAGGACACCTCAACAAAATGGGATTTCGGAAAGGATGAACAGGACAATCATGGAGCGAGCACGAAGCATGCGGCTACATGCAGGCCTACCGCTTGAGCTTTGGGTGGAAGCTGTAAGTACGTCTGTGTACTTAATCAATCGGTCACCCTCAACGGCATTGGATGGGGGAGTTCTAGAAGAGGCATGGAAATGTAAACCGGTGAATTATGCATTTCTCAAAGTGTTTGGGTGTGAGGCTTTCATGCACATAGATAGAAGCCTAAGATCAAAGCTAGATGCAAAGTCCAAGAAGTGTTCTTCATCGGCTATGGAGAAGGTGACTTTGGGTATCGCCTATGGAATCCTGAAGATGGTAAAATATTGAGTAGGGATATAATTTTTAACGAACAAAATATGTACAAAGATTACTTGGAAAGAAAACAAACAAAAGAAACATGTGATGAGTACATGGAGCTTGAGGACAGTGAAGACTCAAGGACTGCAAACGGTGACAATGTGCAACAACGTCAACCAAATGAGGAGCCTCAACCTATTCCCCGAAGATCTACAAGAGCAAGTAGACCTCCAGAAAGGTTTTTTCCTTCCTTCAACCATCTCTTGATCTCAGATTTTGGAGAGCCAGAATCATACGAAGAAGCTATGCAACATGAATCCAAAGAAGAATGGACGAAGAGCATGCAAGTGGACATGGACTCACTACATCGCAACCAAACATGGGAGTTGGTTGAGTTGCCTGAAGGTAAGCGGGCACTTCAAAACAAATGGGTGTACAAGCTGAAGGAAGAAGAAGGTGGGAAGAAAAGGTACAAGTCTAGGCCTGTGGTAAAAGGGTTTCTCAAAAGAAAGGTATTGACTTCAATGAAATATTTTCTCCTGTTGTAAAAATGAACTCAATTAGGCTTGTCTTAAGCCTTGTGGCTGCTCATGATCTAAATCTCGAGAAAATGGATGTAAATATGGCATTCCCTCACGGTGACTTAGAGGAGGAAATCTACATGCTTCAACCAAAGGGGTATGAAGTAAAAGGTAAGGAGAAAATGGTTTGCAGATTAAAGAAAAGCTTGTATGGTTTAAAGCAAGAATAAAGACAATGGTACTTGAAGTTTGATCGATGGATGTTGGATCATGGATTCACAAGATGCAACTCGGATCACTGCGTCTACACGAAGAATTTGGGAGATGGGAAATTCATCATCCTAATGTTGTATGTTGATGACATGTTGATTGCAAGTGCTAACATGCAGGACATCAAAGACCTAAAAGAGGAGCTGTTTAAATCTTTTTCAATGAAAGATATATTTAGGTGCTGCAAAGAGGATACTTGGTATGAAAATATTAAGGGACAGGACGAAGAAGACAATAAAGCTATCTCAAGAAGATTACATCAAGAAGGTACTAGAAAGGTTTGCAATGCAACATGCAAAACCAATTTCTACCCCTTTGGCTGGTCATTTTAAACTAACGAAGGATATGTGTCCAAAGACACAAGAGGAGATAGCCTATATGTCTAAAGTTCTATATGCTGCAGCGGTAGGTTCTCTAATGTATGCTATGGTCTGGACAAGGCCAGACATTGCACATGCAGTGGGAGTTCTGAGTAGGTTCATGGACAACCAAGGTAAAGAGCATTGACAAGATGTGAAGTGGATACTTAGGTATCTAAAAGGGACAACAACAGATGCTTTGTATTTTGGAGGAACTGATATTTTTCTAGAAGGGTATGCTGATGCAGATATGGCAGGTGACAAAGATACTCGAAGGAGCACTATTGTCTATGTGTTCATGGTTGGAGGCACAGCAGTAAGCTGGGCTTCAAAGCTGTAGAAAGTGGTTTCACTTTCTACCACGGAAGCAGAGTATGTAACAATGACGGAGGCAAGCAAAGAAATTCTGTGGCTTCACAGATTCTTAGAAGAGCTTGGATTCAAACAAGACAATTGTGTCTTGTACAGTGATAGCCAAAGCGCTATCCATCTTGCGAAGAACTCAGCCTTTCATTCAAGGACAAAGCACATTGAGGTGAGATATCACTTCATATGCACTCTTTTGGAAGAGGGACAGCTAAAGCTAGAAAAAATGCATACAAGTGAAAATCCTGCAGACATGTTTACAAAGGTGGTCAACAAGGAGAAGTTGAGCTTTTTCTCATGTTCAATCGGCATTCAAGGATAAGAAGCCAGAATGGAAAGCAGTCACAGGTTTGGTTTGGAGATCAGTCTCCAAGTGGAAGATTGTTAAGTATGGAGCCTTATTTACCCTTGTAATTTTCTGTGGTAAAAGCGCACATTTGTAAGGCCCCCATTATGAGGAGAAGCCATCGTGCGTGAAGGAAAATCACTCGCCGGAAACCAAAATTTTCACGGCCAAAAATCAAGGGCAACTTTAGGCCGCCCCCGAGATTTTTTCCCTCGTCGGAATATTCCTTTTCGCCGGAATATTATGCCCGAACGGCGGCTGGAAAGTGGTCGGAAAACAACCGTCGGTTGGTCAGTGGCCGGTAGTCAATGGTCGGTGGCCGGTGGTCGGAAGTCAATGGCGGGTGGCTGAATTCAAAAGTGGACTTGTCTTCTCAAGGGCGGCCACACATGGGCGGATTGGAGGGTCCGATTTGGACTTATCTACACAAGGGCGGCTACACATGGCTGCCTCTCATGAGAGAGGGCAGCCCTTTTGGCCTATAAAAGGAGGCCATTTCTACACACATTTCATAGTGTGTGAAGTTGATGCAACAAGGTGAGTGTGAGGTGGTGAGAGTGAATCAAGGCGGGAGCTCCATTAAGGGTATAATCCCTTTGTAAACTACTTCTTGTTTTGAAGTACTAAAGCCATTGAGTGGCTGCTTTCCCGTGGACGTAGCCCACATTGGGTGAACCACGTATATCGTGTGTACTCTCTCTCTCTCTCTCTACTCTATAATATCGTGTATGTAAATTTGTCTCTCTCCATTAAGTAATCTACTCAATTATCTATTTAGCTACGTCTTATTTCCTAACATACATAGTGGGAACGAATGCTACAAGATCAATCTTGCAACTTTGTAGATACATAAGTATATTTTTTCCATAATGTACATATACATATCTAAGTATAATAATAAGCTTTCTATCTCATCCTATTATTTATCTCAAGGGTAACATATTCTTACTTTATCGTTAGAAAGTACTATGGGAAAAGCGTCAATAGCTCCGCCTCTTTAACTTGGGGCAAAAAGCATTGGTTCTTTCTTTCTACTATCTCATTATCATCTCACACATAGTTAGATCCTATATCTAGGGTAACTATCAATATATATATATATATTCTATGTTTTTTTCAAAGGAGATGGAGTTCTTATTGCACACATGAGTTATGTGCGTGTGTGGAAATGTGTTAAGAGTAAAATGGATCCCTCCCTCTCTTCTTGGTCAACCCCTCTTGCTAATTGCTCATGCTTGCCTCCCATTGGCTCCTATAAATCTTAGACAATCACAAATTAGAAGAATAATTGATAGCCTTTTGACAAGTGTTCCCCTTTTCCCTTTTGTGAGAGCTTTAGGTAATTAAATAATTTAATTAAACTCTCATTGGACCTCTCAGTCTTCTGGCCAATAGGAATCGGGCAAGCCATTGGGCTGCTGGATTCATTGGTGGATCCCTTGGTAGATTGTCCCCAATAGTCTTCTAGGGAGCTTAATTTCTATTGATTCTTTTATCAAGCATTTTTTAAATTGATTAGACTAACTTTACTCTAGCCTAATCCTCATTGGTCCACCTCTATGGCCATCCAATAGGATTTGAGGGGAGATTGGGGGAAACTAGCCTAGGAGCTTGACATATGTCCAGTATTCCCTTTCATGTGTAAAGGGAAAGCTTTGGAGTGTGTGTGTGTGTGTGTTTCTCTCTCATACCCTACTAAAGGGCTCGCCCCCTCCTTCCAAGGGATGTGGAACGACTTTTTAGTCTTCCCATGACCATCCAATTTTCCCCTACTTTGGCGTTTGGACAATTGAATTAAAACTAGGAACCTTAGCCTCTGGAAGTCTTAATGAAGCTGAACCTTAGGTTTTTAAGCCCCATTGAAGCACATTTCTCTTTTGCAGTCTTCCCCCCTTTGGATCCCTATTTTTCCTCCTTTGGATCCCTGTAGAGACTGGTCTAGAAGCCTTACCAATATTCTAGCTTTACTCCCCTGGTACTTCCCCATATTAAATGATCAGTTTAAAATGAGAAAATCATTTGGAAGAATTAGATATTAGTTTTTATGATAGATCTATTACAATTAACGTATGGATTAGATGTAAAATACACTTTCAACAATGTATAATGTTTTTCTTTGGCCCAGAAAAGCTCAATGAAATACTTCTTTCACCGGATCCCATCATACTACCCCTTATAGACTATAAATTTTCTTTTGACATAAGTGTAGTTATCTTTCTATTAATCGAGAGGATTTTTACACACAATTACTACCCATCACTAGACAAAACATATAGATTGTGGCAAGCACAAAATTACAAATCCAAAGAACAATTTGTAGCCTGTTTGGTCGGCAAAGATTGAACGCCATTAACTCATCTATTAACCCTTTCATATTACACATGATACAATACAACCATAGCCTTTATGTTTTCAACTTTGTGTTGTTTTGATATGCTCTTTTGTGTTCTTTCTCTGAGAGTGTGAATGCTTCTTTGATTATACTTCTTTCCAGACCCTAGTCTTCATGGCATCTATGGTATAACTCCATATAGTTTTTGAAGTTCTCACACAAACTCACAGTCAAAAGCTTGGTGCTTTTCTGTCAAGACCGCAAAAGGCTTCTCGACAACGTGTGACACCTCCTCCATACTCTACCACCAGGTCTCACACTTCTTGGGAGAGTATATCTGCCATGCCAAAAGGGAGGTTAGAAGTATCGATAACTTAACCTCTAAAACACTCAAGGCTCACATGAGCTACTTGCACAATACTTCTACCTCACATGTTGGGGGAAGCAAGTGCTCAACATATCTATCAAATTCTACTTTTATAGTAGGACCACAAAATTTTTACTTTTACAATCTCAATTATCCAAGGCTTGCAAAACCTATAGGTAAGCAAATAGAAGATTACATTGTCAAAACCCTCATTGAAGCCATTCAAAAATTTCAGTATACTGGACATTGCCTTTTACATAGCCAAAGCAATAGACGCACATTAAAGGCCATTTCTTGAGGGTAGTGATGTGCTTTGCTACGATCTAATAAGCTGGCCTATGGATGAGATATTCAATGCTTGTTATGATCATGTAATTTCTGATCATCATACTATATGTACATGTTTAAAGAGGCATTCTATAATGGGTTCTTCACTCACAGATTCTTGGCCCAATCATAGCTAAACGTTGAGAATGCTTAAGTTTGCCCTATATTGTGTCATGGAGCTGAAGAACAAAGTCCTTAATTATTTATCACAATTGTAGAGAAATAGTTTCTCTAGATCAAATACCAAGAATGCTTGGAGGAATTTAGAAAAGAAATGCAGCATAGGGGGAATGTTACTAGTAGATACCTATCATTTTGAGCCCAAATATTGTATGTTTACGTGGATTAATGAAAGCATCTCTCATCAAATCCAAGCTTAATTGAAGCCACGAGCTTCTAGAGTACAATTACCTACGAATCCATTTGAGCAATGGTCAGTAGGATCACTATCTCTTCTGAACATATGGGGGTATCAATTCTGTAGAAAATAGATAGACACCTAGTATATCATCATGTAGTCCTATTGGTTTTTCCTATGTTATTAAGCTGGATAAAAGGTCACTCCTAACATGAGTTGTTCCTTTTTTTATAGCAATAATAAAGTCAAACCCTAGCAAGATGATGAAAAAAAAATAAAAATTGCATGTGCTAGAAGGCTTATTTTCCAAGAACATAAGGGCTTAATGCTCCACAAAAAAGTGAATTCGTCTTTCTAAAAGATAATGCTAAAATTTCTTTGCAGTATAAATCATTGCTGAATCCCTCTCTCTTCATGGTTGATGGTAATTTTTCTCAATAGTATTGAGCTATCTACTAGCATTGCAAATTGAAAAATCCATGGTGCCGTCACTTGGCTTAGCCAGTATACAGTTGATAACAAAATTTGATGCGTCTACATGAACATGGAATATTTTAGTCCAACCTGGTGCTTTCAAATCAGGTGCAAATATTAGAGCATATATCAACTTCTAGAAAGATATTAGACACTCAACTGTCTAGTTTGGAATTTTTGATCAAGCCATAGAGAGGTTTAGCTACAATTTCGTACATGTATATAGATCTACAATAATATCCACATTGTTTCATGAATGCAATTTACTATGCTATCTATAACAGGCTTGAGTTTTTCAAGATCCCTTGAAATCTCATTGTTTGAAACAATATGTCCCAAAAATTTCCCTTCTCGTACCATGGAAGTACACTTTTTAGGATTTAACAAAAACTATACAAGTGGTATTCTTCAAAGATTTTCTTGAGGTGATCAAAGTGATCCTCTTGAAAGGAATAATTCATAAAGAGTTCATCCATATACCCTTCCACAAATATCTGTAAATATTCTTTAAAAGCGACTTGGAAATTGGTCAATCCAAATGGCATTGTTTGACAGGGAAAAAATCTATTTAGATGCATCACTTGATAGGAAAAAAATTCCCCATTTCATAGAAAAGATAGTTTTGTGTTGATCCTTAGATTGTATAGTCAATTGATCCTATCTTAAGAATCCATCTAATAAACTACATGCCTCTTTTCCAACTACTCTTTTAAACACATATTGTTCAAAAATAAGTAAGGAATAGTTGTCTCTCTTGATGACGATGACTCCGTTCAAGTTTTTTGAGATTGATACACACTCTTAATTTTCATTTTTTTGGGTATTACCAAAAATTAGAGAAACACAATTGGTGTGTTTAATTTTGTATATAAAATTTTCTTTTTATGTTTATTTATCTCTTCCTTAATCTCCCCTTAATCTTCTTAGTGTCTTTGTCGTAGGCTTTGCATCTTCTCTCATCACAAAAGTGCATTGTCAAACTTTCAAGTATACCCCTTTTAAGTCCTTCAATGAAAAAGAAAACATATCCCTATATTCCATGAGCATTTTGATGAGAAATATATTTTTTCTCATGAGATATCTCTGTGGCTATGTAAGCTGGTTTTGGTTCAACCTGTAGGAGAGCTAAATCAATTTCCTTTGCATTTTTTGATCCATCATAAGCCTCTCATGGTTTTCGTAACTCCCACATAGGCTGTTTTACCCTCAAGAGGCTCACCCAATGCAAAAATACTATCACATACGTTCAAGAGGTATTATAAAACTCCCTCATTTAATGAATTTTTAATGATTATTATTGCATATTTTTCATGATTATAACACACCTTTTTCTAGACAATTTACTTTTTAAAAAAAGTCCTAAATGACACCCCTTTGTAGTAAAAATGTGACAATATTGTAAGTTAAAAATATCCAATTGTGGAATCCATGCTATATATACATATATATTGATAGCTGTTTTTCGGCTTTCCGTAATTGCCATAGTGAGTTAACTCACCCTACCAAAATCATCCAAACACTGTGGCTATCCCTACCATTTCACTGTATATAGGTGTGTGTGAGTTAGGGGATTTTTCCCATATCTTCTTAAAAACCCTTAATTAGCTAGTCACACTGGGCTAGTTGAGCCAAAAAAATAAAAAATATAAGTATATTATGGCCCATTTGTGTGTAAATATTTCATTGTATATAGGGCCTAAATAAAAGGATTTTTCATAATTATTTTGGTATTTATTTAAATATTTATACCTATGGTGTGTTATTTATGCTATGTACATTGACTCACCATTACCATATTTTTTCTTACCATTTTGCATACTGTTTATTCCATATAAAAATAATTTCATGCAAGCTTCTCTTATTTTTGGTGTAACTCCATCCCAATAAAAATAAAAAAAACTAGTTTATTTATGTGTATATTTTTTCACTATTGTCATTTTTTCCTTCCTACATCTATTCTCTATTACTCTCATACATTAGACCACCAAAAATATTCATTTTTTTATGGTAGACTTATAATGAGGGAGATTTATTTTGACCCCTTCATATTTTTTCCACCTATATTATTTATATTTGACATGTACATATTTTTTTAGACCCCTCAATATTTGATTTTCTTAGTTGTACTATTCACTTATATCATGATCTCAATAATATCTTAAATTATAGACCTACCAAATAAGGTCAAGGGTATGTGGCATGCATGCATGCACCATGGGGAGCTCACTCTTGGAGGTATTCAAAAGAATCATCCAAAGAAGGACCTCACAAGGACCTTGTGCAGTGGAAAAAACAGTCGGTTTTGATGAATTTTTAAATATCATATGCTCCCCGAATTTGAAAAGGTGATACAAACAAAAGTTGTAGCTCGTGAGCTCAACTTTTACCTCAAATGTTTTCATATTTTTTTGAGCTACGAGCTGTGAGCTATGATTTTATTGGTGGACCCCAGTTTGCCCATGCTATGCAGCCACACTCCCTCTTCCACTTTATCATTTTCCTCTTTCACACACACTTCTCCACTCATCATCCCTACCTCTCTCACCACTCCTCTCTGCACCCTACTCACCTTCTTCTCAACCTTGAATAAAAAGAGAAACCATGGTAAACTCATGTCTCCTACACACACTTCCATTCCAAAATTGACCACCTAGTCTCATTTTTCCTCATCCATATTATCCATATCTATAAAAAAAACCACAAAATTCAGCCACTTCTCTTGAAAGACAACACCATGGTGATTGATTACTCATGTTCACTTATCTTGGCTCTCCCAAGGAAGGTCAAGAACGAAGAAAAAACGTACTGTCAAAGCTAGTGGACCGTCAACAAGCGTCAAAATTGACCCTACTCAAGACACTTGGAGCATCAACATTGTAAGAAATTCATATTTTCTTACCTTAAGAGTTTTTTCTTCCTTATTTGTATCCTACTTGGATGCTCCCATTGTAAATATCCAATTCCATTCGTAAATCAATAAAAATACTAACTCTACTAACTTACTAACACTAACCTACTATGAAAAGTCCTATCACCTCCACTTCTCTCCTCTCTCTCTTCTTCATCTATCCCCACCATTTTCTTGATAATTCCAAGCAAAAAAATTAGATAAGTGCTGAAAATCTAACCCAACCATGGTTAGAGGAGTAACCTTAGCCCTCAAAATTGCTATAAAAGGAGGGTGTAGCTAGCACAAAAAGGGGGAGCCATAAGCAAGAGCACTATGCTATAGCTTGAGAAGCCAAGCTCAACCTCTCTAGAAGGAGCTCTTGAGTGGAAGCTCATTGTCTTATGCATATGCATGTGCATGTTGTATTAGGGGTGATTAGCAAGGGAACTCTATGCCATTGTAAGAGAGAGTGATCATTCAATTGAGAGTAGGAAATCTATCATTTCTCCTACTAGTGTAAGCTCAACATTTGTTGAATCAAGGAGGGTGGATTTGAAGTAAGCTTGGATACTTTTTCTCTCTTCCAACGTGAAGTAATGGACAACAATGATTTGTAAGTGTCTTGGTTTTTTTTTTTTTAAAAGTTGTTGATAGCTTGTCTCTGGGTTTTGTCATCAATTTAGCCATAAATCCCACATACTGTAAGAGGGCGACATGGTGGAGAGGACTCCCCTGGCCTTAAGACAGTGATTGGGGTGGCTTTTTTTGTGATGTGTTGTGGTGTAATTTACTCAAGCTATGTTGAACAAATACTAATCTCACTTTGATTGGTCATGACAGATTTGTAAGAAGGTATTAATGCAACAAGCATCCCCTCCCTCTTCTCTCTCTTTCTTACATATATAATTGTGTTTGCTTGATCATGGCCGATACATTTCAAAGCAGCCCGAGCACTATCTCTCTCTCTCTCTCTACGCGTCCTAGTTCGCATCCAAAACTAGGTGGTGCCCCAAATTTGTGTAGGGTTAGGTTGTGGGTTTGTGTGTGTGTTTGTTTTTTTTCCAACCCCAACCCAATTGAGCAGCACGGGAGCCTAGAAGGGTGCTTAGAGGCCACTCTTCTTGTTGCCCGCCCCGGACCGCTTCAAATTGTTGCCCCCACGGAGGAATGACTTTGTGCTTATTGTTGTTGTATTGCATGAATGCTTGAATTTTAGCATAATCAAGTAGATTATATGAATAATGAAATATTGTGTGACCGAGTTTAATTTCAAGGCAACAAAAATTGATCTAGAATATGGTTTGGATTTGCATAACATAAGAAAGGAAAAGAAAACATTTTCACATAAGAATCTAGAATTCATGTTGAAAGACCTTTCAAAACTTTGTGTAGTTAGTTGATGTCATGAGAGAAAATGATTGTTTGGAACTAATCTTTGTGTGGTTCTAGCATTGAGAGACTATGACACGCTATACCTTTGATGATATCCCAATCTTCTTTGGAAATCTAGAAGAAGATGTTGATGATTTTCTTGTTGATTTTAGAATGGTTTGTCGTATCCTTGGTAAAAGGGATGACATTGAAAAAGGGGATTTTCTATTGCTATGCCTTAGAGGCAACGCTGAGCAATGGTTTTGGAGTATGTCTTCTCAGATTGAAGATGGGTATACCCAAATTTCCAAAGCTTTGAAGACCAGATTCTCTAAATTTCCAACAACGGAGAAAGCATGGGCTTCATTAGGGAGACTTCAACAACATGGTGAAGACTACTATGCTTATGAGGATATTTTCTCTCGTCAATGGGGAGGATATGGGTTTAGTTCTATATTTCCAGATTATGTAAAAATGGAGCAATTTATTTCGGGTTTGTCTCTTTTCCTAAAGACTAAGGTTACTTGTAGTGGACCCTCTACCTTTGAAGAAGCGGTCACTATTGCCCGAAGGAAGTTTCACAAGTACTTCTACATCAAAAATGGTTTCCATCATGCTGGAAGAACCAACCATCATGAAAGTGTTTCTATCAAGGCGTCATCTCCTTTGCCATACGTGTCTCCTTCTACTCCGACAAATGTTGAAGAAGTTACTTACATGCCAACTGATTATTCAAGTGCTAAAGTGTGTGGCCAAGATTCAAATGTGGAATCTCTTTCTTCTACGTTTATCACAAGCATGCAAAAATCGATACAAGATATCTCAAATGGCATTGATGATTCAATAATGGATACATCCAACCTTTTGGTGGAGGATCAATTTCTAGTCCGAGCAGACGAAGCTTTTGTGAAACATGACTCTATGGAGAATGAAGAACTTGAAGGTAGCCTTGATCTTATGGAATGTTCTGAGAGTGTATCTTGTCTAAAAGAAGAGAGTGAAGAAGAAGATGAAATCATAGGTGGGGAGATCATAGACCACATTGATCATAAAGAGATGATTGTGTACATGGAATTCCAACTCCAAAACAAAGTAGAAGAGTATGAGTTGAATCCATGTGAGGATAATCTTCAAGAAGTGTTTGAGGATGTTGAAAAGCATTGGTATGACCCATGTATATTAAGCATGGAGGAACCTATCATGCAAGAAGCCAAAGTTTTCACAAAATCAAACAGTAATCCGTCAACCTTTGGGGTGGTACAATGTGAGGAGTTACAACCTTGCCAAAGGGGGGGCTTAGAAGGGGATGAAGAACATGGGAGAGTAGTTAAAAATAAAATCATAAAAGGAAACTGTCAGAAGGGTATCATTCTCTCCAATGGTGTTTTAGTGGGTGGCTCTTCATTCATGGGACAATCTCTTAGCAAGAAAATCCAAACTTTTGAAGCCCCAATCATCTTTTCATTGGGTTTCACCTCTTCAAAGTCAACTTATCCTCTCTTCACATATACCTTTCATTGGGGGCACCATACCTTCTTAAGTGGAAGAGGACATGAATACTTGGTGATGAACAAATGTTTCCAAACCTTCTACATTTGGTTCTTTGGTGTATGGAGGTCACACATTGTGATGCTTCTGGTTTTCATCATAGATGAAAAACTTATTGATTGCTACATGTGGATAATTCATCAATCAGTACCAAAATCTATTCTCTTCCAATGTGTTGGGAACAATAGAAACCTTCATCTATTATCTACTTATGTGGTAAACTATTTGCAATATCTTCCAATAGCAGTTGGAAGCATGGATCAAGGTTTCCTAAATCATGAAGGTCATAGAATTTTTGACTTGATGAGCCTACCCAGGTTGAATGAATTTTATGAGCTACAGTTCAGGAATTTTCTCATACAAGCTCTTGAAGATCATAGCAGATACATCAACTTTACACAGGAGGAAGAGAAACCAATCTTTTATATCACATTCATAGTGATAGATGCAATGATGGACAACAATAAAATCTACAAGTTTCTTCAACCGAAATCAGTAAGTGATTCCATACCATACATCTCTCTTTGGGAAAGATATTTCAAGATCTTTGATCCTGGGGGGTGCTTATGGAAACTTTCTCAATGGAGGAGGTTTACTCAGTCACTTCATTACATCCTGCTATTGGCTCTGAGAATCTTTCATATCACACAAGGTTTTTTAAATCATACAACAAAGGTTCTTCAAAGATGAGAGTAGACAAAGACAGACGTTACACAATCTACATGTTGTATGGTCGGATAAATGGTACATGAATGTACCATTATTTAAGGGGGGAGCTAATGATAGCCGTTTTTCGGCTTTCCGTAATTGCCATAGTGAGTTAACTCACCCTACCAAAATCATCCAAACACTGTGGCTATCCCTACCATTTCACTGTATATAGGTGTGCGTGAGTTAGGGGACTTTTCCCATATCTTCTTAAAAACCCTTAATTAGCTAGTCACACTGGGCTAGTTGAGCCAAAAAAATAAAAAATATAAGTATATTATGGCCCATTTGTGTGTAAATATTTCATTGTATATAGGGCCTAAATAAAAGGATTTTTCATAATTATTTTGGTATTTATTTAAATATTTATACCTATGGTGTGTTATTTATGCTATGTACATTGACTCACCATTACCATATTTTTTCTTACCATTTTGTATACTCTTTATTCCATATAAATATAATTTCATGCAAGCTTCTCTTATTTTTGGTGTAACTCCATCCCAATAAAAATAAAAAAAACTAGTTTATTTATGTGTATATTTTTTCACTATTGTCATTTTTTCCTTCCTACATCTATTCTCTATTACTCTCATAAATTAGACCACCAAAAATATTCATTTTTTTATGGTAGACTTATAATGAGAGAGATTTATTTTGACCCCTTCATATTTTTTCCACCTATATTATTTATATTTGACATGTACATATTTTTTTAGACCCCTCAATATTTGATTTTCTTAGTTGTACTATTCACTTATATCATGATCTCAATAATATCTTAAATTATAGACCTACCAAATAAGGTCAAGGGTATGTGGCATGCATGCATGCACCATGGGGAGCTCACTCTTGGAGGTATTCAAAAGAATCATCCAAAGAAGGACCTCACAAGGACCTTGTGCAGTGGAAAAAACAGTCGGTTTTGATGAATTTTTAAATATCACATGCTCCCCGACTTTGAAAAGGTGATACAAACAAAAGTTGTAGCTCGTGAGCTCAACTTTTACCTCAAATGTTTTCATATTTTTTTGAGCTACGAGCTGTGAGCTATGATTTTATTGGTGGACCCCAGTTTGCCCATGCTATGCAGCCACACTCCCTCTTCCACTTTATCATTTTCCTCTTTCACACACACTTCTCCACTCATCATCCCTACCTCTCTCACCACTCCTCTCTGCACCCTACTCACCTTCTTCTCAACCTTGAAGAATAAGAGACACCATGGTGAACTCATGTCTCCTACACACACTTCCATTCCAAAATTGACCACCTAGTCTCATTTTTCCTCATCCATATTACCGATATCTATCAAAAAAACCACAAAATTCAGCCTCTTTTCTTGAAAGACATCATCATGGTGATTGATTACTCATGTTCACTTATCTTGGCTCTCCCAAGGAAGGTCAAGAATGGAGAAAAAACGTACTGTCTAAGCTAGTGGACCGTCAACAAGCGTCAGAATTGACCCTACTCAAGACACTTGGAGCATCAACATTGTAAGAAATTCATATTTTCTTACCTTAAGAGTTTTTTCTTCCTTATTTGTATCCTACATGGATGCTCCCATTGTAAATATCCAATTCCATTTGTAAATCAATAAAAATACTAACTCTACTAACTTACTAACACTAACCTACTATGAAAAGTCCTATCACCTCCACTTCTCTCCTCTCTCTCTTCTTCATCTATCCCCACCATTTTCTTGATAAATTCAAGCAAAAAAATTAGATAAGTGCTGAAAATCTAACCCAACCATGGTTAGAGGAGTAACCCTAGCCCTCAAAATTGCTATAAAAGGAGGGTGTAGCTAGCACAAAAAGGGGGAGCCATAAGCAAGAGCACTATGCTATAGCTTGAGAAGCCAAGCTCAACCTCTCTAGAAGGAGCTCTTGAGTGGAAGCTCATTGTCTTATGCATATGCATGTGTTGTATTAGGGGTGATTAGCAAGGGAACTCTATGCCATTGTAAGAGAGAGTGATCATTCAATTGAGAGTAGGAAATCTATCATTTCTCCTACTAGTGTAAGCTCAACATTTGTTGAATCAAGGAGGGTGGATTTGAAGTAAGCTTGGATACTTTTTCTCTCTTCCAACGTGAAGTAATGGACAACAATGATTTGTAAGTGTCTTGGTTTTTTTTAAATTTAAAGTTGTTGATAGCTTGTCTCTGGGTTTTGTCATGATCAATTTAGCCATAAATCCCACATACTGTAAGAGGGCGACAGGGTGGAGAGGACTCCCCTGGCCTTAAGACAGTGATTGGGGTGGCTTTTTTTGTGATGTGTTGTGGTGTAATTTACTCAAGCTATGTTGAACAAATACTAATCTCACTTTGATTGGTCATGACAGATTTGTAAGAAGGTATTAATGCAACAAGCATCCCCTCCCTCTTCTCTCTCTTTCTTACATATATAATTGTGTTTGCTTGATCATGGACGATACATTTCAAAGCAGCCCGAGCACTATCTCTCTCTCTCTCTCTCTCTCTCTCTCTCTCTCTCTCTCTCTCTCTCTCTCTACGCGTCCGAGTTCGCATCCAAAACTAGGTGGTGTCCCAAATTTGTGTAGGGTTAGGTTGTGGGTTTGTGTGTGTGTGTGTGTTTTTTTTTTCCAACCCCAACCCAATTGAGCAGCACGGGAGCCTAGAAGGGTGCTTAGAGGCCACTCTTCTTGTTGCCCGCCCCCGACCGCCTGAATATTATAGGTGACCACCAAGGGTGTACACCAATATTCCTATCCCAAAGCGTGTGTCTCTTGTAGTGAGATGGAACTTTGATTGCATCACTTTTTTTCTCATCTTCAGATTCCATCTCTTCTGTCTAGACTCCCTAGAGTGCTCACTTAAGTTCTTGCTACTTCACTTTTGTCTCTCATTTGGACAGTCTTACTTTTATTTCTTCCTTGTCTCTTTTTTTTTTGTCTTTGTTGTGGGACACATGTTTCTTTTTTCTTGTTCTTTTTTTTCCATAGTTTTTTTAACCTTTTTGGGGTCAATAGATACTCTTGTCTCAGAAACTACATGGCCTAAGTAATCAATTTGTTTTTTCAATGAAAAAAATGTCTTTTTAGGGTTAGTACACAATTCATGTTCACGAAGTAATTCAAAGATAACATGCAAATAATCTTTATGTTCTTGTTCTTTTTGACTAAAAACTAAGAACAAGGGTGAATTAGATATTCAAAAAAGTTTAAAGTTTTTTTTGTGTGTATTGCCTATTGATGTAAAGGGCTATGCCTATATGGGGATTTGTGTGTGGGTTGTGAACTTGGAAATATTTTAATTTAGTGATCTAAGTCGGGGATAATAATTTTGTAAGCTTTTAATTTAGAGCTTTTGGCACCAATTTAGATCTTTTTCAATTATGAGCTCAATTGGGCTTATTGTACACACAAGAATTCTCCCAAACGTACAGCCTTTTGACATTATTCTAGTTCGTATTGATGTTCTAAGTTGCATGCAAAGTTATATTCAATAGTAAGTTTTTTGGATTCTATCCCACAAAATAAGCTTTTTATGTACTTGTTTTTTATACATGAGTGTCTTTTCTCTGGTATAACTTTAAGCCTTTCTCCTCATAGAGAAGGGTGAGAGCTACTTGCTTCGCTAATCTAGATCGAGCCACTTGGAGTGAAAGTGCATCAAGTCTTGGCGAGATAGGGAACATTAACTTTGAGATCTTATTTTCTTAGTGTATGTGAATGCTACATCCTAGCTTTCTTTAAATGTATCCAATTACTCTAATGAATTCCTAGATATTACTCATTTAGAGACATGATATGGGAAATTAGTACTACTATAAAATACACACTCAAAGGAAAACCTTTCTACCTCACAATTTCTAGCTAGAACGAGAAGCCGTAATAGAAAACAAAGCTCTATAAAAGAATCCAAAAAAACAACCGTACAATAATAATGTTGTCAAAATAAATATACCTTTCATCCATTAGATCTCAATGACTATAGGATTTGAGAGCATAATGATAAATATGACTATATTTGGGAAGATATCCTATATTTTCACCCAATTAAAAAAGATTCTAGAGATTTCTTTGCCAACTCTTGTTGGCATATCCTTCTATAGATAGGCTAGTCCATACACTTCATCTAGAAAGAAACCCCTATTGTCTCTCTCTCTCTCTCTCTCTCTCTCTCTCTCTCTCTCTCTCTCTCTCTCTCTCTCCAACAAGAATTAAATTCCAAACTATAGAGCTTTAAATACACTTGAGCACACTTATTGTTGTTGTACCTAGTCTATAAATTGTTGATCCCATCAAGCCTTATGTTATAGAAACCTCTTATCCTCACACCAAATCAATGCTAAAAAAGGAGTAGCATAGAGAAAATGTGTCTATCATGTGCTTAGGGCTCCCCTTTACCCTATTAAGATTTTGAAGGCTACAAGATTTTGGGATGACATAACTAAATATGCTTTTCAAGTATATATGACTAGGGTTGATACATGATAGGCATTTCCCTTGTTTTTGGGTATTTTTGCTTGTTGTTTTATGGGTCACGGATATTTCTATCTTCGATTGGGTATTCATACTACAAACTCGAACATGTAGGCACCTAACTGCCACGAGCATCAAACTTCAAAGATGGCATCACTTATTTAAAAGGATAATCCTAATCATTTTTTTCATTTTTATTTTTAGTTACATTATAACTAAGAAAACTCTATTGAAGTAACTAAATCCAAACAAAAAATTATGAGCATTGTACGTAACTATAAATAAGAGCTTTGAATCCTCCAATTTGAACTATTTTACTCTAAACTCAGATATCAAGACACCAAAACAAATGTTGTAGAATCGATAAGAATCTTGTGACACATGGCATGTTAAGAGCTTCAATTCATCACAATTTCTCTCGAAGGTATTCAATATTGTCGCATCCCACTCATTATGACCTAGGCACAACTGTTTGAACACAAAGGTTGGAGTTCAATCCATTGTTGTTGGTCGGATCATGGACAAAATGTGTTCCATGGTTCATTATCTTGGAGAATTATTTTTGGACATGATGTGTTCACAATTCACGATGGGGATTCTTGGATGTAGTGTGGTCCATAGGCTCCATCTTTCTAAAAGGCAACCGATGCTGAAGATGGCACTCTTCTAAGGTACAAAGTTGAGAGTAGCAAATAGAAGTAGTATCTAGCACGACTGCTGCTGCTGGGGTGTCCATGGTAGCTTCTTCATTAACTTGGTCTCACTATTTATGTCCTCTATGAGCTACAGAAAGGGTGTTAGAGTTTTGGCATCTTAAGTGAACTGCCCAATGTGATCCCATTATTCATTTTTGGTCTTTAGGTATTTATTTTACTTATTTATCAAGGTCTGGCCGGTATGGCAATTTATTGAGGTTGCTATATATGGAACCCCTTGCCTACATTGTATCACACACTCAGCTACTCATTGAGACTCTCTCTCTCTCTCTCTCTCTCTCTCTCTCTCTCTCTCTCTCTCTCTCTCTCTCTCTCTCTCTCTCTCTCTCTCTCTCTCTCATGGGTCTCGACGCTTCCGCATTGTCAACTTTGGCATCTGCTAGTCAAATGAGGTTGTTGGTAGGAGCAGTTGAGGTTGACTAGAGTGAGATGTGGTAGACTTCGAAATGGTTAACTATGCATCTATTGCATTTGGGTCTAGAAAATAGTTCAAAAGTCTTACAAACCGTGTTTGGAAGCACCTTACATAATTTCTTTTCGTAAGTTCTCCAAAAGGATAATTTGAAAAAGTAAAGAGCTAATTTCATATATTTTTACACTATTTTTCTCAAAATCTAAACGCAAATTACCTCTTCCTCTTACTATCAAGCGGAAATTTTCAATTTCAAAGCGAACCAATCGTAACTTACGACAAATTTTTCCCAAACTCTACATGCAAATAATCAAAATTATATTAAAGAACCAAAGTGTAGCATAATACCGGTACCACCTATAAATTTCAAAACTATCCTGTGATTTAAGTTCAAAGGTGAGAATACAAACAAAATTAGGTGTAAAGACCTTCAAATATATCAATTTACATCTAAATTTTTTCACATGGAGGTATTTATTAACTTCACTGCCTAATAATGTTCATATAAAATTTAAAGAGTTTGTGTCTTCCAGTGTAAGTTTGGAGGGTCCTCCATCATTTCTACAAACATCATCACCCCCTCTTCCCTCTCACAAGAAGTTTTGGACAAATTCTCACAATAATTCCCACATTGTGACTTACCTCAACATCATGAGCTTTTGTGAGGGATGCACTGCATATCTAGCTAGGTATGATTGGGGGTTGGGGACTGTTGCCCTGATGGTCCCCGCCCCCAATCGCACCTAGCTAGGTATGTGGTGCCTCTTGAGCTTCTGCTCAAGATGTTATGTATTGTATGAAAAAGACTCCATTTTCCTACATGAGAATATTTCTAAATCTTCTTGTGGAAGTGGAGTGATTAAAAACAACCTGAATTAGGATTCCATACAACTTAGCATCAAAGTTGAGCATAGAGCTTAATTCTAAGATCACGACAATTAAGAGCTTACCTAATCACTCGAGAGGCAACATGAGTGAGAATAGAATTCGAAGGTTAAAAAATCCTTTTGAGATCTATTGGAAAGGAGGAGGGGCGTCCATCATAAAACACAGATGCATCTGAGGTCTGCAACCATGCTATTATTTGAGTAAGTTCAAACCACTTAGCTCAGGATGTGGGAAGTGATAGGCACAGGGATGTAAGATGAAGTAATTTGATATCAAAAGGTAAGCAACATGCATGATATGAAATGGGCTTTTGACGTGGATTCACATGGATAGTCCTTACCAAGCTTGTAGGTCATGTTCTTCGTGGACAAGCATTCGTTATATCAAATGAATCAATACCATTGCTAGTACATTTTCCTATAATGAATTGTTGCAACCAAAATAGGCCACTTAGTCATCTCTTCTGAGCAAGTACAATGAATACTCCATAAGCAGAGAGATTAGCGGCTTCACAATGAGAGTCTTTCATGAAGAAATTACCAATTGAGTCCTTCAGAAACTTTTTGAGAGGGGACACTAATGAGAGGATGGGAAAGAGAGAGTGTGACTCACTACTTAATTTCTATCTTTATAGACATAGGAGCTAAATTCCTAGGTATAGAATTCACATCATCAATTGACAACATATGATTCTGATGGTATAAGGTGTTATATTTCCCTATTCTGCCTATGATGTTTCACTAGGGCTATTAGAACTTGTCTCGTGATCTATCTGCAGAGCACAGTGACTCAAAAAGCCGAAAGTTCCTTCACCACAAGCAGATAGCATAAAAAAAGAACTAGTACAACTGCAATAAAACACGAAGCACGCCACTACCTTGATGCCCATTTCCCACCAAAAACGAATGATAGCCTTGATGAAGCAAGAATCATTAATGAAGGGGTGTAAGATGAAGTAATTTGATGTCAAAAGGTAAGCATTAATGAAGGGGTGTAAGATGAAGTAATTTCATATCAAAATGATATGAAAGTATATAGAGCATTTGATAAATTTAGAGTGAACTTAGAAGCTTGTGTATGGGATGAGCCACCCAAATGATCCCTTAGCATCAATGCGATATGTATAAGGCCCATGTGAGACGCATCCGAATGGACAAGGTTCTTGCTGAGGTGGGCGACTGCATCCTCTCCAGTCCGTCCGTCAAATTCTCCTCCTCTGCCTCGTCGTCATTCTCCTTCGATTGTGCCCACTCCTCTTCCTCCTGTAATTGCGCCTCCACCTTGTTTCATCTGTCCATGCCACTTCATGTACTCGTTCTGCTTCGCCATCCTTAAGGCACATCCTCTCCAGGCCTTCCCTTAGTTGCTCCTGCTTTGTGACAATATGAAGAGGATGATTCTATGTTGGAAGGGGATTTTCTTTGCTACGGGCTTCGCTTGATATTTCCCTGGCAGTACATGCGGCCCTCCACGACAAACGTAGCATGATCGTATCTGATCAAATGAAGGCGACAAGTTGAAGTTGCATAACCAATCAAAACACCAAATTTCTGAAGACGCTACAAACTCACGCAGCTTGTCTGCAAGCTCCTTGTCTGTGCTTCTTGACTGAAGGCGGAGACGAAGTGGCTGCAGCTTGAGGGCAAAGAGAAAGTGTCTGCAGCCTTTGGAGTGGACATGCCAAGCTCGATGGAATATGCCATTCTGGCAGCGAGCATTCTTAAGAGCCCTTTGTCTTGCTTGTCTACACGCTCCTTGTCTGCGCTTCATAGTCATATATGGTATTATTTGTAGCTTAAGCTCACTATCCGTCCGCGCGCGAGCAGACGAACAGTGAGCTAAAACTATCAAAAAAAAAAAAAAAAAGTAGGTGTAGATTCACATGAACGCAGATAATTTTCTCTAGGCTTAGCCTTGAGCTAGTTGGAAACTCGCAAAAGTCAATTGAGAAAGGAGGAAATCCGGATTCCACTTGAATTAACACTATACTTTTACATATTTATACAATTTTCTTGCAAAATTCAAGTGGAATTTGGTTTTCCTCCGCTCTGCGTGCTCATTGCCCTAGTTTATTCTTCTAGCATTTGAACCTACTAGAAGCCCATTATAGGCGACAAATAAGAAATGTAGTAGGGGAGGAACAATTTTTTTAAAGGGAGAATCTCAAGAGATCCGTGTTGTGAAAAGAAAAGGGAATGGATGACAAGTGGCAAGGGAAAGGCAGCATGGGAGCCAGGTGTGTGTCTCTAGGGGGGGGTGTGGGGGGGGGGGGGGGGGGGGGGGGGGGGGGGGGTGTGAAAGGCTGAGGTGACATGCGTTGGTCACGACAAGTGATCCAGGGCCGTGGCCCAAGGGGGGAGGAGGCAACTTAGTTTGGAGGTTTGTGTGTGTATGTGTGTGTGTGTGTGTCTTGTTGTGGTGCTTGATGATAGGGGCATCACTGAATTAGTAATATATGCAGCAAAGAAGAATATTCTTGGGAGAAATGTGTGTCACACACTACTTGGGAGAAATGCGATCGGCTGTTTAAGAATGGGCAGGAATCCTCGTTGCTTGTGAGAGATTGTCAGACGACATGTTGGGCACCAGACGAGGGGTGCAAGGTAAGATGGCCATAAGGTGGAGGTGGGATTAATGGGGAGGAGAGAGTGGAATCTCAGAATATTCCTACTAATAAAATTGAAATTGATCGAGTAAGTATTTCCTGTAGTTTTTGAGTTGGCATCATACAAAAAGGTTATCTCCCCAAAAGCTAGTAGCCCTTCCTTAATCAACCACAATTTGTGACACACACATCCATTTTGCTAAGGTTTGATGAGAATGAGAGAGAGAGAGAGAGAGAGAGAGAGAGAGAGAGAGAGAGAGGATTAGGCCAAATTACTTACGTATGATAAACATGATCGGGATGTAATTTTTTTGTAGGCTGATTATTAGGAAAATTTCTTTGAACTCAATAGAAAGGTAGGTTTGTAGCCCTTTTTCCTACCATGGGATCAAATGGTTTCACGTGTACAAGAAAAAAGGTTAGTTTGTTTGATAACATTGATTTCTGGGTAAAACCCCCCCTCTGAACGCACTGGTGCAGTCAGATTTTCAAAATTTTTTCTTAGGATGGTGCTGGAGACCTCATACCCATATAAAGTCTATTGTCTCAGATTGCAGATTAGTTTCTATTCTAAGCTCCCATTAGCATTAGGAACATGTACATGTGTTACAACAAAATTTAAAGCTCAAAAGTGCTCACAAACACAAGTTTTTTTCTTTTTCAATCACAACCACTCTATGTTTTGGGTTTTGGTCCCCAAATCTATGCCAAAACTCCCCACTCAAGGTGTTCCTAGGGTAAATGATGCCCAAGTTGATAATTTTATTTTTTTAACTCAATATGCTCTTGCTACCTGCCTTCATATTTAAGTTGGTGGCCACATTGGCCACAATATATTAGGAATGTTTGAAGTGAAGAGATCAATCAAGCAAGGTTGCGTGCTTATCCCTACTACCCTTTGCATCTGGTTCACATCCACTTGTATCTTTACATCTTTGTCTCATCTATTTTGAAAATGAGCAAATGTGACTGGAAAATTTTTTTACAACTTATTAAGTAGCTCCTATGAAAAAATAACATAAGAAACACAGCTTGATGGTAGTGGGGTGAAATGGGAATGGGTGGTAAGACCCTGGGACCTATGTGGCATTGGGATATTGAACTCAAAACTACATGCAAATTAAGTCATGTGTACAAACCTAGTAGTATCCTTAGAAAATCAAAGGCAAGATAAAGTAGAACCCTTCTCTCAGAATTGCTAAATTTTTTGAGAAAATTCTAGCTCCAATCAGGACTTTTTGAAAGCTAGGGGGGTTCCATGGGAGGGACACTCAGAAAAAGCAACAAAGTGGTATCATCACTAGAATGGAGATAAGCCTTCAAATACTTCAAAGGGATATCTAAGTTATGAGGAGGATCCTTGAATACCTTTTGGAGGGAACTTGGTGAGTAACAAAGGTATCTTTAAGCTGCAACATTTCTCGAATGACGACAATTGCTGCTTGAAGGATGTGGACTAATTTGTGGTGCAACATAGTTTGAATCTAAAATGAAAGGATAATGATTAATAATTTCTTAATAATTATGTGCAATTTATAATGCGGAATGGATCACTCAACTCATCAAATTGTGGAGGGTTAATTGGTCAGAAGAGAAGCTGTGGCTAAAAAGTATGAACAACATTTGGAAAGTAAAATATGGGCAAGTTCAATGAAGATAATCACTTTGAAGGTGTTGTGGGGCCTATCCATACTAGGAATATTATTTCTACCAAAGGGATTGGGACAAACACTTTGCTGTGTGTGCAAAGTAGCTTTGGAGGATCCCTTACATCTATTTAAAAATTGTCCTTCTTCACATGGTCAATCTGCAAATGGGTACAAAGGAAATGGAAGTTACTCTTCTTTAGGAATGGTTGGTTTTGAGAGGGAGACAATTTCAGCACCAAGCAATGCTTGTGTGCACACAAATAGTGAGATACTACTATCTAAACCTTTGTGTCTTTGGGAGAATCCTTGTGGTAGCTCAGTTCAATGATATCATGCCTGACCGTAATGAGATTATATATTTAATAGGGTGAAGAGGTTCTGAGAGGGAGATGATTTCAGCACCAAGCAATGCTTGTGTGCACACAAATAGTGAGATACTGCTATCTGAACCTTTGTGTCTGTGGGAGAATCCTTGTGGTAGCTCAGTTCAATGATATCATGCATGGAAACAATATGAGATTATATATTTAATAGGGTCAAGAGGTTCTGAGAGGGAGACGATTTTAGCACCAAGCAATGCTTGTGTGCACCCCTCAAGGGCCTCTATTCACTTGGTTTTGACCCCTTCATACTCTTAAATAGTACCTATCAATCACTATCAAGTACGATCCTTTCGAATTTGAATTGCGAGTACTTTATAGAAAGGTGATTGATGCTTGTGCAAGATGAACACGTACAAGTAATTCACTTTATAGGATAGCAACATTGGGTCATAAAAAGGCGTTCCGCACTTGCAAGATGTCACTATCAAGCGCCTTACTTTTCTAGTGATAGTGACAATTTCACCAAAATGTTTTTCATGGACATTTTCAAAATGAGAAAAAAGACTTTTTCTACGTAACATTAGCCTTCTTCTATTGGCTAAGGACCATTCTCTCACTAGAGTTAAACGCTAATGCTACTAGTTTGATCATTCTCACCTTCTCTACTTTCTTGTGAGTTATTCTCTTTGTAGATAAAGCAAAGTAGAAGAGTTAAAGCAGTTCAAAGAAGGGAGTGTATTGTTGTACATTTTTAAATGGAGGAGGTCTCCTAATTGTGCACATCTAGAAATGAATTCCTTTTTCTATTTTTTCTTTATCTACCTTGTTTTTTGAGTTGTGATCATGCAAACCATCTCTTAAGACATTGACTTGTACTTGAATTGAGTGGAGTTACTATTAAAGTAAGTATTTAATTTTTTATATAAACCTATGTCAATTTTGTACTATTGTACATTTTTCAAATGGAGGAGATTCCCTAGGTATGTACATCTAGCAATGCATTTCTTTTTCAATATTGTCTTTATCAAAAGATGCATGCTTGGTTATGTTGCTCAGACCAAAAGAATCTTACGTTGGTTTTCCACGTCTACATTGTTCTCTAGTTTCATAGGACATTTTCACAACTCCTTCCATAGATGCAATTGTTTCTCTACCCTATCTTGATTCTCATTCAAGTTTTCATTGCAATGACTACTCTTGGGCTTTCATAGGAATCACCGTACATTTGATCTACTCTTTAGAGCTTGTTCTAAAAATTCATGTCACCTTTTCTTGGATTCTATTAAGAAATTCTCTCCATAGCATCCGATAGAGTTGATCAAATCTTCTACTCTCTTTAAGCCCTCCTCTGATCTCTCTATTAAATTCATAGTGAACCCAAAATCTATGTGGAGGTGGAGAAAATGATTGAAAATATGAATGAATGCATGAAACATGCAGAGATGAACACTAGGAAGTGATAATTGACGAATGATTGCTTTCCACAAGGAATGTCTAGAGACCCAATCCGACTCCGTTAGCATTGGAAAAGAGACTACGTGTCAATCTCTTTCTGTATCAACCAATTCATCATCTTTCTCTTGATCCATACCATGATCATATTTGTGTGCTAAGCCTTTTTGGTGGGAGTAGCATGCACTTTATGGTCTTCCCGAATGCCACTCAAGCATTGATGATGTGTGTCAATGGATTCATTGAAAATATCCATTGTATCACTTCATGTGTCTCCTTGGAACCTCAATTGGCTCAAGTGACCATATTATTATTTTGACTTTACATTGAAATATTAATTATGAATCACCACCTCAGAAGATGTTCTCTTTGCACAATAGAAAGCCTCATTCATTAAGATGACATTCTTTCCAGCCCACGGCCTGTCACAATTCGACATTGATCCAATTTGAGGGCAAAAATCAAATTGCTCTCAAGCACTACAAAATAAGGACAAGACCAATAATTTACAATCAATTAAAAGACACATCATGATAAAAACTAACTACGAAACAAATATATATATATAAACCTTCACTAGGAAGACCATAGAAGCTAATAATAGCTAGTTGACATTCTTGCAAACCAATAAAAATATTTTTGAGTCTTGTATAAGGAGAAGCTTTATCCATGAAAACTCCTTGAACCCTTGAAGATCCATTGCATGATCGATATCTCTTCCTTGCACAAGATTCATGCATAGATTTGAAACTCTACCTTGCATGTATATTCAATATGCATGTACTCACCTATATGAAGCACTATGTTTGTGTCACTAACCTTCTTTGCAAGGGGACGTTACAATGCACAATAAATAAGTTCTTAATGAACAAACCTTACAAGGCTATACAAGCTCTTAAATTCTCTAAAGTAATGTTATGAGCTAAAGAAATACTAAAAAATGATTAATACATGTTATTATGAGCTAAGCACAATTCCTTTAATCATAATCGTAATAGTTTTAAACCTTTATGAACAGATCTTAAAAATTGCTTCTTTCAATGTAAGACTATATATATGTTCTATTGATTCAAATAAGAAAACCTTTTACACCTTAATTTTCAAAAAACACCTTCTTTACATGTAAGGCTATATATGTCTTTAGATCAAATAAGTAAAAAAAAATCATCTAAGCTCTATTTTGTATCCTCTACTAAAAGGTGCTCATGGATACAACAGCTCATGCTATTTCTACTCTAAGATATATAGAAGGTTCAAATAGAGAAAGGTAAAGAACATACTTCCACGTAATCTTGTAATTAATGAGAAAAACCATGACTAGTTAAATTTCATATCTCCTATTGTCTCGCTTTAAGGAAAATCCAATACTACCAAAATTCCCAAATAGCCAAACCCCTTGGTTTCCCTCCATCCTTGTAAAACTAGCATTTGACACCACAACACAGGTTTGGTCATAAACCGTGCTACCTTCTATGGTCCTACTTTGATGGCCATCACTCAATTTTCTCTTGCACATTCATCCTTTCCCTACTTCTACATGGCCATGGTCTCCTCCTCCCTTCCATTTTTAGCCACTTGCCGCTTCCCCCTCATGCCCCACTAATATGTCAAGCTGCACTTGGATGCATTCTCATATAATCACACTTCTCCACTATCTCCTACCCCAATGTTTGTGCCATGACCTTGGTAAATCTTCCTCTTGTGCTCCACATCAAACCCACCACTATCCGTTTTTGGCAAGTTGTCCATCTCTTTAATTTTCTATTGCTTCATTCTATTGCCTAGTTACTACCTTAACGACACTTTCACCATTATCATCACCATCAACTCACCATTATTGTCACCATCAACTCTACATGGCCAACATCTGCGTCTCATTACCATAATGACCTATCTTGCTTGCAAAAGCACACACAAAATCAAGCAGATGCGAAGATGAAAAAGCCAAAAAATGTCATGGGCATGGAAGAGGAGGGTGAATGTAGAAAACAAGACACACACACACACACACACACACACACACACACACGCACACATACATATATACATACATACATACATACACACACACACACACACACACACACACACATACATATATACATATATATATATATATATATATACATATATGTATATATATATATACATATATGTATATATATATATACATATATGTATATATATATATACATATATGTATATATATATATACATATATGTATATATATATATACATATATGTATATATATATATACATATATGTATATATATATATACATATATGTATATATATATATACATATATGTATATATATATATATATATATATATATATCTATACTATATATTAAGGAGATTGGTTTTCCAGTGCCACGTGTCGCAATTTGCTTTATCCGGTAGTGTGGCCCTGCATCTCCGGCTACAGTGAGGACAGTGCGCATGAGGGGGGGGGGGAGAGAGAGAGAGGCAGTTGAAGGCCGCCGGCCACACTAGTATACATATAAAGAAGTGAAAAATGAAAAGGATGGGGTAGGTGTCGTGGCACTAGGAGGCAACCATTATCCCCACGATGCATGAGGATGGCAGCTGGTGTAGATGAAAGGGGGGAATGTGGTAGGCGAAGGGGCAGGGAATGATGGAGCCATATGGTCTCGCTTGCAGGGCACAGAGGATACTTGGCTGAGGCCGGGCATGTCCGCATGTGACAAGATTTGGAGGGGGTGGTCAAGATCGATCTCTCTCTCTCTCTCTCTCTCTCTCTCTCTCTCTCTCTCTGTGAGGACGATGCAGGGTTGTATGCGAGGCCGAGGCAGAGGGTGTGCGTATGCAGCCAAGATTGGGGGGAGGGGGGACCCGAGAGCTTTGTGCAGCATTTTGACATGGTGCGGCGAGCTGCAGGAACTGGTCTATCGTGACTCTAATGACAGAACAAAAACCAGGGTGGTCGCGCGAGAGAGTGTTGGAGACGACGGGCACGACCGTGGGGATACACAGGGGGAGGGGGAGGGATGAAATTTTAAATTTTTAGAATCTCGAAGAGATTCCGCGTAATGGGTGCATGCATATAATTTAGTGGTAACTGTTTAATTAAGCTTATAAATACAGATATTTGCTACCCAATGTACATGTTGAAGGGTGGATTAAAAAAAGGGGAGACCCTTAAGAATGTGCACACGAATGAAGTATGATTTATATTATAATTGAATTAAACAAAAACAACAAAATTAATGGAAATTGGATGTCTTTGACATTTATTTCAAATAATCTTTGGAGCAATCAATTGAACACCTCAAAAGAGACAAGAGATAACGATGTGTGTCTAAGAGAAAATTCTTATTTATACATAGTAATAGTTAGTAATCGTTTCTGCAAAAGAGTATAATACTTCTATTCACCTCATCATAGGTTAAAGCACTAGGTTGAAAGATCGAGTATCATATAAGATCAAACAAAAACGTGGAGGGTAACGACAATCTCCATGTGGACGAGTTTGGTTCGGTCGGGGAGGTAGACTGCGGGATGTGGATGGATATTTAACATTGAATGAAAATTAAGAAATGAAATATTGATTAGGAAGTAGGAGAGGTGTCAAAGGTGTTAAAAATTGATGGTTACAAGAGTGAGATGACGAAGGATTATATTGAAAGGACCATGAATTGTGGCTAACCAGAGGGTAGATGCATAATGTGGAGAGAGAGAGAGAGAGAGAGAGAGAGAGAGAGAGATTGGACAATGGTTGCATCACTTCTAGATGGAGAATTCTTAATATTTCAAATGAGCATACTACACCATCACGTAAAGATGATCCTCTTCAAAATGATAGTATGGTGTGTGTCTGTATGCGAGAGAGAGAGAGAGAGAGAGAGAGATCTGTCGAGCTAACAGGGGTTACAAAGGAGGTGGTGGCAAAGGGGGGAACACTGGTGTAATAAGGGTGGAAGACAACTAGGTTACTAATAAACAACGGGAATATTCTAGGAGTATCTGTCGAGAATGTCGCGAACTTCGAAGGCAGTACGGGACTGCACAACGATGTCGTACAGGTGAATGGGCTTCAAGTTGTGGAACTCCACAGTCGGTAGGGTTAGGAGATAGGGCCCGTTCTCGCGGCGGTAGTACTGCCGCAGCAGCGGGTCCCGCGTAGGGCAGCGCTCCCACCCGAGCTCGAACAGCTTACTCTCCAGCGCCTCGTAGGAGCTGATCACCTCGTTGGTGGCCCTGTACACCAGCATCTTCCTGGGCGGCGCCCACCCAGCCTCCCCCCGGTAGTTACACCCTCCCCCAGTTCCACCTCCCTTCTCCAGCGCCGCCTCCCTCTTTGGATTCCTCACTAGACTGAACACGCCGTTTCTGAACACCCACACCCCGGCCATGGGCGGCCGGCTAGCCCGCCCGCCGGCCCGTCAGTGCGTGGCCCTCTCTTCTTTCTCTCACAAGCTCGCCATTAAACCTGCAGCCCCTTCGCTCTCTCCTCCTCAGAAGTTCCTAACCATTGATCAACCTGCTCCTGCTCTCCTCTTTTCCCTTGGATTCTCCACTCATGCAGCGCCTGCAGCAGCCGTCGACACCTGAAGGCAGCTTGCCCGTCCCTACTCTCTTTCAGTTAACTCGTCTGCAGTTCTCCCTTAACACCCTCATAAATCTGCAAATTGTCTTTGCTCATGCATCTGATCTAGATCGCCATTAAAGCCGCAGCTACAGGCGGAGCTAGTACCCTGCTGCTGCGGCGCTCGAGCCGCCTCCACAAATATATGTGCGAAAAGCTTAACAAGAAGCACCCTCGCTCTAAGATCAGTTATGAATAGGAAAGCGGTTACCGCAACGAGACCAGTGCACGCATCGTGCTCGCATTTTATACCCTCTAGGACCCTAAGCTCTAACGGTGGCTGCTTATATTAAGTCTTACTTTGAGAAAGGAAAAATCTTTGCTAACACAACAAATCAGACGTACGAAAGAGAGCAGTCCCACGCTCTGCTATGGATTCAAATCTACAAATACAAAGGTAACCACTGTTCACGAGAACCATCCAGTAAATTCTCTAGGAGTTATCGTAATTAGAGCTTTCACATAACCATCTAGAAGACATTGGGGTTTCGATGCAGCTCATCGTAGGGTATTGTATGAGTGTGACTGAAGGGGGTTATACACTAGAAAAACATGCATTTTTTACAATGCATGGTCCTGTATATTGGGGTAAGTAAGGAAAATGTGGTGTATGCAAATAACATGTCCTTAAAATGATGAAATAATTTATTATAACATACTTCATAGAAGATGAAAAAGACCCGAGAGGTTAGTGTGTACGCCTTAACAAAATGAAATTATATCCATTGTTACAAGTTTTCCACTACCCGCGGAATTTATTTGTCTAGCCAATAGTGCCTAATTTGCAAAGGTTTTCTTATTATATAACCGCAAAGCCAAATCTTTCCCCTTGATTTGCTAACCGCTAGTGAGATATAAGAGTTGCAAACCATAGCTTATTATCTGCTAACCATGGTATTTCCTTGCTAGTGACCAGATCCTGTTGCTAGCCATGAGTTCTATCTCACAAGAAGATTTCTATCAGTAACTTTCTTCTCAAGGGACCATGACTTTCAATAGTGATCAAACAAGTTTACCTTAAGCCAGACAATACTTTTATCAAGTAGCTCTTTAAACTTGACTTAGAAAGCACATGCTTGCCTCTCGTGATAAAAATCATATTCTTTGTTGTTTTGATGACATCCTAGAGTTCCCATACTGAGGTCAACTTATGTATGACTAATACAAAAATTGACAATTTTACTTACGACGGTAGGTGCGAGTGCAACAACGGCTTGTGGTTCAGGATGGCTATCAAGAGTTTCGTTCACTCGTATTGCAAGTTGAGGGTTCCCTTGAGCTTTAGGCACATTATTGCAACTTTGCATTTTTGTTCTTGGTGGCGCATCTCTCATGTACTATATACACAGAAAAAGCAATAGAGTATAATACTGGAACTAACCAAAACCATTTTAATAATAGTAGCAATAAGGTGGTAAACGAATGAACTCGTAGGAAAATATGTATGGATATGACTTTAGTGCAAGTATTCTACATCTATATGCTTGGGAACACACCATAGAGCAGATACCGCCATGAGGAGAAAGAAAAACCATGCTTCATATACCACTTTTGAATGATTGAGAAGGGGAAATTAATTAAGGAAGAGTAAAAAGAGTAACTAAGGGTGATTGAGGTAAATAAAATCACAAAAAAAACAAGGGATTTTATCGCCTAACACTAGTTTTGTAATCTAGCACTCAAGTGTCTTGCCAAAATCCACTACGAACTTTTTAAATCACTAGCCCAAGATTCAAGCTGAGACCCACATTTTTTATTTTGACAAGATCGCCTCAATTGCCCATTTTTAAAGAAATTTTATGTCGTAAATTGACCCTCTTGCTTGCATGGCTATGGTGTCTAGAGCATGGGAGAGGGAAGAAATTGGCCACTTTGGTTGGCCTTTTGGAGCAAAAGCTCAAAATCTGGGCCAGATTTAAAATTACTATTTGTATATGAACACCTCTATGTGTATGTGAGCGGAATGAGCATGCAAAGACAAAAATAGATGCTAAAATCTGCATTTTCCCATAGAGAATACAATGCTACCAATCTAATTAACAGAACCCATGCACACACATCTCTACTGACCCAATCAGCTATGGTGTGCCCTCGTATGCTTACTGGCCTACCTTCAAATGCTTTTTGCAACAATTTAGATGTATCAAAAGCTCCTATTTCTTGCATAACCTTTCATGCTTGATTGAGAAAGAGAAGCCCATCCTCATGACTGGCAAAGAAAGATGTACAAGGGCAAGATTGATGCCTATAACACATGAAAATAACTATTCAAATGCATGTTCAAAGATGATGTCATTCTGTATATGCTACCATGGGATTGTATTCACAGATCATTGCACCTAAAGGGAAACAAACACCATTAGATATACATGTTTTGTTTGCTTTATATGATGATGATGAGCAATCTTTGGCCAATTTCTTTGCAAAGTCAAAACAAGTGTTTGAGGTGCTCAAATGTATTTTCCCATGTGGATATTCTAATTGTAACCGATGCAGTGAATGCTAGTTTTGTGACGATGAGAATTTGATGCATGTTATGGATCCGATGGATATTGATGCATATTTGACAAATGCATGCAATATTGTCTAATAATGAGGAGATTATGCAAGAGTCACCTATGCATGAGGAACATACAGATGAAGGAGCATGCATGTGAATCTATGCATGGTTCAGTTGTTAGTAGCAACGGCCATCCTCCAAAGTGCAAAGTTTGGGAAGAGCTAGACCAAAGTCGTAATAGGTTAATGTGGTTTTTGATAGTCATGTAAATGATGCTAATGATGATTTTGATAACCATGTTGATGTCGTTTTTGACGCTCTTGAAAAAAAAGGTTACAAGTCTCATGCTTGTGGCAAGTGTTCCCAGCTTCCCAAAGAAGCGGACCCAAGTGCAAAAGCCTATTGTCGAGAAAGGTTGGCCTTTGCATGTGCATGAAGCTAAGGATTCCGGTGATGAACATGCTTTGGTGGAAAAACAAGATGGATGTGAATATGAGCTTTACAACTAGTTTTTTAATGTGAGAGTAATGATGAAGCCGATGGTCTAATGTATCCATGCCGAGATGGAAGAATGGAGATAATATGCATGTGGAGATTGAGGGGACATTCAAGAAGCTCCCCTTGTTTGTGAATATGTCAGGTCATGATATGGGAAAATTCCATGAAAGTTTATATAGATTTAAATTTTTTTATCACTATTGCCAATAGAATTAGTCAACATGGTTGTACATGAGACTAGTCGCTTTACATTGGAGAAGTGAGAGTGCGTTTTATGCAAGCATGAGTCTACAAGAAGATGGAATGATCTTGATAAACATTCTTTTTTGCAATTCCTTGTTGTGTCACTTGCTATGTCTTTGCAATACATGGCTGATATGAACTAATATTGGAAAAGAGATACATGTGGGTGTGATGCTGCACAGGGATTTCATTGACGTGATCATGATCATGTGATCAAGTTAATAACGCAAGTAATTACACATAAAAAAGACGTAATCATGTTAATTGTTAACGTGATCTTGATGGTGATCTGCAAAAACCAATAGAGCCGGTAGGTCCGTCGGGCTATTTCATTTTCCCGACGAGCCCGCTGAGAAAATGACAAAGCCCAATGGCCCCGACTCTATATAGTAAACCTCTTTTTACTTTGGCATTTTAACTAGGAAAATCCTTGGAAAGTATATTCGAGCGCCAATAACAGTTATGTCCAAGTTGTGAATTGACCTAAAGTTACAAAGTCACAGGTCCTTTTTTGGGCCGAGCGTGATTGTTAATATGGTAACCACTTCGAAAAAATATTTAAATCCTTCACCAAAAACAACGGTACGAAGCCATAAAATTTGAAACTTTGGAGAGTCGTGCTCATTGTGACAAAGCCATTGGTCCGTAAAAGGGCCGAAGTTGGTTTTAGAAGATGAGCATATTTAAATAACGAGTTGATAGTCAAAGGTCGAATGCCCTGTACTAGTATACTAGGTATATAAAATCCTCGAAGTCTTGCACTTTTTTCCATCATAGATTTCAATTCATATACATTGTCAATGCACAATATGAGAGCTATAATCCTTAATTGGGTGAAATTAGCTTCTATAATATTGAATTGGATGCATAAGGCGGCTACAATCCTTGATTGGGTACAAGTAGTCCTCAATTGTGTAATTGTATTGAAGATTTCATTGCCTTGTTTTATGCATTGGTTTATATAGGGAGTGCATTATGTATTATGAAATATTGTTAGTGCATGCGATGGCCAATCATCGACATTATTGGTTTTGTGTGTGTTTTGCAAATAGTTGTTATTGTTTTCAATTCGCAGAGGATGTATAACTAATCATTATATTTATAATTGCATTGACAATGTCATATCATTGTTGTATGCATAATGCCATGTAGAGAGTGCATTGCAATGTGTATGTTTGCTCATAACATATGTGGTCGATATGTGGAATTGACTAGAGTGCATTGCAAATCTCATATTGTGTAGATTTGATTGATTTCTTAGTGATTGTTGTTCTATATTTATTGAAAAGAAGAAAATTATTTTTAAAATTGAACATCTAGTTCTTATGTCTTTAGTATTAAATTGAAATCAATGGACCAAAATGTCGGCACAAGTGATACGAAGAAGGAAAAGAATAAAAAAGCCCATAGCAAACATGGGTTTTGAATCTCAAATCCAAAAAATTATCGCCAGCATTTGGCCTGACAGAAAGACTTAGTATTGGAGTATAACTTGGCCTAAACAAGTTGAAGGTTTAGCCAGACAATTTCTATAGAATCCTTACAAAGTTACCATTGGTTCATAAGCTCTGAAAGCCAATCATTCAATTCTACAAATTGTAGAAGTTGTTTTTGAGAATGAAAAATACTCAAAACTTGCAAATCTACTGAAACGAATGATGGATGGAAGTAAAGTGATCATATTTATGGAAACAAAAAGAGGTTGTGATCAAGTTACTAGACAACTTCAAATCGATGAATTTGCAGCTTTATCTATCCATGATGATATGAGTCAAGATGAACAAGATTGGCTTCTTTTTGAATTTAGATCTAGCAATAGCCCTATAATGACAGCAATAGATGTTGTAGCTCGGGGTTTGGATGTGAAGGACATAAAGCACAAGAAAGCAAAATGACAACAAAGATCGCACCGACATTGACAATGAGGTCATGTTAAGGACGAAATGAATTTGGAGGGGGGTAATGTTGACCCATGGGTCAACAACATGCCATAACTCAATTTCCATACCAAATTCTTATTCTTTGAGAGTTATGAAATGATGTAGATTATGGTTAAAAACATTGTTTATAATGAGTAATTATTCTAGTTGTAGAAGTCGAGGTGCAATGGCACTTCCAGATTGTAAAGATAAATCCATTTGACCCCTTGAACTCTATTTTGGTTTAACCAATGGTAGCCTTAGTATATATCTAAGGTACCTAGATCATTTTGTAAAGAAAACTTAATCATAATAAAATTTTTAAGCTATCATTGATCGTGTGTGAGAGAGAAAGAGAGAGAGAGCATGAGCTTCATCTTGAGGCTACTTCCTACTCGCTCATTGCATTGGAGATTCAACTGCACCATCATGATTGGCTCAGAGAGAGCTACACAACAATTCTAAGCATTTCTCAAAAAACGAGAGCATGTGTGATAATGCATCTATGATCTATTTGTGGTTGTAAGTGTCATATGATGTCTATTTTCTATGTGCAAGTAGTCATTATAATCGTGGTGATACTAGGTAGCTCTCGCAACAAAGGTAGTGATTGATCTCTCTCTCTCTCTCTCTCTCTCTCTCTCTCTCTCTCTCTCTCTCTCTCTCTCTCTCTCTCTCTCTCTCTCTCTCTCTCTCTCTCTCTCTCTATGTGCGTGTGTGTGTGTGTGTGTGGCTCGACAAAAAACACCTAGCGGGCCCGATCAGGGCCCTCTATATATTAAGCTGTAGGCTCGTCGAGCTTTAAATTTTCCCCGGCAAGTTTGCAGGGAAAATGCAAAAGCGTGACGGGCCCTTTGGGAAAATGCAAAAGCCCGACGGGCTTTTTTGTGGGTTTCCAGGTCACTCTGAACCGGCTTGTTTGTGATCTGCATGTTAACTATGATTATGTAAATATGTAAACAAGACCTTGTGATCACACATTTCTTTTGGTAATTACATAAATGTTAAATCCTTGGTGATGCATTACCCAAACTACAGTGAGAAAATGGGTCAAACTTACTATCAGTACATTAAGTGCTCTATTTAGAGATATAGAGAGAGGTAGATAAAGAGATAGGTAGATTGGAAGATAAAAAACAGAATACAAAGATAGATTGAGGGAGAATAGAGAGGTAGTGGTAGAGATAGAGAGGTGAGGAGAGGAGAGGGAAAGGGAAATAGAGGTAGAAAATGAGATAGAGATACAAGGCAAAGATAGAATTTTATTGAGAGAGAGAGAGAGAGAGAGAGAGAGAGAGAGAGAGAGAGAGAGAGAGGTGCAGGTAAGGAGAGTCAATAGCGATATAATGAAGAGAGAAAGGTATAAAAAGAGAAAGGTATAAAAAGAGAAAGGTGTATAGGGTTATATCGAGTCAGTATAGATATAATAAAGAGAGAAAGGTTTATAAAGAGAGTCCATAGAGATAATAAAGAGAGAAATCTATAAAGGGATAGATTGAGAGATAGAGAGATTGAGGTAGAGAGTTGAAGGACATAGGTATAAAGAGAGAGGTAGCAGAAAGAGGCATAAAGATATAGAGAGATGTGAATTAAGGATATAAAAAGAGGCAGATAGTAGTAGAGAGAGAGAGAGAGTTTGATCAAAATAAGAGAGAAAAATATTTAGGGGTAGAGAGGTCACACACACACACACACACACACACACACAGAGAGAGAGAGAGAGAGAGAGAGAGAGAGAGAGAGAGAGAGAGAGAGAGAGAGAGAGAGAGAGAGAGAGAGAGAGAGAGAGAGAGAGAGAGAGAGAGAGAGAGAGAGAGGTAACTAGAAATTGAGAAATATAGAGAAATCGATTGATAGGTGAAGAGGTAGAAAGCTAGGAGAGATAGGAACAAAGATTAAAGATAACATTAGTAGTAAAGAGTAATCAAGATAGATAGGTGGGGGAGAATTAGTGGAGGTAGGGATAAGCAGTAAACATAGGAAAGAGGCATATATACAAGATGATATAAGGGGGAGGGGGGGGGGGGGGGGAGAGAGAGAGAGAGAGAGAGAGAGAGAGAGAGAGAGAGAGAGAGAGAGAGAGAGAGAGAGAGAGAGAGAGAGAGAGAGAGAGAGAGAGAGAGAGAGGATATTTAATGATCTGCTCTTCCATAGATGATCAATAGAATGGAGATTGTGCATGACCTTATTACTGTTGGATATTTGATGGAAGAGGTTAAGATAGCCATTGGAAAATGGTTCCTCGGCATTGTCACTCAAAATAAGTTCCTTATATCACGTGCGTTCAGGAGATTATTAGTAATACCCCAACATACATTTTATATATACAATGTGTGCCTATTTTAAAAACCTCGACCCTCTTGTATTGTATACGTAAAAGTATACTTTTCTAGTATTCATAATCCTCTGTATATTCTATGATATGGTATGCGTTTTGACAAGTGACCACCTTAGAAATGGGTCTTAATTTTATATTATTTGAAGGAAGTTGAGGCACATCCAAGAGGATTTTTGAATGTGGGGATTTATTTCTTTGTAGGTGTTGCAAGGCATAACATCTCATGAGGGGCACATTGCTATAGGTGGTTTGCCTCATAGGTGACCAACACATAGGAAGGTGGGTGGGGGACTATTCTCCAATAGATTTGAATCTTGAGGCGATAAGCAAATACTTGACTTTTACAAAAAAAATATTGAGTCTAGGTAAGAGTAATATATAAATCATTTGTTGTACATGTAGATAGACATGGACATCCATCAATTAGGGCCAAGCGAGGAAATTGACTCTTCTGACTACACTAGTGTTGCTTTCTTCAAGCTAGAACACTTACACATGATGTGGGAGTAGATCATGCATGAAATACAAAAATTGTACACGAGATGCACACAACATTTGTGTATGGATTCACACTGGGTCTATAATGATGGGGCATGCCTTTCTCGTAAATTCTTCCTTGGTGGTGCAACAGGTGGAAGCTATGGTGATTCTAAAAAACATCACAATACCTCCCACCAAATAGAATGTGTGTGTGCATTAGAAAGAGAGATACATGTGCATGAATATGGTTAGGTGATGGCATGTAGATACAGAGTAAGGGAGACCATAGAGAAATGGGTGCAATCTTTGCCCACATAAGAGTGATAATTTCCTTCTTGTGCATATTTGTTTATAGATATCTATCAATTCTCAATAATGCTTACATTTGTCCACTTCTCATAATGAGCTCTCAAAATAATAATAAAATAAATATCCATGCTCCTAGCTAATCTATTGCATAAATTGGATATGAAAGGCGCTTCCCAACAACATCATCCAAAAGGTGGTAGCGTTATATTGCACCTACCAAAAGCCATTGCATGCATGTTGTACACCCATCAATCACTGATATGCTAACAAAACCCTATTAGTGTGTTCAAAAATCTTATTCACAATGAAACTATCATTAGAATACATCAAAAAAAAAAAAGAAATGCCTTAAATACCATTTCCATTACATTTCTTGGGATTAATAGACGACTGTCCTTATTATTATCAAAATCGAATCAATAGTAGCGGTGGCCAACCACTCATAGAGTGGTCTAGAAATTGTGTTGCCTAGAGCAAAAAATTTACACCAATCTGTGTGCTACCAAAAATGGAAAACTTTTACTTGTGCTATGTAAAATTGACAAAATTGTAATGTGGATTTGCTACCTAAATCAGTGTATCCATACTTATGCTACCTAAATTAGAAAATATGCAACATAGTCTTCCTGCCTAAATTGGGGAAGCTACATGTGATGTATAATTTGGCAAATCTGCACTCTAAGGGAGTCACTACCTAGACCAAAAGATATGTATCTCTAGGTGCATGATATAAAGTATCACGTGATGGTAGTGTGGACGTAGTGTGCTTCTAGAATCCACTAACATTCTTCCAAAGAATGATTTCTATATTTCACTAAATACCTTTTTCATTGATTATCCATGCAAGTAGTGGTGAGGCCATGGTAATTAATTATTTTGGGAATCACAATTTGTTTATTATTCTTAATCAAGAGGATGGAATATATTTTAAGTATTTTATCTAGACTTAAAATCTAGGGGCCAATTTGACTTTAAGATGTTTTTCTATTGCCTTCAATCTTTGCTTTTCTATCCTAAGCCAGATAAAATTATCCTTCTTGAAGGGTACATGTATTCGTTTCTTGTTAGCCAGTACTCTGTATCTATGTTGTGCTCTTTTAATACACTTTGTGGCTTTCCCTAAAATCTCGCCATGCTCTCTTGCTAAAGTGTGGGCAATTGGGACATCATTACCAATAGTAGAGACTAAGATAGGGTGCCATAAAAGATCTTGAAATTAAGGAGCTCAACTTGTAGAAGAATGAGGTGTGTTGTCATAGTAAAACTAATGCATAGAAATGTATCCATCCCAATTCGCAGTGCTCTTAGTTGTATAAGAATTAATGATCTCCATTAGAGTGCTATCATTGCTTAGGGAGTGCAATATGTAATCATGTTAATGCAACATGAGTAATTTTTCAATGTAAAAAATCTAGGCAAATTAATAAAGATACATTAAGAAAACAATTTTTTGACATCTCTTGAATGCATGTTTTATAAGGGTATTTTCAATAGTGCACACCCGAGCATGATTGTTTTTGTTTTCACCATTACCTCCTAAGTTCTTGGCAAGTGCCACCCAAAAGTGATTACAAAAATGGTAATCTTAGTTCAAAAGAATGACTCGGAGAAAATTGTGGTAGGGAAAATTGTTCTTAAGAAATAACTTAGTAGCATGAGGTGCATAATGAAGTCCATAAAAATTTGTTCTTAGAGAACTCTAGGTATTTGAGGGGTATCAAAACACCAATGACTTACCATGATGTCTCTTAACTCTTTGAAATCTCAAAAATTCTAAAACATAATTGATTACATCATGTTTTCCTCAAGCTAAAGGCAGAGACTTACATGTAAAAAGTGTGAATTGAATTCCTTAATGACCTATAAAGGGTGGTGCATGCATTTCATTCATTTCCAATTCTCTACATTGTGTTGTGATGCATGGATTTTGTTGAGAATAAAGAATAACATTTTTCAACCATTATTTTGATGTATATCAAAACATGCATGTAAAAAAGGAGGAACTTCCTCATAGTTTCCATGCATGGATTAAAGTTTTCACTTCAAAACTTGAAACCGTGTCTAAAAGATTGCGATCTAGTTGAGAAGATGCGAAACCTTTGGCTGTGAGAGTTCGTGTGATGAAAATCACAAAAACTTTGTGAAAACATGTTAATGGAAAATCACCAATCCTCTTCCTAAATATGGCTTAAAGTTTGAGACCATTCATGAAAAAACAATCACATACCTCTTTCCTATTATGCTTGAAATCTGCTTGTTTTTTTAAGCGAGTGTGTGATGAAAGGATTACCAATTCACATCCAATTTTACATAAAAAGAGAAATGAAAAACACTAAAGTTTCAACCATGAAACCTCCACTCTCCTACAAGCACAAATCCCCTTCAAAACCCAAACATCTTTCATGAATCATGTAGCCTCACCCCCAATTACATAGTCGTAACTACTATTTTTGGCATTTGTTTGCATCAATCTTTGTAAGAGATATGAGTGTGCCACCATAAAAAACCAAATTAGTCATCTTATCAAGTGGGAAAACACACAGCAGTGCCACATCTAGGGCAACCATTCCCCAGGTAGGTATGAACATGATAATGTTGGTAGTAGCTGCTCTAACATATATCACAATATGTGCATGATTGCTTTTATTCCCATGCATCAAAAAGTTTCAAAAGTGAGGTGAATATTTTTATTTGACGTTGTGTACGTGCCACAACACAAAAATGAAATTCAAGTAAACATGGTTTATTTTATCAACGACACAAGAACGAGTAAGGAATATTTGATTCACATCGAGTTTTCTACCTAGGGCATAGACAACTACATTAGCTTTTCCCAATTGGTATTGAATTGTAGATTGAAAGTTTCAAAATACTACAAGCCATTTAATGTGATGATTGGAAATGCCATATTGGGTCATAGACAACTACATAAGTTTTCTACCTAGGGCATAGGCAACTAACTACATTAGCTTTTTCCCTATTGGTATTGAATCATTGAATGAAAGTTTGAGAAGACTCCAACCCATTTAATGTGGTGGCTGAAAATTCCAAATTGGGTCAATAAATGTTTAATGGCATGTTGGTCAATTTTTATTAGCACTTTAGATCCCATGAGATAGTGTTTTCAAATATCTAGGACATTTACTATGGTCAAAAACACTTTGTTGTACATGCTATATTTGGTCGTTGAGTGTTTCAATTTCCTATTTCAAAGACAATAGGGTGGTCATTTTTCAGAGAGAGAGAGAGAGAGAGAGAGAGAGAGAGAGAGAGAGAGAGGTGTAAAAATGTGGTGAGGTTATGCTTGATGAGACATTGGATAGTGAAATAGATTGAAAAAAACTAAAAATTGTCAAAGTATGAAAAATATATCTAGGACAAAATAGTGAATTGGTATTGATATTTGATGATTATAGAAGGAGCTTAGCTCGTAACATAACCTCCCAAAACGACCCCCAAGCTATCTCACTCTCAATCCCCAATTTCACACACACTTGCAATCACAATATTGAGGATTGCACTCTCAATCACAATCACAATCGTGTAGCCTTCCAATGATAGAGGCCGTATCCCATAAAATTTAGCCAAAAAGTGGCTATTTTTGTAGTCAACTCTACTCTTTTAGAAAAGCAAGGCAAAAAATATAGTTGAAAGGAGGCATATTACACATGACCACAATACATACAAATCTAGAAAAAGTAATAAGCTTTTTTTAAGCACTAAATTTTATGTGGGAACCTTGCCCAAGCTTGAGGTGATTCTCATGCTTAAATGACTAGGGTTCTTGAAGTGTTCAATTCAAAGATAAACTCTCAAGAGGTATAAACGGTTTCCATGCATAATTGACTAAGTGCTTGAAGTGTTCAATTCAAACCAAATAACTTTAGAAGCATAAAAGACACATGTCAAAATCCTCCACATGTGGCCCTCATGATATGCTTGAATCCTACTGGATAGGCTTTAAAGGGGTCCAATGCATAAAAATAAATAATTAACTTCTTTCTCTCAAAGAGGAAAAAGAGGACACATGTCATAATAATCAATATCTAATTCTCCTAAATGATTTTCTCATGTTAAATTGATCATTTAATATGGGGAAGTGCCAGGGGAGAAAAAGCTAGAATATTGGTTAAGCTAGCAGACCGGCCACAATAGGGATCCAAAGGAGAGAAAATAGGGATCCAAAGGGGGGGCATCTGCAAAAGAGACATGTGCAACAATGGACTAAAAAGACCCTAAGGTTCAGCCCATTAAGACTTCCAAAATGCTAAGGTTCCAAAATTCAAAGGTTGTGTCCAAAGGTCAACCTTAAGGGAATTGGATGCTTTATGTGTGTACAAAAAAGTCTTTGCAATCCCTACTTGGGAGGGGGCGAGCCTTGCATATAGGGGATGAGAGAGAAAGCCACACACACACACACACACACACACACACACACACACACACACACACACACACACACACACACACAAGCTCCCTTTACACAAAGGGAATGAGGGACACATGTCAGCTCCCTAGGCCAGATGCCCACAAGGTGTACCCAATTCCTATTGGATGGCCTTGGAGGTGGACCACTGAGAATTAGGCTAGAGTAAATCTTGTTTAAATAATTTAAAAACACTTAATAAAAGAACCAATGAGAATTAAGTCCTCTAGAAGACTATTGGACAGTCTCCCAAGGGGTCCAATGAGCATTCAACCGCCCAATGGCTACCCTGATTCCTATTGGCCAGGAGGCAAAGGGGTCCAATGAGAGTTTAGTTGAATTATTAAATTACCTAAAGCTCTCACAAAAGGGGAAAGGGGGACACATGTCAGAAGGCTATCACTTATGATCCTTAATAGTCATTGGCTTGACCTGAGGAGGTCCAATGAGGGTAGAGCAAGAGCAAATAGCAAGAGGGCTCGCCCAAGAGAGAGAGAGGGCTGATTTTTGCAAGCATTATCACACACACACTCTCACACAGTCTATGTGAGAAGAAAAGAAGACTATCTCTTTCCAAGCTTTAATGGAGAGCTCATCACCTACTCCAAGCTTGAGATAGAAGCCTACATCGACACACTCTTGGCATGTGGATGCAGATCCAACCAAGATCCAAGCTTCAATGCATGCTCATATCCTCTACCATGCTAATTACTAAGCTAAGCTATGCTAATATGAGTGATTATGTGAGGAGATGTACATCTTTCTCGTAAGATACTCCTTCTTCCTCTCAATCTACTCTCATACCCTGCTAGCTCTCACCATCTTCGAAGGTGTGTGAGGTCTTGGGTCTGAGACCGGGGATAATTGATGTTGTGTTTGCTAAGTGTTTTTCTTAGTGCATGAAGCTTTCATCTTCATTGCACTAGCTAGTCTTGAAGGAACACAAAGAATTGTATTGTACAATGTCTCTCTTGATGGGAGAAACCATAGTACAAAGCCTTTTGGAGGGGGGACGGCTCCATGCAAATCCGGTCCTCAACTGTTGTCAATATATAGCTTAATTTCTCTCTCTTTTGAAAAGTATTGTTCATGCTATCTAACTAAGTGTTATGTTTTTTTGTTGCTCTCTCCACCCAAGAACTCTTGTAATTCTCATTAAGAATCTATTCTAATGAAATGCCCACTATGTTCATGCTAATTTCCGCTACACACAAGTTTTTTGGCCATTAAATGTTACTTTGGTATTAGAGCTCAAGGTTTCTCTTTTCTTGCTCAAGAAGGGAGGTCCTCAAGCTAGCTATAAATGGTTGGTATTATTAATTGCGTGTGAGTAAGTAGAATAGGGATTTTTCAGCCTTGCAGTGTGCCTACCTTCCTGCAATTAACGGGGCATCACCGTCGAGAGCTATGGTCTTAATAGTGGAGTCCTACGGGGCTTGCCTACGGCTTAACCACTATTGAGCTATTAGAATCTTGACAGGAGCCGGTGCTATTTTGGTGTTGAAAGACCCTCTCTTCTATTCCTTGCACTTAATGGTATTCGAGCCACTAGTACAATAGCTTGAGTGCTTTTTCTAAAGGGATAAAGAGGAGTAGCAACTAGGGCTTGAAGTGCCGAAGTACACCTAAAACGTTTACACCTAAAATTTGTTAGAATGGCTGACAATAGTAAAGAGAGTGAAATTAATGTTGATAACTTTGATTTTGCTAATGAGCAAGCTACTAATGATGCTCCGATGCTTGTTAACTATCTTGTTTCTAGGCTTCAACAAGCTATGGGCAATCCATCTCTCCAAAGTGAAGTGTAACAGTAGCTCCGTGCTCATGGGATTCTCCAAGCTCATCACCATGACGAGAGAACACCTAGGAAGCCTCCTTGTGAGACTCCCAAAAGAGGTCTCTCTCCGATTCGGGAAGAAGAAGAGAATCCATACGAAGGGCTCAAGAATTTACTTCTTGATGATGCATCTCCTTCCCAAAGGAGAACTCAAGAGCCTCCACCAAAGGAACGAGAAAGAAGTGAGTCTCCCGCCACCTCGGCGGAGATGTCTCCACGAAGACGGCGGGCTAAACGCTCTCCATCACCACCAAAGCGGAGAAGACCATCACACTCTTCTCCACACCATAATTCAAAGAGGGATGATAAAAAAGAAGAGAAGAAAAAGGCGAGAAAGAGGACACCCTCTTCTCCATCTTCTTCATCCTCTTCCTCTTATGAAAGTGATGGTGAAGACGCCGAAGATGAAGACAAGAAAAAGGCGATAAAGAGGTCACCCTCTTCTCCGCCTTCTTCAAATTCTTCACCTTCTGAAGAAAGTGATGGTGCAATCTTTGAACCATAAAAAAGAAGAGTCCATAGGAAATCCTATGCCGCATGGAAGAGGTCATCCAAGCTGAAGAAGTTCAAAGAGGGAGGGAAGAGCATCTCTTTCCTTACCTATGATGGCACCTTTGGTGCTACAGACAAAGTCTTGGCCTTTATCCAATAGTTTGATGCGACGTTTGGAGATGAGGGCTTCACGGAGTCCTCTAAGCTACGCCATGTAGCTATGCACTTTCAAAAGTCCGCCAGACAATGGTGATCTAGCCTATGAGCCAACGGTGAAGCTCCATGAACATGGAAATCTTTAAGGGCTTGGCGGAGTATGTCAACTCCCAAAGGCCACGTACCATATCGGCGGTAATACACCATACTATGGTGGCCTCACGAATCAATTTCCAAATGAGGGCTAAAAGAAATAATAAGCCCACGGTAAACAAGGGTTCCAATGAGCCTAAGGGGAAGGAAAATGTCCAAAAGTCTCCTAAGGGCAACTCCAACAAAGCTAAAGAGAAGGGAGTTTACAAAGGTAAAAACAAACTCTCTCCTGAAGAGCTTGAGCGTTATCGTAAGGATAACCGGTGTTTCAAGTGCGGCGAACAAGGGCATGCGTACCGCGTTTGTCCCCAAAAGAACAACCGCCAAGATCCTCCTAGATCTTCCTTGGTTGAAATCCAAGAAGAGGAGACTAACCACCACAAAGGATCTCCTCTATGCCATGCTTGGGGAAAGGTAAGATAACATGATGCTTTTATTATCTTTGACCCTGGTTCTACTCACAATTTTATATCTATAGAGTTGGCCACCAAGCTAGGCATACAAGCTTACGAGATGGGAGATGTCCTACCCGCAGATAGTGCTTTCAAGGAGCAAGAAGCTTTAGTCACTCCCTTAATTGGGAAATTGAGGCTTCATGTTCAAAGCTATGTGGACAAAGAGGACTTCTTTATCTCTCCTCTCAAGCATGAGGATGTAATCCTAGGGGCACCATGGTTTGACCGCCTGGCTGCCAATGTTAAATTTCTTGAAAGGAGAATCTCCTTTAAGTTCAGGGAAAAAGACATGTATATAGATGCTAAGGAAATGGGTAATACTATCCCCATTGTACATACACCAGCTTTCAACAAGTCAATAAAGAGCTCTATTTCCGTGTACATGATTTCTATTAAAGATTCTAAAAATGCACCTAATGCTTTAGCAAAAGAAAATAAAAGCAACCAAAAGGAATTAGAGTTATCCAATTTTCTCAAGGGGTTTCAAGATTTTTTTATTGACGACATCCCTTGTAAGCTACCTCCTAAACGAGGTAATGATGACCATGCAATTGAGCTTCTTCCAGGAAGTTCACCGCCTAACAAACCTCCATATAGACTTTCTCAAGCTCAACTAGAGGAGATTATGCGGCAAGTGCATGAGTTAGTTGAGAAGGGCATGGCTAGGCCTAGCTCATCTCCATTTTACTCACCTGTGCTATTAGTGAAAAAGAAAGATGGCACATATCGTATGTGTGTCGACTATAGAGCACTAAATAGGATCACTATCAAGAATAGGTTTCCTGTTCCACGGGTAGAAGACCTATTTGATAAGCTACAAGGATCGACCTAAAAAGTGGCTATCATCAAATAAGGATAGTTGATCAAGACATTGTAAAGACCGCATTTCGCACAACATTTGGTCTTTACGAATACATCGTCATGCCTTTTGGCTTGACCAATGCACCAGCGACATTCAACCACTTGATGGAGAAGCTGTTCAAGCCTCATCGAACCTTCACTGGGGTGTTCTTTGATGATATTATCATCTACTCTAATTCATTAGACGAACACAAGCAACACCTCCAGGTAATATTTCAAGTTTTAAGTGAGAATAAACTTTATGTTAATCGAAAGAAAAGTGAATTTTTCTTGCAAGAGATTCAGTATTTAGGTCACATTATCTCTCAAGATGGCATCCAAATGGATCCATCAAAGTTAGAGGTAATAAAAGGATGGCCTAAACCAAGGAATCTTCATGAACTAAGAAGCTTTATAGGTATGTGTGCATACTATAGACGCTTCATAGAAAAGTTCTCACAAATTGCGGGACCATTACATGACCTGACAAAGAAAAGCGTTAGGTATACATGGTCTGATAAGGAGAACAATGCTTTCGAAAAGCTTATCTCTCAACCTGTGCTTACACTACCGGATCTCTCAAAACCATTTGAGGTCCAATGTGATGCTTGTGGTGATTGCCTTGGAGCTGTTTTGCTTCAAGAAGGGCACGCCATAGGCTATGAGAGTCGAAGGCTTGACCCTGTTGAGCAAGCTCTAGGCATATATGAAAAGGAACTCCTTACAGTTCTACATGCCTTAGACTTATGGAAGCACTATTTATTGGGGAGTCCTTTCATTTTGCGAACGGATCACCAAAGTCTTAAGTACTTCATGACACAGACCAAGCTCTCCGACAAACAAATGAGGTGGCCGGGCAAATTTTCTTTCGCACATATTGCTCACATTGCTGGCAAGCATAATCAAGTAGCTGATGCACTCTCAAGACGGCCGAGAGTGAATGTGGTTTCCATAGCAACTCACAATGATCTATCTTCAATGATAGATGAGTATGCTATTGATCCCGATTTTAGAGATGTGATTTCAGCCCTTGCATTAGGGAAGAAAGAGGAACCATTTACTTTACAAGATGGTTATCTTCTCTACGGCAATAGACTACGTGTTACTAACTCACTACGTGAGAAAGTAATGTATGAATCTCATGCTCCACCTTATGCGGGGCATAGAGGGATTCGGTCTACCTTAAAGGGAATTGAAACATAATTCCATTGGCCTACCAGGAAAGTGAACATACAAGAGTATGTTTCTAAATGTGTGGTATGCCAAAAGACAAAATTTGATAGAGGGAAGCAACTTGGATTGCTTCAACCTTTGACAATCCCTAATTCACCATGGGAGAGCATATCTATGGATTTTATCTTTGGATTGCCTAAGTCTATCCATGGGAATACGGGAATATGGACGATAGTAGACAGGTTCAGTAAACAAGCTCATTTTATACCTGTCAAAAAGACTATCATTAAAGCCCATCAAATGGCAACCCTCTTCATTTCACAAATTTTCAAGTACCATGGCTTGCCAATGTCCATAGTGTCGGATAGAGATCCTAGAATGACCAGTAATTTCTGGAAGGGTCTCTTTGAGAATTTAGGGACAAGGCTAAACTTCTCTTCGGCCTATCATCCACAACGGATGGCCAAAGTGAAATAGCTAACCTAACAATTCTCGATCTACTAAAAGCCTATGTAACGGAAGTAGATCAAAGATGCCCTTAGTGGAGTATGCTTACAATAACACTGTACATACTTCCACAGGAAAAGCACCTTTCGAGGTAATTGAGGGAAGATCAAAAAGTCCCTTGCTACTTAAGGTACATGGGAAGATCTTCGCTGCTGCAAATGAGTATAGCTAAGACCTACAAGAATCTTTTCAAAAGATTAAGGATGCTATCTCTGTCTAACAGCAAAGGCAAAAGGTTGTTGCTGACAAGCACAGAAGAGCCCAAACCTTTAAAGAAAATGATTGGGTCTTATTAAAGTTTCCCAAGGCTCGATTAAGGCACACGACGGGCAAGAATCATACGGGACACCAAAAGTACTATGCTAAACTAGCAAAAAGGTACTATGGTCCCTTCCAGATTCTTAGGCCAATCAATGAGATGGCCTATCAACTCAAGTTGCCCAATCATTGGCTCATACGAAACACTTTCCATGTGAGCCTATTAAAGCCTTACAAAGGAGAGCCACCTCAAGAACCAACTATTGAAGACCCACCGGAGATCGAGGACCAAGAGGAGGTGCTGTAGCCCGAGTCCATTCTCCGACATGAAGACAAGGTACTAAGAGGCGGTAAGACTATCCGACGATATCTTATTAAGTTTAAGAATTATCATTTTGAAGATGCTAGATGGATGCAAGGCATAAAATTAAAGGATAACCTAAACCTTGTCAATGCTTACAATGCTTCCCAAGAGTAAGCAAATGTACAAAATGTTAAAAATGAACTAAGTTTTTGTCTTATAAGACTCTCTTTTTCTTTATTGTGCACAAAAATGAAGTAGTATGCATGCTTATATCAAGTTTGCGAAGACGACGTCTCCCAAACACCAAGTAGAGCTTGTCACTCTACTATGGAAGATTGATAGGACTAATGTGCAGACATGCTTGCGGCAGCCTCAGGCTCTCAAGTGCCAAATGGACTAGTCATCCATTGTGGAATGATGTCGTAGGGTAACATAGGGATCCTCTACCCGCTAAGAAAAGGACTCATGAATATGCTTTATCTTCTCTACACCATAGTCGAGGACCACTATGATTTCAAGAGAGAGGTAATGTCATAATAATCAATATCTAATTCTCCTAAATGATTTTCTCATGTTAAACTGATCATTTAATATGGGGAAGTGCCAGGGGAGAAAAAGCTAAAATATTGGTTAAGCTAGCAGACCGGCCACAGTAGGGATCCAAAGGAGGGAAAATAGGGATCCAAAGGGGGGGCCATCTGCAAAAGATCCATGTGCAACAATGGGCTAAAAAGACCCTAAGGTTCAACCCATTAAGACTTCCAAAATGCTAAGGTTCCAAAATTCAAAGGTTGTGTCCAAAGGTCAACCTTAAGGGAATTGGATGCTTTGTGTATGTACAAAAAAGTCTTTGCAATCCCTACTTGGGAGGGGGCGAGCCTTGCATGTAGGGGATGAGAGAGAAAGCCACACACACACACACAAGCTCCCTTTACACAAAGGGAATGAGGGACATATGTCAGCTCCCTAGGCCAGATGCCCACAAGGTGTACCAATTCCTATTGGATGGCCTTGGAGGTAGACCAATGAGAATTAGGCTAGAGTAAATCTTGTTTAATTAATTTAAAAACACTTAATAAAAGAACCAATGAGAATTAAGTCCTCTAGAAGACTATTGGACAGTCTCCCAAGGGGTCCAATGAGCATTCAACAGCCCAATGGCTAGCCTGATTCCTATTGGCCAGGAGGCGGGTCCAATGAGAGTTTAGTTGAATTATTAAATTACCTAAAGCTCTCACAAAAGGGGAAAGGTGGACACATGTCAGAAGGCTATCACTTATGCTACTTAATAGTCATTGGCTTGACCTGGGGAGGTCCAATGAGGGTAGAGCAAGAGCAAATAGCAAGAGGGCTCGCCCAAGAGAGAGAGGGGGCTGATTTTTGCAAGCATTATCACACACACACACTCTCACACAGTCTATGTGAGAAGAAAAGAAGACTATCTCTTCCCAAGATTTAATGGAGAGCTCATCACCTACTCCAAGCTTGTGAGATAGAAGCCTACATCGACACACTCTTGGAATGTGGATGCAAATCCAACCAAGATCCAAGCTTCAATGCATGCTCATCTCCTCTACCATGCTAATTACTAAGCTAAGCTATGCTAATATGAGTGATTATGTGAGGAGATGTACATCTTTCTTGTAAGATACTCCTTCTTCCTCTCAATCTACTCTCATACCCTGCTAGCTCTCACCATCTTCGAAGGTGTGTGAGGTCTTGGGTCTGAGACTGGGGATAATTGATGTTGTGTTTGCTAAGTGTTTTTCTTAGTGCATGAAGCTTTCATCTTCATTGCACTAGCTAGTCTTGAAGGAACACAAAGAATTGTATTGTACAATGTCTCTCTTGATGGGAGAAACCATAATACAAAGCCTTTTGGAGGGGGGACCGGCTCCATGAAAATCTAGTCCTCAACTGTTGTCAATAGCTTAATTTCTCTCTCTTTTGAAAGTATTGTTCATGCTATCTAAGTAGGTGTTATGTTTTTTTGTTGCTCTCTCCACCGAAGCACTCTTGTAATTCTCATTAGGAATCTATTCTAATGAAATGCCCACTATGTTCATGCTAATTTCCGCTACACACAAGTTTTTAGGCCATTAAATGTTACAACACATGTCCAAATGATATAATTAAATGATAGAGAGAGAGAGAGAGAGAGAGAGAGAGAGAGAGAGAGAGAGAGAGAGAGAGAGAGAGAGAGAGAGGTGGACCAAGCTTGAGAGGGGGTATGCTGTCCCACACACACACACACACATTCGTTGATTGTGTGGAGTGAAAAGTGCAAGAGCTCCATGTCCTTCTCCAAGCTTGTTGAGGAGTGGAGAGCCTACACCAACACTCTTGGCTATGGAGTGCAAATCCAACCAAGAGCCATGCTTCAATGCTTAAGCTTCCATCTTCTTCATCTTCATTACTATGCTATTATGCTATGCTAAGCAAGAAGAGTGATGATAAGTGAGAAATTTCTTTCTCGTATGGATGATTCTTTTTCCTCTTCCCTACCCTCATCTCTCTCCACCTTCGAAGGTGTTTAAGGCCTTGGGCCTGAGGCTTGGGATAGTTAATGCTTTTTGCAAAGTTTATGTTATGCTCGTGATGCATGAATCTTTCCATATTCATAGCACCACCAAGGTCACAAGGAACACAAAGATTGTATTGTACCAAGTCTCTCTTGAAGGGAGAATCTATAATATAAACGCCTTTTGGAGGGGGGACCGGCTCCAAGTAAATCTGGTCCTCAACTATTGTCATGTTCTCTAATACTCTCTCTCTTGCAAAAGTATTGTTCATGCCAAGTTAATTAAGTACTATGTTTATGTTGCTACCAACAATTAAGTTCACCCTCTATGTTCTCAAAGTGATCTCACAAAAATGTTCGCTTTAATTCTCTTAATAATGTTATTCTCAAAGTTTATAGGCCATTTCCATTACAAGTTTGTTACATTGTTTTGTTAAAAATCCCTAGTGCTCTCCAAAATATTTTTTCCAACAAGTTAAAAGGTGGGCACAATAAGAAGTTTTTTAAGGGTTTTGTCTTAAAACTTGCATTAGGGAAATTTGGACTCTCAAAGGGAAGTAAAAGAATATTGACTTTCTCTATCCTCCAAAATTGTACACTGTAATTTTTTTCAATGAACTCAACTTGTCAAACCTTTTGTAATTTTTTTCAATGAACTCAACTTGTCAAACCTTTTGGAATTAGAATGTACTCTTTGATATCTTTCTATTGGTATATAGCATACCATGAGATTCTTCATATTCTAGAAGATTGTATTTCTTGATGTGATAACTCCATTTTATAGTTGGATTTTCTCCCCATCACCATTTCAATGGAAATGCCATAACTTCTTCAAATCAACTCCAACTTTCTCTGAGGTTGTGGATTTTGGACCTAGTGTTTAAGATATTTCAAACTATATGTCGCTTGATGGTGTTTTGATGAAGCATTAATGGACTTCATTGGGTTGCCCATTTTGAACAAGAGAGAGAAAGTTGAGCATTCTTATAGGGCTTTTTTGAGACTCCAAATATTTCCTCTTGAAACATTTGCTAGTTTTAACACAAAAAAGACTTATGATTTTTGTAAAGAAAAGCCTGAAACCTAACATTTTTCTTATCTAAAAAGCGCTAGGAATATATTACGAGAGATAACAAAAAAGTAAAGGTCTATGAATTATGCCCTCCTTAAAAAAAAAGCCCATGTAAGCACGTAATTTGATTATATAGAATCCAAAAACCTAAGGAGTCGGATAATAGAAGTATACACTTGGTGGGAGCGATAAATAAACAAAAGAGAGGTAGTTACAAAGCTACCTTTGAGGCTAGATATGTAGGTAGAGAAGAGCAAAATATTGTTCTTCATTTGAGAAGAGTGTCCATTTCATTGTACATTCTACCGAGACTTGAGACAGAGACTTGAGACAGATCAAACTGAAACAAATCTAGGTCGATCTCCTGCTCCTATTTGTTGCGAGTGGAGTAGCCCTATGTAGGTTGCATCAGTTGGACTCCATTGCGAAATTAACTCTTCATATTTAGCTTTGAGCCTTCTTGCAACATGTGATGAATAATCTATAATTGGGAGAGCACCAAGTGTTCATCATGTATTAAGATTACAAAACCATTTGGAATACAAGTTCATGTGTAATTGAGAGAGCACCATCTACTCATCATGTATTAAGACTACAAAACCAACTAGAATACAAGTTAACAAGAGTTAAAGGAGATGAGAGGATGACGACTGCAAAAGGGAGCACCATGTGGACAATGACAATGACAACTTACAAGGGGGACGCTCTAGTCAGAAGAGGAATTTCCTCCACTCTAGGAAGCTTGCTAAGCTATCACTCTTGTCTTTTACTCTCCTATGGTTTAACATGCATAAGATTGTTACGTTGGTGTTGTAGTGCTCGCAATTTAAACATTTTTAAACAATTTCAACAAGTGAGAAGCATGCACAATAAGAAATTTTAGGTTTTTGTCTCAAAAGTTGAAATATTTGTTGGGTTTATGTGCATAGATGTTTAATTTCCATCAAGACAAGTCTCGAAGCTAGCATATACTTCTTCTTTATCCAAAAAAACATGAAAGTGCAATAACCATATTACCAGGGCTCCCCATAGGTTTTCAGCAAGAGCATGAAAGCGAGCCCATATTGTTGTGTGTAGTAAGAAGGCCCCTCTAAGAGAGAGAACAAAACAAATAAAGTCTGTGCCTTTAAACTGTTAGTGATAGTGAAGATACTCGCAAGTAACTTTTTTACGGGGTCCTCTTACACGATGGTGAAATGTGAGCAAAAGCATGACAACAACAAAAGTTCGTGATCCTATGACGTGCCCACAACGTCGGAAACCCCGGCGTCCGGACACAATACCGATCTCACTACCAGCTTGCGAATTCTATGTGCTCACTGCTACGGACTACCTTGGTCCTTGAGGCTTGCACTCATGAGTCATAAGCTCGCTCTCTCTCTCTCTCTCTCTCTCTCTCTCTCTCTCTCTCATACACACATAAACATACACATTCACAATACTGGCAACAGCAATCTAAAAAACCAGGACTGAAGAGTCCGCGACTTACATATCATGCTCTCTCTCTCTCTCTCTCTCTCTCTCTCTCTCTCTCTCTCTCTGATCTGCGCGAATATATTAAGGCTGCACGCATAGCATGTCTTCAGGCTCGTAGTTCTTTTTCACCCTCTCACCATCGTATGTAGCTATCATACATTGACCTGCCTTCATTATAGACGCTCACAGCCTCTCCAGAGTCCTCTCTCTCTCGCTCGCTCGCTCGCGGCGATGCCGAATAGCGACCCGCCAGCTTTACAGCTCGTAAAATGCACATTGGTAATATTGGTATGATGCATGTAGTGGTCCAGACTCCCTTGGGGACGTACCCGTCTGATCTCTCTGTCTCTCTCTCTCTCTCTCTCTCTCTCTCTCTCGTGTGGGCGTGTCCTAGCCTGGATGCTGCATATGATCTGGAGAAGACCTCGACGCCATGACTCGTTTGTCCTCGGATACTGGGAACGGCTTTTGGAATCACAGGAGAGATGAGAGAGAAAAATTAGGTCTAAGACGAAGAGTGAGAATTGGGACGACGTGCTCGCGTGTCCAATATATCATGTGTGTAATAGTGTGTGGTTATGTGTACTGGTCTGTGTGTAACACAGAGAGAGAGAGAGAGAGAGAGAGAGAGAGAGAGGAGAGAGGTGCGCTGCTGCTGGCACATATTCGGCCTACTCTCTCCTTAGTTCTAACGATGTTCCAGGCCGCTAGCTTCGAGACCACAACAGCTGCTGCTGATGAAAGCATGCAGCAGTACGGCTAGCAGCTTTACTTGCTTTAAGAGAAAGCGAAGAGCTGATCTGGATTGTGTAATGCACTCTATATTCTAGCTCTCACGAAAAAGACCAAGCCTGCATCGCTTTAAGCCTTCGGGTGCATTCACACCTCTTACACTCATGGAGCACGTACACACTCTGGAACCTCCGTAAAGTAGAGAATTTTCAAAGGCAGGACCCATACAGCTACACTACTGCGTTAGCATGCTCGAAAAAAAAAAGTTCAAAAAAAGCCTAGTCTTAGTCTAATGATTAATCCCTTTTAAGATGTTTTAAAAGGAGTTTTATTTTTCCAAGATTTTTATTTTAAAAGGATTTCCGTGCTTGGAAAATCAATATAAAAGCATTCAAACCTTGCAATTCTTCATATTCTACCTTCTTACAATGAATTTCCCAATTTGAAAACGCCTCCGGCCTCTGGCATCTTCAAAAGATTCCTTTTATATATGGAATTTTCGAAATGGATATCCCCTACTCAATATATTCTTATAGTTTCCCTTCGGGATCTACTATATAATTTATACTATTCTAAAACGGGGAGAAATTCCGTCCCCCGACACATGACAGAACCTCCTTCACTTGGGATTGTTTCTTGCAACCTTTGAACACACAACGAAAAGAAAGAGAGAGAGAGAGAGAGTCAACCCAACTAGTTATGTTAATATACACAAGAGTTCATTAAGAGTTTAAAAAATAAAAATAAAATTGTGAAATTGTTGGCAAAGATACAGTTTGTGTAAAAATTCTTAACAGAAATGAATGGAAGCTTAAAGATGTTAGACATGTTCCTTCTCTTTGCAAGAATTTGATCTCAATAGGACAATTGGACGATGAAGGTCGCAACATTTCATTCGGAAACAAACGATGGAAGATCTCAAAGGGATGTTTGGTGGTTTCCAAAGGAGAAAATGTTGATACACTTTAATTGTGTATTGTCATCTTACAATCTTCAGCTTGTGCAATAGCTACAGAAGTCGACAGTGCGGTGTGGCACTGACGGGAGCAAAGCGAACCCCGAACCCCCGACGGCCTCTAAAACACCGGGGACCGAATGGCGCGCCTCGAGCCTCTCATGGTAAAGCAAACAGGGGACACCACCTAGCTTCAGCGGCTAGGACGCAAACAACACACCACCATAACAAAGTTTTCATCCAAGAGAGATGGATGCTTGGGAGTAATGATGAAGAGGAAGGGAAATGAGATCAATAGAGAGAGAGAGAGAGAGAGAGAGAGAGAGAGAGAGAGGGTATGGCGGCTTAATACTTAGGCACCACAGAAGGATGGCGAATTCGCACACCCTTCACACATACACAAGCTCACTCCAAACACAAACTAAGTGGTGATTCCGCACACCTCACATGGGTAAAACATTGCAGGAAAACATACTCACAAAACCTTAAGCTTTATTTAGAGAATAAGGCGATGAAATGGGGAGCATAGGGTACGGGAATGAGAAGGGAGAGAGTGGTAGAGCACATGGCGGATAGGTGGGAGTTGATGGCGAAGACTTGCACGAGGGTTATGGCCATCATCTTTCATTTAGTTGCCCTTCATCTTCCATAGCCCAAGGGTGTAGAGGTCATGCTCAAGACGAGCATGGTGATTGCGGTGATGGTGATGGTGTGGGTGTGTGTGTGTGTGCACTAGGCACACACAGTGCATAGTGTACTCTTTGGTGATGTTGTGTGTGTCTTTAGTGTGATGGTGACCCCTCTTTATATAGGGGAGGAGGGGGGAGAAATTCTAGAATTTAGAAATGAAGAAATCATTATCTACATAGGCCATGTGACAGTGGTCCCCACTTGTCTGGCTGTGTGTATATATGCCAGAACAGCAGTCTCATGAGAGAGAGACTAAGAGAGAGAGAGATGGGTTGATGAAAAAAAAGTGAGAGGTGACATGGAGAATAAAGTAATTACAAGAGGGGAGAGAGGGGAGTGTGTTCAGAGGTGAATCTGTGTGCAAATGTGTGTGAACACAAGAAAAATCACGTAACCACCCGGTGGGGATGGGTCTGTGGGCACCTTTTTCAGTGAAACTGAGTGTGGGGGAGGTTATTTCGCTACAAGACAAGAGACATGGCGCCCTTTAGAGAGAGGGGGGGTATTTGGGTCATGGGATATGATAGGAGAGAGAAAGGGGGGGTGGGGTATATTATTTTGGAAGATAGGATAAGTTGCATGTGAATTAGGGTGCATTATTGGTGAGTTAGAATGCATTATTGGTGAGAGGTGGGGTAGCTTGAGGGGAGAGAGAAAGGAGAAAGGACAAGGGGAAGAGAGAGGGGGTTGACCTTTTGAGTGGAGGAGAGGAAAAGGGACACACGGCGGGGCAACAATGAAGAAAAAGGAGGCAAGGTGGAGATGGGTTGCCCCGCAGGCATGAGGTGGCCTATTTTACCTTTCTTATATATTTACATAAACATACTTTATTTTTTTCTTACTTTTTCCAATGCCTTTTATCACTCCCTCCCTAAGAGGGGGTTTTCATGGGGTGGGGACGAGAGAAGAGGGCTATGGGAGGTTGGCTTGTGAAAAGCCCCCATCATTAGCCCTCCCCTTTTGGCTAGAGGCATTCATGTCTCTAGCACTGTTTCTTCTTCCGCTTAGCTATAGGATCCGATATCGAGTTGCCTTCTGAACTAGCCATTCCATTTGGCCATTGGTGAGATTTCTGGGATATTCATGAAATTGCAACAGGTCCGGGTGATAGCCTGTTCCTTGGAATAGTGTCGGTTGATTAAATGGGAAGCCCATGGCTTCCAGAACTTTGTACGAGTGTCCTCCTGGATCCCAAGTGAAAAATAGGATCATTGTCTGCAGTATCCTGACAATAAAATTTGCATGCCAAATTGGACCAAATTTGTAACCATCAGTAGCAAGAGGGGAAATGAGCATCTTGGCTCCTGCAAAGACAGAACTAAAAATTAAGATTCCAAAGAGTGTGCCAAGAATCCACCATGTATGGCCGCCTTGTTGGTGTGGTGAGCTCAAGTTGTCTTCAGAATCCTGCTTACTGTCATGACTAGAAAAAATTGCAAGCATATCATGCTTCTTTTGGGTGTGCTTAAACATGTCAGCTTCCTTTACTGATGCTAATAGCAAGCCACCTACCTTGCGGCTTAAATACAAGGGTAAACCACTTACCTTTCTCCAAAGAGAGGATGCACTCTTTGTAAAATATTGTACCAAATTGGGAATGAGGTCTTCATTCTTGCATTCTATCAGCCTTTTGTCTATCCATGGCTCCTTTGCTTTTATCTCGATGCTGATCTTCTCTCTATATGTTATAGCGGCTAGCCATAGCCATAGGTCTGATGCATCCCATGCAAACACAATGCTGTGTTGTGGAGGAGTTTGGAACATCCTTAAAAGGTTGGCAATATATTGATCATCAAACTTACTATGAACATCCTCACATAAACTGGAGGCATTACCCATCTCCAAGTTTATAACACCCTTCAGTAGACTAGAGGCATTACCCATCTCTAAGTCTATAACACTACACAATAAAGTCTTGCTCGGCTGCCAAGCCTCTGGAGCAATAGCCAACTCCAAACCTTCAGTCATACTTACCTCTTCATTATGGTCCTCAAGTGAAACTGCCTTGATGCAAGATTCCTTTAGCTTGCTACACTGTCCTGGGTCCATGCTGGAGCACAGGCTTCCGTTTTCAAAGCCCTCCCCTTTGCTTGATATGTTGTCCACCTTCTGCAAAGCCTTGCTAGCAGGCTGGTCTTCCTCTTCTCTTGTATCTTTCATGCCCTTTGCATTCCTCTTACTCTGATGAGGCCTAATCAACACTTTACACCTTCTTACCCTTACTGCCCAATGCTGTCGATTGATCGCTTTGGTGCCTATTTCATTCAAGGTTAAAGATGTACTCACATTTGTAACACAATTTTCTTGACTTACCTCCCCCACCTGGGTAGCATCTTTTGATTCTTTAACCTCTTGTTCCACTGCTTCAGTTCTTTGAATAAACTTCTCGCTTGATCCTTCTTCGGTTACCTTCATCTTGACCTCTTCTGCAAGACCAATGATACTTGGTGTGCGGGTACCAATTGATGGTGGGCGTAGGATGATTGTAAGTGGTGATTGTGGCGGACGTAGAATTTGTGTTGGTGGGGCTGGTGCTCGGGGTGGGGGTGTTCTTTATATATACGTGACCGTCTTCTCCGCAGTTGTAGCAGTAATACTCTCTGTTTTGTCGTCATGCTCTTCCAGGGTCTTGATCTCTTTCTTGACTCCTCCCTTGCTGTATTAAGTGGACAAACAAACTCTGCAATTGGTCAGTAATATGGGCCAACATATCTTGTTGGTCATCTCTTACCCCAAGAGCCGGTGGTGGTGGTGGAATGGTGGTTGTCATAGTTGCTGGTCGACGCGATGTTCCTACTTCTATTGACTCGGTTTCTTTGGCTTTCATTTGCAGCTTCTTGTCCTTAAGGCGAGCAATCTCAACGGCTAACTCGTACGTAGCCGGGAATCTACCTTTCACCTTCTCCTTGAGAAGCGGCCATAAGCCATGCATGAACCGATCTTTTTTTAGAAAATCGGGTGCAGCTTCCCCCCTTGATAGTGACTCAACCCACCATTCCCACAAATCCACAAATTTGGACTCATAGGTGGCATATTCTAAAAGACCCTCCTGCTTCAAGTCTCTCAACTTGTCCCACAACTTTTCTGAAGTGGTACCTCCCCCAAAGCGCCTCTTAAAATCGGTTTTTAAGGGTTCCCAGTCATCCTTGGTTGCTTGTGGAAGTGCATTGTACCATGATCTAGCTTCTAGCTTCATGAGATGCTTAAAGATTCTAACCCGGGATTCATCCGTATCTTTGTTGCTCACTACACATGCTACTTCAAAGTCATCTAGGAAGTCTGTTACCAAATCCTCCCCCTTCTTTCCTTTAAATGTTGGAAATGCTACACTTGACATGATTACTGAGAGAGAGCTAGAAAGACACTGTTTAACTTGCAAAAGTTTTTTTCTTCTTTACAAGGAGGCGTGTATACCCTCTTATACTAGGACATAGATTAAAACTTCAAACAGTACATTGCCTTGTACCAAAGGTAAGACAAATGGTTGATCTGATGCCAGAACCTCAAAAAACCGCTCCCCACCCAGCATGGTGTCAATGACGTGCTGGTAGTGAGCCTTCAAGTCCAGTATTGCCTTGATTGAGCGTACACGTGTTGGTATGTCTGATCTGTCTTGAGGTAGGTTGTACTGATTCATGTGAAGCTAGAGGTGCTTAGTCACTGTCCAAGCTTGTGGGAGAGGGTGGTGTTCGAATTCTTTCCTTAAACAAACTCAGTAGATCCCTAGTTTCTCTAGTGAGAGTGTGAGCCAATGCTTCGGTTATCTGTGCTACAACATCAGGTGCGACTTGAAAACTGACTGTGATAATTACCTCGGTGACTTGAGTTACCCGATTCTCAAAGTAAAATAGTGTTGATTCTCTATTGTGCAGAGCTCCTTCCATTTTGTTGTTGTGGGTTGGTTGTAGGTTGCGGACATGGTTTCGACCTTCTCCTTCTTCTTCTTGGCACTTGGCCTATGTATATCCACTGGGTTTGGCGTGTTGGTTGACTCTCCCACTGCAAATTGATAACCGTTACGTCTGGCACTCGAGCTTCGATGGAGATGCGGAGTTCGTCTAGTTGTGGTTAGAGCTCTTCTTCTTCTGTCGTCCAGTTAGCAAATCCTGCTAACCATTCATTCATTCACAATAGTTTAGGGTTTCAGTCTTGTAAATTGAAGGGTTTCATGAAAAGATCCTCAGTGGGGGCACCAAATGACGGGAGCAAAGCGAACCCCGAACCCCCGACGGCCTCTAAAACACTGGGGACCGAATGGCGCGCCTCGAGCTTGTCATGGTAAAGCAGACAGGCGGCACCACCTAGCTCCAGCGGCTAGGACGCAAACAACACACCACCATAACAAAGTTTTCATCCAAGAGAGATGGATGCTTGGGAGTAATGATGGAGAGGAAGGGAAATGAGATCAATAGAGAGAGAGAGAGAGAGAGAGAGAGAGAGAGAGAGAGAGAGGGAGGGAGGGGGTATGGTGGCTTAGTACTTAGGCACCACAGAAGGATGGCGAATCCGCACACCTTTCACACATACACAAGCTCACTCCAAACACAAGACTAGGTGGTGATTCTGCACACCTCACATGGGCAAAACATTGCAGGAAAACATACTCACAAATCCTCAAGCTTTATTTAGAGAATAAGGCGATGAAATGGGGAGCATAGGGTAGGGGAATGAGAAGGGAGAGAGTGGTAGAGCACATGGCGGATAGGTGGGAGTTGATGGCGAAAACTCGCACGAGGGTTATGGCCATCATCCTTCATTTAGTTGCCCTTCATCTTCCATAGCCCAAGGGTGTAGAGGTCATGCTCAAGACGAGCATGGTGATTGCGGTGATGGTGATGGTGTGGGTGTGTGTGTGTGCACTAGGCACACACAGTGCATAGTGTACTCTTTGGTGATGTTGTGTGTGTCTTTAGTGTGATGGTGACCCCTCTTTATATAGGGGAGGAGGGGGGAGAAATTCTAGAATCTAGAAATGAAGAAATCATTATCTACATAGGCCATGTGACAGTGGGCCCCACTTGTCTGGCTGTGTGTATATATGCCAGAACAGTAGTCTCATGAGAGAGAGACTAAGAGAGAGAGAGAGAGATGGGTTAATGAAAAAAAAGTGAGAGGTGACATGGAGAATAAATTAATTACAAGAGGGGAGAGAGGGGAGTGTGTTCAGAGGTGAGTATGTGTGCAGATGTGTGTGAACACAAGAAAAATCAGATAACCACCGGGTGGGGATGGGTCTGTGGGCACCTTTTTCAGTGAAACTGAGTGTGGGGGAGGTTATTTAGCTACAAGACAAGAGACATGGCGCCCTTTAGAGAGAGGGGGGGGGTATTTGGGTCATGGGATATGATAGGAGAGAGAAAGGGGGGGTGGGGTATACTATTTTGGAAGATAGGATAAGTTGCATGTGAGTTAGGGTGCATTATTGGTGAGTTAGAATGCATTATTGGTTAGAGGTGGGGTAGCTTGAGGGGAGAGAGAAAGGAGAAAGGACAAGGGGAAGAGAGAAGGGGTTGACCTTTTGGTGGAGGAGAGAAAAAGGGACACACGGCGGGGCAACAATGAAGAAAAAGGAGGCAAGGTGGGGATGGGCTGCCCCGCAGGCATGAGGTGGCCTATTTTACCTTTCTTATATATTTACATAATCATACTTTATTTTTTTCTTACTTTTTCCAATGCCTTTTATCACTCCCTCCCTAAGAGGGGGTTTTCATGGGGTAGGGACGAGAGAAGAGGGGTATGGGAGCTTGGCTTGTGAAAAGCCCCCATCAGCACTACGGGCTTGGCCATATGAGTGCCAAAGGAATGCAAATCCTTCAATGAAAGAAGCTTCTACCAGGTTTGAAAGAAGTGGACTTAGAGTTCTGCGAAGATTGTGTTTATGGTAAACAAAAGAGGGTAATATTCCAAAATCAAGAAATTAATGAAAAATTAAAAAATTTGAGTTGGTTCATTCTGATGTTTGGGGTCCTGCAAGTATATCGTCACTTGGTGGCTCATTGTACTATGTAACATTCATAGACAATGCAACTAGGAAAACATGGGTTTATGTAATGAAGAATAAATTTGATGTGTTTTCCATACTTCAAAGGTGGAAAGCCTTTGTGGAGAATGAAGCAAGTACTAAGGTTAAATGCCTCAGATCCGACAATGGAGATGAATATTGCAGCCAAGCTTTTGAAAGCTTTTGTGCTAGCGATGGAAGTTAGAGTTCAAGGACAACCCCAAGGACAGTACCTCAACAAATGGGATTTTGGAAAGGATGAGTAGGACAATCATGGAGCGAGCATGAATCATGGAGCTTCATGTACGCTTACCGCTTGAGCTTTGGGTGGAAGCAGTAAGTACGTTTGTGTATTTGATCATCCGCTCACCCTCAACAACATTGTATGGGGGAGTTCCAAAGGAGGCATGGACAGGTAAATTGATGAATTATTCATTTCTCAAAGTGTTTGGGTGTGAGGATTTCATGCACATAGATAGAAGCCTAAGATCAAAGCTAGATGCGAAGTCCAAAAGGTGTTTCTTCATTGGCTATGGAGAAGGTGACTTTGGATATCACCTTTGGAATCCTGAAGATGGTATAATCTTAATCTTTATGAGTAGGGATGTAATTTTCAATGAACAAAATATGTACAAAGATTACTTGGAAAGAAAACAAACAAAAGAAATAGGTGATGAGTACATGAAGCCTTGAGGACGGTGAAGACTCATGGAGTGCAAATAGTGATAACATACAACAACGTGAACCAAATGAGGAGTCTCAACCTATTCCTCGAAGATCTACAAGAGCAAGTAGACCTCCAGAAATGTTTATTCCTTCCTTCAACCATCCCTTGCTCTTAGATTCTGGAGAGCCGGAATCATACGAGGAAGTTATGCAACATGAATCCAAAAAAGAATGGATAAATAGCATGCAAGTGGATATGGACTCATTACATTGCAACCAAACATGGGAGTTGGTTGAGTTGCCTAAAGATAAGTGGGCACTTTAGAACAAATGGGTGTACAAGCTGAAGGAAGCAGAAGGTGGGAAGACAAGGTACAAGTCTAGGCTTGTGGTAAAAGGGTTTTCTAAAAAAAAAGGTATTGATTCCAATGAAATATTTTCTCCTATTGTAAAAATGAACTCAATTATGCCTATCTTAAGCCTTGTGGCTTCTCATGATTTAAATCTCAAGAAAATGGATGTAAATACGGCATTCCCTCATGATGACTTAGAGGAGAAAATTTACATGCTTCAACCAAAGGGATATGAAGTAAGGGGTAAGGAGAAAATGGTTTGCAGATTAAAGAAGAGCTTGTATGGTTTAAAGAAAGCATCAAGAAAATTGTACTTGCAGTTTGATCGATGGATGTTGGATCATGGATTCAAAAGATGCAACTCAAATCGTTGCGTCTACACAAAGCATTTGGGAGATGGGAAGTTCATCATCCTTATGTTGTATGTTGATGACATGATGATTGCAAGTGCTAACATGCAGGACATCAAAGACCTAAAAGAGGAGTTGTCTAAATCTTTTTCAATGAAAGATTTAGGTGTTGCAAAGAGGATACTTGGTATCAAGGGACAAGACAAAGAAGACAATAAAGCAATCTCAAGGGTTTGCAATGCAGAATGCAAAAACGGTTTTTGCACCTTTGACTGGTCACTTTAACCTAACCAAGGATATGTGTCCAAAGACACAAGAGGAGATAGCCTATACGTCTAAATTTCCATATGCTGCAGCGGTAGGTTCTCTTATTATGCTATGGTCTGGACAAGGCCAGACATTGCACATGCAGTGGGATTTGTAAGAAGGTTCATGGACAACCCAAGTAAAGAGCACTGGAAAGCTGTGAAGTGGATACTTAGGTGTCTGAAAGGGACAACAACAAATGCTTTGTATTTTGGAGGAACTCACATTTTTCTTCAAGGGTATGCTGATGCAGATATGGCAGGTGATTGAACTAGTACTACTGGCTATGTCTTCAGGGTTGGAGGCATAGCAGTAAGCTGGGCTTCAAAGCTGCAGAAAGTGGTCTCACTTTCTACCAAGGAAGCAGAGTATGTAGCAATGACACATACAAGAAAAGAAATTCTATGGCCTTATAGATTCTTAGAAGAGTTTGTATTCAAACAAGACAATTAGTGTCCTGTACAATGATAGAGAAAGCACTATCCATCTTGCAAAGAACTTAACCTTTCATTCAAGGACAAAGCACATTGATGTAAGATATCACTTGATACATACACTTTTGGAAGAGGAACATCTAAAGCTAGGAAAGGTGCATACAAGTAAAAATCCTGCAGACATGTTTACAAAGGTGGTCAACACGGAGAAGTTGAGCTTTTGCTCATCTTCAATTGGCATTCAAGGATAAGAAGCCAGGATAGAAAGTAGTCACAGGTTTGGTGTGGAGATCAGTCTCCAAGTAGAGGATTGTTAAGTATGGAGTTTGATTTACCCCTTGTAATTTTTTGTATCAAAAACTATCATTTGTAAGGCCCCCGTTATGATGAGAAGCCATCGTGCATGAAGAAAATCACTCGCCAGAAACAAAAAAATTTCACGGCCAATCTTGTCGGAATATTCCTTTTGCCGGAATATTATGGCTGAACGGTGGCTGGCAAGTGGTCAAAAAATGATAAGTCGGTTGGCCGGCTGGCCGGTGGTCGAAAGTCAATGGCGGGTGGCCAATTTCAAAGGCGGACTTGTCTTCTCAAGGGGGGCCACACAGGGGTGGATTGGAGGGTCCAATTTGGACTTATCAACACAAGGGCGGCTACACACGGCTGCCTCTCATGAGAGAGGGAAGCCCTTTTGGCCTTTAAAAGAAGGCCTCTTCTACACACAAAAATGGATTGTAAAGCATTGTGGTGCATTGTGAAGTTGATGTGAGGTGGTGAGAGTGAAGCAAGATTAGATCTCCAAAAGGGTATAATCCCTTTGTAATCTACTTCTTGTTTTGAAGTATTAAAGCCATTGAATGGCTTCTCTCCCGTGGACGTAGCCCACATTGGGTGAACCACATATATCGTGTGTGCTCTCTCTCTACTCTACAATCTCTCACGTGTGAAAACTATCCCTCTTCATTAAGTAAACTACTTAATTATCTACTTAGCTAAAGTCCTATTTACTAGAATGAGCTACACTGGTTAGCCACTACTCTGTAGATGAATAGACCCATGCTAGTATTTTTTTGTGAGAGGATGGGATTGTATAAGTTTCATGATCTGATTTGGTGGAGTTTCTTTGAGAAACTCAAGCGCTTTGTTCAAGATCCTCCAACACATCAGCTAGTGTGAGTTATGCCTAACCCAGACATGCAAGGATCCTTAAGAGACAAGTATGATGCATTGACTTATTGATGCTTGAGATTGACTTGCAGACCATAGAGCCTTTACCTTACGATGAGTACCAGCTATGCATACTCATCTAACATTGGTAGAGTCGTAGAGACTTGAGCAGACACAGACATATATTGATGACTACGGATATCAACTCCCTATATAAACCAATGTTGCTAATTAACAATTCAAAGTAGCATGTAGAACTTACTATTTTGTGGCTAGATACTATGAGATGACAGGCTTGCACATGATGCATAACTTCTCATCATCCAACCATGGAAAAGGAGAGCATGATTGAGCAGGGGCAGTCATCAAGAGAGCCTTGACATATAAGGAATTGAGACCAGATGGTTGGACTATGAAGTATATGGATGATGTGGTCAACTTTTTGAATGCAACTTTTTAGCCAAGAGAACATTCTCACAAGTGTAATACACAAAGAGTCTCTTGGCTTATTAGCGCAGATGATGTGCAATGCGATCTCTTGTGGGATTGTGAGTGCATTGTTGGCTCTCAATGGTTTCACTATGATAATGGGTATTCAAAAGAAAAAACCGTGCATCGTACTTTTTTGAACACTTTCATGCTTTTGTGATCCATGTATGAGTGAGGTATGGAGAAGATGAAAAAAAGAATGCACATAGAAGAATTGAAATATGCTTCCATCAACCACTACCAGAGTGTGGTATTATAGTAAGATATGATGAGGAGGAGGATGGATGTTCAAATTCTATGTCGATGAGCCAAGTTTCTATCCTGCCACTTTATGAAGGATGACCTGAAATGTTATCTGTAATGTTGTCCATTGCCAGTAACTTTGAAGTCAAAACAGCCGAGTCTAAAGAGGACTTCTACCTTATTAGATGCACAAAAGTATTGTACCAGATGATGAGAGCACAAAAGGATACGTGGCATAACAAGATTGTTAGAGGAGGGAGGGTTTTGAAGGCTTGTACTATGGTCAAGTCAAAGGAAAAGCTGATACATATAGCCTATTGGATCAAATATATCTAGTCATGATCTACTCACATCTTGTAAGGGAAATATGTTTGTCGATGGAGCCTATTGTAGGAGTCCTTAATCAATTCAAGTTATCTACTGAAGTATATGAGAACATATACAATAGCATGCCATATGATGATGATGAGAGTGATGATGGTTCATCCATGTTACTTGAAACACAATTCCAAAACCCTTAAGTGGGCAACTTAATGCTTTTCCTCCCAGATAGAATACATATTTTTCTCCCCATGATTTACTATTTTTCTTGTTACTCTTCACTTATTTTTTTTAGTATTCGAGATTGTTGTATATTAACTATCAAGATCAACTATACCAAATTGCCCCTAACTAGTACCAAAATAATACTAACGAGCGCCAAAAGGGAGGTAACTAGCACCAAAACTTTTACTGTAGCATTATTTGCATAAGCTCATGTACCAAAAGGGAGCTAACTAGTACCAAAGTGATGAAAAGAAGTAACAAAATTTGGTATTGTATAATTCTTTGCATAAGCTGATGTACACTACTGTGAGAATTTGGTGCAAGACAATGGATCCAAGTTACAAGTTTCTATTTGCAACTTAAAGCTCCCAAAGACAAGTAATGCACACTAGGGTTTCCAAAACCTGAATGCTGCAAAAAAAACAGTTCTCACTACCAGCATGGAGTGAACAATGCCAAATGCTTAAATAAATTTGGTACTGCCATAACATGAAGTTTGGTACTGTTCTAGCACCAAATTTTTACATTTTCACCATTGTATTAACATTCTTATGAGCACGTACACTTTTGGGTACTAATCGTGTATCCATCCAAGAAACCAATGTAAAATGAGACCCATCAAGTATAAAGGGTATTCTTAATCTACCTCCACAAGGTAGTATGATCTGATTGCAAGAAAACTCTCATACTTATTTTTGAGTGACTTGTATCTATAGTTATCCACCAAAATTTTGTTGCTAGCATCAAAACGTGGGTGTCTTGCCCACATTGTCTATAGGTTCTTCAAGAAAACAACCTTGTCACCCACTTTTTTGGGCACGTTGTCATGCTATGACACATACATAGTGGGAACGAATGCTACAAGATCTATCTTGCTACTTTTTAGATGCACAAGTATATTTTCTATAAATGTACATATGCATATCTAAGTATCTCAAGGGTAACATATTCTTACTTTACCATTAGAAAGTACTATGGGAAAAGTGTAAATAGCTTCGCCTCTTTAACTTGAGGCAAAAAGCATTGGTTATTTTTTTCTACTATCTCATTATCATCTCACACCCTAGCTACATCCTATATCTAGGGTAACTTCCAATATAATAATATTCTATGTATTTTTCATATATTTCTTATATTTCTTTTCGATAGCTACTAGAAAGGAATCAAATCCTAGTGGGACACTAGCTTGCATGATTTTCAAAGATGCACTCATTTTAATGCATTATTAAGAGGATGCTTATAAACCTTTATCAAGGATCAAATTAATGCTTTCATATTGAACGAGGTGCCCATTGGAATCAAGTGGAAGTCTAAGCCAAGGAGACCACAAGAATATTTTTGCTGCCAAAACAATACCCTATTTTGGTGATTTTTTTACACAAGGTTCCAATCCGGATTGGAAAAAGTATATAAAATGGAAGTCATAGCTCCTGAGCTGAATTTTTGACCCTATTTTTATTTTTTTATTTGAAGCCATGACTGAGAAAATATGATCAAAATGGTGGACCCCATCCTTTTTCCCACATCATGCAGGGACAACCCATTTCAAACTTTGTCAGTTCATGTTCACACTTACTCTTCCCTTTCTTATGTAACCCTTGGGGGTTCCCTTCACCTATAAAAGGGGACATCTTCTTCCTTGAAACCCATTCAAGAGGGAGTGAGGGGATTCATGCCAAATTAGCCTTTATCCCTGCACTTGCCTTTGAGGAAGGTTAGCTAAACTTGAAAGCATCCTTGTAAACATCAACTCTAGTTAATCAAAGGTAAAGTCTTCTATCTCTTGCCGTCTTCATCAAATTGGCAAATAATCTCGAAGGGGTTGATAAGTAAGGTTTTTTTTTTTTTTTCATCTCCGAGACCAATCTATACCTCCATCTCTTCTACTACTTCTACCTCTACTCCTAGCTCCATCTCTCTTGTGTCCTAATTGTTTCTCTTGAAGGCATTCAAACAACAACGTTCTATCAACAACCTTCTTGTGAGGAATTACTAGTGCACAAGGTACATCCCTCCCCACTACAGGTACATCTCTCCCCAAAATATCCTTATTTTCTATGGGCAAGAATATGTCTTGGGAGAGAAACTTCTCTTCTCTTTCCTTCTCTCATATCTACATTTTGCACATACTAGAGTTATCATTAGACGAATAATCCACATGATGTGAATTTCTATCGCTTCCACTCTGTGCAATCTATTACAATTAACATACAGATTAGCTTTAAAATACACTTTCAACAACATATAGTGTTTCTCTTTGGCCCAGAAAGGCTTAGTGAAATACTTCTTTCACCGGATCCCCTCATACTACCCCTTATAGACTATAACTTTTCTTTTGACGTAACTGTAGCTATCTTTCTATTAACCAAGAGGATTTGTACACACAATAATACCAATCACTAGACAAAACATATATATTATAGTAAGGACAAAATTACAATTCCAAAGAACAATTCGTAGTCTGTTTGGTCGGCAAAGATTGAACGCCATTAACTCATCTATTAACTCTTTTATATTACCCATGACACGATACAACCATAGCCTTGATGTTTTCATCTTTGTGTTGTTCTGATATTCTCTTTTGTGTTCTTTCTTTGTGTGTGTGAGTGCAAGAGAGAAAGAGTGGGGCTTCTTTGATTGCACTTCCTTCCAAACCCTAGACTTCTAGGCATCTATGGTATAACTCCTTCATATAGTTTTTGGAGTTCTCTCACAAACTCTCACAATCAAAATCCCGGTACTTTTCTGGCAAGACTGCAAACTTCACGACAATGTGTGGCACCTCCACCATACTCTACCACCAGGTCTCACAGTCTTCTTAGGAGAGCATATCTGCACCATGCCAAAAGGGAGGTTAGAAGTATGCATAACTAAACCTCTAAAACACTCAAGGCTCACGTGAGCTACTTGAAAAATACTTCTACCTCACATGTTGGGGGAAGCAAGTGCTCAACATATCTATCAAATTTTCCTTTTACAGTAGGACCACAAAATTGTCTTGGCTTTGTTTTTAAGAGTTAGTATGAACTCGTCAGCATCTAATCTTACAAGACAAATGAGCGAGCTATAGAAATTGATGATCCATGGTTGGACCTTCTTGTCTAAAATCCAAAGGCCTTTTGGAAGCTTGCTGCAACTTGTCAATAACACCCATTGAGATCAAGCACAATCAAACACCCGTGTTTAACAACCACATCAGGTAGTGTTGTGTTTGTTGGTGGCTCATCTAGCCACCAAGATTTTACTACAATACCAACACTCCAAATGAGTGGTCCATGCAAAAAGATAGTGTAAACAGAGATTGCAATCATCCTATCAAAAAAGAGACCTGGTATGACACCAAAAAATACCAAATTTGGTACTTAATAGTACCAATTTGGTACTATATTTTGCAATACTTTCAATAGTACCCATTCATACCAATTTGGTACTATATTTTGTAGTACTTAGTTTGGAACTAAATAGTAACATTGAAACACGGTTACAAGCTAAACACACCACAATACCATGGAGAGAACAAGAGATGAAAGACAAAGGCCAAAAGTTGAATTGATTCGGTGAAATGAAAAGCACATTGTGCAAAATACATAAGCATGTAAGAAGGGCTACACTTTTCATGCATAAGACATTGACCATGGGTGCGGTTGTGCTTGTTTCTTTGCACACAAAAAAGCTCCGACAGGGTCGCTAAATCAGTAAAATCACCTCTCGCATTCTACACAACATCACCAGTTGTTGGATCCACACTGCCGTCTTGATGCTGTCCACTTTTGCATCCTCTACTACCAATTCCTCCTTGGAATCCTTTGTTGCCACTTCCTCCTTGTTATCCTTGGCCCTGTCCATGATCTTTGCATTACTTGAATTTACTCTTTTTTCCTCTTCCGTCTTCTTGACATGTGCCCCTTCCCCTTTCTTGGCATCATCTACCCCTTTCCCCTTCCTTGAGGAAGGCATGAAGGCATCAAGGGATGAGAAGGGAGAAGACTAGATGGTCTTGAGAAAGGGAGGAGAGAATTCTCTCTCGTGTGCATGAGAAAGAGGAGCCGCTCTCTCTCTCATTCTCATACATAAGCAAACAAGAAGCCAATTCTCTCTCTCTCTCTCTCTCTCTCTCTCTCTCTCTCTCTCTCTCTCTCTCTCTCTCTCTCTCCCTCTCCCGAGCATAAAGAAGGAACAAGGAGGGCAAAGGAGAAGGGGATTGGTGAGAGAAGGAAAGGGAAATATTTCTCTCTCTCTCTCTCTCTCTCTCTCTCTCTCTCTCTCTCTCTCTCTCTCTCTCTCTCTCTCTCTCTCTCTCTCTCTCTCTCTCTCTCTCTCTTGAACAAGCAGAGAGAATTCTATATGTTTCTCCCTCTCACATAAGCAAGAAGTCGGGTTGTCGAAGGCAACCAAAAGAAGAAATTTTGTGGAACTTTTGCGAGCTGTTGACAGTAGTTGAAGTAGATAAAGCGAAACACAAAAATTCCATCACCATCATCAGTACCATTAGGTGAAATTTGGACTCACAAAGGGGCCCTTTAAGGAGTTTGACTTTACCTCTCTCTACCAAAATGGGCTTTTTTTGCAAAAAAATTCCAAATTTGGCGGAAGTTTGACATTTAGAATGTCCTCTTCAAGCTCTATCTACTACTGATATATAGCACGCCATGAGATTCCTCATATTTTAGAAGATTCTTTTTTTGATTCACCTATGATGTGACAACTCTATCGAAATCTAAGGGAATCATAAATAGAATCTTCCAAAATATGTGGAATCTCATGGCGTTCTATATATCAGTAGATAAATCTTGGAGAGGACATTCTAACTGTCAAACCTATGCCAACTTTGGAGTTTGTTTGCAAAAATTTATCCATGTGCCCGTTTTTGGTAGAGAGAGGTAAAGTTAAAGTGCTTAAAGGGCCAGTAATCGACTTTACAAGGCTCGGACTCAAAATCAGACTTTACACTCTTATTTTACATAGACTGGCTTAGAGATCATTTGGCTAAATTCAGAGACTCTTATATAATTACAAAGATTTCCCGAGAAATTAATGATGAGATATATAAAGAAATTTGGCCCATGATGAAGGGATCGAATAGGAGGGCACCCTTCTGATCCATCTGCCAACATTACGCCCTTCATGGTGCTCACGTTAGTGGTTCGCTGTAAAAGACATCTGTAGCATAGAAACTTGGCACTAACATAATGTCAATACTCAAGGAACCGACTCCGATGGGGCACGAAGACTCTTTGCGGGTTTCAAACTCAAGAAGTGAACCTATGGAACAAAGCCATCTCTAGCACCAACAAATCCATCACTCTCAAATCTAGCAAATTGCATATCTCCTTTGTCACCACCACACTCGGTTGCGATGCCATTCATCACTCAAACAAAGTCCAAATGCAACAAAATTTTAGGACATTGAGGTTTAAGACACGTAGGGGCACTATCCTACCAGGTTTGGTTGAAATCCGACAAGGTAACAAAATCAGGATCCATCATGATCAAGGTCCTAAAAATTTCCACAAAACATACTAGAAAGGTCTTCCTTTGGTTTAGGAACACTCTCCTATGGTGGAAACATCAACAAACAACCATTAATGCACTCAAAAAAGCCAATTTAGCTCAGTAGCACGTAGTCACAAACCACAATAAAATTGACAATACTTACACTTAAATCAAAGAGCAGTAGGCAAGGAATGCAATAATCAGAATCAAATATGGATTACAAAAGCTCAAGGAAAATGGATTACAAAGCACATGAGAGTAGCCGCTCTCAATGGTATGCTCCAAAACTCAAAAGACCTTGATAATGATAATGTCCCCTCTTTTGCTTACAAAAATTGAGCTTTTTACCTAGGGATTTCTTGATCAATGGATGGATTTACAAGACTTGGACTCAAAAGCGGACTTTACAGTCAAATTTTACATAGACTAGCTTAGAGATCATTTGGCTAAACTCAAAGACTCTCATAAAATTACAAAGATTTCTTAGAAAAATAATGATGAGATGTCAAAAAAGTTGTGGCCCATGATGAAGAGGCTGAGTGGAAGGATGCCCTTTTGTTCCATCTACCAACATTCTCCCCTTCATAGTCTATGCACATCCTTGTGCAAGGTTTCTGTTTGTCTTTGGCTCTGTTGTTGGTAGCAGTTAGTCTTCAGGTTGATGGTCAAGTCTTTAGTTATCAAAGGTCTTTTTCCCCAGAGTCTTTGTGAGGCGTTGAAGCTGTCTTGCTCGAGCCTCAATCTTTGCTTGGACTACCAATTCTTTGAAAGGATTGTTCATTGATGTGCTTTGGTAGGCTATATGGTGGGTAGGTTGATCCTTCATCGTGGGGTTGAAGATGGTAGAATCCATCTGAAAGAAACTTTTCATCAAGGACTCCTCAAATGTTTGCAATTATTGCAAGGGAAAAAACATGACTCTAGAAAATAAATTAATGATGATGTTGTGGCTTGGAATCTTTGTTTCCATGTTCATTAGAGAAAATTTGGACTCTCAAAGGGGCCTTGTAAGGAGTTTTACTTTGACTCTCTTGTCCAAAGTGGGCAACCTGGTGAAGTACATAAACGCTTTGTCAAAAGTTCCCTATCAACCAATATATCATTGGAAAGATCTTAGAAAGTACGTTCTAGATCCCAAAACTCTGGCAAATTTGGAGTTGATTTTTAGAAGTCATGGCCTCCCCCCATTGAAGCTAAAATGAGGGGAGAGATTCCATTTATAAGATGGAGTTGTCACATCAAAAAATGGAATCTTCTAAAATATAACGAATTTGATGGCATGTTATATATCAATGGATAGATCTCAATGAGTACATTCTAAATCCAAAAGGTCCGAGAAGATTTGACTTTATTTGTAATTTTTTTACCGTGCACTCATTTTGGACAAGAGAAAGACAATCAAAGTCCTTATAAGGTCCATTTGAAAGTCCAAAATTTTCCTAATGCCAGCATAAGCCCTTTGTTCCCTCAAGAAACACTTGCCATGGGTTCTCCGCTGCCTCAATGTCCTCTATGATGCATGTGATAAGAATTTTTTCTATCTTTATTAGCATCTAGCAAGTGAAATCTGGTACATTGTGCCTCTGGTTATTACCCCCTGTAAGGTATGAACCATATATCCCTTTGATGGCAGAAATTGTTTGCCGGTTTAGATATAATATGGTAGTTGAGTATTGAGGTGGTGTGATTGGCTTGGGAGAGAGGATTGGCATTGTTTTTGTGTGGATCTCTAAAGGTTCTACAAATCTCTCTCCTCCCTTACAACTTGTCTCATTAACTTTGTCTTTGCTCTTTGGTGAGTCAATAGGTGATTTTAAATCATCAATATTTTTCTTTTTTGAATCCTCTTGAGCTCCTTGTTTCGCTTTTCTCTTGAGGACACTGTGGATATGTTGCCGCATAGATTTGACAAGTTCCATTGCATCATCTGCTATCCTCCTTTTGTATTGCTTGATCTTCTAAAGCTGTTCAACTTTTTGTTGTTTGAGAGAATTGTTCAATTCTTCCTCGTCCTCATTATCTACATCCTCCAAATCACCCTTCTTTTTTTCTTTTGCAATTTTCTTGTGTCTTTCCTCTCTAAGTTTTTGGGACTCTTCCATTGATCTTTGAGTCTACATCATAGGGATTTGTTCTTTGGGTGTGCACTTGACTTGCTCTAGGGTCCAATGATATCCTCTTATTCATGTTCATCCTCATATGTTGTTGTTTGGAACTCAGATGGCATATCTCTATTTTTGGACTTTACTTCATCATTGAGTTCTATATGTGTTTTTGTTTTTCTCAATGTTTAATGCCTTCTTCTTAGATCCTTGACCTCTTGTCTTTCTCATGTCAGGTGTCAATGAAGGACCTCCTACCGCTCGGATTGCATGTTTAGACTTGTGCACAAGATTAATCTGAGAGTTGGCCGGTGGTAGTTGATCAATCATTTCTAGTTCTTTCTAGGCTATTCTCTTGACCAAATTTTCTAGAATAAAATCTCCCAAGTTGCAATGGACCACCTTTTGCTCTGCCAACCCTGATATGACAAGTTCAATGTGTAGGTTGGGCTCTGTATATTTTGGTGGCTTTTGCACTTTTAGGTGCTAGAAACTTAGCCACAATGGTAGCTCCGTCTCTGAGTACATCAGGTCTTTGTACGTGAATTTGTGGCCTTCCTGCTTGATGAAGGCCTTGTCATTGTCAATAGCTTTTGTATTTAGTAGTAGATTATGATTGCCAAAAGGTAGATGAAGAGCATGGTTTATAAGGTTAGTGGTGAGCCAAAACTTAATGTTTCCCCATCTTTGTCAGTCAGATATGACTCTCCATTGTATTGTATAGAGCTCATTAGCTCATGGGATCTTTGAAAGTCTGTGCCCATGGAGGTAATCTAAAAGAAGTATGCATCTACAAGCACCTTGATCCTTTGAGCACTTCTCTTTTTTGGTGCATCATCCATATCTCTTTAGGAAAGATGATTGTCTTCACCTTGGTACATCGGCCGCTTGAAATCTTCCAATGAAGATGTTGGCCGTTATCTCGACTAGCTCCTCTTTTGAAATGTGCACTTTCTATAGATGAGATCTCCACCACTAGTGGGGGAGGGTCCCGCTTCTTTCTTGGTCTTCTGCAGGGAATTCTTGCATCAAAAAATCATTCAATTAGGTCCTACAATTGGCCAAAAAGTTGTCGAGAAAGTTAAAAAACACAAGCTTGACCATAAAATGCACAATGAGCATAACTTGATCAAAAGAAGTCCAAACTTGACCAAATTTCAACAACGCATCTTGAACAACTACATGCATTAGGTCATATATCTACATGTCAAATTTGGCCATAGGGATCATGGATTGCGATCCATGTTGAAACAAATATGAGAATTCTCATGACCATCTCATAAAGAATGCTTTGGGGATGCTATGGTTCACTTCTTTTTGAATTTGGATCATTGGTTAGAAATTTATGTCACTTTTTGGAAATTTTCTTAGGCTTAGAGAAGTTTGGAATTTTGATTAGGGTTTTGAAGTTCAAGTGACTTGAAACTTTGGGGATTGGCTATTCTTGTAATTAGGGACCTGATGGCATGACTTAGGTCTATAAAGCTCGCAGGGGTCATCGATCGCAATCCATGTTTTGCATTGTTTTTGGGTGAAACTTTGGGTATCTTCTCTTATAGCATATTGTAACACAAATGGTGAAGTTATTTTCATATTTGGACAAGTATTTCTCAAATTTCCCAATTTCCCAAGTTATGGCCCAATTTGGTTTTTCTTTTCCATACATGGTTTTGGTTGACATTTTTTTATCTTTGATGGTGATGAATTTGTTTGTCATTTTTCCCTTTCTGATGATTTCGGTTGAACAAGTGTCCAAATCCCAACTGCTTGTTAATTTCTATCCCAATTAGAGACTGTTTGGGCCCTTTAATCTCCGTGGAAAGTGTGACTCATTTCCCAAGAATGTTTCATTTCTCGAGTTAACACAAGTTCACAATCCTTTCCATGACTTTGTACTTTGATAAAAAACATAGTTCTAGCCACTGATAGTCTAACAATGTTGAAATTTGATATATGAAGCTATATACATGACCAAAGACTAAAGTTTTGTGATGGTATGTTGAAAAGGTACGAGTTTGACAAGTCATCTTCAACTCCAAGAGGTACTTCCCCATGTATCAATCACGACAAATTTTCCACCCTTTGATGAGTAGTCCCTTTCTTGACCACTACAATGAAACCAAACTCTAGCAATATAATGAACCACCAAACTATGTGACCAATATTGCATGGTCTGATCACTAAGTAAAATAGGGCCTGGTGATCCTTAAAAAATATGAACTTGTTTGCTATAAAGTAATGTCTAAAATTTTTTGACTGCGTAGATCATCCCTAACCCCTCTCTTTCTGTGGTTGTGTAATCTTGCTCCGCACTATTGAGATGTCTAGTAGAATAATAGATTGGAAAATCCATATTGTCCTCTTTAGGTTGTGGTAAGATGCATCAAATAGCATGTAATGATGCATCTACATGAACATCTAACATCTTTTTCCAATCAGAGGCTTTCAAAATTGGAGCAAAATAGTCTTTGCTTCAATTTTTGAGACCCTTTCTCACATTATTCATTCCACTCAAATTTTGTGATGAGAGTAGAAGAGAGGTTTTGCAACAACGACATACATGTATATAAATCATTGATAGTAGACAAAATGGCCCATAAAGGCTTGTACCTCTTTAACTTTGGTGGATCTTGGAAGAGAAACAATCACTTGTATTGTCTCAATATCTTAAAAAATGCCATTTTTGGACACAACATGTCCTGGAATCTTGCCTTGTCTTACTATGAAGAAACATTTTTTGGGATTTAGGCAGATGTGATAACTTCTGCACTTCTCAAAGATCTTTTTCAAGTTGGAAACATGTTCATATCTTTGTAGTGAATGCACACACAAGTCGTCCATATAAATCTCTAAGAATTGTCTTAGATAATTCTTGAATGTGTGACTCATTAGCCTCTCAAATGTTTCCTCATTTTTTGGTCATAAAACTCGTAGAAGATTGGCTCAACTTGTTGTGGTGCATAATCATTTTCTGATCCACTGGAGAGGTCATCTTTGGCATTGTTCTTGAGTGCATCGCTCTGTAAATCATGGAGCTCATCCTCATCATTGTCATTAAAACCTTGCATAGAAACTTTGTCCACTAATTATTTACAATCTACTGTTTTCTTAGTTTCTATTATTTTAGTTTTCTCTTCTAGTTCCAAGATAGCATTCACCATCTAGGAGGGACTTATGTTGTGACCATTTTGTTCAAAGTATCATGGGTGTTATCTCATTTACACAAAGATCTAGAGTCACTAGTATTTGCTCCCATCCAAAGGGTTCAAATAACTCCTCTAGGAATGTCTCTGTCACATAGTGACTATCCTCAAATGGGAACTTTAGAATGCATTCTTCCTTTTCTAGACTTCCACACTTTGATGTTGCGTGCATCCAAAAATGTGTATTCTTCATCAACCAAGCAAATAGTTGTGTTCTGCAATTTGTAGTTACACCAAAGTCTTATACTAGTGCTCAATTTACATCTCTGTAACTATGGTCCTTTGTGTTGCTCTTAGTTGTGATACCCTTATGACATAAGTAGAGATGGTCATGGCCCCAATCTTGAACCATTATGAGTTGACACATGAATGGTCGTCCAAAAATAACCTCAAAGTTGCTACATGTTTTGAAGTCCACTACAACATAAGTGTGCTTGTACTCTTTCCTACATGAGGACATGATAGCTTATTGCAACATCTCTAAGGATCTCTCCACATATCCATCTGCTAGTTGCAACATCATGGGCATTTTCCTGAGAGTTGGTCTTCCCCATTTCTCTCATATTTTTTTTTTCAAAATAGCTAATTTGGTCCCATTGTCAAGGATTGCTATTGTCTTTTTTTCCTTGTACTCTAGCCATAAGGTGGCGTTCCCTTCTTTGCCTTCTCTTTAGTCGCTTACCTTGTTCACTCGTAGTATGGTATAGGCTCCACTTTTGGTCACTCTAGTTTATTTGTTTCCATAGTTTCATCTGTAAATTTATCTTGTGGATGGATTTTTAGCCCCATTTTTTCCATCCTTTTTCTCATTTTTTCCCATAGATTTGGTCTAATTTTTAGAAGTTTGACGAGAGTAATGGTGCATCTTATAGAGGACGAAATCAGATCATACAAGCTTTTTGTATTCGTCACCTGTGGAATTGGATTTTCTTGAGATGGTACAATACTCACGTGAGATTTTGTTTCATGTTCTCCTACAAAGGAAGCTAGAGTCCTTATGGTCACTTTTTTACTCTACATGGATACTTTCATCCCTGCATCTCTGTATAATAACTATATATCACCAAGATAGATATCATGATCCATGTTTATCTCTGGAATTGGTGTGTCGGACATCAATGTGCACCTTTGTCTTTTCTGTTTTTGATCGTCCCCCATAATGATTTGGTCATGGCTCATCCACATCAATAATTGGAGGCATCTTGTGAGACTTGGACTCGTTCGTCGCGTTCACAACAACTCTCATATATCCAATGATCCTTCTTTTTCCACTCTGGTTGTTTTGCTTGTCTTGTTTTCCTTAAGTGTGCTTGCATTTCCCTTTTATAGCACATGCACTACTTGCTTAGTGATTTTCATTGTTTCTTGTTGCATTAGAGCTTGAGCTATCTCTATGAGCCTTTTGCACATTTTTGTTTATTGTGTTCCGGTTGAAACATGAGTTGGGCTTGTGTTGTCAAGGTTATGTTATATTTTTTGCACATTCTCCTTTTTGTGGCCATTTTTGGTGCCGAAGATGGCTATTGATGTTGCTTGCCTTCTTGGAAATTGAGCCTCTTTGGGTAGATGACTTTATAATGGATCTTTCCTTTAGGCTAAGCTGCAATGTGATTCCTCATTTTTTGATGGACTTTTTTGTTGTCCTTGAAGATAAGGTTGCTCTTGATAAGCATGGTTGAGACCTGCAACTGTTTCTCTGATTCTTTGACAATTGATATGGGTGGTCATTTCCTTATTGCTAATGTAGAAGGAATATATACAAGAGGATAGTAATGAGTGTTTCTAGATTAGGATCTAAAGATTGGATGAACAAAGGGGAAAAGCCTGGTTGGAAAAAAGTACCTTTGGTATACGCTCTTATTGAAGTTAGGTAGTTGGATTTTAAGTACCTATTCATGCAAATTGAATTCTTGGGAGAAACAAAGGAAGAATGTTTAATGCAAGTGTCAATTATGAGACACTCTATATGCATACAAGAACATAGGGAGTGTGGTTTTCTCTCTTGAGATACTCTAGACCCAGCATCACCATATAGAGATTGTATATATTTTGGGTTAAAAATCATGATTCGTGTTGATCTGAGTGGTATGTGTAGAGTTGAAAATTGCACTACCATCTATGGAACTCCTAATTGATTCCCATAAGGCTTGTGGCAATGTCTCTTCCACTTCTCAAATTGGAATAATCACTTGTGACTTCAAGTTGTTTGTGGTATTAGCCACTCCCCTTGTGTCAAATGGTGTTTTGATCTCAGGATTCATTTAATAAATTCTTTCATCTCATTTGTAATCAATTTTCTCATCCCTTTTATGGATCAATACGTCGCGGTTAGGGTTGTTTGCCTTTTTGGGCTCCATTAGAGATTGAGTTGTCTCTATGATCCGGTTACATATATTGAGTCTCTGTTTTTCAACCTTAGGATGCGGATATGTTAGCCATCTATGCTCCACCATTTGGTTGGTTTTAAGTCTAGCCTCCTAAGCTTGCAATAAAGCCTCCAAAACTTCTAGAAATTTGTCTACTAAAACTAAACCTTCCAATGATATTTTGGATGACACCGCTCCTTCTTCTTCCTCCTTGTTTTCTTTTACTTGTTAAAGTTTCTCTCTAGCTTGTTGTAGCTTGGTTTCTAAGGTAGTTTTCTCTTTCATCATTTTTGTTTTAAGTTTTTTTTAGTTTAGCCTTTGAAGATTTTTGTTTTTTGGGTTCTCATCAATAAGCTCTCAATTTCCAGTTGAGCAGGAAGTTTATGTTTCTCCTTGACAGGTTTGTCTTTAGGAAGCTCTAGTCACCGCATTTATAGGAGCTATGGGCTCTATCTCAAATCCTCTTGAAGAAGGTAACACTACTACAACATGCATTGTTGCTTTTTCCTTGTTATCAAGATGTTTGGGATAGTTCAAAACAACATGAGTGATTGTAGTCTCATCATAGAATCCAAAAATCTCTTTATGCTCACCTAGCCTTGTGTGGACAATTCCTTGACCAATAAGCACCTCCACACTCATAGCATGGTCCTACTTGTTTCATGGCTGGTAGTGTAGCGGATGGTTGTTCTTGCTTGGTAATAATGGTCTTTGATCCATACTCTAGATTGGCCATGAAATCTAAGGTATTCATGTCCATGGAATAATGTTTTCTCATAGGTTGTGTAACATACTCAATTGATTGAGTATAATTGACTACTACTCTATTGTCGTTCAAAAGAGTTATTTGTTGCCCTAGCATACATTGCTATCTTGGCTGAGTATTACACCATGGTGTGGTATGATCCCCTCCACAAGTGTCACATCTTCTCATTTGGAACTATTGTACATTTGGGTTCTCTCTATAGCCTTGGTTCATTCTCACCACCTTTTTGACCCATTGAACAATTTTTGGCATAGTAGGAGTTTGAACACTTTTCTACATTGTTTGCATCTTCCATCACCTCTCTATAGGCTTTACAATTGTCAGCTAGCTACATTGTGGATTCACTAGCACTACTAGCTACATTGTTTGCATCTTCCATCACCTCTCTATAGGCTTTACAATTGTCAGCGAGCTATAAAGCCTCTCTAGTGACTTGTTCAAATATTGTGCATGCTTTCAAATGCACATACTTCTTGAAAGTCTCGTTTCTCAAGCCCTGTATAAAGAGAACTGGAAGCCTCTCAGCTTGTGATAACTCGTGCACATGACATCTCTCTATGTATTTTATGAAGCAAAGCAAAGCTTCATTCTTTTTCTCATTCTCTTTCTGCTTGAATGCATATATTTGGGACACATTGTTGTTCTTGATTCCCCTTTTAGAAAAATCCTCAATGAAATCATGTAGAAAGTGCTCTATATTGTAAAATCTATAAAGGTTGGAATCACGTTAAGGTTTCTCCTTCCAATGCCACGGCAAATCCTTCTATAGAGTGTGGAAATCGGCCACCTACTTGGTTTGTACCAATTTTCGTCAATTCTCTGATCTTGTTACAATATATATACAAGTTTTATCTCAAATTTTTTTTAGTTTGGAACTATTTTGATAGGCCAGTTGCCAACCCTAGGTCTACTCTACGGTTTTAAGTTTGTCTTTCATTTTTATTCTTTTTAATCCAAATTTTCTCAAAATTTTCCAAAATTGGACTTGGGGATATGTTTTCTTATATATGCGCTATAGTCTAGAAAAATTTCAGGTCAAGCTATCACCATGGGAACATGGATCACGATCCATGTTTGGAGGCCAAATTGAGTTTTCTTGGTACATCATTACTAGATGCTATGGAATCAAAATTTTTGGATTTGGACCTCTGGATTAAAAATTAGGTCAATTTTTGCACTTTCTCAGAGTACTTGGGAAAGGTTGGGAATTTGACTTGGGTTTTGATTTCTAAATGAGTTTGAACTTTGGGGCTAGGCTAGAAATAGTGTGTAGATCTATTCAAGTGGCTAGGTTTTGGCTCAAAAATTTGAGAAAGGTACACACATGCTATCCATATATGGAGTGCTTTTTATCCCAAATAAAAACCACTCATAGATTAAGGTATCTCTAAGCTATATCCAAAATCTTTTTGGATTTAGACATGTTTTGATCAACCAAAAGTGAAATCTCAAGTCTACTTTGGTAGTTTTTGACTATCCTCTGATTTTGACTGTTTTGACCACTTTTTTCCACATTTTTTTCAAATGTCTCTTTCGAGATTTTTTTTTCTCTAAGTCTCATCTACCCACTGCTCAATTTTCAGCCAAAATGTATGCTGAGGTACATGGATTTTAATCCACAATTAACCACCTTTTGGCATGAAACTTGGTCAACTTCTAGTCTATGCTATTTTTAATCTAAACATTCAATAATAGACCATTTAAATCCAATATATGTTTGTAAGCATGGATTTTTCATCATCTAAACTAGATAAAGTAGTAGCAATTGGAAATGGATTAGGAACAGACATTTTGGTCTTTTTTGAAGTAGACAGGATTGTTGGAGCACTAATTTCTATGCCATCATTATTGAAGCTTGCTCAAGCTACACAACACTTGACTATGGTATAGAAATACCATCCATCTTGGGCACTTCAAAAATGAGAGAATCAATGGACTGTACAATTGTTGACCAATTCATAGGGGATTTGTCAATCCCAATCTTTGAATCTAAGAAAGCACACATAACATTGGTTTCTCAAAAATCACTAGAATTCAAATCACCATTTTTACATGTAGAACTTCCAAAAAGAAAATTATACAAGGTGAAATCATTATGAGAATCCTTGCAACCATTGTTAGCCTTCGCACATAAAAGAAAAAAATTATTCAAGAACGTACACACGGGCACAAGGTCCAATATAGGCTACAAGAAAGTCAAATTAGAGCTTTGTCTTAGATTTAAATTCAAGGGCCACAACTTTTTTAAGCTAGCTAGCTTCAAACTACACCAAAATATTGCAAAGATGTACTTCATATTCAAGGTAAATTTTATCACAAGAAGAAAGTAATATTGGAGCCTCTACGACTTTTCCAACCTAGATAATGATTAGATTTTTATAAGATTTGCTACAAATCTTGAATAGAGTCAAGATTCTATGTTCAAGGTAATCAAATAACTTAGACAACACATAAATCATACGAGCATTCTAGATTCTATCTGAGCATAAAGTAAAAAACAATTATATACACTTAAGTGTTGAGATTCTATCCATGAAAAAACAAATTTATAGATGTATTTGAGATTTCCATTCACGTATAATACTTGACAATATTAAGTAAATTCATACTCATCAAACAACTCTTCTTTTGTTTTAACCCAACAAATAGTCTCAATGCATACAAAGCCATAATCTTTTGAATTGATGTACAAAGATGTGCATTTGTGCCAAGGAGGAAAACTTTTATCAAATGTAGTGTACATATGGTAGGGCACTTGTATCATGAGAGCATTTATATAGTGTGACATATTTCCTTCTTCAATGCCATCAAGAATGTATGCTTGATCTTCCTCTTCTTCTACATTTGGATCTTCTAAAAGAGAATATATAGAGGCTCTTGGAAATATTTTTCATATATTTTTCCCCTCTTGAAATCTATACTGAAATGCCCTCCATAGTTTAGAAAAGTCACTCTGCTTTCAAGATCCTTGAATACATGAAAGTTGCATTTCGAAAGACACACCATTATTATAGAAAAGTACATTTTTGGGAATAGGAAAAGTTGGTGTGTCAAAAGGATCTTCATTAGAATCATAGCGTGAAATGCTCCTCATTTTTATGTCACTTAACTCCTTTGTATTTGCAAAAAAAAGGAAAAATATTATGCATAAATATAAGGACTAGATCAAAGGGTGATAGTGGTATTGGGATGTCCATCATATGGAGGACTCAAAGTGCCTCTTACATGGTGGCTCCAAAGGTCTCAAAATATAAATTCTTTGAAAAACAAAGCACACCATGTCTCTAATATATCTCCCATTTGAAGCATAGTGAAAACCAAGGTACAACACTTGTCCAAGCTAGACATTGCGCATTGATACAAGGTAACCTATAGTATCTCATAACATGGGGTTCATTGATGCAGCAAAGCTAGAATAACCTCTTGGTCCATCTATGCTTTCTTATAGACTAGGGGTATTATTCTCAAAGTCATCACTAGTCAAAATTTAGGCATAGGACATTGATGAAATGCTCCACTAGTACACACTCACACAGATGCGTACATACATGCATATATATACACACACTGTAGGGATTTTATTTAAGTCTTCATGTGCAAGCACTATGAAGTGGTAATAACTAATGTTATTAACACTTCATGAAAGTGTTAGTAACATCGAATTCACAATGATTGGCTAGAACCAGGCGTTCTTGTGAGCCCAACGGGAATTCCTCCTAGACCATCAGGACTCGCAAGACAACCCGTCTCACCCCTCTTGGAGGTGGCTATATAAATATTGTCCACTCCTCCAAGCCCTCCATTTTTTCCTACTCTCTAAAGATTTCACTAAAAATGTTTCAGAGGTTTACTCATTTGCCTTTAGTTCATGTAACTTTGATCCATTTATTTTCTAAAATCCACAAATAGCTACCTCCGTTGGGTGTCTATGGGCCTAGAAACAACCTAGAAATAGGTTTGGGTAGGGAGTATCCTCATGGAGGGTTTGGGTGGTGCAAGTGCCTAGGGCTTATTTCTACCGCTAGAATGGAGAGCTCCTCGTGATTGCACCGGAGTACTTATTTGTTACAACCAGTTACCTCCCCTGGGTGTCTATGCACTTAGAAGTAGGTTTGGGTAGGGAAAATACTCATGGAGGGTTTAGATTGTGCAAGTGCATGTGGCTCATTTCTATAGCTAGAATGGAGCACTCCTCATCACTACACCGACATACTTGTCTAAACGTTTAGTTACCTCTTCTAGGTGTCTATCCATTTGGAAACATATTTTGAAAGGGAACATCCTTGTGAAGGGTTTGGTTGGTGCAAGTGTCTGGGGCTCATTTCTATTGTTGGAATTGAGTGATCCTCATCACTACACTACATTGGCATACTTGTTTTCTACATTTAGCTACCTCCCATGGGTGTCTATTTGCCTACAAATAGATTGGGTAGGGAGTATTCTCATGGAGGGTTTAGGTGGTGCAAGTTTTTTGGGCTCATTTCTATTGTTGGAATGAACCACTCCTCAATATCACATCATTGGTGTACATGTCTATTACATTTAATTATATGCTTTGGGTGTCTATGCACCTAGAAACATGTTGGATAGGGGACATTCTCATGGAGGATTTAGGTGGTGCAAGAACCTTGGACTCATTTCTATTGTTGGAATGGAGCTCTTCTCATCACTGGTGTAATTGTGTGTTAGATTTAGTTACCTCCCTTGGGTGTCTATCCGCTTGGAAAAAGGTTTGGATAATGAGCATCCTTGTGGCGGATTTAGGTGGTGCAAGTGCCGGGGCTCATTTCTATTGTTGGGAGAGCTCCTCACCACTACATCAATTTCATCCTATATTTTGTTTTATTTTATGTGTATATTATTGCACTTTATTATCCAAACATTCAATTAAATTCTATTTTTAAAAAACCTAACATTTTTGTTCTTGTATGAATGTGTAGGCGGCTTGTGAACTTATCATGCACACTAATACTTGCTCCCACAACATCAATGCACCTACTTCTAGTCACCCATTGACTGGTGGTAAAGGATCAAACAATGGAGCTTCTAATAAAGAAAAGTTCAAGGCTTGTGCAATGGTGTCAAGTCATGAGTGACAATTTTTAGAGAACATTAGATCCTTTATAGATTGGTGTTCCAAATTATGTGGCAAAGAAATATTAGGAGGTACACCTCGTATTAGGGAGCATTTCCTTGGACTAGGGAATGGAACATCTAGTAGGGACAATGGAGGTAGATGTAATGGGGTAGGTCATGAGAATTCCATGAAATACTTGAGAGAGTTATTAGGAGGTGTATAGCCGCTACAAAGCGCCACAAAATACCAAATTTAAGCCAGTTGACTTTAGAGGTTCAATGCAATGCTGCCTCAACACAAAGGCGAACAAAATAGTGGTGCACCCTCCATGCTGGCCACTATACACACACACACACACACACATAGAAAGAGCTAGTACTCAAGATGGGTCGCTTGAGTACTAGCTTGGAATGCATAGAATGAGGCAAGTAAGTGTCGGGTAGATCTATTGACTAGATCTCCTGGAAGATTCATAGTCTTCTCTTGCACAAGCTATATATTTTATATGCGGTTCTATGTTTATGGTCACACAAGATCCATGGAAGCATGCATGGTTGAAGATCGGTGAGTATGGTGTAGGTTTTAATCATCGAGCATATTACCAGATGTGCACAACATTCTTGGATAAATGCTTTGTAGAAACCCAAAAGATAGTTGATACATTCATCTTGAAATCAATTGATCAAACATGATGCAGGCTATAGTCAATGACTGACCATCAAATTTCCAACGTAGGCAGCTAATTAATGTGATGCTATTTAGTCATCGAGAGGAGTGTTCATTACAACAATGCATAGATCGTGTGCGATTAAGTTAGGGATCTATATAATTGATCTCATAAGAGCAACAATTCATCAAATAGGTGTTTCCAAGGTAGTATAGGTGATCATGAATAATGCAAAAAAAATCTAGAGCAGGTTCTGCTTTGATTTGGATAGGAGTAGTTTATAGGGGGTGGTGATGGTACATATGGTCCTGTTGTGACCGAAATTCCACTTCTATAAAAGTCATGCTCTATGGTTGCATCTGGGTATAGCCATGGTCCATTAGGCTGATTCACTTGAGGAGGCATACCTGCCATCTTTGTGATCACTTCATCTCTCGTTATCACTCTTGAAGGGAATCCAGGTGGCTTCCTTTTTTAACTTCTCATGTTTGGTGGAGGTATCTGTGGTCCTTCATTGATCAAATATCCACCTCTTTCTAGTGCATTGTGTGGGTTTGTGTCAAAATGTGGATAGATTGGCATTTCAATACTTCTAGTTTGGCTTGCCGTACCTCTGGTCATATCTACAAAAGGATTGGTAGATTGGATTTCCATCTTATGTCAGGCCCACTCAATACTCTCAAGATAGACCTTAATAAGCACCTTTGGCCCTTTGTGTAAGTTATCCCCTTTTTCCCTTGATCATCTCTCTCAGAAGTCAAGTATTTGTGACTCTTTTGGTCTTTGGAAACTAGTTTTGGGTACCCTATAAGTTTGGATTTAGGAAACCTTGCAAGTTTTTCTCTTGGCTATACCTGACTCAATTTGGAGTATTCTATCAAAAGTTAGAGCAGTTTTAGTGAAATGCACTTGAAACAACACTCAAAATAGTTTCAGGATCAAGTATTTTGGCTCATTTCTTGACCAAATGTGACCCAAATTTGTTGAAACTTGGTCACTAGGCTTACTTTACAGTGCTAAACACTTTTGTAAGCTCAGATGTAACTTCTGACCTCTACTTTGGCAATTGAGACATCATACGTGTATAAAGTCTTATGTGCTCGAAATTTGACAAAATTTGGTATGTGAGCTCTCCTTGATCTCCTCTACCCACTAGGATGCTCAGTTTGTGAATTTGACCTTTATTTTGCCAGTTGAGACTTTATATGCGTATAAAGTCTTTTGTGGCAGAATGAGGTGAATTTTGTTTCCCTAATTTCTTATCACTCAAGCAACTCTCAGCAAGTTTCAGAATTCAATTTGGATATTTTTATGAGCAAGTTAAGACCAATACAAGCTTGAATCTGCAGTTTTCTGTCTTTTGCTCTTTGCAAGCCCAAATGAGCTCCAAATTGTATGAAATTTTGGCTAGGGACTTCTTTTATGCTCTAGGACACTAAGGTATACTCAAATGTCTGTTTTGACCCAAATATGGCCTATGAGACTTCATACGCGTATAAAGTCTATTGGCTCATAATTTACTAAGATTTTTACCCAAGGTACTCCTTGATGCATACAACAAGAATATGTGATTACAACAAATTTTGGATGTCAAAATTTCTCAAAATCACCTCTTTTTCACCTTTTCAATTTTGTATCTGCAAAGTCTCTTTAAATGCAAAAGTATGTGTCCAAATGAGATGAAATTTTTCAAGCAATCATAACACATCATTTCCAACCCTCCTATGTGGTCAAAAGGGCAATTTGACTGTCGAATCTAGCCTTGAGACTTCATACACATATAAAGTCTATGTGCTCAGAATTTCACAAAATTTGGTGAGTAAGGTTGTCTTGTGTTGCTTAACACCCCGGTAAGCTCATATTTCAATTTTGGTCTCTAAAAGTGCCCTTTAAACTTCATACGCGTATAAAGTCTAGCTGATCAAAATGAAGTGAATTTCACTCCACAAGTTCCTCTCTATATTGGCAACTCATAGCAAGTTTCAGAATTGAATTTTAACACTTTTTGAGCAAGTTATAGCCAATACAAGCATTCACTTGCCTTGATGCATCTTATGTTCTTTGCAAGCCCAAATGTGATCCAAATTCTATGAATTTTGCCTATCTGCTTCCTTAATGCTGTAGACCACAAGGGTACACTCAGATGTAACTTTTGACCCCACATCTGGCCTCTAAGACTTCATATGTGTATGAAGTCTTTTGCTCAGATTTTATTTCTGTTTCTGCCAGAGGTGCCCCTTAGTGTGTAGATCAAGAATATGTGCTTTTAGCAAATTTTGGATGTCAAAACTGCACAAAATCATGATTTTTCACAAGGAAATCCCTGAAAGAGTAAAATCCCCTGAACTCTCAATCTATATGTCCAAATGATATGAAATTTGGTGTGTGTGCTCAACACAACATGCAGAAGATGGGTGTAATGTGAAAAGTTAAAATTTGCTGCCAAAATCACCCTTGAGACTTCATACGCGTATGATGTCTACTGATGAATTTTTGGACAGAACTCAATTAAAGGCATCCCCAAGCCTCTAGCACTAGCTTTCAATCACTTCTACCAATTTTCATGCAAAAATGAGCTCAGAATCACAAGTTTCTCTTTTTCTAGTTTCAGACACTCCGTCTTTTGTCTTTTGGGTGTTAAGAGTTGGTCAAAACTCTAGTTTCAATGTGTACTTTGGGTAAAACCCCCCCTCTGAACGCACTGGTGCAGTCAGATTTTCAAATTTTTGTCTCAGGATGGTGTTGGAGACCTCATACGCGTATAAAGTCTACTATCTCAGATTGCAGATTAGTTTCTATTCTAAGCTCCCATTATCATTAGCAACATGTACATGTGTTACAACAAAATTTAAAGCTCAAAAGTGCTCACAAACACAAGTTTTTTTCTTTTTCAGTCACAACCACTCTAAAGTTTTGGGTTTTGGTCCCCAAATCTATGCCAAAACTCCCCACTCAAGGTGTTCCTAGGGTAAATGATACCTTTAGAATACAATGGTGTAGTCAAATTTTTGAAATTTGGTCTCTAGATGCCCTTTGAGACTTTATACGTGTATAAAGTCTAAGTTTACACAATTATAGATTTTGTTCACAAAACCCTTGCACATGCTCTCTTATATGCTCAGCATCAATCAATCATGAAAAACCATCCACAGAAAGCTATTTTTTGCATTTTTACCTTCAAAAGCTGACTTTTTTGTGATTTCAAATGCAAACAAGCACTTCAGAAATAATTCAATGATAATAGCTCTAGATCAGAATCAGATCACTTAACTGAAGCTACTCCTACAAATCATATGGGGTTTTGCATCTATGAGTAGAAAAATGCTTCAGTGCCACACACGGACTAGAAAATGCTTTCATCACCTCACAAACTACTCGACCACCACAACAACTACTCTAATCTACAAATCCTAACTAAATATACCTAGTCGCAGACCCTCGGCAAGACATACGCTTCTTGGCTATCCACTTTATCTCGGAATAACCTCTTCCGGATCCACTTAAGAAAAATGCTTTCTTTAGCCTAAACTAAAGCAAGAAATTATCACATGAGTGTTAGTAGGAATACCTACTTAAGTCCTTGTATCCCCGGGAGCGGCGCCAATGTTATGGGAGCAAATCACACCACCCATAAAGTGCATGCAACACAACCTAGATCAACATAATGTGAATCGAGGACACAGATGACACGATAGGCACACCAGGAAACCTCGTTACCTTGTCAGACTGAGACCAACTTACACATACAACACTCTAGAAGGCCAACTAAACCACAACCTAGAGTCTAACTGCTCTCAACTACACCACCTAGGCACATACACACAATGGAAGGAAACTCATCCAATTATGTCAGAATCGTATGAAACTTAAGAAACACCATCCCCTCAATAGGATACACCTGTCCCTAAGCCTCACACTCAAAATCCTAGCTCTAAACCCATCTGCAAAAAACGCGTATAAAGATAGAGCTAGATTTCAGAAGTGCCTGAAACTAAAATCTAGGAGTACCTATGCCTAGCTTATGTCGCTACGATTCTAATGACTACTTGCAGGCAGAAAATAGACATCATTTGATATACTTACGATCACAAATAGCTCATAGATATGTGAGCGCATATGCTTCGTTCCGTGAGAAATGCTTGGCGTTGTTGCGTAGCTCTTGCTGAGGCTAGCGTGATGGTGCAGTCGGATATCCAGTGTGATGAACGAGCGGGGAGTAGCGTAAGGATGAAGCTCATGCTCTCTCTCTTCCTCTCTCACACACAGTAGACGACAGCGGTAAACTTTGATTATGATAATAGTTTTTTTTACAAAAGTGACCTAGGTACCTTATATACTAAGGCTACCTTAGGTTAACCAAAAATAGAGTTCAAGGGGTCAAATGGCTTTGTATTTACAATCTGGAAGTGCCATTGCACCCCGGCTTCTACAACTAGACTAGCTACTTATTACCAATGATGTTTCTAACCATAATCCGCAGCATTTCATAAATCTCAGAGAATAAGGCTTTGTTGAGTTATGGCGTGTTGTTGACCCACCGTCAACAGTGGTCTGGAAAGATAATTATGTAAGTTATTTTTAATTGTGCAAGTTTGGATAGGAAGATTTTTTTGCTTATTAATTTTTCTGGCTATTGTTAACTCAAGAAAATATCACTCCGAGCCATCCTACTAAAGAGATGGTCAAGTATCGAGAGAGACACATAGAGTTCGATACTTGGAGATATATGGTTGTTGAAAAACCATCATATCTCTTGCACACAATCTGATTTAGCATTCAAAATGCTACAAGCAGTGAGTGTAGACAATTAATATTATATTAAAAGTTAATCTGGGCTATTGATTTATCTAATTGGTTTTTGGTTGGTGTAGAGTGAAGGCGATCCAACGTATTCAACTTGAGACGAGGGCGAGGACAAGAAGGATTAGGATAAATGAAAAGTTGTCATGTAATCCTCTTTTATAAGTGCAAATGTGGCACAAAAAACCCGAATATTTTGTATAGAGAACTCATTTGAAATTTTGGCATTATTTGTAAATTTTTCAAAGTATTGTTCTTTTATGGCTCCATTTATAAAGGTAAGGTATGAGTTGTAATTTGAATGTTTATTATTATCTTTTTTAACAATTTTCAAACAACAATTGATATTTTCATATGTTTTCTGTAGGTCAAAAGTAAAGATGCTCATTCGGGCCACCCAACCAAATGAGCATCTTTATTTGTTGAAAAGCCATATAGCGGTAATATGTGCAGTAGTACTAGCAATAATTCGATGATAATAGATGTACATATATTAATGCTACTATTATTCTGCACATTATCAACAAACCATTGTTGCACTCATTCGCACTTCTATTACCACACAGATAAAAAATTCTCTCTATTTTTCATTTTTGAACCGCGGTAATACTAGCGGTCTGGAGTTTTCCTCTTATAGTGTCTACCAAAAAGCACTAGAATGAACCACTCAAGAAGTAGAGGACTATTATTTACAAGCAGCACCTAAATTGAATTTCTAGATATTGTGTTTACTTTTAGTCTTCAAATCATATAAAATTATTTGGATGACCTAAATTGTCAAAAAACTAAAGACAGCTGTGGAGGGAGACTTAGCTATCTTGGGAAGGCAAGCCTAATGAAGTGGGAGGGGACTCCTTATATATATTCCTATCCAAAATGGAGCCCTTTTGGCATGCCAAGGGTAAATCTTGATACAATTTTTAAAAGCAAGGTGATCTAGGGGATTAGCCTTGGATCCAAGAACAAGGCGCCGACTTCATTAAATTCTCCTGATCATGTTGATAACCTTGTTAATAACATGCCTTAAAAATTGTTATTAACAAGACTTAATTACATCTCAAAACATCACAAAAAAAACCCTACTTGCAACATAACATAGTTATTTTAAACACCCAAAAAGACCTCCTTATGGGGTTCTATCGTATTTATATTCAAGAGGGGTTTTGTACAAAGTTGTGGGTTGCATTACAATATCTTCTCTCCAACTACATGCTTGCATGTTAAAGTGTGTGTAAAATCATGGCGAGAGGGCCAAGCAGGAGTGGTTGTTTCTTGAAGATGTATTAAATCCAAAAGATCTCTCCAATGGTCATCACCTATAAGTGCATTTTAAAGGCATGTTCCATTATATGCAAGAAGGTGATGTGTCCATATAAATTCATTTTGATATAGGTAGTCAGGAGCTATTGACAAAAGATGTCATTCCTGACAATGCTTTGTTCAACATGGATGTAAAATGTGGTGTGATTTTGAAAGCATAGAAAGGTGTTAAGAACATTGATAACCCTTTGACTTAGAGTTTGAGTGCACACAACATTATGCTTCCTAGTAATGGATCATTGAGGAAAAACCTCATGCTTTTCAATTCTATGGTTCACACTTATACCAAGTGCTTGTAAAAGTGCAAGTTCTTGACGAGATTCTTGTTATGAGATGTATACTTTCTTTGTTTGTTGAAATGGTATACCCACACTCAGTAAATACACTCTCATACAGAATGACAAGATTGCACAAGGTAAAGAGAGTTTGAGTTTTTAAAAAACACTACAACACGCCACACAAAAATCAATGCGGATACTGGTGGCTCAAAGTTTGCTTTAAAAGTAAAAAACCTTGGTATAAGTGTCAATATAAACATCAGCATTGCATCGCCGGTATACGCATTGGTATACAAATCGTCAAAATAAGAAATGAAATATATGTCAGTAAAAACATTGAAATAAGCATTGGGAAAGATACCGACGCATATTTTGAGGCCTATTCCAACAGTTATACTCACACCTGTACCTGTGTCAAAACCTGCAAAAATATTTTGGGCAAAGAGAGTTGGGAAATGATGTTGCATGTACTGCAGCACTAGGAAACATCCCTCTCTTCCGAAAGGAAGAGTGCAAAAGCAAGTGGACTCCACCTACAGTTTGATATTGAAGAGCAAGTACAGATTAGGAAAATTGAGCATAACAAAACCACAAAATCAAAATCTTAAACATGAAAAGTTTCCAAAAGCATAATCATAACTTTGACTCCCAAACCATAGGCACAAGGACATGAAAATTTTCTAACCATAATTAAAACATGATTTGAAAACCGCAGGTATAACCATAATGTGATTGCCAAACCGTATTTGCAAACCATAAACATAATCTTCTTTCCATACCATAACCTGCTTGTCATACCATAACCATAATAGCCATATCAACATTGAAAAACCATAACCATAACCTAATTTCTAAACCATAACCATAACATGATTGCCATACCATCATTGTAAACTAAAATACCATAACCTGATTGCCAAACCGTAACCATAACCTGTGTGCCATAGCATAACCATACCATGATTTCCATACCATAGCTTCAAAACCATAACCATAACCTAATTGCCATACCATAATCATTATCATAAATGGAATGCAAAACCATAAACATAAGTGTGAAACTATACATGTATACAAGTAATGAGCACAACTGTATCAAGAAGACCACATCTACAAAAAAAAAAAACATATATGGAGGATTTCACCCTCATGGTATTGCCTCCCAGCTGACAGCCTCTCCCTCCTCCTACAGCTAGGTCAAAAGGGCCACAAGTCCATGCTTCTACCTTACTTCTCCTCTCTGTGTGTCGGAGGGTGCTTCACGGAAATTCCTGCAGAATAAACAATTAATCATATAATAAATCTTCAAATAACATATCTATATTTGACAATTTAAAGCATACATATAATACTTACAAAATCATGCCGAATTGTGTTGTAGTCCCCCACTACCAAGATGTGACGCTCTAGCAGACTCCAAATGTGCACTGTCTGCATCTCTCTGCTATTGAAATCTGTGAGGGTTGTCTTGTGTCTCTCGTGCAATCCCTACTGGCTCCTTTATGTCCAACCATGCCGACTTTGGATTGCCATCCCTGTACTTGTCTCGCCTGTGTCCGATCGTTTGTGTGGGATGGGTGTCTAACCTCACTCCTATCTTATTGCAGACGTAGCGAGAACCACGATTAAATTGTCAATCCATGGGACGAAGTTGACTCAACTAGTGCATAGAGGCTACAAGAGGTTGTCAATCTCTCAAAAAACAACAAAAAACTCACATCTAACTCAAGCTACACTCAAGTGACTGAAATCACCAAAAGCCAATCGCTCATCGGCAAACAAATCACATCCGTTATAGCATCAAATGACATCCAAACATAGTGAAACTTCTGGGACATGTTTATAAAACCTAAGCACACGTGCTTATGGTCTCAAATCCCACTTTAAGTCGAGTGCAAAAATCACGATTATTAACAGTAGTGGATTTTTGACCTGGTCGTTTTTGATCCAGAATGCATCTAAATGCTTAGCAATGATGCCACAATACCTCGCCTATGCTTAGTTTTTTATTTTGAAGTGTAAATTCCTACTTATGATGAAATTAGGCAGCGGGTCGACGATGACAAAAGCTACGAAATACCATGAAATGCTTACATCAATGCGTAGAGCTCTTACCTGGGGTTGCAACACAACAGACGCGACTGCAATGTGACAAACGGAGAGGGATTAGGAAGCGCAAGAAGGAGAGAAGTAAGCGTCGTTAGCTCATGCTGTGTATTTTATTATCCAAAACTTTTTGTAAAAATAACTTACAAAAATTGGCTTTTATACCTTAGCCAAGGTTTTTGGTGGTAAAACTAATAATCTGGGGGATCTAACTAAAGATGGGTAAAGACAGGTTGATAGAATCTGGAAGCTTGTAGCCCCGGCTCATCAATTACAAAGTTTATCTGTAAAATAGGAGTTACAATATTTTTGATTTATCAAAATAATAAGTGTTTTTACAATGAGAGCTCAAAAAAATGGTATCCGAGTTAGCTTGCTGCTAAAATTCCCTCCCTCCTCGCCTTTTTCATCCCTTGACAGCACTTTATGGGCTGAAATAATCTTCGGGTTGACGGCTGGCGAGGCGGTCTTTAAGTGTATGTAGAGCCTTTTCATATATGATCTTTCTCTCTTTGTCTGGCACCTGCAAAAATTGCATAGTGACTCTATTTTTAAGCTCGACCACTGAGTAGCCTACAAATCTTGAAGTCAGGTTGCTAATCACCGGCCCAAAAATCTTCGTTCGAGAAAAACCCTGTGTAGAACGCTTCCTCAAATGCCAACATATTATGAGAAGGTAAGAACATGCAGCGGGCGTAGAAGCCATAGAGGACTTCTTCAGAAGGTTGGCCATTAAGATTAAAGCATAAACCATAATTTCCCTGAAGGAAAGACATCCACGGGGCTCTTGCTTGCTCTCGCTCATGAAAAACTGCAATGCATGTGAGCAACATTCGAGAAATTTTATAAAACATAGCACATGAAAGATCAGGTAGAATTTTGAAGAATGATATGGTGCCCGTTAGGGTTCTCACCATGTAGTCCTCTGTTGGCGTTCCCTTTTCTAGAACTGGTAATCTTGGATAACTCATCCATGTAGGCTGCTTCTTTGTTATTGCCTCATGTGCTTGCCATGTCCTTACTCTTGTTATAGGACAAAAAGTTGGACTTCTTTGGAAGGTTGGCCACTAAGATTAAAGCATAACCCTTATTGCCCTCGAGGAAAGACATCCACCAGGCTCCTGCTTGCTCTCGCTCATGAAATGTGAGCAGCATTCGGGAAATTTTATAAACCATAGCACATGAAAGATTAGTTTGAATTTTGAAGAATGACATGGCGCCCGTTAGGGTTCTCACCATATAGTCCTCTATCGGCGTTCCCTTTTCTGGAACTGGTAATCTTGGATAATTCAGCCATGTAGGATGGTTCTTTGTTATTCCATCATGTGCTTGCCATGTCCTTACTCTTGGTATATGACAAAAAGTTGGATCCTTTTGAAGTGCCGCAAGTGCTCTTGTGAACAAAATCAAGTATCTTGGATTCTTGTTCATCCAGCTCTTTCACCACTTGGGGTCGACTTCATCTGCACCTTCTATCTGCATGTCCTTATAAAGTCTTTCCTTCACCTGGAGAAACTCTACCTTTATCAAGGGATATGGCAGGGATTGTTGATGCCATTGTGCATTAATTTGATTGGGAGTGAGTTGAGTAACATTGACAAAGTGAAGAACTCTCAACTCCCAATTCATCATTGTTTTCCACTGCTCATCTGTCTCTTATGTAATCTTTTCTTTAAGTGCATCTTCCTTAAACTCTACCTTTATCAAGGGATATGGCAGGGATTGTTGATGCCATTGTGCATTAATTTGATTGGGAGTGAGTTGAGTAACATTGACAAAGTGAAGAACTCTCAACTCCCAATTCATCATTGTTTTCCACTGCTCATCTGTCTCTTATGTAATCTTTTCTTTAAGTGCATCTTCCTCAGCTTTTGATAGATGGACCATTGGCTCTTGATCAACATCTATTATTGTTACCTGTAATTCTTGTTTGCCACCTAGCCCTTTTGTTGGCTATGTTTCCATCTCAGCGAAAGAGACTGAGGGAATAGCAATATGTGGCTGCTCTGACATACCTGCTTCTTCTTGCATCTCTTGCCATCCATCTCCGGATCCCAACAGCTGGTTGACTCTCTTTAGCTCGGTTATTTCTTTGAGCAGCTATTTTTCTCATTATACCCGCATTAATGCCAGCTCGAGATCTGTGTTCTTTTTTTTCCAGTTATTTGTAAACTTTGTCTGTTCCTTCGATCGAGGAAACTGCGGGATTTTCTTGTATCTGTCACAAAAAGGTTGCCTAATCATTGATCCTCTGCTCTGAATATTTGAATGAGGCGTTTGCTACATCTAGTTGTAGTTGGATCTTTTGCACTGATAGATTTGTAGCTAAAAGTTCATTAGTAACCTCTGTCACTTGTTCGTCTTTGGTTCTGCAAGCATCTGTCAACTCCATGAGAAGTTCACCTAACTCCTCCATTTCCTTTTGTTGTTTATCTCTTGCTAGTTGGTGTTGTTCAGCTTCATCTTTCAATTCTTGGACTTGTTTTTGTAGATCAATGATGACATTAAATCTGTCTTCTAACTCTCCTTAGAGAAATCACCATCTCCAATTCTTTAGCCTTTGTGATGCGGCTAAGTGCTGTTGATCAGAATTTTTCTGTCATATCCTACATTTTCTTTTCATATTCATTAACTTGCAGAACTACCTCATCATTGGTCTGCCAGTCTTCATTTCTTGTTATCTTCCTAAACGTTTTGGTAGTCTCTTGTGATTCTCTTGATGGGGTCGTGGCGGCTGTTTGTGGTAGCGACCAGGTTTGTTCTTGCCCTTGAGACTGTGCTTGGCCCTCTTCTGCTTTGTCATCTTGAGGCTTCGTGGATGCATCGGTCGTTTTTTACTAGGTGGAGGTAGACGGGGTTTCCTTTGTTTCTTGTTCCTTTGTTTGCTTAAATCTTGTTCACTCCTCTTGTGCAGTACTTGCTTCCCTTTGCGGTTTTGGTTCTTTTTCTTTGGCTTGCTCCTGAGTAGTTGCTGCCTATTGTGCAGATTCTGTTGCTTCTTTCTGTTCATGCTCTTTTTCCTTAGTGGGCTCAGCTTGTGTGGTTCTATCTGCTGGTGATGGTGAAGGGCTTGGCATGGGGTGGTCGTTCTGTTTTGTAGGCAGGTGACGATGGTCTGGGAGACATATCACCTTGTTCACGTTGAGTCTCTCCTTGTGCGGTTGATTATTTTGCTTGTTTTCCTTGTTCGGCTGCATCTGCTCTAGCTTTTCTTTCTGCTTCTTGATCTTCTTTCACCTTCAATGCCTCTACCTCCTAATACATTCTTTCCAATAGATCCTTTGGATCTTCTGCTTCTCTTTGTGCAGGGTGCTTTGTTCTTGGTCTTTTTACTTCTATCTAGGTACCCACTTTGCAGGGTCCTTGCCTTGAGCTTGGCGGCTTCAATCATAAGAGTGCTTCTCTCTGTCAAACCTTGTGTGCTTCTGTTGAGGCTCCTCTTGATGTGCTACCACTGCTTTTATTTTCATTTCTTCAATGCATGCTCTTCTTTCCTCATTGTCAGAGCTTTCACTGCTATACCGTTCTGGGGAGCTCTCGATAGAATCTTCATCGGATTTGTAAGTTCTTTTGGTGGATCTTGTGGCTCAAGGGGATGGTTGTGTAGGCACGATCCATGTGTTCTGATCTGGGGTAGGTGGAAAATTGTCTGTCATGCCGATAGCATGGTAGGCAATTCTTGTGAGTACCTCAGGTGCTCCTAGATATGTTATCTTACCCTCTTTCTTTGTCCCCTTCAGTGTGGACAACACGTACTGTGCGTGGTTGTCAGGTTGATGGGTTTCCTGGTTGTCGAATTTAACACTTGCATAAATGTGGTCGCAACTGCATGATTGGGTGTCATGTACCTTGGCGGTCTCTTTGCAAGGAAGTAGAAGTGTTGATGATATGATCTTGATGGTTCTTCCACTTACTTCTGGATAAGATCTGCAAAAGTTTCCGCAACAGTTTCCTTGGTGAATATACCTGTTGTCTTTCTATCTCTAGCTCTCATGGTCATCCCTTCTGTCGGCAACTTGAGAGCTTCGACCACTATCTCTTCCGTAATTACCACTTTGCCTTGTTCCCTTGCTAGTACAGAGATCTCGGTTGTTCCATCTTCCTTGATGGTGGATAGGAGCTCATAAGCTTTCTCAAAATCTTCTCCACATGGCTCTTGGTCATAGAACTCATTAAGCCCAAGCCTCCTGTTAGCTTCTTTTGTTTTCGGCTTTGCTACGACATCGTACACCTCTCTTGGAAAAAGTTGTAGTTCTACCTGATGTCCTTCTTTACTTTTGAATCTACATGTGAATATTGTGGTGTTATTCTCTTCAAGCTGTTCTTTAGACAGATAGGTTGCTTTGGCCGTCTTTACTAAACTGGGGTCTAGTTGGTATGGTGGTAGCTCTTGCAGCTTCTCCTTTTGAAAGACCCTCTTCTTGGCCTTCTCTGTAGCTTGCATGGCTCTTGCTAAGTGAATAGAGTGTCAAAGTTAGCAAATTTGGCAGACTCTGCCTTGAAATGTCCTTCAGTCTGAATTATTGACAAATTGAGTCCAATTTGCTTCAAATCAATTTTTGAACATGCGTAGATGCATAAAAACATGTAAAGATCAAAATCATGAAGTCCAAACAAAAAATTGCAACAAAAGAAAATAATTGCAATTATTTACAGCTGAGTAATTTTGTCAACTTTTTGCAAATTTGGCATTATAGGCTTGAAGTTTATATCAATTAGATACTCTCATTGAAATATAGGCTCATTTGAGGGCACACGGTGAGAATGGTACCAGATTTTGGCTTTAGGTCTCTAAAACAATAGATGTCAAGGAATTTTGAGATTTTGAGCTCCAAACTTGTTCAAACTTGGTTAGTGGGCTTAGGACATCATGTACTTTGGTCCCATGATGGCAAAGTTGCAAATTTATCCCATCTTGTCAAAAAAGTAAATAGTAGCGATTATTAACTTCTCATCAAAATGAATATTTTTTGGTGCAACTTGGTTCTAGGCATGGTGTAGACCTTGTGTATGTGATATGAGGTGATTTGGATCAAAAAATGTGACTCATAACTCAAAAATTGTCTTGCAAGGACTTCTTTGCATTTTTTGGCAATTTTCCAAGTTATAATTGATAATTTTGGCTCATACTTCAAATTTGGCATGTAATAGGTGTGTACAAGTGATAGGTGAGGTGATGATACCATTTTCAAGCCAAGTTATTGCAAAAGTAACTAATCGTGATTATTTACAACAATCAACTTTTTCTTGCAAAACTTGAAAATTTTGACCTAAACACATTCTATACACCTAAAACAAGCCCTAAATTGAATTTGGTAAAATTTGGTCTTGTTGGCATCACTTCGTGCCTTGTCGACTTTGAAATCACCAATTTTGGTGACTACATGGCCTGTGGAGTTGATTAGTCACTTTTGAGGCTATGGAATTGTCCGCAACATAGTCCTGAAGCAACTCCTCCAATTTTGGCTCATTTGGAGTCAGTTTGACCTCGTATGTCAAATTTGACGCTTTGTAGCTCTTCGAGCCATTTTTTGCATTTTGAGGGCTTGGAATGATTGATTTTATGAAACCAATCATATACATTGTATATAGACCTCGTATGTAAGCTATTTATGGAGTCAAAATCCAATTCTGGCATTTGTCAAAAACCTAGCTTTTCTACTTGGGACCCCCTTGACCCTTGCCAAATGGTCAGGTGTTGATAGAGAAGTGTTCTATTATGTTGTGGAATGCCACAGTTCAAGTCTCATCTGATTTGGTTGAGTTGACAGGCCGCTATGGTCGATTTTTGGTCGTAGGTCTTTGTGCACTTCTCGAATTCTAGGGTTTTTTCCAGGGGTTTAGGCTAGCTACCATCCATACAAAATGGATCATTGATAAGTATAGAAATTACCCCTCATGTTTCGTGTGAGATGGCGCTGAAAACAGGCAACTGTGGACTCCAAAAAATACGCGCGAAGAAGGTCGAAAAGCTCTCTCTCCAAAGGGTGTCCACAGGCAACAAGTGAAAATGAGGTGATTTTAGCCTACCTTGGGTATCTATACTCAAACTTCCTGGACCATTTTTCCCCAAATTCTCCTATTAGTCCTACTAGACCGGGACGACTGTGTGCATGGGTTGAACAATCATGTCTATGCATAGCCTTGATTGGCTCTACCATGCTTTGAAGATCAATGCAATTAAAATCATTATGTTGTGCAAGAGTTGGGTCTTGAGTAATTAACTCAAGGTTTTTTTATGTCGAGGCTTTTTGATGTTGTCTTGCAAAGAGCAAATCTTGTATCTTGTGTGCCCTTTTCTTGATTGTACCCTCAGGATGCTTAAGCACGCTGATTGCCTGAGCTGTTAGTATCAATTTTGACTGTTGTCGAGCTTTTACCCACCATTGATATCTTGGTTTGTCTTGGTACAAATGGTGTGGTTGACTCTTTTGAGACTTAACTCTCCATTTTTTGATTGGATTTATAGTTTGTGGAGAAGATAAGTGTTCCTTTTTCTTCCAAATCCATTTTGCGTTAGGTTACTTTCTTGGAAATGCTCCTCTGTGATTGCTTTGTTGTTTGCTCTGCTGATTACTTCCTTTCCATTCCTCCTTGCTTGGTGCAATTGGAACAATGAGTTGTCCTCCTTTAGGTGATAGCTTGATCTGATTGGTATCCCTATCTGGTACTACCTTTTATGTCCCCATATAGAGGATTCCAAGAATCATTGTCTCATTCATGTGTTCATCTAGTGAGCATACAAACGGATGAGGACATGAACATCCATGTACTATCACATTCAAGCTGACTACTCCCAATGTTGGTGTTGGGTTCTTGTTTCATCCTTTGATAGTCACTATTCTTGCTGTCACAGAGTGACTTGTTTCTTTCTTGTATGTGGAATAACTGACTGCATTTACTCGAGCTCTTGTGTCAAACAATGCATTTATGCTATGATTGTTGAGTTGTACTTTGATGCAAAGGTCCATTCCATCTAGCCATTCATCATCTATTGACACTGCATCTTTCTGCAATTCCCATTGTCAGTCATCCATTTCCAGAGTGTTGATGGGAATAGGTGTTGTTGATTCTCGAGAGCACCTTTCCTTTTGAGTACCTAAAGCCGAGCTTCCTCCTGGGCTTCATCAATAACCTGCTGTCATTTTATCTTTCTTTGCTTAGCTGCATGCATTCTTTCTAGCGATTCATTGGTTAGTGCCAAATTGTACTTCTTGAAACGCCATCCACTAATCCAATTAGCCATTGGTTCACCATCTAGGATGGAAAACTTAATTGCTCCACTTGGAGATACATCTTCACTGATAAACGGTCTGTTTCTCTTTTTCTTAAACTTGGGAATGTGTTGCTTAAGGGAATAGACTAAAACTAAGTCCCCTTTTTTGAATATTTTTGGAATTAGATGGGAATCAAAAAATTGTTTTTGTTTCTGCTCTAGTGCATAGATGTGAGCTACAGTAGTTAGCCTTTTCATGTCCAGTCCACTCAAGATCCTTAGCTACCCTTAATGTCGGCAATAGAAATTCTATTGGCAATATGGCATCCAGACCATAAACAAGGTAAAAGGGTGTAGTATTTAAAGTTGTTTTGCATGAAACTCAATAAGACCATAAAGATCCATGGAGATTCATTTCCCAGTCTGCCTTCCTAAACTAGCCACTTTAGTTAGTACCGAGCTAAGAATTTTATTCTTATGCTCAGCTTGTCCGTTTGCTTGTGGGTGATAGGGAGCTGATTTATTATGGATGACCATAAATTCATTAAGAAGATACTCAATTACCTCATTGAGGAAATGAGTTCCCCTATCACTGATAATTTCTATTAGCAGTCCATATCTTGTGAACGCATACTCATATAAGAATGCGACAGTGGTTCTGGAATCATTCTTTTGAGTTGTTTTAGCCTTAGCCCACTTGGTCAAATAGTCCATAGCTACAATGATATATTGAGCTTGAGTTCTATAAGAAGGTGGTTGTATTGGCCCAACAAAGTCTATACCCCATTTTGCAAAAGCTCTAGCTTTCATCATTGGTCTTAAGAGCATGCTACCTACACTGTTGGCATTTTTGCTCGTTTTGACAAGCATCACATCTCCGAAAATATTCTTAGGCATCTGCAAAAAGTGTTGGCCACCATATGCCTGCCATTAAGATTTCTCTTGCAGTGGTCTCACTAGAAAAGTGACCTCCAACTAGTCCAACATGTGCTTGTTCTATAATTGGAATATATTTGTCTTCATTTGCACAAGGATGCAAATGTGGATCCTTACCTCTCCGATATAATTGGTTTCAAATAAGAGCATAGTATCTTGCTTCTGTTTAATTTCTCTTTGACGGCGTTTACTCATATCCTTAGGAAATGTTCGGCTCAATAAGTAAGTAACTAGATAGTTACTCCACTTAAGGAACATGCGACATTTGGAACAATGTTACATGAGGTATGGGTGTTTGTTTTTTATATTGAGGAAAATCCTTTACAAAAGAGAGAACATCACTCCTCATAGTTGGCCAAAATCCTCCAAGTCTCAAGATCCTTAGCATAGTTTGATCTTCCGCAAAGTGAAGTCCTACTATGGTAATATGTACTTGACTTAGGTATTGGGTTTTCTCCTCATGATTAATGCATAAGAGCAATATTCCTTCTTGATTTCTTTTGTATAGCCTAATCCAATTGTAATAGGAAGTGGTATTTTCAAATCCACTTGAGCTATTGTCATCAATGATACCATCTTTTCCGACCATCGAGGTATCATTTCCACGGAGAATAGATATGCATCTGGTAGATCATTGTCTACTCCTTTAGGTGGTTCCCCTGAAACAATCCTAGACAAATGATCTGCTCTTTGATGAGTGGTGCCCTTTTTCACAACTACAATGAAACCAAATTCTAGAAGAATGATGAACCATCTCAGTATTCTTCCTGTGCTGCATGGCTTGTTGACCAAGTACAATAAGGCTTGGTGGTCCACAAAGAATACAAATTGGTTTGCTAATAGGTAATGTCTATACTTTTTTATGGCATAGATCATTCCTAATCCTTCCCTTTCTGTGGTGGTATAATTCTTTTCCACCACGATCAACTATCGGCTAGCATAAGAAATAGAAAGATCAATTTTCTTGTCTCTTGGTTGAGCTAGTATACACCCAATGGAAAAATTGGAATCATCTACATGTATGTGGAATATCTTATTCCAATTTGGTGCTTTCAATATTGGAGCTGAAGTGAGAGCTTTCTTAAGCTTCATGAAGGATTCTTTGCACTCATCAATCCATTCAAAGTGTGTAATCAATCTATACATCGGTTTTGCAATTATAGCGTACATGTAAATGAATCATCTGTAATATCCACAATGTCCCATGAAGTCTTGAACCCCCTTGACTGTTGTCGGTCTAGGCAAATCAGCAATAACATGAATTTTATCCAGCTATACCATTTTTAGACACTATATGTCCAAGAATTCTCCCTTGTCTACCCATGAATGTGTACTTTTCAGGATTTAAGCAAATCCTATAAAGTCTACATTTTCGAATACCTTTTTGAGGTGTTCAAAATGATCAGCTCGGATTGATGAATGTACGTGCATAGATCATCCATATAAACTTCCAAGAAATTCCTAAGATATTCTTTAAAAGCATGGCTCATCAATCTTTGAAAGGTGGTAGGAGCATTAGTTAACCCAAAAGGCATGACCCAATAGGCAAAAATACCCCATTCCGTTGCAAAAACAGTTTTATGTTGATCTTTTGGGCCAACCAAAAGTTGATTGTATCCCAAAAATCCATCTAAGAGGCTATAAGCTTCTTTTCCTACAACTCATTCTAAAACATGCTCAGTGATTGGAAGAGGAAAGTTGTCTCTAATGCTAGTTGCATTCACTTTCTTGAGGTTGACACACACTCGTAATTTTCCATTCTTCTTGGGTACTACCACAATAGAAGACACCTAATCTGTATGTTCGATTTCATAAATGAATTCAACCTCCCTTGGATTTTCAATCTCTTCTTTGATCTTTTTGGCAAATGTTTCATTATATGTGTATGGCCTTTGTCTACTTGGTTTCGCATCGTCTCTTATGGGTATGGTATGTTGACAGATTTCTGGATCAATACCCTTGAGATCCTTATAAGACCAAGCAAAGATATTTTGGTATTATTTTAGTAAGCTTAACAAAAGCCCTTCTTCTTCTTCTATAAGGTCATTTGCAATGTAGGCTGGTCTAGGCTCTTCTCCTGGTTCAGCCATGTCTATCTTTTTTGTGTTTTTAGGTCCTTCATAGGACTCGCCCTGTTTTCATAGTTCTCTAACAGGTTGTTCGACTATGATTTTTAGATCTTGAAGAGTATATTTCTTGTAATGGAATGGAACACTCATTACATCTTTAACATCCTTTTATGTGGTTTCCATTTTGGTCGTATATATCTCCTTTAGAGCTTTTATCAACTCTTGATATTTCTTTTTTCGTTCGACTCATGTCATGGTTGACTCCTTGTCCTGTTTTTTTTTTTTTGCTTGAGTTTTGTCCTCATTTTTCTTGACGTTTTTGAGATTTCTAGATTTTAGGATATCTGCTAGTGATTTTATCCTTGACACAATCATGTGCATCTATCTGCATCAGGAATTGTGTTCTACTAGAGACTGATGGCATAGGTCCAGCTTTCAAATTTCTAGTGTCTCTTTTTTGTCTATACCATTTCTGTCTTCTCGGTTTCTGGTTTAGGAAAGTCAAAAAACTTTTCCTCCTCTCCTTTCATGAGTAGCTTCGCTCTCATATGTTCTTTTTCTGACCCCAAATCATCTGAGGTAGCCGAGTGTTCTTCTAACTCATTTGTTGCATCATAGTAGAGGTCTGAAAAGACTTGTTGAGCTTTCATCAAGTCCTTCGATTCCTGAATTTTGTCTTCAATGTGAAGAATTGAAATCATTTGTATGGGATCAATTATGTCATAGCCATCCTCATTACAAAATTGAGTAGGCATAGACGTATTTACATATACATCCATTGTTGCTAAGATTTGAGTCCATTCAAATGGCTCAAACAAATGCTCTGAAAAGAGTTCAGATACATATGCTTTGTTTGTGCAATCCCTTCTAAGATACATTCTTCTCGGTTTAATATCCCCGTTTCTGAAGCTCCGCACATCCAAATAGGAGTGTCTTTGTTCAACCAAGATGGAAGCTTAGTTTCAGCTGAAGAGACTAAATCAAACTCTTGTATATGCGTTTTCATGACATCTCTATAAGTGTGATCTTTTAGATTAACCCTTGTTATTGATCCCACTTGCTTCAAGTACAGATAATTGTTTTTCCAGTTTTGGATGAGTTGTACTTGTCGCATGAAAGGTCTTCCCAATATGATTTCATAATTGAGTCTCTTCCCAAAGTCTACTATGGCAAAAGTGTGTTGATATTCAATCCCACATGAATTAACTATCACTTTTTCCAGCAGTCCTAATGGTCTTTCAATGTGTCAATCAGCCAATTGCAATTTCATTAGAGTTTGTCTAATGGCTGGTTGTCCCAAGGACTCCATATTGGTCTTGTGGCTATGGCTATGCCTACCCCACTATCTAGTATTTTCATGGTTTCTATGTCATTATATTTCAGTAGAAGGGTTGTGTTTCCTTCTTCCCCTTCGTAGTATTCTCCGACTTTATTCATTGGAGCAGATCGACTCTCTTTGTTATCCATTTTGTCATTTTTTTTGCGATTAGTCCCGTTATTCCTACTTTCTCTAGTGTTTTTTGTAGATCATTCCATAAATATAGTCTTATTTTTAATAGTTCTCCTAAAGGAAGAGTGCAATGGATGGGTGTAGACAGGATTGAATGTATGTTGTCTACTTCTAGAGTCTGTTCCGCTCTCTTTACTTGAGTAGTTTTACACACTATGGATTCATCTTTGTTATCTCCCAAGTAAGAGGGTAATGTTTTCAAGGTCAATGGTTTAGACATCCCAGAAGCTTCAGATCCGCAATCCCCATACAAGGATTGTACATCCATGTCCATATCAGGAGGTAGGTTGTCTAACCAAACTTCCTCTATAGGAGCGGACTTCAAAGTTAGACTTCCATCATTGATCTCTCTAAATTTTTTCCATAAGTGTCCTGGTCAGTCTTCTTCTACGAATGGAATTCTGTCTAAGGCATCTTCGCTATTCGGCACTATAAGTTCTGGCTCTTTTGTTTCAAGGTGGGTTTCTACCACCACTTCGGATTTTTCTTGATTGTCTCTTACCACAAGCTCCTCAGATTTTTCCATACTTTTAAGCTTGGGGTTTTGTTTTACCAGCATTTCTTGTGTGATTCTTACCAAATTTTGATAAGCTTCAAGCTTAGTTGCCTCCATGTCTGGACAAGGATAGTTTTCCCATTTGTTTTCCATGCTTTGGCCTGCCGTAAGTCCTGCTTGGTAAGCTTCCAAGGCTACATTAATAGGCTCAAAATTTTTATCAACCAAAATTGATCCTCTAGATTTCACGATGGTTTCTTTGATTTCATTTCCAATTTCTTTCACATTTTTCAGGAATACTCTCTTTGCTTTCTCCTCGATTTTAGCCTGTTGTTTCTGTTTTCTCATCTCATACCTTTTGCTTCTGCTTATTTTGGTCTTTTGAGAGGAAATTTTTGTAGTTTTTGAATCATCAAAGGAGTTATGTTTATTTTTCTTAGATTGGGCTTTGGTGATTACCTTGATTGGAACCATTGGTTCACTCTCGAATGAGCTACTAGGTATCACTTGGACTATGTTCACTACTGTTTTACCCTTGTTTAAAGGATTTTTTGGACAATCTTCTGGGAAGTGTCCTCCCCTTTTGCAACATTTTATGCAATAAGATTCAATTATTGAGGTTCTTATCGGGCTCTGGGCATTCATTTTTTTGATAATCATCTGCACCACAATTATGACAGTTTCCAATTCTTGTCTTAATATGGGTCTCACCATAGGACGTCTGACACCTTGAGTAGCCACATAGTACATTGGTGCAAGCTCTGGTGGAGCATAAGTCACAGGTTCCTCCATTGGTGGTGGATGTGAATTATACCAATCTCCTTCTACCATTGTTGTACATGGACTAGGCTCAACATAGGGTGTAACAAGCACACTAGTTCTTGTTCATCTATGCCTCCTTCTGGATGCATGTACTTTATAGGCACTACATTATGTTTCGGATATGGAGGTTGTTGACCCAACACGGGTTGAGGTCTTTCCATACCCATCGGTGGTCTTTGAGATGGGGTCATGTTAGGCTGATATTTGTACATGGGTTGTCCTTGTGACCTCATAGGCATGTAGTCAACATTCCCATCATAATTTTGTCGATAATAGCACTCATTGGTCTCATGGTTGGTCCATTTATCCTTGATTGCACACCATTTTTGCGGTCTAATTGGTTGTCCCTGTTGAGGTACCCCTTGTCCTAGTCCTCTCATAGGTGCTTTTTGCATGTTATTCATCATGTCATTCATCCTTTTGAGCATGTCTTCTATGGATGAAAGTGGTGTTGCAGAAGCCATTCCCACTCGTGTTGGTTTAGTGGATGTTGTTTTCTCACTTTGTTTATCCTTAGGGACATCTTCTTCGTTGAAAATATCACAATTGTCTCCTAAGTCAACAGCATCTGACATATACTCTTCTAGGGTTGTATGCTTCTTGCTATATGTATAGCATGAAGTTCTTTTTTTAGTAGTCACCTTCTAGAATCAATGATACTAGTCATTCTTCTACAGGTATCTGTAGCTCTGGGCATCTAGCAATGTATTGCTTTGTTTGAGTTGACAATCCTTAACAGACTCACCTTGTTCCTTTTTAAAGTTGTAGATTTGAGCCACTGTATTGTGTTTGATCCCCGTTTTGGAACAAGCAGCTACAAATCCTTAAGCTAAGGTATTCAAGTCCATGATTGACCTTGGTGGAGTGTTTTGGAACCATGTCAATGCTTTTATTTCTAATGTCATTCCAAACCCCTTGAATTGAGTATGGAAATCAAATATGAATTCTGCTCTTAGCACTTGCTTAAAGCTTGCTAAGTGGTCGTATGGATACCCCGATCCGCTGTACTTTTTGACCCATTTTTTAAAATCAGTTGGTCTGACACGTCTATTTGGTTCAACTCTCTGCCTCCTGGACGTTGGTCCCGTTCCGAGTCCTTCAAACCAGTCTGTTGGAAATAGTGACTCATGTAGCCCTGGACTGGCTTTAGTGTCACCCGGTTTTCTTTGCGATAAGGTGGTTTCCGGTTTCTTAACATTACTCTCAAAAGATCTATCACGGTGTTCATCTCTTGGAATAGTTTCAGGTCCTTGGCCCAATATCCAATCCCTTAAGGAATACCCTTGGCATATGGTTTGTTCCACCTCCTCAAGAATCATCATAACGAAGTTATTATTATAACAATCCCTAAACAGGTAGGTTGGTAGATCTGTTGATCCCTTATCTTTGATCTTGAAAATATAGATGATCTTCATGGGTCTTAGTTGTCCCGATTTGGCATGTGAAGTCCATAAAAGATCTTTTACATTTCTATCCTCCCAACAATAGACTTCGATCCTAGGATTATCCGTACTAAGCCGTTTCAAAGGCTTCAAATCAACTTATCGTATCCCTCGAATTCCAAAGTTGGTGGTCCTTCTTTTGCTGCCATATCTGAAATTATGGTGTTTACTTCTAACACCCATTTTTCTATCACGTCAAGGTTTTTGACTTGTACATACTGATTTCCGTTCTATCCATGAATATTTTTCATTGTTTGTTTTCCCTGACTTCCTCTTTGAACTTAATACCATGGTCATCAATGCCAATAGAATACTCTTAGTTAGGATCCAGGTAAACCTGAGCTCCATGGCGATTAGTCTTATAAAATAAGAGTATATGCTTATAGCGCACTGTCGTTCCAGTTTCTGAGTGAGTCGAATAGGAAGACATTCCAGATGTTGAATATGAAAAAGTATCTGAGACTTCTTCAAGGATAGTGTGCAAGGGATTGCCTTGATTCACACTCTCTTCGGTGGATACTCTACTGGAGGTTTTTCCAAATATGCCTTGATTTCCTAGTACACGACCAGATCTAAGGTTCATAAAGACTTATGAGCCTTGGATAGAGTACTTACCATCGGATTGACTTGTTGTCATTTTTTTTTCACGTGACTTGATTGCAATGTCCGTCAAGTTGCCAATTCCTTGTCTGCAACTTGATTCCTGTATTAATTTTAATCAAGTTAGATATTCTTTCATAGAGATTGTACAATTTTTGCTAACTATTGTGATTGGTCTATGTATATCACTTCAAATCGAGCTATGGGAGTCAGCAATTGAGACTTTCAGATTTGACTTTGGCAAAAATTCAAAGGACTAATATGCAACCTGAAAACTGAGTGAACATGTACCAATTTGGATCCGATTGAACCCAAAATTTCCCAGTGGCCTTGTATTATGCTGGTCTAACATTGTACAAGTTAAAAAGTCAAAATTGGTGTCTTTGTGTAGCAGTAGTAAATAATCATGATTATTTACTTTTGTCAGTTTTTTGCATTTTATGGCTTGGTTTGCTAAATATACAACCTGTTAAGGTTCTTGGACAAGTTTCACTAAGTTTGGAAAAAATCTATTCAAGTTTAATTACTGTTTTGTATTCGTAGACTCAGATTTTAAGAATCTGGCTTAAGTCTCACTTTTGTTCTCCAAATTTCACCAAAATAGATTTGTATGGTCTACTTGATATGCTTGATCTTGTGGTTCAATCAAATGTGCAAGATTATCAATTTTTGAACTAGATATAAATAATCGCGATTATTTACTCCAGCTAATTTTTTGCAAGTGTTTGTCCCAATCTTGACAAAAATCTCTTAAGCACCTCAACTTAAGCACCTAGACAAGTTTCATTAAGTTTGGACAATTTTTTGTTCAAATGATCATCAATTTTTTGATTGCAGACTGACTTTGCAAATTTGGTCACAATTTTCAATCCAATGATCCAAATCTTATCAAATTTGGTTTATGGGCTTATTACAACGTGGTAAAACTAGTGGTATGCTAACTTAGTCAAAAAAAGTTGAAAAATGGGGCAGATGGAAATAATCGTGATTATTTACTTCTGACAACTTTCTGCATTCTTTTGGTCAAGTGAGCATGTACACATGTCTATCACATCAATATAAGCCTATGAATCATGTTTCATTGAGTTTGGACTAATTTATTCCCAATTTACACTCAAGTTCCTAAAAGTCAATACAAACTTTAGTTTTTACCCAGTTTTTTGCCAGTTTGGTGATCCTAATCTGTTGAAATTAGGGTTGCAAAGAAACACACAGCTTGGAGAAGACGAAGGAAGCTCCAGGCACACAATAGAGAGTGTTTTACTTAGTGTGCAATGGAAAGATAGATAGCCCTAGACTGATGGACGTATATACAATGCACGGGGGAAAGAACCTCCTAAAGATGGAAAAAATGTCCTGGCGGTCCTAGTGTGTTCACACACATCACTATCACATGTATATGGTAAAAAATCCCCTCTAGAGTGATGCGGTGAATGAGAACTGGCACATGAGTAATGGGAAGTACCATGCCCCGAGGACATGATCAGCCCACAAAGGGGAGCAAGCCCAAAGCTTTGTGGAAAGCTTGGAGCTTCTCACGAGACAATGCCTTTGTGAAAAGATCTGCAAGGTTTTTCTGTGTTGGCCCATAAGCCAAGATGATCTCTCCTGCTAAGAGCCTCTCCCTGACATAGTGGTAATGCACCTCAATGTCCTTTGTACGAGCATGAAAAATTGGGCTCCTTGCAACTGCCAATGCGCTTTGACTATCAGTGTAGATAGTATTGGCAGTGTCCTGTCCAACACCCAAATCATCCATAAGGCTTCTGAGCCATACACACTCAATCATAGCTGTGATAACTGCCCTGTACTCAGCTCACAACTAGAAGTGGCCACAGTAGGTTGCTTCTTCCTCAACCATGATATACATGAACTGCCAAGCATGAAACAAAAACCACTAATGGACACTCTCGTGTCAAAACAACCAGCCCAATCTGAGTCCAAGGAAGCATGTAAGTCTAGCGGCAATGATTCCTCCTTGGGATAAAACAAGCGAAGATATAAAGTGCCACTAAGGTAGCAAAAAATCCTCTTGACAGCCTGCCAATGCTTAGACCTTGGGCTATGAATAAATCTGTTGACCTATGAGACTACAAACTGTATGTCCAGCCTCATGTTGCATACATAAATGAGGCAACCAACAACAATTTGATAAAGAGTGACATCAACAAGATCACCAGCATCATGTAGACTCAAGTTCAAACCTGTTTCCATGGGAGTGGAAATAGGTTTGCAATCCTCAAGTCCAAAATTACATAGCAATGTCTCTATGTAACTTTTATGGCATAAGGCAATACCACCATCACACTCTTGAAATTGTATACCCAAGTAATGATGCAACAACCCCAAATCTTGAAAGTAGCATTTTGTTGGACTGTTACAAAAGCCTTATTTGACCAAATGAGTGTCAACTTTCTCATACCAAGCATGAGGAGATTGCTTCAACCCATACAAAGCCTTCTTCCATATGCACACTTCTTCCTCTTGTCCTTTCTTGACAAAACCGTGAGGCTGCGTTACATAAACTTATCAAATATGTCACCATTCAAGAAAGTAGTAACAATGTTTGATTGATGTACATCCCAACCAAAATGAGCTGCCAATGCACATAGAAAATGCAAAACTGATATCATGAACTGTACATCTGTCATCCACAAATTTGACTACAAGTCCAAGTCTAGCAAGTGAAGATACAAACATGAAAAGATTCTTCTTGATCCCAGGTACATAAAGTGCATCGACAAGTGTGAAATAACTACCATTTGCAGCAGTAAGCACAATCTTTCCAACTCCTTAAACCGGATAAGAGGCATTGTTGGCACAAGTGACTGAATTTCCATGAGGGATAGACTCAAGAGAGGTGAACAATTCACGATGTGAGGTAATGTGCTTTGTAGCACCGCTGTTGAAATACCACGCATGTGAATCTATATCAATTGATAAGCATGCATCATGGACAGCAGGATTGTAAGTGCACTCTGCGCTAAAAGCCCATTCTGCATCAGCATCAGCATCACAGTCTCCTTTCACAGAAGACTCAACAATGGCTGCATTTGTAGTGGAACCATCATTTGCAGTGGAGCCACCCTCTTTCTTCTTAGCCTCTTTGGCCTTCAACTAAGGACACTGCTTGATCAAGTGATCATTAGCTTTACAATAATGGCAACGCATCTTCTTTTTTCCCTTATCACCAGAATTTCCAGACGAATTGCTACCAGCAGAAGCATTAGGAACAAAACTTTTGCCACTCGCAGCAGAACCATAAGAGGTGGCTGCATGGTTGCTACCACCCTTTCTTTGAGAATCAATAAAAGCGTGTTTAAGTGCACGTTGTCTACTCTTGTTTCTTCAGGAAAGTGACTCTTGAAACAACAATGTGCATAATGCATCAAACTTGACAACTTCAGGGTTTCCTTGGGTCATAAGTCTCCAAGTACTAGCAAAAGTCTGGTAAGAATCTGGTAAGGCATCAAGAACTATCTGAAATGACTTCACCTACAGAAATAAGCTGCTCATCGATATCCTTGAAACCAGCAAGGAAAGTTTCCATATCATCTTCCTCATGCATAATCTTCGACTCCAACTCTTTACGCAGCAAAGCAATTTTAGCCTCATTGCGACTTGCATAAAGACCAGCCAATATATCCCAAGCCTGTTTTGCAGATTTTGTTGAACTAATGTCAGGAACAATGGTGCGCTTCATAGACAATGCAATCAATGCATGAGTCTGTGCATCCTTTACATCCCAACGAGATTGTTTTGCCGTAGGCAAAACAACTGTAATAGCAGTAATTCTTGCCTGCATCCTCAACATTGCCTGCATCCTCAGAATCAGGACGTACATCAATGCCCTGCACAATATTCCAGACGCCCTTTGACACAAGAACATGTTGCATCATGTAAGACCACATAGGGTAATTGTCCCCATCCAAACTGTCCTCAGCAGTAAACATCTTGCACACATATGTGTTGTTGTCAGCCATGGTAAATGCTGCACCTGATTTGAAAACTGCCCGTAAAGAGGAGAAACAAAGCGGGAACAACACATGCTATATAGCACAAACCGTAGAAGACTATAAGGCACATGTTATGCAAAAAACAGCATTGACAGAAATTCTGCACAAAATGACAAAATTGTATGTGCATACCTGTCTGTAGTGGAAACGGAGGCTGAAATGAGCCCGAATCAAAAATCTGAGCTGACTAGCTCTATGAGCACTCCCGAAACATTTGTCGACCTGCAAACGCTCGCCAAAGCTCACAAAAATCAGAGAAAGTGATCAGGCGTGTGCAGGAGCTGCTGGCGGCTGAGCTCGGGAGGATGCAACCTGCTTCTGATACCAATTGTTGAAATTAGGGTTGCAGAGAAACACACATAGCTTGGAGAAGATGAAGGAAGCTCAAGGCACACAATAGAGAGTGTTTTACTTAGTGTGCAACAGAAAGATAGATAGCCCTAGAGTGATGGACGTATATACAATGCACGGGGGGAAAAAACCTCCTAAAGAGGGAAAAAATGCCCCAACGGTCCTAGTGTGTTCACACACATCACTACCACATGTATATGGTAACAAAGTCCTATGGCCCTTTACAAAAGTTTTTTATACACATGCAATGAGTCATTGGTATCAAGCTTGGTCAGTTTTGAGCTGAATGTAAATAATCACGATTATTTACTTTAGGCCTAAAATGAACATTTTTTTACACTTTTTCAATGGACAGTCTTTTCATGAGCTATTTTAAGCCTATGAATGAAGTCAAAACTTAATTTTGCCTAAAATGTGAAGAGAAAGTAAATAATCTGAGTTTTTGCAAACTCTTGAAATTTTTACCTCAATGTGTCCTTGAGCTTACCCACTAGTTCATACAACTTTTAAGCATACTCTCTAGTCGGATTGAGTGGTTTGGAGTCTTTGCGTGCTATTTATAGCCGTAGACTTGAAATTCTACAACTTCAAATAACAACTCACAAGTGATTCTTTCGGAGAGAGCAATGTTCTGAAATTCACCTCGGATCCTACTTACCCGACTCATAGGTTCTAATGCAATGGGGTTGTGGAAAGTGTCCACAAACACTAGTTTTCTTGTTTTCTATGGTTTTTTGAGCAATGATTTTAAGAATGTCTCGTCTATCAATCGTCCTCAAAATCCTAATCTAGTTCTACAATCCTAAAGGCACTCAGCAAGTACGATTACTTCCAAGCTACCTCTACACAGCAAAAGACGACAATCTTATGCTATGCGATTTAAAAGAAGAAAGTTTCTACTCTAGGATATCCTAGAGGAAGTTAAAGGATAACTTCACAAGACGTACGTGTGTTTCCTTAGTTTAGGTCTCTTCGATCCCCGGCAGCGGTGCCAAATGTGGGATGGATGTCTAACCTCACTCCTATATTATTACAGATGTAGCAAGAACCACGATTAAATTGTCAATCCATGGGACGAAGCTGACTCGACTAGTGCATAGAGGCTACAAGAGGTTTTCAATCTCTTGAAAATCAACAAACAACTCGCATCTAACTCAAGCTACACTCAAGTGACTGAAACCACCAAAAGCCAATCGCTCATTGGCAAACAAATCAAGTCCGTTAGAGCATCAAATGACATCCAAATGTAATGAAACTTCTAGGAAATGTTTCTAAGACCTAAGCACACGTGCTTATGGTCTCAAATCCCACTTTAGGTCAAGTGCAAAAATCGTGATTATTAACAACAGCAGTGGATTTTTGACATAGTCATTTTTGACCCAGAATGCATCTAAATGCTTAGCAATGATCCCCCAATACCCGGCCTATGCTTACTTTTTTATTTTGAAGTGTAAATGCGTGCTTCTAATGAAATTAGGCGGCGGGTAAGCGACGCGGCGGGTCGGCGACACCAAAAGCTACGAAATACCATGAAATGCTTACGTCAATGCATAGAGCTCTTATTTGCGGTTGCAACGCAACAGACGCGACTGGAATGTGACAAACAAAGAGGGAGTAGGAAGTGCAAGAAGGAGAGAAGTGAGCATTGTTAGCTCACGCTGTGTATTTTATTATCCAAAACTTTTTTAAAGATTACTTAAAAAAATTGGCTTTAATACCTTAGCCAAGGTTTTTGGTGGTCAAAACTAATAATCTAAGGGCTCTAACTAAAGATGGGTAAAGACAGGTTGATACAATATGGAAGCTTGTAGCCCCAGCTCATCAATTACAAATTTTTCTGTAAAGTAGGAGTTATAATATTTTTGATTTATCAAAATAATAAGTGGTTTTACAATGAGAGCTCCAAAAAATGGTATCCGAGTTAGCTTGCTACTAATAGTGTGACATTGTGGCAATCACCACACTCAAGATCCAATCATTCAAGACTGAATCGTACCCCTCTATCGGCTTGTACTCTCTGTGAATGGCCTTCTCGATGTAATTCTTTGTCATAAAATCTAATATCTAACCAACCCAAATGATTTTCTCATATTAAACTAATCATTTAATGTGGGAGAATAAACGGGAACAAGGGTTAGAATATAGACATGTTCTTACATATCTATCTCAACGCGGGGCCAATGGTAAAGGGGTCCAAATGGGACATGGTCAATCAAAGAGCAAGGCTAGCTAATGGAGCTTAAAGACCTTAGGGCAAGCTTCATTAAATACCTCCAAAGGTTAGTGTTAAAATTCCTTTTACCTTAGGCAAGCTAGGGTTGTGCTTGAGGTGGGAACCCGGCCCAAGCTTGAGGTGATTGTCGTGCTTGTTGACTAAGGTGCTTGAGGTGTTTGTCGTGCTTAATGACTAAGGTGCTAAGGTTCTCCATGACTAAGGTGCTTGAGGGGATTAATGTGTTCCGAAAGTCAAAGCACGTCCCGGCCCAAGGGGGGACGAACCCTCATTGTAGGAGCTAGAGAGAGAGAACACACACACCCTCACACAAGGCAAGCTTGGTCTAAAGAAGAAACTATGACACTTGTCAATTTCTTCTTGATGTTGCCCTCAAGGTGGACCTAAAGCCTATTAGTTGGCCTCCCAAGGGGTCCAATGATAATTTAGCTAATTTAATTAATTGTGTATGTATTTATCAAGTCCTCTGTCTCAAAGGGCAAAGGGGGACACTTGTCCCAAGGCTAGCATGCTTGCTTAATATGCACTCTGCATGTGATTGGCCAGGCTTAAAGGGGTCTAATGAGCTTCCGTAATGAGCTTAGAGAGGGGGTCAACCAAAGCAAGGAGGCGGCTAGCTTGAGGGCGTATACTCCCCCCCCCCCCCCCCCCCCCCCCCCCACACACACACACACACACACACTCATTGTGTCGAGTGCAAAGTCCAAGAGCTCCATCTCCTTCTCCAATCTTGTTGAGAAGTTGAGAGCCTACACCTGACTATGGAATGAAAATACAACCAAGAGCCATTCTCCAATGCTTAAGCTTTCCATCTTCATTACTATGCTATTATGTATGCTAATCAAGAAGAGTGATGAAAAGTGAGGAACTATTTCTTTCTCCTATGAATGTTTCTTCTTCCTCTTCGTTGTCCTCATTCCCCGCTAGCTCTCTCCACCTTTGAAAGTGTTTTGAGGCCTTGGGTTGGAGACCGGGATGGTAGATGCTTTCACAAAGATTATGTTATGCTCATGATGCATGAAGCTTTCCATCTTCATTGCATCACCTAGGTCACAAGGAACACAAAGATTGTATTACACCAAGTCTCTCTTGATGGGAGAATCTATAATACAAAAGCTATGAGAACCCTAGGAGCTAGAGACCTGGATCCACCTCCCCTCCGCCCATACTTACAGACTCTTAGCCCTAGGATCCCCTGTCCACACTGCTTACTGGCCCGTGGCCGGGGTCCGTGACCCCCCCTTAGGGTAGGGCGTTGCCCGTAGGACTCGTGTCCTGACATTACTCCCCCCTTTGGAAGAGTTTTAGTCCTCGAAAACATAAGTGGTGGTATCTGCATAAGAACACTAATGTTTTCCACCGTGGCATCCCTCATGGATCCAATGGTTTGTTGAATCGGAACCCGGTTCATTGGGAGGTTCAATGAAATCAAGAATAACATCTTGATTTTCCACATTGTTGTCCCTGTACAACCGTCTTGGTTAACCGACCCATAATCAAAAGAGCGTGAAGGCTCCATTTAGAACTCACTTGAGAATGCTAAACGAGTTATCACAACGTCGAGGTGTTTAAATGCATACCCAAGTTTCAGACTTTCTGAAGGTACTGGAATGTGAAATATAACCTCGGCTCATCTTTCCATGAAAGTACTATGCTGACATACTCATCAGCAGCAACCAAGTCCTTGACTTGCGGTGGTTTCTTGCCAATAGTCAACCTCATCCAAACTGATGATTAAGGTTGATAACTTGAGAATAACAGGTAGAGACTAGAACTAGCCGTAACATGACTTTCATCATATGAAGCAAACTCCAAACCAAAAAAGTAGCCGATCTAGTTGTTTCCCTTCTTGCTAACGTATGCACTTAGCATATCCTTTAGCGTTCTTTACTAACGTATGCAGTTTGCATATCCTTTAGTACTAAATAGAATTCTTGTAAGCTGCCTATCCTACGCGGATGAGTAGCAGCAGTAACAGTGAGGTGCTTTCCCCCAACCACTTACAGACAATCACCCACAATTGATGACAAAGTATAACTCAATCATTGAGTATCGAGCCATATACTTGATATAGAATGGAGACAACCAACTAGGTTGAAAGCAGATTGGAGTTTCAAGCATCCAATCACAAACACCCATACTTATCCATCACCTTGTATGGCAGGGTGTAAACTCATACAAAATCTGCAAGAGAAATTGCACTGACATTGCAAAAAATTGCAGAAACAATAAAGTCCATGAATTTGCATGCCGCTCCGAATAAATTTGTGTTAAACACTAGGGCCCATAACACCTAGTGTGCATGCATTTGACACAAAGATATCCGAACCGCAATTCCATGATGAGACTTTCCACTATACTTAAGTGAAAATCTTGCAACAAAAGTTGGACCATAATAGAATGTGACAACCCGGTCACACCTAGGAACCAACCATGACACATTCTCATGAACGTAGCAGACTTTGCTATATGTAGAAACAACCCTCCATTAAGGTGGTTTCACAGCACTTGTAATCACAACAAGTCTGTACTTAGTACCCGACAATTTCTGGCCACTGAAATTGTACCTGATACTGTGTGCTTCCATTGGTCTAATGAACGGATGCGACCAGCACCTAGGGACTTTTTCGCGACACATCATTAAGAATTGGGTGCCAGTGTCAGTCCCAGAGACTCATATCCTCCACATGTGGAATATGTATCATGTAAGAATGTCTAAAAAAGAACATTCGTCAAGTACAAGATGTACTTGTGTGTGGAGGTAACTACAAACACTCTGCGACGCGAGTGAGAGGGACCCTCTTTATCATGATCCACACTTGCTAAACCGAACTCCTGGAGTTCCTAGACCATGTTGTATCCCATGTGACAACATGTGCCAAATTGAACCCTACAAGTAGGTTCGTAACAGCATAAGGCAGAAAAATAGATTGGACACTTGGCCCAAAATAATTTGTGCCGACATGCCCTTGGCATGGCTCTATAACATTCAAGCGTACTTATACGTCTTGAAAAACCAAGGAAAGCATACTAAAAATGGAATAACACCAAATCAATAGAAGCATACCTGGAGATTTGAACTTAATGTTCACTTACCCGTATTCAAATGGAGAAGAGCACGTCCCCTTCCTGAAAAAACAAACAACATTGAACTGGGAAGCTTGGGTGTTGCCTTTGCAATCCAAGCTCTGGGATTAGAATCCACGTAGTCAAACCCCTTGATAAGACTCTTTGTAGAAACTGCTCAACTAGCAGATAACGGTAACCAACATAGTCAACCGTGTACAGATTGATTGGAATCAACTTGAAAAGTGTGTTCATCTGCTACCGCGTGGTAGATTGCGGAATTCTTTCCTTGAAAGTATAACTGAGAGAGATCAAACTGTGATTCTCAATGCCTATGGGGTGATGTAGCAGTCACCCGCCGGGTCGTACCCCAAAACAATATGTCCATAGACACTCTATAGTGCTATAGAGAGAACAGGGAATCCACACAAGTGGACTACCTAGCTCTGGTGGACAGCCATGCTGTCGCAACTGATTGTTGCATCTATACGTCCTTGTAGAGATCAGCGGATGTGAGTTGAAGATTATCAAAAAACTCAACTTGAGTGTCGCAATGAAAACATGTAGTGCAAAAATGACACCCTAAACATCCGTAATGACAAGACTCTTGCTTGTCCATTAACGTTGATGTGTACTCCTCTGGGTAGATCTGTTCAATTTGGAGAACAATCACTCAAAGAATGCCGATAGTTGGGTCGTACCCTTGGTCTGACAACGGCTCTTAGCCCTTATGCAAAATAGTGTCCAATCGACAAACCGATGAAGACTAATGTGAGTAGCATCTTAGCCACATTCTAGCTGTGAGGTAGAGCACCTTGGCTCAAGCTGACTCACGAGCAAAACATGAATCGACAGATTCATAAAAAGTTCTCTTTATTCTTTGAGAGAAATAAGAAAAAGAGAGAGAAAGTATGCTGGGCTGAGGAACTTTCCGACCCACCTAGCTTGTAGGGGTCGTGATTGTATGCGGATGACGTGGCATTGGCACTTTGCCTAGGAATCAAGTCCAAATTTTGGTTCTTTTTAGTGCTATTGTGTTGACCGAAACCAAAAAACACATTAAACAATCCATTACTTAGTCTGTCCTTGACAGAGTTGTGAGTGTGATAGCGGAAGCGTAATGCATGAAGCGGTAGAATTGAATCCACCTCAGTAGCATGCCATGCATGGAGAATTGTAAGCCCTTGCGGAGAGTGATGGCCTCAACCGTGAGAACCAAAACCCTGAGTGCCTTGCATAGTTTAGACTAGTAGGGATTCTATGAGCTGATATTCCCAATTGTGCCATCTCTCTAAAGCCGTGGTTCATATAAAATTGCCAAAGCACTTTGGAAAAACAAGAAAAACTGAAACTTGGCTAACCTGGTCATTGTTGGTGCAACCAATTGTCATGAAATTTGGATGAAAAAACTCATTCCAAAACGACTCATAGCCATATCTGCACAGACTCCATCGTATATCCTATACACTCGTCTGGTACATAATGAAATAACCTGCAATAGGAAATAACCTGCAAACACATTGTAATGAAATAACCTACAATAGGAAATAAACTGCAACACATTGCCTATTTCTTCCCAAGTTTGTATCTGCATAGCATATGCCAAACGTGGGGAGTCTCAATGGAAGATGCCTAACTTGAAGCCTTGCTTCACAAAAATTGAAGCTTTGCTGATAGCCAACTAAGGCGGTTGTTGACATGCAGAGAGCATGACAAAAAGAATCGACCTTGTCGAGGTATTTCAATTGAAATGAGCTAAGACTGTGGGAGAAGCATCCTTTGGCAACGGCTAGAAATAGTGACGAGGAGTCAGCCATGCCGAACAACGTGCCTCCTGCATCAAGGCAAGCAGTAGAATGTGCTAATCTCCTTGAGATTACAAAAAGCTGCAAATTTTCTATGCATTTGCATCAACTTGAACCTTCGTCGAACTGTGCTTGATGTGGATATTTCTCAATGATATATGCAGCAAGTATGTAATGCATATGATAATGGTCACAAGCCGTGCCCAGTAGCAATCTTGTACGGGGCCTTGCTCATTGCAATACCAGGTACAGCCTGATTGAACAGTACTGCTAGACACTTCGGCACCCTGCAAAAACTATGAGGGTAATCAACTTGATAGAAAAAAAATCGAAAGAGGGTACCTTGTTTCCGTGATCTCTGTTGATTCTCGAGTCGTGCTTGAGGACTTATTGTAGCCGTAACCATGGTCCTTACCATGGTAGGGTATATCCTTGTCGATTGCAGCCTCCATCACTCATCTTGAATCAACCAATCATCATCATCCTTGTCGATTGCTCCATGCTAATTGGCAGCAACCTCCCTTGCATGTCAATCCTCCAATCCGATGACAAGCTGGTCGTCTTGATATTTATGTATAGATTGCTTCCCAAACCCGAGGATCTTCCTTCTGTTTTGACATCAGCCCGATGGATTTGCAAAACGGCTTTGCCCCTTGAAGTCATGATGTATCTGACACGTTGTGCCTTGCCCTCCTTGCTTTGAAACCCTTTGCTGCGTCTCAAGCCGTTAATGTACGATCTGGTCCTCTAGATAAGAGTGTGCTACCTCAGTCATCATTGTCTTGCCCTTGACAACTGTTGGCTTGATCCGGTCCTGCTCGATATGCTCGATATGCTGCCGGCTGGTTTTGATCAACGTGGGCTACCCCCATTATTTGGGGAGGGTGCCCAATTTAGGGCACTCCTTTTGCTAAATTTAGGTTTCCTAAAGCCATGCAGCGATGGCTTACTGGCTGCGGCAGCGCAGGGACGAAGGTGATGGTTGCAGCGGGCGTTCCTTTGCCTGGATGGCCCCGATGAAGAGACGAGATATTATGAGCGGTCCATGGCGCTCCTCTTTGGAGCAATTCCGAAGCCAAACAATGCAGGCCGATCATGCCTCGTTGTGAGAGCAAGGGGAGGTTCCCACAGCCTGCTTGTCGGTGTCCGAATCTGCACTATATAACCAAGGGGCCATGCCCACAGCGCTCTCGCTAACAAAGGGGCCATGCCCACAACACTGTATACCCAAGGATCCATGCCCACAGTGCTCTTGCTTTCATGTCTACCTCCACTTTGACCTGCTTTTGCAAAAAATGAACGTGTATGGCATGCTCTTCTTCCTCCTTCGAGGCGTGAGAGAGAGAGAGAGAGAGAGAGAGAGAGAGAGAGAGAGAGAGAGAGAGAGAGAGAGAGAGAGAGAGAGAGAGAGAGAGAGAGAGAGAGAGAGAGAGAGAGAGTACAAACTCCATGCGAGACCTCCATCTCCCCTCTTCCATAGCTCCCTTCTTCCTCCTCCCACCTTGCTCTGATACCAAACCAATATGAGAACCCTAGGAGCTAGAGACCTTGATCCACCTCCCAACCGCCCATACTTATAGGCTCTTAGCCCTAGGATCCCCTGTCCACACTGCTAGCTGGCCCGTGGCCGGGATCCGTGACCCCCCCTTAGGGTAGGGCCCTGCCCGTAGGACCTGTGTCCTAACAAAAGCCTATTGGAGGGGGGATCAACTCCACATAACTCCGGTCCTCAAATGTTGTCAAGTTCTCTAAACTCTATCTCTTGCAAAAGTATTGTTCATGCCAAGTTAACTAAGTAGTATGGCTATGTTACTATCGCTAATTAAGTTCACCCTCTATGTTTTCAAAGTAGTCTGACAAAAATGCTCACTGCTTCCACTATTCTCAAAGTTCATAGGCATTTTCCATTACATTGGTATTAGAGCTATTGGTTTCTCTTTTCTTGCTTAAGAAGAGAGGTCCTTAAGCTGTCCATGAAAGGTTGGGCATGTTCATTGCAATAGGGTAAGTGGGACAGGGATCTATTATCTTGGTTGAGAAGGACTTAGTTTGAGGTACATCATTGGGAACTATAGTCTTAATAATGGATCCTCTCAGGGCTTGACTTTGGCTTAACCATTTTTGAGCTACAAGCAAGCTCAACAGGAACCATAATCAATAGAGCAATTTAAGACCCTCTCCACTAGTCTTTGCAGTCGACAGTGTCTAAACCACGAGTGTGGCTGCTTAAGAACTGATTTTCAAAGGTAAAGAAGAGACTAAGTTTTTTTGAGGGTACCAAAGCACAAAGTAATCTATACATAAGTTTAAATAGCAGGGCTTACAATAACCAAGAGAGTAGAATGAACATTGATAACTTTGATTTTGCACATGAAGATGCTAATGATGATGCACACATGTTTGTTAATTATCTTGTTACTATGCTGCATCAAGCTATGGTCAACCCTACTTTGCAAGCCAAAGTTACCCAACAACTTCGTGCCTATGGTATTTCCCTTCCTCTCCAAGAGGAGAGAGAGCTTAGGAGGCCTCTTGATGAGACTCCCAAAAGAACACTCTCTCCCATATGAGAGGAGAAATCCAAAGAATGAGAAAGAAGCAAATCCCTAAGTTCCTTTGAAGATGTGGCTCCACAAAGAGGGCGTTCTAGACGGTCGCCAACTCCTCTCAAGAAGAAACAGTCAACCCATAGTCCCTCTCCTCGTCACTCCGAAAGGGAGGAGAGGCAAAAAAGGAAGAAAAGGGCAAGAAAGAGGTCACCCTCATCTCCTTCTTCTTCACCTTCCTCCTCTTCCGATGAAAGCAATAGCTATTCTCCTAGAGAATACAAGAGGAGAGGACATTGCAAATCTTACCCTGCATAGCGAAGGTCCCAAAAGCTCAAAAAGTTCAAACAGGGAGGAAAGAGTATCTCTTTTCTCACCTATGATGGCACCTTTTGTGCCACTGACAAAGTATTGGCCTTCATCCAGCAATTTGATGTGGCCTTTGGAGACAAGGACTTCACAGATTCCTCCAAGCTACACCATGTAGCTATGCACTTCCAGAAATCGGCTCGTCGATGGTGGGCTAACCTTCATGGTAGCTGCAAAGCTCCAAAGACATGGAAAGATCTACGAGTTTCCATCATGAAGCAATTCCTTGCAAGCGATGCAAAGGACAAAGTGCTTACCAGATGGTGGAGTTTGAAGCTTTTCTCCCATGAGTCTATCCACATATATGTAGACAAGTTTTTGGATTTACATCTCAAGGCTACTGTTTTTCAAAAGATAGAGTTCTCCGATCAAAAGCAACAATTTTGTGTCGGATTACCTGAAGAGATGGCCAAGTATGTTAATTCCCAAAGTCCTGGTTCTATTATCAAAGTAATCCACCACACTATGGTTGCTTCGCGCATCAATTTACAACAAGGGGATAAAAGGAATACTAAGCCCATGAAAAGAAGAGAAAAAAGTGATGCAAAGGGAAAAAACAATGCCCAAAATTCTTCCCAAGGCAATTCCAACAACAACAATTGGTCCAAGGAGAAGGGGTTTCACAAAGGTAAAAATAAACTCTCTCTTGAAGAGCTTGAAGCTTTTCGTAAGGACCACAAATGTTTAAAATGTGGGGAGTAAGGACATGGCTATCATTCTTGCCCCAAGAGAAATGCCCACAATGAGACTCCTAGAGCTTCCACAATCGAAGCTCCAAAAGAGGATTCTCATTGCAAAGGATCACCTCTCTCCTATGCTCGGGGAAAGGTAAGGGAGCAGAATGCCTTCATCTTGTTTCACCCTAGCTCTACTCACAACTTCATATCAATGGAGTTGGCCACTAACACTACAAGAGGTACTTCACATTAGAGACACTCGTAGTGCGATGCTCAAAAGTTAGAATCCACGGCATCGCTATGAGCATCACTATTTTCTTTGTTGCATAGCGACTCCCATAGTTTTGCTCATAGCGACGCCCATAGGGGTAAAAAATAAACCAAGAACGCCTGAAACTTAGATCTCTGATTTGAGTTTTTGGCGCTCAAGCGAAAGAGGTAACCCACGCTCTCCCTCCCTCTTTCTCTCTTTCTTCCCCCCCCCCCCCCCCCCCCCCCCCTCCCAGGCATGCTCCTTCCCTCTCCTCTCTCTCATGTTCCCTTCCCCTCTTTCTCTCTCTCTCTCTCTCCCTCTCCCACATACACACACACACATGCACATGCATAAACAAAGAATGCATACACACACACATTGAGTAAGGAAAAGAGATGAGAGAGAGAGAGAGAGAGATAGAGAATGAGAGATAAAGTAAAGAGAGAGAATGAGAGAGAGAGATATATATAAAGCAAAGAGAGAGAGAGAGAGAGTGAGAGAGAGAGAGAGGAGAAAACAAAGAAAGAGGGAGAGAGAGAGAGAGAGAAAAAAAACCAAAGAGAGAGAGAGAGAGAGAGAGAGAGAGAGAGAGGAAGAGAAGACGAAAAGAGAGAGGTAAGGGGAGAAAACAAAGAGAGAGAGAGAGAGAGAGAGAGAGAGAGAGAGAGAGAGAGAGAGAGAAATAGTAGAGAAAATATGAAATGAAATGTTATATTAAGATTTAGGATTAGGTTAGATCTAAAATTACATTTAATTAAATTTAGGTTAGATTAAGATCTAAGATTAAGTTAGGTTACATTTAACTTATATTTAAAATTTATGCTAAATTTAAAACCAGGTTAGTAGATTAAGATTTAAATTAGATTTAAGATTAAGTTACGTTTAGATTTATGTTTATGTTGAGTTTAACATTAGGTTAGATTTAGATTTACGTTAGATTAAGATTAGGTTAGATTTAGATTTACGCTAGAATCAAAATTAGGGCAAGATTTAAGATTAGCTAGGTTAGATTTAAGTTAGATTACATTTAGGTTTAGGATTTAAGATTGGATTAGATTTAGGTTTATGTTGAGTGTAAGATTAGATTAGATTTAGATTTAAGATTAAAACAAGATTTAAAGCTATCTAGATTAGATTTAGATTTAAGTTAGGTTACATTTAGGTTTATGTTAGATTTAAGATTAGATTATATTTAGGTTTATTTGATGCTAAGATTAGATTAGATATAGATCTATGTTCGATTTAAGATTAGATTAGATTTAGGTTAGATTTTTGGGGCATGTTAATGAAGGCTTTGCCCAAAGAGCAAACACTAGGTACACAACAATATGTATATTCCCATCAGAATCTAACACCTATTACAATACTCACACACTAACCATATTCAATTAGCCGCGAATCACCATATGTTCAATTAGGTTAGATTTAAGATTAGATTTTAGATTTAGTTTTTATATTAAAGTCTACCTTCAGAATTATGGAAAAAAAATTAGAGTTAGGTGAACGGTAATCCCTCTCTTCCTCTCATGGATGCGACCTTAAGTTGGAAAGCTTTCAACGACATGATACTCAGATTGGAGGCCAACATGTAATGTGCTAAGTAATCCCTTGAACAAAGATCTGTTGTGAAGAGATGTTAAGATGCTATGAATTGCTCCAGCTAGAGAAGAGGCAAAGGGGTTTTGTCCACTACATGCACTATCATGTAGATGTGGGTGTGTATATTTCATGTACACACAAATATAGGCATTGACCAATAAAGACAGGATAATAACCATGGTTCTGATCCGTGCACCTCTAGACCGAGGTGTGCGGGGATTGGACATGACTATATAGAGAATGTGAGGTAGTTTACAGTGTGAATTGAGAGAGAGAGAGAGAGAGAGATAAAAGACGGACGATGCCAATATAAGATTAAATTTATGTTCAGGTTATAAGGTTTTTACATTCATTATGAGTAGTGACAAGGATGTGGGACCGTCCAACCAAAACACCTATCCCTCAAAAAGAATCTTTACATTCATTATGAGTAGTGACAAGGATGTGGGGCCGTCCAACCGAAACACCTATCTCTCAACAAGAATCTTATGTCCTTGTAATCAATGCAAGCATGATGTGCGATGGACAAGCATTTCTTTGCAGCACGTGTGTAAATTTGGCGAGTTTGATCCATCGATTATAGATCGAGTTGTTGCCAATTATAACTCGTCGGACTCTGACGCTGGCCAACAGGCAACAATCTTGCAACCCAATAGACGTGTTCGCAGGCACTTTCGTCAAGCAGCATATGTGAGGCCACAAGATGTAGCCTCTGACAGCTCGGACGATGATCATACAGACCACATTCCCAACAAGGCAATGTTTGAGCCCAAGATTGATGAAATGATCGAGACGATCATGGATTCAGAAAGGCTTATCTTTGATGATATGAAAAGTGAAGCCGATACGCCATTGTATGATGGAGCATGTGTGTCTAGATTGAAGGCGCTCCTGGTTCTTCTCAACATACAGGCAAAGTTTTCATGGAGTGACACTAGCATCACAGTGCTTTTTAGGTGATCTATTACAATGTGTTTACTTTACCAAAAAACTCTAGATGTATAATGATCTGATAGACAAGTGTAACGCATTTTTTCTCTACACATGTAGATTGCTCAAACAGCACGTACTGCCAGCTGATAATGTGATGCCAGATCTGAGAGAGGAAGCAAGAAAGATCTTGCAAAACTTGGGGATGGATCACAAATTGATTCACACTTGTCCTAATGATTGCAATCTTTTTAGAGGGGAATACATAGACATGGAGAAGTGTCCAAAATGTGATTCCGAGAGATATCGAGTAGATCTCCACGGAACAAAAATTCCACAAAAGGTTTTGCCACATTTTTCTCTGTTTCCTCGCATCAAGCATTTCTTCAAATGTAAGTCCATGGCCGCCCTAGCATCATGGCATGAGGAGAATAAATCTTCGGATGGTGTGCTATGGATTCCTGCAAATTGCACAGCCTGGAAACATATAGATGAAACATGGCCGGATTTTTCCAGGAAAGCTCAAAATTTACGCCTAGGCCTGGCTATGGATGGTGTAAATCCATTTGGTCAAAGATCAACACCTTACAGTGTATGGTCCATTGTCATCGTCAACTACAACATTCCCCCGTGGTTGAATACCAAGAAGGGACACCTGTGGCTAAGCTTGATTGAGCCGGGCAGTATAAAGTGAAGAATATGGATGTGTATCTTCGTCCACTATTGGAAGAGCTACAACAATTGTCGATTGGCATAGAAGTGGTGGATATGAGCCGACACACAGGTCAACGAAATGCTTTTATCAGAGGAGGCATTCTAATGTGGACCATGCATGACTATCCCGGACTAACAGAATGCTCAAGTAATTTACACTCAAACTCAAATAATGTAAATCTTGGTTTTTCTCAAGCTTATCTATTGTCATGTGTATACAGTGCAGGGCTTCAAACAAGCGGATACAGAGCATGTGTCACATGTGGACCTAGACTTAATGCATGGCGAGCACCCTCATTGAAGAAGCAAATCTACAACGGTGATCAAGCAAATCAATGAGGCTCTTTACCTTCCCCTTCTTTGCTCCCCCCCACACCAGCCATGGCATCGCCATCTACGCTAGGTTTTGCGTGTCTATCGGTCGTTCCTGGCTACACACCACTACCTACTCCTCGCTTCAGGGCCCAGACTCCAGTGGAGACACCTGACGTCCGTACCTCCATCAAGAAGCTGCTAGAGACCCCTGCCTAGACACCTAGGTTCATGCGTCACAAGCAAGACGGCTTGCCGTACTCTGTCGACATTAGCGGCGGAATCATCTTGGATAATGAAGGCAAGAAGGTGATCTCGCGCTGTCGAGAAATTTACGGTCTTTCCAGGAAAGCACCGGGCTTATGGCTGTGAGATTTTGTGAGAGAACTCAACAAAAACTATATGAAGGAGTTAAACCATAGATGCCATGAAGACTAGGGTTTGGAAAGAAGTGCAATCAAAGAAGAACCACTCTTTCTCTCTTGAACTCACACACACAAAGAAAGAACACAAAAGAGAATGTCAAAACAATACGAAAATGAAAACATCAAGGCTATGATCATATCGTATCATGGGTAATATGAAAGGGTTAATAGATGAGTTAATGGCATTCAATCTTGGCTGGCCAAATAGGCTATGAATTGTTCTTTGGAATTGTAGTTTTGTGCTTACCATAATATATATATTTTGTCTAGTGATTGGGATTAATTGTGTGTGAAAATCCTCTTGGTTCAGAGCAAGATAACTACGCTTATGTCAAAAGAAAATTTATAGTCTATGAGAGGTAGTATGATGGGAACCGGTGATAGAAGTATTTCATTAAGCCTTTCTGGGCCAAAGAGAAACACTATACATTGTTGAAAGTGTATTTTACGGCTAATCCATACGTTAATTCTAATAAATCGTACAGAGTGAAAGCGATAGAAATGATCATCATGTGGGTTATTCATCTAGGATAGTATGTGAGAAATGTAGATATGAGAGAAGTGGAGAGATGAGAAGATTCCCTCCCAAGCCCCATTCTTTCCCGTAGGCAATAAGGATACTGCGGGGAGAGATGTACCTGTAGAAAAGAGAACCTAGAATTTGCAGAGAGGATGAATTACTAAGAATGAGAGAAATAGGTTTGCTTAAGGAGATGAGATTAGATACAAATATATATGTTGGATTAGAGATGAAAAAGAAAACAACAAGAAATCAAGAAAACATCAATGTAGAACACATCTTACTTGACAACCCTTCGGCACCATTATTGATGGAGAGAGAAGAAGAGTGAATAATTCTACTTTGATTGATACACCAAGTGCAATACCTTCTTTGATTAGAGTTGATCTTCCAAGGTTAGCTTGTTGCAAGAATGGCTAGTCTTCCTCTAGGAGAAAGTGTAGGCTTGGGCTTATGTTAATGGCTAAGTACAATTAGGCATTACTACTCACTCCCTCAAGAATTCCTCTCATCAATGGCTTGAATGCTTGAGTTTTTTTTCAAGGAAGAAGAGGTCCCCTTTTATAGGTGAAGGGAACCCCCAAGGGTTTACACAAGAAGAGAGGAGCGAGTGTGAATAGGAATTGGAAAAGTTTGAAATAAGCTGTCCCTGCATGATGTGGGCAAACTGGGGTTGAGTATTTTGATCATATCTCCTCAACCGTGGCTCTAAATAAAAAAGTAAAACTATGGGTAGAAACTTCAGCTCATTAGCTACGATTTTCATTTTAAAATCATTTTCCAATTCAGATTGGAACCTTGTGTAAAAAATTCATCAAAATAAGGTCCATTTCTGGCAGCAAAAGTCTTCCCGTGGTCCCCTTAGCTTAGACTTTCATTTAATTCCAAAGGACACCTCATGCCATATGAAAGCATGACATTGCTCCTTGACAAAGTTTTGTAATCATGCTTGCAATAATGCATTAAAATAAGTGTATCTTTGAAATCATGCCACCTAGTGTCCCACTAGGATTTGATTCCCTCCTAGTAGCTTTTTTTTTTTTTTTTTTTAAAGTATAAAAAATACATAGAATATATATATATATATATTGGAGTTTACCCTAGATATAGGATCTAGCTAGGGTATGAGATGATAATGAAATAGTAGAAATAAAGAATCAATGCTTTTTGCCCCAAGTTAAAGAGGCGGAGCTATTGATGCTTTTCCCATAGTATTTTCTGATGGTAAAGTAAGGATAGGGTACCCTTGAGAAAAATAATAGGATGAGATAGAAGACTTATTATTATACTTAAATATGCATATGTACATTATAGAAAAGATAATTATGTATCTAAAAAGTTACAAGATAGATCTTGTAGCATGCGTTCCCACTATGTACGTGTCACAACACGACAGCGCATGCGCGGTCTTTGCTCTCAGGTGTTTAGACACTACGTACTAAATACACGGAGTGAAGTGCCAAGTGAATTAAAAGACAGATTCATCAGCATGCTACATGACGAGTTTCCCATGTCAAGTCGGGTTCAATGAAGACTTGATGAAGGTTCAAATGCGTGAATACTACAAGTAGAAGCGTTTTGAAGTAAAAAAAGCAATAAAACATGGGTGGAACAGACCAGATTAACTGGCCAAAGAAGATTGGAAGAATGTGAAGCGAGCATCGCACAAGAATCGTGACAAGTGGAAGCAACAAAAGGAGGCAGCCAATGTTGAGAGAGAAAGAGAGAGCACAGAAATAGAACCCCAAAGTGTGTAGAATACGCACATGAGATGATGTATATATAGAGGGGACCTGGGTGCCATATATAGAGAATCCATATATTGAGTAGCTTCACATGTAAGCTAAACACCCTCGCTCAAATAAGGGTCCCTAACTGTGGATGAAAAAACCCTTGGGGGATCAAGGGAAAAACCCACATCTCTATATACACCCAGCGTTATATTATAAAAATCATTGAATGTACAAATGTTCATGAGGAGCTACATCACTCCTTTTAAAATGAATATTTTATGAAGAGCTACATCACTCCTTTTACAATGAATGTTTTATGAGGAGTTACATTACTCCTATCCTATCAAATACAATAATGAATATAAAGGTTCAATAAAGAGGTGTAAAGGCTATCGATTAGCTCATACTCATAAGTGTCTCCATGAATTTGTTGTGTAGCTTGTCATCAATATGGCATCACCAAACATGTATTCGCAAATCTTTTATTGTCACCAAGTTTGTCTTCATGAAATCAATTCTTTGATCAATCCTACATAGATTATAGACTCAAAAAAAAAAAACATAGTCATGAAAATTTTTAGCATCGTTAGTGAAATAATTATGTTCACAATGCCATAAGAGATGGTTCGTGACGGCACTCTTTTGACAACATATATACGCATGACAACATATGTGTACATAAAATATGAAAGTAAAAGTACAAGATGCATGATTATGTGATGCAAATGACATGTGTATATACTACATAAAATTATATTTATTAATGTAGTGATGTTAATGAATATCATCAAAGTATTAACAAAACATCATCATTGTATTAATAAAAATAAATAAATCATCATGGTATCAACGAAAAGCATCATGGTATCACCGAGAATAACCATTGTACCAACAAAACAACATCATGGTATCACCAAGAATAATCATTGTATCAACAAAAAAACATCATGGTATCAACGAAACAACATCATGGTATCACCAAGAATAACCATGGTATCAAACAAACAACATCATGGTATCACCGATAATAACCATGGTATCAACCAAACAACATCATGATATCACCGAGAATAACCATGGTATCAACGAAATATCATCATGGTATCACCGATGGTAACGATGGTATCAACAAAACAACATCATGGTATCACCGAGAATAACCATGGTATCAACGAAAATCACCATGACCAAAGTACTAACAAAACATCATCATGGTACCATCAAAATCACTATGGTATCAACAAGAGATTATCAATAAAATAACATAAACTATATCTCTAGAAGAATAATTATATCAGAATCTATGAACGAATATACCATGTAAACCAAAAGATCATATACCATCAGTAGCTTGACGGAATTTGGACGATCATCAAGGGCTCGACTGAATCGGAACGATATCCATGAACAGATCTATACATATTTGATATCTGGAAATATAGGTATCCAAGAAAAAATCATCAGTAAATGTCTTAGTACGTATTAGACAGCTCGAAATAGTATATACTTTTAAGAACATATATCTATAACACTGATTCGATTTGTAATTGTCTACTGCACCAAAGTTACTTTAGTAAAAAATATATGATTAATGAATAGAAAAATATAATTGACAAATTTTCAATTCCGAGAAAAATCAAAAGCAAAAAGTAAAATTTGCTTTTCAGACGTGTACGCAGTCTAAGAACGAAAACTCAAAATCGGTGCAGAATTTGAAAAACGTTTCTTCTATAAAGTTGTAGAGCACATCAATTCCAATAGCTCTCACTAGTAGTTTTTGCAAAATCATTTTCAATTAGGAAACAAAATCGAAAAAAAACAGTGAAAGTTGTTTTTTAGATATATACGCAGCCCGGGAACGATAACTCAAAATCGGTGTAGAATTTGAAAAAAGATTCTTTTACAAATTCGTAGACCACATGGATTCCAGTAGCTCTCGTGAGTAATTTTTGTAAAATCATTTTCAATTAGGAGGAAAATCAAAAGAAAAAACGAAAGTTACTTTTCTGACATGTACGCAGTCCGCGAACGATAACTCAGAATCGGTGCAAAATTTGAAACAAAATTCTTCTGCAAAGTTGTAGACCACATCGATTCCGGTAGTCTTGACTGATTGTTTCTGCAAAATCATTTTCAATTAGGAGAAAATTTGAAAACAAAAAGAAAAAGTTTCTTTTCAGACATGTACGCAGTCCGGGAACGATAACTCAAAATCGGTGCAGAATTTGAAAAAAGTTTCTTCTGAAAAGCTGTAGATCACATCAGTTTTGGTAGCTCTTGAGACTAATTTTTGCAAAATCGTTTTCAATTAGGAGAAAATCTGAAAACAAAGAACAAAAGTTGCTTTTCTGACATGTACGCAGGCCGCAAACGATAACTCAAAATCGGTGCAGAACTTGAAAAAAGTTTCTTCTGCAAAGTTGTAGACCATATTGATTCCGGTAGCTAGAAAGGGTAGTTTCTGCAAAATCGATTTCAATTAGGAGAAAAATCAAAAACAAAAACGTCCTGCTCTGAAATCTAAAGGACAATATATTGATTTAGATAGCGCACTGGGTAGCTCATTGGTTCCAGGGTTGCAAGCTTCTAGGCCATGGGTGTAGACTCCTACGTGTGAAAGACTAGGGTCCAGGAATTAGATTTTCTTTGCAACGTAATACAGCTTGCGCGATCTGGTTCACCTTGGTTGCCCAAAATAGCTCGTCATCAACTAGCGGGGGCGGCGAGCAGTTTGCTTACATCACATTTTTTTTGCGCCTTTGGACTCCTCATTATAGCTACGCACTCATGCTTTTCGGTACGTCTCTATATTTGCCGCTAGAGTTTGTTGCTATTGGCCTTCACTTTATAGAGCGTTGAAAAACTTACGCTAAGGATACTTTTGCTAGCTAATTATACCGTTGTCATCTAGGGGTTTTTTTATTTAAAGATTGTTATATTCTAGCTTGTTCATCACAGCGTGAACCATGGCTGCTTTAATGTGACCCTCATGGATCTTATTGGCTGAGTCGCAAGCCGGTGTGGTCATCATCATAATGTCCAATCATGGTGATCATTTAAGTCCAACGTCTAACATATATCAAATTTGAAAGTGAAGTTTTAAGAGGAATTATGATGGTTTTATTAGAATGAAATCAAACGTGGAAAAGATGTTATGATTCATCAATTAATATGCGAAACCAAAATTAATTACAAGTATATCTCCTGAGAAAAAAACTCAGAGAGAGCTCGTAGATGTTATTTTGTCATTGATTTCTTATGAATATCAACTACTTTTGTTATCAGTGATTACAGGTCTCTCTTTGTTATCATCCATTGCCATGGTTCTTCATGATGCAAGGTGATGTTAAGAGATGCGTCTTTATTTTATTCATCCATGGCTATGGTTTGTGGTAATGCAAGGTGATGTTATAATTATGCGTCTTCATCCTCTCTATTCATGGCTATGGTTCATGAAGCCATGATTTTTTTTTTGTCCACTTTGATACTTATCATAGATTTGTCGTCTATATTAGTGTCTCATTTTGTATTTGACCTTTGATGATCAAATAAGAAATTTAAAAGAACGTCTTTGATGCCATGGTACGTGACACCACGATTCTAAGAAAAGAGCGTCTTTGATGCCATGGTACATGACACCATGATGATTATATAAAAAGAGCGTCTTTGATGCCATGGAGAGTTCCATGATGCCATGGTACGTGACACCATGATGATTACATAAAAAGAGCGTCTTTGAAGCCATGGTATGTTACACCATGATGATTACATAATTTGAATTCGTTTGGGCCCCATCACATTTATTTTATGTCAACATTGTATTTGTGTGTGCACATGTGATTTGCATCGACATTACATTTGTTTCTATGTCGTCTCCAGAGCGGCGTCGCGAACCGTCTCCAAGGACAATGTGATGTGGTTATTTCTAACCTTCCTGTTTTGATATGTTTCTTGAGTTAGTTGTTTACAGAATTGAAATCACATCAAGCATTATGTACGGGGGCTCAACGATATTGAAGTTGCTCTACCAAAGAATTTGCAGTAGCTCAATCGTCTATATCTTGGATTATAAGAAGACCCTTAAAAGGGCACATTGTAAAACAGGAGTGATGTAGCTACTTTGAACACTATAAATGTACATTTGAAATATTTTAATATAACTATGGGTATATATAGAGATGCGGGTTTTTCCCTTGAGCCCCCAAGGGATTTTCATCCACAGTTAGGAACCTTCATTTGAGTGGGGGTGTTGAGTTATATATAGTGTCTCTATATATAGCACCCTCGTCCCCTCTATAAAAACTCATCTCATGTAGTCATTGAGAACACTTTGGGGTTCTCAGTTCTGGAGTCGTCTCTCTCTCTCTCCGGCTCTGGTGTTTTCTCATCTCACTCTTCCTCCCTAGTCAACATGGTATCAGAGCATCGTGCAAGGAGAAGCACTCATCTCATCACCTTAGAGAGGAAGAGGAAAAGAGATAAGTTCTTACAACTCATACAAGTAGTTGAACCTTTAATTTTCTTGTTTTATTGAGCACGTAGCTTTCTATCATGTGCTGTTTTATGAATTTTTTTTTTGTGTTGGTTTGGTCTTCACTAAAGAAGAGGACGCAGGAGCTATATATATAGAACCAACAGTCAAGCTCTACAGTGAAACTAGGGCTAGAAAGCATGTGTGTGCATGCCTGTGCATGCTTGTGATGGATACCTGCGTTCCCTTTAGAGGGATGAGCTGTCATTTACATTAGAGGGCTCATGCTCGTAGGTTAGGTTGATGATTGTCCATCACATGTTTATAGGAGAGGCAAAGCAAGAAATGAATAAGAAGGCGGTGTGTCGTGTCTTGCTGCAGCTAGGCATGGCTGTTTATGACTAGGCTATTGGTGAGAATCCTCTCATCTCAATATTGCTAAAAACCAATAAAAGCTTGACTGGTAGCGTATAGGACGAGATTGAGTTCCATTGTCCGCAAGCTGTCCACAGAGGTGATAGAAAGGCCCATCCCTAATTTGTGGTACATGTTCTAGGCTACACTGCAGAGTGCTGGGCGACCTGCCTTCCGAGGTCGACCTCAATGAGACCATCATATCCAGGTTGTTTTTAGGCTCTGATACCATGGTGAGAGAGAAAGAGAGAGCACAGAAATAGAACCCCAAAGTGTGTAGAATACACACATGAGATGATGTATATATAGAGGGGACCTGGGTGCCATATATAGAGAAGCCATATATTGAGTAGCTTCACATATAAGCTCAACAGCCAAAGTGCAAGTAGAGGCAGGGAGCTCGCACCACTTGGGGAGCGGCGGGTGGGCATCATTTGATGATGATTTTGTAAGTGTTTTTGCATTGCTCTTTAGGTTTGGTAGTTACATCTATTTGTACTTTTAAATTCTAACATAATGAATTCTTTGTATGTTTTGAATAGTGGTCGATGAACAGGATGTGACCCCACACCATACAAACGCGAGTACGCACGCAGAAAGGGCTTAAACGCCCTGATGGACATTTTGAGTTCTCGTTGCGGCATGGTTAGTATTAGGGTTTACTCTTTTCCATTTGTTGTATTGTTTTATACATAATTTTTATATACTTACAGAGGGTCTTATTGTTTTTTTTTTTGCAAAATTCGACAGATATGTCGCTTAGACACGATGAGACGTCTGATTAGACGGCGTTGGTCTAGCCATAGCTAGATAGCAATAGTTTCCTTTTGTCATATCCAGTGTGAGGTGGATTAGATACTGGAGCGATCCATCGATATCCCTTGAGTTTTCGACGTCACATGTAAGTGTTTTTGTGGCAATCAAACATGGCAGACAAGTTTCCACAGTTTCATGGATTTCCTAATGAAAATGCACAGACGTTTATTGAAAAGTTGGAAGTCAATTTCTTACTATGGAATATACTAGACCAAGCTATATTGTTGCGGCTGATGCAATATAGTTTACAGGATGAGGCAAAAATTTGGTTACACAATTTTGAGGAGTTGATGCAGGTACAAAACCCAGGGGTGGTTTTGGACTACAATCGTGTGAAGCAAGCTTTCCTGGCACAATACCAATCCATTGAAGCACCTAACGAAGTTTGGCATGAAATTTTGGGGTACACTTAGAAGGCTAATCAAAGCGTGGATGATTTTGTCATGCAGTTTACCCGTTTATGGGATAAATGGGCTCGAGCTTTGGGAAATGAAAGTCCGCCGACCATGTTAAAGAAGGACCATTTTGTAGCCAATATCAAGGAAGGTCTGAAGTTCAAAGTTGGGTTGAAAAGGCCCGTTACTTTCGAAGAGGCAGTCACGATTGCCAGGGAGAAAGAATGGAAGGCTCAACGACTCCATGAGTATGGCAAGGCGGTTCTTGTGCAAGTTAATGGTGGCCAAGGTGAAGGAAATCAGGCAGAGATTGGAGTCCCACCCACTAAAGGCCTGTAGACCCTAAGCAATTACAACGTAATATGCATGACATGATGAACATGAGGCAGGAATTACGGCTCAATGTCCCTGGAGGTGGAGGCAGTCGTGGTCGGGGCCGTGGTAGAGGAATGGCCTAGCCATATGAAGCTCTACCTAATGCTAATGCAGGTCGTGGGCAGGTTGGCTTTGAGCCACGAGGAAGGTTCATCTCAACTTACTATAATTGTGGGGAACTTGGTCATATCAGCACTCATTGTCAAGGACCAACAAGGATGGGAGGTGATATGTTTCCACTTCCTCAATAGATCCCTAACAGGGCCAATGATTATGCATTGGATATACGGGGAGATCAAGGTACTCGATAGGAAAATCAAGCCTCAACCTCTAGTGGTCATGTGGGTATTGTGCGGGTAAAAAAGAAAGACGCAGATGTGTTGCAAGTAGGCAAAAGAGAAAGGGAAGACTATGCAGCACCAGGGCCTAGTCAAAAGAAAGGGAAGGAGAAGGAGGGTGAATATGCGAGAGCCAAGAGAAAGAGAAATCCTCGTAGACAATTTGAAGTGGCAGATTTGCCTTTGGGAGAAGGCCAAATAGCTTACAGTTTAAAGGAAGACCTAATTAGGAGGAAAGTAGATTGTACTTTTGGACGGTTGATGAATATGGTGCCCAAACTTAAAAGGTAGTGGAAGTCATTAGTGAATCCAGAAAAAGAGCCGAAGCATGGACAAGTCAGAGTGTTGTCCGCGAGAGAGTTACCCGACATTTTTCTTGTGGTGAATGTTTGGCACAAAGGTGTGGGCATGGGAGAAGCCTACATTGATGGAGGTGATCAAGTTTTTGTGATCACATAGTCATGTGTCGAGAGACTAGGTCTCATCACATGCGGAAGCTCCGGGTTTTGGATTTGACTAGCAAACCATGCCAAGGTGAAATGTTTAGGGATGATCAAGAATTTGGAAGTTGAAGTCTTTAACATGAAAGTTATGGTGACCTTTCATGTTATGCCAGCTGGTCTAGGAGCATTTCCTCTCATTTTGGACCGACCTTGGTTGAGAGCTGTTGGTGCCATGCAAGATTGGGGCAAGAGTACAATTGGTGTGCATGGCAAGAAGGGTGAAAAGAGGGTGTTTGATATGACGACCAAACAACCTATGGCACTTGAAGATGTGAGTGAGAATGATGAGTCCAAAACTACCAGTGATGATAGTTCTGAAGACTCTAAAAGTAGCACTACTTCAAGTTCCAATGATGAGGGTGAAGTGTCATTCTTGTTGTTAGATGAGGAACAGAGAGAAGTTAGTGAAGTTCTACAATTATCAGGAAATATAAATGCTTCAAGCCATTTCGAGCAACTTGAAGAGTTGATGCAACCTAAACAGGAACTTCCAGTGAAGAAAGAATTGATTCAAAATATGTCGAGTACTGATTTGACACAAGGAGAAAGAAGGGAGTACTTAGCAATGCTGGACAGGTTTCCAAATCTTTTCATTACCTCATATCAGTAAATAAGAGGTTTTGTTGGGGATCCTGTGAAGATCGAGCTAGTTGAAGGGGCAAAACCAATCAAGAGAAAGTTAAGGAGGATGTGCAAGGAGCATATGAATGCCTTAAATGAAGAAGTGGATAAGCTTTTGGATGCAGGGTTCATTGTGCCAGTGGATAGTGTTGAATGGGTAGGCCCTGTAGTAGTCACCCCAAAGAAAGATGGGCGTTGGAGAGTATGTGTTGAATACAAGCCACTAAATGAGGTGACCAAGAAAGATCCTTACCCTTTGCCTTTTATTGATCAATTGCTAGATGTAGTGGCTAGTTTTGAGAGATACAGTTTCTGTGATGGGTATTCAGGATACTTTCAGCTTATCCTTGCTCCTGAAGATAGGAAAAAGACTACTTTTATCACGCCATGGGGTTGTTTTCACTTTTGCTGCCTTCCTTTTGGGTTGACAAATGGGCCGGGAGCTTTTGAAAGGAAAGTAGACAGGGTCATGGCCCCATTTCTTAGGATGTTTGTCAAAGAGTTCATAGATGATTTCTATGTATACAGTTCAAGGAAAGAGCATGTTCAAAAGCTTGAAATGACGTTTGCAAGGTATGATGAATGCGAGGGTCAGTTAAACCCCAACAAATATCATTTGGCGCAGCCAAGGGTGAAGATGGGATTGAGGCAGATCCAGAGAAAGTGGAAGCCTTATTATTGCTATCATCTCCAAAGGATACAAGACAATTGGTTACTTCCATTCAGAAGGTTAAATATCTGTCTCGATTCATACCTTTGGCATCATAGTTACTGTTCCCACTGCACCAAGTGGTTAAAAATGATCCATTGGAGTAGACACAAGATTGTGAAGAAGTTTTCGATAAGGTCAAAGAAGTTTTGAGCACACTGCCTATTATTCAAGCTCCTGACTTGGAGAAAGAATTTTATGTTAACCCGTCAGTTGGAGATGATTCCATTGGGGCTATGCTATTGCAAAGAGGGAAGGAGTCCAAGTATATGAAGCCTGTTTATTATGCTAGCCGAGTTAAAACCCCTCATGAAAGAGAGTACTCAGAGATTGAGTTGGTGATGGTCAGTATGGTCTATGCTTGCAGACGATTCATGCATTACCTAATGCAAAAGTCGTTCACTTTTCTCACCAGCTATTCATTGTTGCCTCAGTTGTTTAATAACTCAAATATATCAAAGACAATGAGATGAAATGGGTTATAGAACTGCACGAATTTCAATTCACCTTTTTGGTGGAAGAGAGTACTCGAGCTACCCTGGCAGATTTACTCACTTACAAAGAGACTCCTGTTTTGGTTAAGGAAGAGGTGGTGCAAAGGAAGAAGTTCAAAACTCTTGCTATATCCAATGCTTCACTGTTATATTTTGATGGCTCTTATCGAAGAAGTCATGAAGCTGCTTCTGGAGGGATTGTTGTCTATGATGCACAAGGAAATCTTGTGAGGAAACAAGGATTAAATCTTGATGCAAAAAGTAGTAATGAAGTAGAGTACATGGCCCTTGCGGGTGGTCTGCACATTTTCTTACAGTTGGGAATTAAATGCCTGCAAGTCAAAGGAGATGCCTTGTTGGTGGTGAAGCAGGTATTGGGGGTGTGGAAGAATAAGAACCCTAAGTCAAAAAATTTGTGTTTCAAAGTGAAATCATTGCTTAAAAAATTTGAGGCATGGAGTTTACAACATATTGAGAGGTCTCAGAACGAAGAAGCTCATGATGCTACCCAAGAAATGATCACTTGTGTGTTTGTGTTGAAGGCTGATGCCCCTCTATATCATGGAAGAGAAGTGCTATCAAAGGAAGCGGATTTTCTGCTTATAGGTGTTTTACCTGAAGATTTTCCATCATCCAAAAAGTATGCTTTTATGAGAAGAGTCAAAAAATACAAAATGCTTGATGATGTGCTTTACATGAAAGGAAGTGATTTGATATTACGACGTGTGCCCTAGAAAGAAGAAATCTATAAGATTTTGGAAGAGAACCATGAAGGATCCTATGGAGGACATTTTGCCATGAAAATTATGCTACATAAGATTTTACAAGAAGGCTATGTGTGGCCAAATGTCTAGCGGGATGTGAACCATTGGTGCAAGTCTTGTTTGTCTTGCGAGAAGATGGGGAAGAGAATTTTGAAGCCTGAATTGCAAAAGACGATTTCATCTTTTGATGTATTTGAAAAATGGGGTCTTGATACTAATGGACCCTTACCAATGACTGGTAAAAGAAATGTTTACATTCTGACAGCAGTGGATTATTTGTCATGTTGGGCAGAAGCTAAGGCTGTCAAATAGATTACCAGTAAAGAAATGGGGAAGTTTGTGTACAAAGATATATGCTGCAAGTTTGGTGTGCCCTTGGAACTACTTTCTGATCGAGGACCAGGATTTAGAGGAGAGTTGTTTGATTTCCTTTGTGGAAAGCTTAATATACAACATAGGTACATTTCTCCTTATTATCCACAATGCAATGGTCTTAATGAGAGATTCAATGGAGAGTTAGTGAATATCTTGACAAAAATGACGCAGACAGATGGAAGACTTGGGATTCAGAGTTTCCTTGTGCACTATGGGCTTATAGAACCGCTATCAAAACAAGCACAGGGTTTTCTCCTTATCACTTGATTTATGGCAAGGAAGCTTTATTGCCCATTGAAGTGGAAATCCCCACAAAAAGTGGTTGTTATTGGAAGGTGAAGAGCAGTGAGATGCTTGGTGGAAAGGTTGTTGGATTTAAAATGCTTGCAATTAGACATAATTTTGGCCTTGAGTCATTATGAAGAAGTGTCAAAGAAGGCTCAGATCAAGGCCAATGACTGCGTCAAGGATAAAGGAATTGAAAAGGGTGATCTGGTGTTGCGGTACACTAGTAAACTGGACAATACTTTCCAGAAAAAGTTTCAAATTAAATGGGAAGGTCCTTTTACTGTTGTAAACAAGTTTGAAAATGGCACATATCAGTTGGCAGACTTAACACTAGGTTGGTAATGGGACACTTTTATGTCCTAGGATACTTATATGTCCTATTAAGTGACCATTTTCCTTGAATTATGTCAAGAGTTTCAAAATGGATTTTGAGGTGCTATCTATCTAGAAATTTGTCTCATGAGCTGAAAAAAACTCGACATTTTTTTGGAATATCAATTCCATCTTTAACCTTGTCCTTGCACAACATTTCACAACCTAAACTGTGTAAAAAAACGGGTCCTGTTTTTGTCTTTTTTCAACTTTTTGCAACTATACCACTCTAGAATTTATGTTTGTGAGGTCTATAATGCTAGAGAACTATCTTTAGTAGTCCTCAACATGTCTTGATGCTTCTAGGGAGAAATAAATATTAAAGTTGTAAGTTATGACCAAATTACAAAAATTGTCAAATTCTGTTTTTTAGTCAATTTTAGCTCTTCTATGATTTTTTTGGTGGATTTCATGAATGATATCCAAATGCATTTTTGATTTTCTATGTCGCATATTGTAACATAAAGCTAATAGTCCTTGAGTTTTGGGGCACCTAATACCCTATTTTGCATAGTACACAACGATGGTTGATTTTTTCAATTATGGAAGAAAATGAAACATTCTAGTATATCAAGTATAGCTTTTACAATATTGTTATTTTCTTGTGACAACTACATGCATTTTGTAGGTAGTAACCATATCTAGTCATAAGCATCAAATTTGGCTAGATATTGAATAGTTTCTATGGGATTCTACGACTCATAATGTTGAACCCAGTTTTTTCATGTTTGCTGTATTTAGCACTTCATCTTTGTCCCCAAGATTCCCCTTGGTAAGAGATGTATTATTCTTTTGACATGCTCTATGGCTCCTTATGAACATAAAGGACAATAGGTAACTAAGAAAACATGCATATATTATTTGTATTGAGCTTGGCTATAGAAACTTTGATGATAGGTTTGCAGAATGGTAAAAAATCAACTTTTTTGTACCTATTTATTTTGGCAAAACAAAAAATAGTGAGTGAGAAGCAATCATATGTTCTAATCACCAACCCATTGAAGTTAACTAAGGAATTTATATCAAGTCCTACAAAAATCCCTAATCTTATTTTTATGCAACAAAACCTAAGAAATGATTGGTTTGATGAAAACGATCCATCAACTTTGCAGGCTTGGTGTGACCAAAAGATGAGAAATTTTACAAGTTTCTTATTTTTTCCATGTGTAGTAGGCATGAACTACAACCTCATGAAAGGATTTTACAAAATAAGTGGATCTACTATGGTTTTGGAGGTTTTTTTCAAAACCCTGAAAGGACACTTTTATGTCATGTAAGGTTACCAACCTAGTGTTAAATGGTGCACATCATAAGTATCGTGTTAATGGTTATAGATTGAAGAAGTATCTGGCACGTTTGATGCCAATTGTGACTGATGAAATGCTATCAATAGAAGGAGACAATGCGGAGACATCTAAAAATGTGGATGAGGTTTCTGGGAATTAAATGAAGCACTTATTCATCCTAGAGACCTCTGCTTGTCATGAATGACTAAGCAGGAAAGGGGGGGTTGGCAAGCTATGTCAGGAATTTTTGGGGTGGAAATGAAGTTGCTAATCAATGCTAAAAAGCTTGCTCACTAGCCCCGAGTACATAGATGTACATAATGCTTTGAGTTTTCGGAGTGCTCTTGTAGCATTTATGTATAAAGTCTTGGTTATGCTTAGTCATTTGCAAGAGTTTCGGGTTAGTCGAACTTCTAGAAGGTGGTTTTTAATAAGTGCTTTTAGTCGTGCTTGATAGCCGGTGAATCAGACTCATACATCATGAGTTACATGCATTGGAGGTGGGTGGTACCCTACTTAGAAAGTGGATGCGGATGCATGAGAGGAAAGGCAAGTGGGATGATTTGATGGATTTAATTAGAAAAAGTGTGGCCAAGAATTTTTGGAAATAGCCGAAGTGATAAGCTCCGAGCCGGGCTTTGCAGTATTGCATTCGGTGCTCGGAGTTACCCGCCACACCTCCGCCAAGATTGCTCGGTGTGGGGAGCAAAACAAGAAATTTATTGGCTCAATTGGGGAGGTGGGAGGATGGTGCCAAGTGGCAATGGAATAACCCCACATGGGGGGGAGCAAGTGAAAATTGGAGGGTATAAGGTGGGGAGTGGATACCCCCTAAGGGTGTATCAAAGGAGCTAATGGAGCTTCTTGGCCTTGCTTGAGAGGGCTCGTGGACTTTGGGGAGAGGAGGGGGTGCCCAATTTGTGTTCCCACTACCTGGATAGGTGCCTGTCCACTTTTTGGTCCCTGGACACTGTCCCCCCCCCCCCACTTGCCTTGGTCAAAAAGTGGCCGACAACCCATTTTTTACCCAAAAAAGGCTCAAAATGGACCAATAAAAAGGTGCCTAAAGGGGGAAATGAAGTCGGCTCAGAGGGGAGAGAAAATTCCTTGGGATAAGAACCAAAAAAATCCCCCTTTAATAGCTGCATTTCTCTGCACATCTGCAGACACTTTCCAGAGACCTCTTTTTTGGAGCTTTTTGAAAACCCCTGCACTTCAAATGCTTGTAATTTTCTCGTTCCTTATCGGAATCAAGAATATGGATGCTCTACGAACATCTACTCAAGCCAATCTATACACTCATGTTCTCTAATTCTTCTTATTCCAAGTGTGGTTTTCGCTAGATCTGTTTTTCTCCAAGCTTTACAAGTGTTTAACACAGGTGAATTCGACGGTGCAGATGTTGTTCTTTTTCGACGGTGTGATTGGTGCAAGGCTATAGGGGCGTTCATTTTCATTGTTGTTTGCACTCCGCAACTTGTATACATCCTTTTGTAACTATTGGAAAACTATGTATATTTTCTCAATAATAACAATGGTGTTGTAGCTATTACATTTGCAAAGCTTAACAATCAAGTGATTTTGCCTATGATGTGTACAATTGTCATTGATTTACTTACATCAATTTACTTTTGTCCGTTTTGCATCTTTATTCTGCAAACAATACTATGGATGATGGAATTAATGGCTACATTGTCTTGTGGGTGACTACTTTGAGTCTATACCTTGCACTTTCTTTCAAAGGTGAATCTGGGCTTATATTGGATTCATTTAGGTTTACTCTATTATTGAAGCATTCAATATGGTTGATGGGTGAATGCCCTGCCACCCAAAAAAATTTACTCTCGGGCGTCGCTATATAGAGACGCGTATAGGGATGCAGATAGCGATGCGGATAGTGACGCATATAGCGACGTTCTTGTAACGACACTATTAGCAACGGTCTTAGCGATGTTGGGGAGTATAAAAACCCAATGTATTTCCGTCGCTAAAAACGTCACAAGTGTACACAACCTCTTGTAGTGTAGGTTGGGCATTCAAGCTTTCGAGATGGGAGATATTGTTACTGCCGATGGAGCTTTCAAGAGATAGCAAGCCTCCGTTACTCCCTTGATTGGGAAGTTGAGGCTTCATGTCCAAATCTACGTCGACAAAGAAGACTTTTTCATCTCTCCTCTCCACCATGAGGATGTTATCTTAGGGCCACCATGGTTCAACCACATGGTTGCCAACATGAAGTACCCTAAAAGGAGAATATACTTCATCTACAGGGAAAAGAGCATGTATATAGATGCTCGTGAGTCTGGTCGTACTATACCACTTGTAAATTATCCTACTTTTGATAAATCAATGAAATGCTCAATTTTTGCTACATGATTTTTGTCAAAGGTCCTAATGTTTCATCAAATGTAAATGATAGGAATCAAGAAGAGTTATACTTGTCTAATTTATTAAAGGGATTCCAAGATGTTTTCATCGATGATATCCCTATGGACTTACCTCCAAAACAAGGGGATGATGACCATCAAACTGAGCTCCTACCAGGAAGCTCACTGCCTAATAAGCCTCCTTATTGAGTTCCCCAAGCTCAACAAGAGGAGATCATGAGGCAAGTACAAGAATTGGTAGACAAAGGGATGGTGAGGCCTAGCTCCTCTCCCTTTTGTTCTCCAATCCTTTTAGTGAAAAAGCAAGATGGTACATACCGCATGTGTGTGCACTATCGGGCACTAACCCATATCACTATCAAAACAAATTTCTCGTATCATAGGTAGAAGATCTGTTTGATAAGCTACAAGGAACTACCTACTTCAATTCTAATTGACCTTAGAAGTGGCTATCATCAAATAAGGATAGTGAATGAAGATATCCTAAAGACCGTATTTCGTACAACGTTTAGTCTTTATGAATATCTAGTGATGCCTTTTGGCTTGACTAATGCACCAGCCAGGTTCATTGTTTAATGGATAAAATATTTAGACCCTATTGCAAATTCATTGGAAACACCTCCAGGTAATTTTTCAAGCTTTGAGGGAGAACAAGCTTTTTATCAATCAAAATAAGAGCAAATTTTTCCTTCAAGAGATTCAATACTTAGGTCACATTATCTCTCAAGATCACGATGACAAAAAGTTAATGCGGTGTCTATAGCAACTCACAATGTTCTATCTTCTATGATAGATGAGTATGCTACTAACCCTGACTATAAAGACATAATGTCAGCCCTTGCTTTGAGAAAGAAAGAGGAACCATTCACCTTGCAGGATGGTTACCTTCTCCTTGGCAATAGGCTATGTGTTACCCACTCTCTTCGTGAGAAAGTTATGTATGAATCCCATGCTCCTCCCTATGCGGAGCATAGAGTCATTCAACCTACTCTTCGAGGAGTAGAGACGTACTTCTATTGGCCTACCATGAAAGTAGACACACAAGAGTATGTTTCAAAATGTATACTGGTATGCCAAAAGACTAAGTATGATAGAGGGAAGAAACCTGGATTACTCCAGCCATTGCCAATCCCTAATTCACCATGGAAGAGTATATCCATGGATTTTTATCTTTGGATTACCCAAGTCTATCCATGGGAATATGGACAATAGTAGACAGTTTTAGCAACAAGAAATCACACTTTTTTCCTGTCAAAGAGACTATTAAGGCACACCAAATGGAAACTCTCTTTATATCTCATATTTTCAAACACCATGGATTGCTAATTGTTGACCGCTAGGTCAACAACACAACATAACTCAAGTTTTGTACCAAAGTCTTATCTTTTGCGAGTTATGAAATGCTACAGATAATGGCTATAAACGTTATTTGTAACGAGTAGTTATCCTAGTTTCAGAAGCAGGGGTGCAATGGCGCTTCCAGATTGTAAATACAAAGCCATTTGACCCTTTCAACCCCATTTTTGGTTCAACCTAAGGTAGCCTTAGTATATAAGGTACCTAGGTCATTTTGTAAAGAAGACTTTTTAATCATAATCAAAACTTAGCGCTGCCGTCTACTATGTGTGAGAGAGAAAGAGAGTGAGCATGAGCTTCATCCTCTCGCTATGCCCGGCTCGCTCAACACATTGGAGATCCGACTACACCATTGTTGTAGGCTCGAGTTGAGCTACACGACGACGCCAAGCATTCCACGCGAGACGAAGCGCACATGCTGACGCATCTAAGAGCTACTTGTGGCCGTAAGTGTATCAAACGATGTCTTTTTTCTGCGTGCTAGTAGTCTATAGAATCGTGGCGACATAAGCTACGAATAGGTACTCATAAATTTCGGTTTCGGGCACTTTCAAAATTCGGCTCTGTCATCCTATGCGTTTTCCGCAGATGGGTTTAGAGTGAGGGTTTTGAGTGTAGAAGCTTAGGGACAGGTGTATCCTAGTGAGGGGATGGTGTTCCTTAAGTTTCGTATGAATCTGGCATGATTAGGTGAGTTGCCTTCCGTATGTGTGTATGTGGCTAGGTGGTGTAGTTGAGAGCAGTGAGGTTCTTGATTGTGGTTTAGTTGGCCTTCCAGAGTGTTGTATGTGTAGGATGGTCTCAGCTTGACAAGCTAAAGAGATTTCCTCCGTGTGCCTATCGTGTCATCTGTGTCCTCAATTGACATTATGTTGATCTAGGTAGTGTTTGCATACACTTCATGGGTGTGTGAGTCGCTCCCCGTCCAACATTGGCGCCGTTGCCGGGGACACAAGGACCTAAGTAGGTTTCCTACTAACACTCGTATGATGGTTGCTTGATTTAGTTTTGGCTAAAGAAAGCGTGTTTCTTAAGTGGATCCGGAACAGGATATTCCGCGATCAAGTGGATAGCCAGGAAGCATGTGTCTTGCCGAGGGTCTGCGACTAGATAGGTTTAGTTAGGATCTGTGGATTAGAGTAGTTGTTGGTGGTCGAGTGATTTGTGAGGTGATAAAAGCGTTTACTAGTCCGTGTGTGGCAGTGAAGCGTTTTTCTACTCATAGATGCAAAACCCCATATGATTTGTAGGAGTAGCTTTAGGTAAGTGATCCGATTCTGATCTAGAGCTATTCAGCATTGAATTATTTGCTAAAGTGCTTGATTGAATTTGAAATCACGGAAAAGTGTCTTTTGAAGGTAAAAATGCATTAAACAATCTTTTGTGGATATTTTTGTATGACTGACTGATGATGTGCATATAAAAGAGCATTTGCAAGGGTTCTGTGAAGAAAACCTGCAATTCTGTAAACATAGACATCCTATGCGTAGGATGTCTCAAGGGGGTTCTGGAGACCAAATTGGAAAATTCTGATTGCACCAGTGGGTTCAGAGGGTAGGTTTTACCCTAGTAACATATTGACTTGGGTGCTTTTCCCTATTTTGTTGACCAAAAGCCAAAAGGCGGAGTCAAAAAACGTAAAATTTCAAAAAAGGCTTAATTGAGTGATTTTTGCATGTTTTTGCAATTGTGAAGCATACTTGCACTTACTGAGAGCATAAGGAAGCATCAGGGACACTTCAGTCTCAAAAAATCAACAGTAGACATCCTACGCGTAGGATGTCTACAAGGTGATCTGGGCACTTTTTTGAAAATCTGAGGTTACCAGTATGTTCAGAAGGTAGGTTTTGCCCTATTTCCACCTGGAAAGTGGAAATTTGACCAAATTTTGATAGATTTAAGCCAAAAGACGAGAATTGCCAGACATCCTACCCAAATTGTGTCCAAAGCCTAAGTTTGAGACCAAACCATAGGATGACTCCAAAGGCATGTTCTAAATGTTGTATTGAGAGCATGTGATAAATTTCATCTCATTTGGTTTAGAAAATTGGGTTCAAAGCGGACATTAGCACTTTTGGATGAAAAAGGCAAGAATAGCTAAAAATTGGGACTTTTGAAATCCAAACCAAAATCTAAGCATACCACTGGGTTACTGACATCAAGGGGAAGCTGTGGGACAAGTCTGGGGTCAAGCAAGCCAAAAAGACATCCTACGCGTAAAGTGTCTTTTGTGTGATTTTGGACTCTAAACAAAATTCTGAGCATACCACAGTGATCAGAACCTTAAGGAGAGTCTGTGGTTCAAATTTTGATTCATTCTTAGCAAAAAGACATCCTACGCGTAGGATGTCTAATGCATAATTCTGAAACCAAAATTCTACTGTGACCATACCATGTTGTCATATAGCCTTAGATAAGCCTCCTAGGCAAATTTGGCCCAATTTGGAGCTGATTTGACTTGGGAATTCATCAGAACAGACATCAGGCTTTTGAAACAGATTGTTGATCATTTGACTAACCTATAGGTGTCAGAATCAAAAAGTAAAAATAGCTGTGAGTTAAGCACATCAAGGGGAAGCTACAGTGCAAGTTTGAGCTGAAACAGAGCAAAAAGACATCCTACGCGTAGAATGTCTCCAGCTTGATTTAGGACTCCAAACCAACTTATGAGCACACCACTATGATTAGCACATCAAGGAGAAGCTGGGGTGAAAATTTCAAGTCATTCTGAGCAAAAAGACATGCTACGCGTAGGATGTCTCAAGGCCATTTTTAGGTCCAAATGAAATTCTAAGCATACCATTGTGTTGTTGGACTTAAGGGGAGTCTCTGGACCAAATTTTGTTAAATTCTGAGCATATAGACATCCTACGCGTAGGATGTCTCTAGGCCAGTTTTAGGATCCAACTGTAATTTTGACCATACAGAAGTGTTCACAGTCTCACAGAGATCCCAAATCTTCTTTTAAATTTGAATTTGGACTCATTTTGACCATTCTAAACTGCATTTCACTATTTTGGCCATAACTTTCACAAATGGTATCTGATCGGAAAAAGTTTTATATCAAAACGTAGCTTGAGAGTGGCTCTACAGATCTTAGAGCAAAACATGAACTAAATGCATGCCAACGGCAACCATATAGTTCAATTTTGAAAAAAAACGTTGTTTGAGGCCTCAAAATTCATCCGCAAGTTAGGGGTGTCTAAAAGCGACAATTCACGAGAATTGTGAGAAAACGGTTGCGGTTTTGACATAGTTTCGACTTTTCCCTAACCAAAGCACTTGAACACAGTGGACAAAGTCTACTTGAACCAAGCAAAAGCTCTTAAGCCCAGAAATCATGTCTACCCTAGATTCAAACGCAGCTTACACAAGCTTGGAGATCCTGACGATAGAGGAATATCCTCCCACAATGGATCTTCCAAACTTGCAATTGATAAAGACCCATCTTGTGGAGAGAGTTTGGATGATTGGTCATGAGAGTGAAGGACTATATAGATACATTGACGACAATGAGGTCAATCTTTATAGGTGCTCAGACCCATACCTAGAAGAGATAACGGATTACAAGCTCTTATATGTTTACACATATGGAGTCGACTGTCAATGGAGATCTATAGTTGTCGACAAGTATGGACGAGAATACAGAGTTGTAGAAAGCACAAATCCACAGACTGTACTAGAAAGAGGTGGATATTTGGTCAATGAAGGACCACAAATGCCTCCACCAAACACGAGAATTCCTATAGGAATTCCAAGAAGAGAGCCACCAGGATTCCCTTCAAGAGAGATAACGAGAGAAGGATTTGGAGAGTCTCTGGTTAGACTTGTAGACAATCGACGAGTAAGACCATCCCAAGTCCAGAAATGGGTAAACAGAAAATACTCTGGAGATAAAGATCCGAGAGATCACGTAACGGCTTTTAGAAGAGTGATTAGAGCAGAGGAAGTTTCAGATTTTGCGACACAGTTTGCGGGATTTGGATTGACTCTAGAAGATGATGCAGCTACATGGTTCGACTCGGTGGAAAAATGGGATTTTGAGACCCTAGATGAGCTGTTTGAGGAGTTTATTGAAGAATTCTCGCCAAAAGGCATTGCTCACAACACAGTCTCGCAAATCCATAGATTCAAGCATAAAGAGGATGAATCAGTACGCAAAGCATCATTACGGCTCAAGAGATATGTTAAGCTCTGTCCAAGAGCAGAATTACCTACGCAAGCACGACTGATGTTGATCTTTATCCAAGGAATGAGACATGCGGGCCTTCAGAAGGATCTTCATATGATAAGGAGGATGATGCTAAACGAGTTGATCAAAGAAGCTCTTTATCTAGTGGATAACTGTGAGGCATACAAAGAAAAGGACTTAAAGAGTCAAGGAGATGACACATCCTCTCAACACAGTGTTTCACAGATTAGTGAGTCCATTGCCAAGCCAACGACACCTATTGATCAAGAAAAGTTTATCGACGACTTGGTCAAGAGGTTGATTCATCTTGTAAGGTCTGATTCGGGAGAGCCGAAGTGGTGTGAAATTGAGAGAAAATGGACGAACCATACGGAGAAGAGTGCTATTATAGCATGGAAAATGCTGGGGAGAGGTATGTACAACCTGTTCCAGAGGCACCTACTCCACCTAGATACATTACGGGGAATGCGCCAAGACCAGTAGGAGTTTTAAGGCCACAGCTTGTCTTAGGACAACAACCTCCGCTGCCAGGTGCTAGAATGCAGGTAGACATGAGATACATGCCAATGATGGAAGCATCAAATAAACCAACGCCAGTACCAACTACAATGTGGTATAGCAACCAAAGTGAGTACTACCCTTCAGAGCAACAAAATGTGAGAGAAACACATGGAGTGGTGAGGCCGGTACAACCTCCACCTCCTGGGTTTCAGTCGAAAGAAAGAAGGTATGAAATGGACGAAAGGACATTGCAATTCATTGCAAGTAGAGGCTTATCTAGGTCAAAGCTTGCTTATAGCCAAAAGGAAATGCTAAAAGAATCTCCTCAACCAGAGACAGCTTGTCACAAAAGTCGTGACAACCACTTGGTCAAACAATGTCCTCATACGGAGATCACTGAAGTAAATGCCTATTGTCTTGAGTGTGGCATCACTCACTTGATCCCCAATTGCCCGAAAAACCCAAACCAAATCAAGAAAATCACGACAAATGTATCAGGGATTGTTCAGCTACCTAATAGCTCAGAAAATGAAAATGTTGTACCATTTCAAGTAGTTACGAGAGCACAAGCTCAAAAGAAAGCTGATGAGAATCCAGAGACAAAGAACATGAAAAGTGACATGAGTCCAAAGATAGACGCACCTAGTCAAAAAACCAAGAGCAAACGAAATAGTTGGAAAGCTAGAAAGACTAGGATGAAAGCACGCAGGGAACGAGAGCAAAAATCCCTAGCTGAGAAGCTTACCGAAGCTGAGGAGAAGATAAAAGAACATGAGGAAAAGGAGGCACCTTCTCTTACACAGATGGTTAAACCTCTAGAAGAACCATCCACAAATGAGAAATCGAGAAGTGCTAGTTCAGGAGGATCCGTGTTGGCAGAGAAGGTTAATGAGACATTAGATGCCCTCTTGAAAGCCTATGATGTGAGGCTCAAAAACAACCAAACCCAAGAACACAGGTGGATGACATATCCCTATGCGGAACTAGAAAAGCAAAGGTTTGAAATGTGCGAGAAAATGATTCAAACAGCCCAAGATTTACTAGAACCAGCAGTTGCAAAACCTGAGGATGTGATCCGTGTCATGCCTACACAAGTAATCCCACCAAACCACGAACTAAAAGAGCCAGATTCTAGTCATGAGCACAGACCAAACCTCAAAGACCCAGCATTAGAACCACGGATAGTACTGAATACCACGGATAACTCTTCCGAGGGATTTCACCAAGCTATACTTGAGGATTGTAAAGAGATAGATGGTCTTGACGAATTGAAGGAAACAAGTCAGAGAGGCCAATGAAGCCGATGACCCAAGAAGACGAGTAGACAAGACTGGTGATGAACGAGGAGTGTTTCTACCACCAATAGAGGAAATTGAGACTGGATCTCAAATGAATCTAGACGTGCAATCGTGTTGGGGCGACAAAGGATCTGTACAATCTATGGATAGTCAACCCCATTCACTAAGAACACTACCGTCCTACATGGGAGAGAACGAGACCAAGTCAAATGTGGTTGCAGTCCCATCACAGAGACTGTCTCCCAACAAGGCCATCGATTCAAAGGGGCTAATAGATATTCTATCTACCCAGTCACCTGTACAATAATGTTAGCCGAGTAGCTCAGAATAAGACAAAACATGTGGGCTAATGTGGGTAAATGTCTAGAGAAATTTGGTGTAAAAACCCCAATGACTCAAATCGAGGAAGGCATCAAAGATCTTGAAATGCCTCAACTAAATACTCGGCCAGTGCCATTAAACAAGGTAGGTGAGTATTAGGAGGGAGAAGATGGAAACACCACCCTTTCTGTGGAATTCAATGGTGTAAAAACCATGGAAATCCTTGACAGTGGAGCTGGTGTGGCCATTGCAACCAAAGAGGTTTGGAAAAAATCGGGAAAACCTACCTTGATATCCACACGAATGACCCTACAGCTTGCAGACGGACACAAGGAAAATCCCATAGGACAGCTAGAAAAAGTACTTGTTACTTCTTGTGGCATTGAATATGAACACACTTTTGCTGTTGTTGACTTTGGCAAGAAGAACAACTATGACATCATTCTGGGAAGACCATTCATGCGACAATTGAAAATGGTCCAAGATTGGGGTTATGACCATATATACCTGCGACATATGGAAACCATAACAAAGATAAACTTGAGGGACCATAGCTATAGGGATGTGACGAGAACACCGGTAGAGGAGTTTGATTCCGCCACAGTCGTAGGATCAGAACTTCCAGGTAGGTTAGGTAAGCCTAAAGAACTGTGGATGTGTGGAGCTTCACAATGTGGTAGCTTGAAGCGTGAGGAATGTATCCTAGAGCGAGTTATAGAGGATAGAGACTATATCCCAGAACACATCTTTAGAGCCTTTTGGATGGGAACACATCTTGGCTACTCTGGACGTGTGCGCCGTGGAGGATGCTCCCACAACAAAGTTTTGTGATGAAAGTGGCTATGATGTCGTTCCTTATTTTGCAGTGAGTGTAATCCAGGAAAACGAAGAGGTCCAGACATCAACAAGCTCTCGAAACAAGGAGCAAACAAAGAAATGTGGAGAATCAAAAGATGAAGAAGACGACGAGTTCTATGACTCTGTAGAACACTTCGCGCTTCAAGAAGATCAACGACCCGGGAATCAATGTCATCGGTACACGAATAAAGTGCATCAAAAGTGGATTCCAAAGTCCTCGGTAAAGACACAGCCACCACAAGCATCCTCATACATGGCTCCTAATAAGGATGCAAAGACTCAGTTAGGAGGAATACGACCAGAGAAACGAGCTAACAATGCTCTAATCAATGGGCTAGAAAAGTCCTCCAAGAAACTATCACCCACGAGCAAACAGACAGTAACTTTCCACTACCAGCCAAAAAATCAAGGGAAAGTATAAGAAGTCAACCTTGCTAATGATAGTAGCGATAGTGATGAATCTTACGACATCCCCTATCATCAACTCAGGCCATCACTATCACCAACCCCTTCAGCAACAACCATGATAGGTTAAAATAACAGGACAAAAAGTCAAAGCCAAAAAGCTCGACAAATCTAGATACCAAAAAGCCGGATCGGCCAAAAACAGATATGGATCAAGAAGACAAAGATCTCTAATGACAAATCACAAGATCCAACACCAAAAAAAAAACAAGGAAAGCGTGCACGAAAGGGTAAGGATATCGCAAAGTCGCAAGCTTTCACAACTCAGGTTTGGGCTCCAACGAAGTTGATTCAAGCAAAAAAAAGTCAGGAATTCATTTGGATTCCAAAACTACCACAGTATCAACTTTCAAAGCCTAAATCCCATCCCCAACCAAGCGTACAAGGGCTGAAGCAAAAACCACTGTCGACTCACACAACAAAAAGGTGGATCCCAAAGAAGTCTCTTCAAACACAAACAAAGCACGGGCAGATATGGGTTCCCAAACGAGAGCCAGCAACAAAATAGCCAATAATCGCAAAGAAATGGGTCCCAAATAAGAACAACAAAACTGCTGTCAGTGCATCGCCGCTTGAATTCTTACAATTCTTCCTACGATTATAGTATAGTTAGAAGAGAGCAAGTCGCTTCAATCAAGCAACGATACAGGAGCTTCAAAGACCATTACATTGCTTAGAATAGGAAGCCTCGCGAACAAATGCCAATAAGAAAATTGCTTATACCCACATCTTGCACTACATAAATCTTTTCCATGCATTGCCTGTGTATGCATAATCGGGCTACATTACAAGGCCTGCATAGGCACAACTTTTAATTTCCCAAGCACAACACATACCCTTTGCGATACCCTGTCGTAAAGGATGACTCCAAATCGGAAGGGGGGAGGCATTCTAAATGCGGACCTAACATTATGACTATTAGAGGGCAATGTTTTGTGAGATGCATTGAATTTTTGCGTTTTATTGTGATAATTTTTTGACGAAATTTAGAGTATATGCCCTCATAGTAGTGTTACAGAGGAGTATGGGGACAAAATCCATATATGAGCCCCTAGGGACATGTGTATAGTGTACATAGCATTTAGATTTCTATTTGAATGATTTTTCTTTTGTTGAGTTGTTTTAAGATTTTCTTTGTTTATTATTAAGAAAAAAATTAAAAAATCCATAATCCACATGAAGAAAAGACTCACGAGAGGATTGAGCACTACAAAGAGAAGAAGGTATAGGAAAACGATGAAACTTCACAAAGTATGTCTCAACAGCCACTACAACATCCGAAGAACTTGTCACAAAGCAGTGTCAACAGGCAACCGACAAGTCATACAAGTCAGAGTCGAGTAGCTAAGCCACAAAATGAGTGAGGTGTTAGTCCCAAAGATTCAAGTAATATTCTCTGTGGTCTAAGCGTTGTCATGAGTTTTTTGGAGCAAGGGATTGCGCATATGTACATATACATGCATGGTGCATCAAATAAAGGATTGCCCATTTTCCTTAGCCAGGTGGTTATGTGGGGCCCACATGTGTACAGGTAGGACAGGGTGTACATAGTGCATCGATTTTCACTATTACCAGTACCACTGTGTTTTTTCTACAATAAGGAGGAGTTGGTAGCGCGTAAAAATTATCGAGGAAGCTATCCGCGGGCCGATGACGTGAGGTCAGCAGGTGCGTCAGATGGCATCTAGTGGCGTCAGGAGGGCGAACGAGGTCAATATTTGCACGCGGATGAGGACGGACACAACATGGGTGTTTTCTGATGAGAGTTATGCAGAAAGGTCATCATTAGGACCACTTTTTGGGGCCACTTCACGTGGTGGCGAGATGCATCATTGGAAAAAAGCTGAGTGCCAGGTGTGCGAATGATGCAAAAAGGTGACAACTATGCACTGCGAGGTCAGTTTTTGGCTTGTTCGGGGTCCGTTTGAGGTCATCTAAAAGGCCCAGGGTGCCCAACTAATAAAAGCTAAGTGTGGGAACTGAAAAAACTGAGAGAGGACCAGAAAAACCGTGGAGAAGAGAGGAGGAACAGCCGCAGCTGTGTTTTTGCTCATTTTGGAGCCTGTTTTGGCCGTAAACTGCTCATCCGAGGTCGGATTTGAGCATTTTGACATTGTAGACTGGGGTTTTGGTCCGTTCCGGACGCGATGACGCTGTCCATTTTGCCAAATTCCTCACTCTTTTCCTGCTTTTTTTCTGTGTAAGTTTCTCCTATGAGCGAAGTTTCTGCTCTAGTTTGTGATTGTATCTGGTATCTTTTACCCATATTGTGTGAGCTGTTTGCCCCATTGGTGTTGGCCCAAGCTCATTTCTATCTAAACATCAGAAATTCTCCTCTTTTGAGCTGAGTTTTTTGGGTGTGTGTGTGTGTGTGTGTGTGTGTGTCTGTGTGGAGTGGACAAGTGGATAGTCTCTCTCCTCTCACTCCAGAGGTGTGTTCCCTGTCTCGGCCATGCTGGTTGTGTAAGCCGAGTGGTGCCCCATAGTGTGTGTGTGTATCATTCCAAGAGTGTGTGTCGGATCGTTATAGAGGCGTTGTGTGTGTTTTCATCCCGCTCACATTCTTTTGGCGCCCCCACGGAGGATCTTCTTCGAGTACCTTCTGCTTCGAGCTTCAAGCTTCGAGATTCGGGATTACAGGTTGCAGATTACAGGTTACAGGTTACAGGGACATGTACAGGTACAGGTGATTCACACAAGTACAGGTAGCTGGAGTACAGTGATATACTAGCAGTGATGTCACTTGCAGTTGTTGTGGGAATGCATCACTTGGCGCCTATTTGAGCGCATTGTCTGCTGGATTGTACGTTACTTGTGGAAACTGCCATTGTACGCATTTGTGGAGCCATACTTGGTTGTATTTGGCAGTCCCAGCCATTTCTGAGACTTGGTCTGGAAGATAGTCATTTCTGAGACTTGACTATATACGATTTGCATTAGCCTTCGTGTGAGGGTCGATAGCGTGAGGTTTTTTATTGAGCTGGGGGATTCTCAAATGTAGAGATCCTTTCGGTGATACAGGTAGCTGGAGCACCCTTTTCGCGACCTCACCATAGGCTATGTATTAGTGATTCCTATTTGATGCTCGGGTTCTATTGTTGACAGTTTATGCATACATATACAGTCTATATTTTGAGTTCTCACTGCTCTACTTCTGGGGAGACTTTGCCAAAATTTTTCCAAGTTATGATGGCTGGTTTTTTGGTCTTGTGAGCCATTTATGCTGTTATGCTGCTGAAATTTTGGCAAAATCAGAGGTTAAGTCAGGTGTGCCTTCTTGAGAGCTTCATGGTTGGCTTTAATGGATGATCAAAATGGCCCTCAGTTCACTCCTTTTCATTTAACTCAAAGAATTCAGATTAATGTTCATGTGTCCAGGAAGATCTTTTTCCAGCAGCGCATAGTCTTTATGTTTGGGCCAAGAAGATTGAGAGAGATCCTGGAATGTCCTTTGCCTGTTGTAATTCCGATGATCAACTATGAAAACTCTTTTGATGTGCATGTGTTTGTTCTCATCTAAAGCTGAGCTCCATTGAAGTTTCTGGGGATTGGGTAGTGAAAAGTTTTGGGTTCTTGCACGTGTGTTTGAAGGGGTTCTCTAGCCATGGCTTTCTCTTATCCGGAGTTTCATGGAAGAAGTGATGAAGATGTGGAGGACTTTCTGGAAAAGATGGAGGTTGCCTGCATTAGCAACCAGATTCATGAACCGGCGCAAATGTTACGTCTTCTCCAAATTTGTTTCAAGAGTGATGCACGAGCTTGGTCCAAAGCATTTGAAGAGGAGTTGCGTATGGCTGATCCACCTATAAGATTGAGTTGGGACAATCTAAGGCATGGATTAGAAGTGGAGTTTGTGAAGATAGAAGACCCTGACAAAGTGTGGCAAGAAGTACAGGCTTTAGTGCAAAAGGACGGTGAGCCAGTAGATGCGTATATACGAAAGTTTTCATTGGCATGGGAGCGGATGTGCAAGGCTTTAGCACCACAGGTACCCCCGCCTGACATGATGAAGAAGGACAGGTTCTTGGCTGGTCTTTGGGAGAATATACGTTGGAGAGTGGAGCTAAAGAAGCCTAGGACATATGAGGATGCACTAGAGGTAGCAAGGAACAAAGAGTGGAAGCTGAGGAAAATGAGCCAGTTAGGGGTGGAGTCTTTGCCAATGAGGTCTGAATTTCAGCCTATGGACTCTTTACAAGGTCGTATGTCAGGGGTTCATCATGAACCAGTGGTTCCTATTACTACTCAGGTTATGCCAGCAGTGGTCACTACAGCAGTGCAAGATGATGGCCTAAGGCAAGACATGAGGCAAGTGGTTGATTTGATGAAGAATCTCAGCCTAAACATGCTAGGTCAAGTGGGAAATAATCGAGGTCGAGGGAGGTTTGCAAATCAGCCAGGAGGTGAAGAAAGGCCTAGGAATGGTGCTCGACAAAGTAATAGTAGGTTTTGGAGACAGACGCCCACATGTTATAATTGTGGAGAGTTGGGTCACATCAGCCCGCAATGTGATAAGCCACCAAGGATGGGGGGAGACATGTATCCATTGCCAAGACAGGTGCTAACTAGGTCAAATGATTATGGCATCGAAATTAAGGGAGACGAAGGAACCAGTGGACTGACCCAGGAGGAAAAGGGAAAGACAAAAGTGCTAAGTGTAGTCACCTTGGAGAAGGCATCAAAGCTAGAGGATACATTAGTGATGCCTATTGCGAAGAGGACCACAGAGGATAAGGAAGGAAGAAGTTCCCTAGGTCCTAGTAAGAAGAAAGGAAGGAGCCATGAAGGCGGGGATGTCAAGGCCAAGAGGAAAAGGAGAGCTCGTCGAAAGTTTCATGTTTCAGATTTTCCACTAGGGGATGGGCAATTAAGCTATGACTTGAAGGAGGATCTGACGAGCAGGAAGGCAGATGTTACTTTTGGGCAGCTTATAGAGATGGTGCCTAAGCTAAAGCGACAGTGAAAGAGGATGATTAACCCAATGGAGAAAGAGCCAGAGAGAGGTTCAGTGAAGGTGTTGGCAATGGATGAGATACCAGACATTTGTCCAATAGTAGATGTGTGGCATAAAAGGAAAAATTTGGGAAAAGGTTATGTGGATGGCGGAGCCCAAATATGCATCATAACACACTCATGCGTTGAGAAGATGGGTCTCACAGTGGCTAGGGTGTCAGGTTTTCGGATCAGATTGGCAAACTATCAAAAAGTAAAATGCTTGGGTGTTGTAAAGAGCTTAGAAGTGGAGGCATATGATACAAAGGCAGTGGTTAATTTTCATGTGATGCCAGCAGGGTTGGGTGCATATCCTATTATACTGGGCAGACCATGGTTACGTGCAGTGGGAGCTGTTCAAGATTGGCGACATGGTACGATTAGCCTCTATGGAAAGACAGGTACCAAGAAGCTTTATAATATGGACACAAGGAAACTATTAGAGGAGATTTATGAAGATGAGGATGAGTCTAGTGATGAAGACTCTTCCACGGTGATAGATGAGGACAGTGATAGCACTACCAGCAGTGATGAGGATGCTGATGTTGCATTTCTTTTGATGGACAAAGAAAGCCAGGAGATTGGTTTAGTTGCATTTGCGAATGAGGTTGAAGATGAAAGTGAAGGGCCTTATGAAGTGATTGAAGGGCTGATGCAAACCAAGGTTGAATTGTCAAAGAAGCAGGAATTAATGACGCAAATGATTAGTGGAGACCTCTCAGCTATGGAGAAGGATATATATTTGCATATGCTGGCTAGTTTTCTTGATTTGTTCATTACTTCATATGAAGAGATCAGAGGGTTCAAGGGTGAAGAGATGCATATAGAGCTGAAAGAAGGTGCTAAGCCAGTGCGGCAAAGGCTAAGAAGGATGGGTCAAGAGCAAATGGAAGCCTTGCGGGTAGAGGTGGACAAGTTATTGAAGGCAGGGTTCATAGTTCCAGTGGAGACCACAGAATGGGTGAGTCCAGTTGTAGTCAGTCCAAAGAAGGATGGGAAGTGGAGAATTTGTGTGGATTTTAAACCCTTAAACGCAGCCACTAAGAAGAACCCATATCCTCTTCCATTCATCGATCAGATCTTGGATTCAGTGGCAGGTTATGAGAGGTACAGTGTGTGTGATGGTTTTTCAGGCTATTTTCAATTGAAGATTGCTCTTAAAGACCGCACAAAGACAACTTTTATTACGCCATGGGGCTGCTATTGCTACACAGTATTGCCATTTGGGTTGTCAAATGGACCTTCCTTCTATCAAGAGAGAGCAAATTGGGTGTTGGAACCATTCATTGGTAGTTGTGTTAAAGCTTTTATGGATGACTTTTGTGTCTATAGCAGTAGGGTTGATCACCATGAGAAGCTGCAGATGGTATTGGCTCGATATGATGAATGTGGAGGACAACTAAATTCAAAGAAATGTCATCTAGCACAGCCAAGGGTGAAGTTATTGGGCCACATGGTGTCAGAAAATGGTATTGAGGCTGATCCAGACAAGGTTAAGTCTATTATTCTTCTTCCATCACCTACGAGTACGAAGCAATTGGCAACCTTTATACACAAAGTGAAGTACATGGCAAGGTTTATTCCATTGTCTTCTCAGATTCTTTATCCATTACAACAAGTGGCAAAGCATGATCCATTGCAATGGGATGACAAGTGTGAAGAAGTATTTCAAGAGGTGAAAGAGGTGTTAGGGGGGTTGTCAGCCATGCAGGCTCCTGATTGGGAGAAAGTTTTTTATGTAAATCCCTCAGTAGGGGATGATGCCATTGGAGCCATGCTATTGCAAAAGGGGAAGGGCAGCCATTATATGAGGCCAGTGTATTGTGCAAGCCGAGTGAAGTTGGTAGCGGAGAGAAAGTTATCGGAAGTAGAGCTAGTGATGGCCAGTGTAATATTTGCTTGTCGACGATTTCGTCATTACTTGCTTCCACGGCCTTTTGTTTTCTTGACGAGTTATGCCTTTTTGCCACAGTTAATTAATGGTACTAACATGTCAAATGTGGTGAAGAAATGGGTAATTGAGCTGCAAGAGTTTGAGTTCTCTTTTCTAGTGGAAGATAGTACAAGGGCTACCCTAGCTGATTTGTTGACCTATAAGGAGAATCCCCTTATTGTTAAGGAAGAGGTGGTGAGAAAGGTAGTTGAAGAAGTGCCACAGATCAGCAATGCACATGTGTTGTTCTTTGATGGTTCATACAGAAAGAGCCACGATGCAGCTTCAGGGGGTATAGCACTTTATGATCCAGAGGGGAAGCTAGTATGCAAGAGAGGGTTCAAATTGGATGCGCATAGTAACAATGAGGCTGAATATGCTACATTGGAAGCCGGATTACACATTTGTTTGAAGCATGGGGTTCGAAGGTTGAGCATAAAAGGTGATGCCTTGTTAGTGGTGAAGCAAGTGCTGGGTGTGTGGAAGAGCAAGAACACCTCATTGAAGGAAATGTGCTTCAGAATTAAAGGCCTATTAAAAAGGTTTGAAGCATGGAGCATCAGACACATTGAACGTGCTCTAAATGGAGAGGCACATGAAGCAGCTCAAGGCATGATTGGGGAGCTATTTGTGTTGAGGACCACTTTACCTCTTTATCATGGCAGGGAAAGTTTGTCTCAAGAAGAGGAGTTTTTGCTAACAGGAATCATTCCAAAGGAGATTCAGAAGTCTAAGAAGTATGGCTTTGTGCGTAGAGCATACAGGTACAAATTGATTGGTGATGTCTTATACATGAAAGGTGCTGATCTCGTGTTGAGACGTGTACCTTGGCGGGAGGAGCTTTACAGAGTGTTGGAAGAGAATCATGAAGGCGCATGTGGTGGCCATTTTGCTCTAAAGATCACCTTGCATAAGATTTTGCAAGAGGGGTATGTATGGCCTAGTTTGCACAAGGATGTTCACCATTGGTGTAGGTCTTGCAATAGATGTCAAGCATTTGGGAAGAGAGTGTTGGAGCCAGATCTACAAAAAACCATTATGGCGTTTGATGTGTTTGAAAAGTGGGGGATTGATGCAATAGGCCCGTTACCTATCACAAGCAGGGGCAAAAGCTATATCTTGACGGCAGTGGACTATCTTTCTAGATGGGCAGAGGCTATAGCAGTAAAACAGATCACTGCAAAGGATGTGGCAAAATTTGTGTATGATGAAATATGTTGCAAGTTTGGGGTGCCATTAGAGCTACTTTCAGATAAGGGGCCAGGATTTAGAGCTAAACTGCTAGACTTCTTATGCACAAAGATGAAGATTAGGCACCAGCATACCACTCCTTATTACCCGCAGTGTAATGGCTTAAATGAAAGATTCAGTGGTGAGTTGGTACAAACTCTTTCTAAAGTGACAGAGCACCAAGGAAAGAATTGGGATTTGGAATTGCCTAGTGCATTATGGGCTTACCGTACTTCGGTGAAGACAGGTACAGGGTTTACTCCATTTCATTTGGTGTATGGAAAGGAAGCACTATTGCCTGTGGAGGTAGAGTTGCCTGCGGTCAAGATGTTAGAGAAGTTGCTTGGGTCGCCTAGTGATGCATTCAAAGAGAGGCTCTTGCAGTTACAAGAGGTCCAGTTAGATAGGATGAGCGCATTGGAGCATTATGGGCAGATGCAGGATAAGGCTTTGGCAAAGATAAATGAAAAGGTTAAAAGTAAGGGTATCAAGAAACATGACTTGGTTTTGCGCTACAATAGTAAGCTGGACAACACCTTCCAAAAGAAGTTTCAAATTAAGTGGGAAGGCCCTTTCAAGGTAGTGGAGTGTTTTCCAAATGGCACATATCAGCTGGCTAACCTGGATGGTGTTCTACATAAGTCAAGGGTAAATGGGTTGCGTCTTAAATTGTATCATGCTAGATTGATGATGGTGGAGCAAGATGAGCTGTCTGTGGATCAAGCAGTGTTGGTGAGGGATGAGGAGACCTGTGATGCGGCGAGTCTCATATCTCTCTTTGCTGCTGCTGATCATGAATGATCTAGTAGGCTAGGGGATGGGCAAATTATGTCAGGAGTTTTTTGGAGCAAGGGATTGCGCATATGTACATATACATGCATGGTGCATCAAATAAAGGATTGCCCATTTTCCTTAGCCAGGTGGTTATGTGGGGCCCACATGTGTACAGGTAGGACAGGGTGTACATAGTGCATCGATTTTCACTATTACCAGTACCACTGTGTTTTTTCTACAATAAGGAGGATTTGGTAGCGCGTAAAACTTATCGAGGAAGCTATCCGCGGGCCGATGACGTGAGGTCAGCAGAGGTGCGTCAGATGGCATCTAGTGGCGTCAGGAGGGCGAACGAGGTCAATATTTGCACGCGGATGAGGACGGACACAACGTGGGTGTTTTCTGATGAGAGTTATGCAGAAAGTTCATCATTAGGACCACTTTTTGGGGCCACTTCACGTGGTGGCGAGATGCATTATTGGAAAAAAGCTGAGTGCCAGGTGTGCGAATGATGCAAAAAGGTGACAACTATGCACTGCGAGGTCAGTTTTTGGCTTGTTCGGGGTCCGTTTGAGGTCATCTAAAAGGCCCAGGGTGCCCAAATAATAAAAGCTAAGTGTGGGAACTGAAAAAACTGAGAGAGGACCAGAAAAAACGTGGAGAAGAGAGGAGGAACAGCCGCAGCTGTGTTTTTGCTCATTTTGGAGCCTGTTTTGGCCGTAAACTGCTCATCCGAGGTCGGATTTGAGCACTTTGACATTGTAGACTGGGGTTTTGGTCCGTTCCGGACGCGATGGCGCTGTCCATTTTGCCAAATTCCTCACTCTTTTCCTGCTGTTTTTCTGTGTAAGTTTCTCCTATGAGCGAAGTTTCTGCTCTAGTTTGTGATTGTATCTGGTATCTTTTACCCATATTGTGTGAGCTGTTTGCCCCATTGGTGTTGGCCCAAGCTCATTTGTATCTAAACAACAGAAATTCTCCTCTTTTGAGCTGAGTTTTTTGGGTGTGTGTGTGTGTGTGTGTGTCTGTGTGGAGTGGACAAGTGGATAGTCTCTCTCCTCTCACTCCAGAGGTGTGTTCCCTGTCTCGGCCAGGCTGGTTGTGTAAGCCGAGTGGTGCCCCATAGTGTGTGTGTGTATCATTCCAAGAGTGTGTGTCGGGTCGTTATAGAGGCGTTGTGTGTGTTTTCATCCCGCTCACAGCGTCTTAGCTATTCTAGGTACTTCTCAAGCTGGAAGAGTTGAGCATATTTACGTTGTGTCGCTCATGCTAGCATAGGTGAGCAAAAGAGTCGAAGTCTAAGTACTTAAGTCTGGTGAAGTGAAGAAGAAGGTCCAAAAGACACTCACGTACTGAGCACAGTGAGATACGAGTGGAGAAACTTCTACATCAAAAACCCTTCTTGGAAAGGTGGAAGCTATTGAGACATCTTTTGATGTCACATGTGCTACATTTATTCCTCGAAACACCCATCAACTCCTTCTTTCATATTGCATGCTTTTGTTGACAAATTTCTCATATGCATATAGTGTCCCATAATTGGCACTTGCATCAAGCACTCTTTCCGTGTTTCACCCAAGCACTCACCTTTCATGAATATGTACTTCATGTTCAACTGCTCAACTCCAATAAGAGCGTATACCAAAGGCATTTTTTTTCCCACTGGGTTTTTTCCCTTTGGTCATCCAGGTTTTAGACCCTAATCTAAAGACACCTATCACCACCCTCTTGTACATATTCCTTCTACATCAACAATAAGGAAATGCTACTCAAATCAATTGACAAATGAATTGGAGCACCAATTTCATATCATAGCATACTTCTCCTCAATGGCGAGTCGAAGAATGGCCTACAATGACAAAGCTGCAGACAACACTAACAACATGATTGCACAGGAACAAAGAAGTCCCCAATGAAGAAGAGCAGACATAAAAGTAATCAGAGGATCTCAAAAGATGAATGGTTATGATGATAGATGTCCGCTCTAATGGATCATAGTTCTTGTTGTGGTTCGACAAAGTTACAAGCAGTGCAACAGATGAAGCAAAACGACAGCAAAGACCACATCGCCATCGACAATCAGGTCATGTCGAGGACGACATGAATGCGGAGGGGGGGAATGTTGACCGCTGGGTCAACAACGCAACATAACTCAAGTTTCGTACCAAAGTCTTATCTTTTGTGAGTTATGAAATGCTGCGGATAATGGCTATAAACGTTATTTGTAATGAGTAGTTATCCTAGTTTCAGAAGCCGGGGTGCAATGGCGCTTCTAGATTGTAAATACAAAGCCATTTGACCCTTTCAACCCTATTTTTGGTTAAACCTAAGGTAGCCTTAGTATATAAGGTACCTAGGTCATTTTGTAAAGAAGACTTTTTAATCATAATCAAAACTTAGCGTTGCCGTCTACTGTGTGTGAGAGAGAAAGAGAGTGAGTGTGAGCTTCATCCTCTCGCTACGCCCGGCTCGCTCAACACATTGGAGATCCGACTGCACCATTGTTGTAGGCTCGAGTTGAGCTACACGCCAATGCCAAGCATTCCACGCGAGATGAAGCGCACACACTTACGCATCTATGAGCTACTTGTGGCCGTAAGTGTATCAAATGATGTCTGTTTTCTGCGTGCTAGTAGTCTATAGAATCGTGGCGACATAAGCTACACGTAGGTACTCATAAATTTCAGTTTCGGGCACTTTCAAAATTCGGCTCTGTCATCCTACGCGTTTTTCGCAGATGGGTTTAGAGTGAGGGTTTTGAGTGTAGAAGCTTAGGGACAGGTGTATCCTAGTGAGGGGATGGTGTTCCTTACGTTTCGTATGAATCTGGCATGATTAGGTGAGTTGCCTTCCGTATGTGTGTATGTGGCTAGGTGGTGTAGTTGAGAGCAATGAGGTTCTTGATTGTGGTTTAGTTGGCCTTCCAAAGTGTTGTATGTGTAGGATGGTCTCAGCCTGACAAGCTAAAGAGATTTCCTTCATGTGCCTATCGTGTCATCTGTGTCCTCGATTGACATTATGTTGATCTAGGTAGTGTTTGCATGCACTTCATGGGTGTGTGAGTCGCTCCCCGTCCAACACTAACATCCATCATGTCAGATAGAGATCCTAGAATGAACAGTAATTTCTAGAAAGGTCTCTTTGAAAATGTAGGTACAAGATTGAATTTTTCTTCGGCTTATCACCCGAGCAAAAATCCTATGGACCATCAAAAGTATTATGCTAAACTAGCAAAAAGATACTATGGTCCTTTTCAAATTTTGAAGCCAATCAATAAGACGGCTTATCAACTCAAGCTGCCCAACCATTGGCTTCATACACAATGCTTTCATGTGAGCCTAACTAAGCCCTGCAAAGGAGAGCCCTACTTAATCCCTACAAAGGAGAGCCCCCAAGTGAACCAATTATTGAAGACCCTCCTAAAATCGAAGACCAAGAAGAGGTGCTACAACCCGAAGCTATCCTTCGGCATGAAGATAAGGTACTACGACATGGTAAGATTATCTGACGATATCTTATTAAGTTCAAAAATTATCCTTTTGAAGATGCTAGATGGATGCAAGGAACAGAGGTTAAGCATAGTATGAACCTTGTCAATGCTTACAATGCTACATTAGAGTAAGAAAATGTACATGTTTCTTTTAAATAATCAATGTTTTTCTATTATAATACTAATTCTCTTTTTATTGTGCACAAATTTAAGTAGTATACATGCATAGAATCATGTTTATGATGACGACGTCTCTCAAACACCAAGTAGAATTTGTCACTCACTTGGGAGAATGAAATGGACTAAAGAGCAGACATGCTTGTGGCAATTACGTCTCCCGAGCACCAAATGGATTAGTCATCCATGATGTCATAGGGTAAACAGGGATCCTCTACGTGCTAAGAAACATTGACTAATGACTAAGGCTTTATCTCTTCTACCTCATAGTCGACGACAACTATGATTTTAAGAGAGAGGTAATCTCATAAAATTTAATATTTCACCAACCCAAATGATTTTTTCATATTAACCTGATCATTTAATGTGGGAAAATAAATGGAAACAAGGATAAAAATATAGACATGTGCTTATGGATCTATCTCAACACGGGGTCAATGGTAAAGGGGTCCAAATGGGAGATGGTATGTCAAAGAGCAAGGCTAGAAAATGGAGCTTAAAGACCTTAGGGTTGGCTTCATGAAAGACCTCCAAAGGTTAGTGTTAAAAGTCCTTTGACCTTAGCTAAGCTAGGATTGTGCTTGAGATGGGAACCCGGCCCAAGCTTGAGGTGCTTGCCGTCCTTGTTGACTAAGGTGCTTGTCGTGCTTTTTGACTAAGGTGCTTGAGGTGCTTAATTATTAAGGTTCTAAGGTACTCCATGACTAAGGTTCTTGAGGGGCTTAAGGTGCTCCCAAATTCAAAGCACATCCCGACACAAGGGGGCGAGCCCTTGTTGTAGGAGTTGGAGAGAAAACACACACCCTCACACAAAGCAAGCTTAGTCTAAATAAGAAACTAGGAAACTTGTCAAGTTCCTCTTCATGTTGCCCTCATGGTGTGCCTAAAGCCTACTCGTTGGCCTCCCAAGGGGTCCAATTATAATTAGCTAATTTAATTAATTGTGTATGCATTTATCAAGTCCTCTCTCTCGAAGGGAAAAGGGGGACACTTGTCCTGAGGCTAGTATGCTTGCTTGATATGCACTCTACATGTGATTGGCTAGGCTTGAAGGGGTCCAATGAGTTTCCATTATGAGCTAAGAGAGGGAGACCAAAACCCGGGTATTGGTGAGGTGGACTCTGGCGATGGCTATTTGTTTGATAATCATATTCTTCGGGATAAAATTGGAGCAATATCTACTTGCAGGGGTTGATCTACTACCTTTGGACCATGAAATCGATAATGTGGATCTTGTAGTTTCTCTATGGAGAAGAGAACGTTATTGCGTATGTATTGATCATAGATTTTTTGTTTTTGAAAGATCTAATGCTTGCAAATGCACACAAGGACACAACATCCTATAGTCTATACTTTATCTATTGCGTATGTGTTGATCGTAGATTTTTTGTTTTTGAAAGATCTAATGCTTGCAAATGCATACAAGGACACAACATCCTATAGTCCATACTTTATCTACCAATGATGCAAAATATGAACAAATTACTCTTGTTATATGTACACACCACTAACTACATGACAACCTCACATCCTATAGTCCATAATTTATCTACCAATGATGCAACAAATGAACAAATCACTCTTGTTATAAGTACACACCACTAACTACATGACAATGCATGACAAGCTCACCAATGACAACCATGCCCGATTCTCACACACCTCGGTCTAGAGGTGTACGGAGGTCAGCACCACCGGGTAATAATCTTGTCTTTGTTGGTCAATTAGGAATTGACATAATTAAGTCTGTTTTTGAAATTTGCTTGCGTTTTTTAAGTCTATGTGTGCTATTGAAGTCTATTTGTGTTATTTTACTTCGCTTTTCAAAGTTGGTTTGTGTTTTTGAAGTACACAAGTCGTTTTTGAAGATTGTTGTGTTTCTGAAGTCCGTTTGTGGTTTTTCTACCATTTACCACTAGCTCTAACAACCTAACAATCTCTAGGCATTCCCGATCTCTGGACACCTCAGTCTAAAGGTGCACGAAGATCAGGACTATCGGGTAATAATTGTAAGACAGGGGTGACTAGAGCCTGAGAGTCCTCCACCCAACCACCCTTATATAGCCATGCCCTTGGCCCTTTGCCCTAGATGGACTTCCCGTTCCACACCGCCTAGCCCGGCCCTGCCTTATTAGTCCGGACTTGATGGTGTCCTGACATTACTCCCCCCTTAAGAAGAGTTTTCATCCTCAAAAACAAAAGTGGAAAACTTATTCTTAAGAACACTAATGTTTTCCCAAGTGGCACCTTCTTCAGGTCGATCTTTCTACTTGATTAAGGCTTATTGTCGTACGTGATGATGTGTACTCAACTTGTGATAATCAATAACACGTTTAGGTTCATGCGGTAAGGTAGGAGGTTCAATGTAATCAATCAAAACCTGTTGGTCCATGACATTGTCGTCCCAATGTAACCGCTTTCGTAGATGACTTACATGAAACACCAAATGAATGCGAGAATGTGAAGGTAGTAATAGTTTGTAGGCTCGATCACCGACTCGCTTGAGTATCTTGAAAGGCCCACAATATCGGGGAGGTAATTTAGGCATTGATCCAGTTTTCAAACTTTCTGAATGTTCTGGCACACGTAAAAATACTTCCTCCCCTTCTTCGAAGGTAACTTGCCTACGTTTCTCATCAACGTATTTCTTATACCAATCCTATGCTTGCCGGACATTTTGGCGAGCAAGTTTCAGCATATCCATATGGTCTTGGAGAAAATCCTTAACCTGTTGGAGTTTTTCTGTTGCCAATTCCACCGTAACTGGTGACCTAGGTTGAAACCCGTACATTAGCATGAAAGGACTAAAACCTGTTGTGACATGCTTAGCACTGTTGTAGGCAAACTCGAGAATAGGTAAGTATTCTTCCAAGTCTAACTATTTTTTACTTGCGTATGCTCTTAGCATATCCTCTAGTACCTGGTTAACCCGTTCCGTTTGACCATCCATTTCTGGATGATCAGCTGTACTGAGGTTTAGTTGTGTACCCAATCGTTTAAAGACAGCTCTCTAAAAGTGGTTGTTAAACTTGGGGTCATGGTCACTAACTATGCTGAAAGTGCAAGCAGCTAGCTACACTCATGAAGCCGTTGTCTTGATTACTTGAGGACTATAACCATCACCAACAGTCTGATAGCATCAACAGAAAAATGTGCTGACAAGTGGGGACTAAAGTACTTGAGCACTAACATTGTCCTGTCAAAATGCCTTCTTAAGGGGAGGATCACATAAGATATGTGATTTCTCAGTACTACTTTGGAGCTTGTGAGCCTTGATGTAGTCCCATACTCGCTTGAGGGAATCAGGCCTTGTGGTCTCCAAGGTTTGCAAGATGGGAGCCAAGCTGGAGGAGACCCAATTGAGGATTTGAGTACCACCTTTGGGCTCGGGCTTGGGGTCGGTCTCAGGAGTGCTTTTGAGTTTAGTCTTGGTCACTTTCTTGCTCATCTTTTCATCAACTCATGCAAAACGTAGAGAAGTCACACACTAGACTAGGGGCAAGATCCCAATTGATGGCAAGACAAAGGATTGTGATCGATGGCAAGAAGACGGATTGGGATTGGAGCGATCAAAGCTGGCACTTGGACGTACAATACCCCATACTGTAGCAACAAGGTTTCATGATAAAGCGGAGCATTGGACGGTGGAAGTCAAGTAGTAAATCATGCAAGTGCAATTAGCAAGCTAGACTAATTGGCCATCTCATATTGGGAAGAAACAGGAGGCATGAGCAGCAGCTTGCACTACTATAATATGATTCCCGCAGTCGCCAATATTTCAGGTGACTACAAGTAGTAGTACTAGTACCACCATACAACATTCAAAGAGCAGAATAATTCATTGTTTATTAGATATGGTCCATCACTGCACTACAAAATTACCAAAAAAAATCTCTTCTAAAAGATCTTCTCACAAACAATTGGTCACAGAGCGTATGAGAAGGCCTATGATAGAATTGAATGGGAGTTCATACTTCAAAGTCTATATGATATGGGTTTTGACGAATTCTTTTTCACATTGTTTTTGGGAATGCGTCAGCTAGAATTTCGGTTAATGGTACTCTTACAGATGTTAATCCATTGCATAAATCCACAAGACAAGGGTGCCTACTTTCTCCTTTTCTCTATGCTATCTCATATGATGGCTTGGATTGGCTTGTTAAAGATGTTTTTCAGTAGGACAAACTCACTAAGCAAATGTGCCCCCAAAAGTGTGTTGATCGTACCAATGTAACTGTGAGGAATGATGTACATGCGAAGGAGAATTTTAGGGATTGTCTCACTGTCTTGCAAGTGGCTCGATTATTAACCATGCTAAAAGTCTAGTTTTATGGGTCTGTCTGCTTTGTCTAAGCCAGTTTTCACCAGGAAGACTTAAACTGTTGAGTTGGGGAAAAACATGCCCATGCTACCTTCTGACTCGTGTTTTAGGTCGAGCCATTATCTGATAATTTATAGTTTAGCTTTTTTTTTATGTGCCATATCCGTATGATAGGCTAGTCATCAGCATTGATGGAGTCATGCTGTAAGTATCCACTTTCTAGCAAGACAGTTTGAATGATTGGAAGATCTAGACCAATTAAAATTGTAAGTGGGAGGTATGAATACTGAAATAGTTATGACTTGAAAAGTAATGGTGTTCAAAAAATCCTTTATCCTCTTGACTAAAAGAGAGAGAGAGAGAGAGAGAGAGAGAGAGAGAGAGAGAGAGAGAGAGGATCCTGCAAGGAAGTGTTCACCAAAACCTTTTGTAGGAACCAATGGAAAAAAGAACATTGAATATCTTAACAAAAGAAAATTGGATTTTTACCGAGTTTTACACTAAAATCCTCCAAATTTAGCCAGTTTCCTTCAATGCCACCCTCAAAACTAGCCTGAAACTTTTGATTTTGGCCCTTAAAAATACACTTAAGCCCTGGTTTTTAATGGAAATTTTGCCAATGATAGTGATATTGTTTCTCATTTAGAGAGAGAGAGAGAGAGAGAGAGAGAGAGAGAGAGAGAGAGAGAGAGAGAGAGAGAGAGAGAGAGAGAGAGAGAGAGAGAGAGAGAGAGAGATAAGCATCTTCTCTAACGTAGCATTGTTCTTTTTTATGGATACCAGACACAAGCTCAAAATAGACTGAGTTTGTTGCAAACAAATTAGTATGCAAAGTCACTGCAACGACCTTCCCTCTTGTTGAAACTATCGTTCCAAATTTAAAGAAGGCTCTAGTACCACCTTATAGGGTATGACATGGCTTTGATCTTCATAGATTGGAGCCAAATTTGCCTCTTATAATTGGTCGCCGCATGAATATTCCACACGACCAAAGATGTAAAGCATATTCTGACGATGATGTGCCCATTGTGTGGTGGATGCTATGGCCTTCCTGACATCTTCCATATTTTTTCAAGCAATGATTCAAAATGGAAAGAAGCACCATCTTCAGTCTTCATGAAAGAAGTTGTTCGATTGAGGCTTTTGAAGTTGTCACATTGTATGGTAAAAAGATCCTCAATATTTTATTTGTTTCCAACTAACTTAATTCAATTATGATGATGTCTTTTTAGAAAATTTTAGGCATAGAACTCTATTAATTTTAAATGTTGTTTTTGTAAATTGATTAAAAAAGGCATATATTAGGCAATTAAAGAAAAAAATGATTTTATTGTAACTAAAATAATTTCATATATAATGGTGTTTGTACACATGTCGTGTAAAAAGAGTGCCCTTTTATGAAGATCACAATTTTGTAGTATGGGCAGGGCAAGACGACATGGAAGGGACAATTGTTGTATAAATGAACTAATGAGGTGCAATAAATTGCTATCAAATTGATGTGGCTAAGATGAGGAAGGATGCACATGCTCTCAAATGTAAATGAAAATCAAGAACCAATTAAGTACTAGACAAGGGAGCACTTACCTTACAAAAAGAAACATAGGATGACTTGAGCATTAAATAAAGGTCTAAAGCTCTTATTAGTCTATCAATCTTACTTCATGCTCAAACAAACATGTGAAGTCCAAGCGAGAAAAATAAAAGCCAAAGAAGAGCAGAAGCAGAGGAGATTACAGTTAGATAAATAGAGATTGAGCCAGAACATAATATTTTCAAATATTGTGCTACTTTTTTTAAAAGTAAACTTTGATCTTTTGGAATTTAGGAGGTAGTCTATCCATTGAAAACACTTTTTTTGTAGTGCATCAATATATACCAAACAATATAATAAATATTTTTTGATGATAGAATTTACTATATTGTGTACAAACACTTGATCAGGTTTGTCTTTGCTCGGAAAAACTCACTCGGTGCGTGGTAAGACGATAAAGTAAGAATGGGTTACCCTTTAGATAAATAATAGGATGAGATCAAAAGCTTAATATTATACTTAGATATGCATATGTGCATTATAGGAAATAAAAATATGTATCTGAAAGGTTGCAAGGTAGATCTTGTAGCATGTATTCCCACTATGTACGTGTCACAGCAAGACACTGCAATGTTAGCTAGAAGCCCTAAAACTTCTAGCAAATAGAACTATTCAAAGCAAAAACCATTGAAAGATCATATGGTTGTTGGAAGTTTTCAATTGACCCAAATTCCATCAGACTCTAAAAATTATAAATGCCTCTATGAAGATCATAAGGGACAAAAGTTTCAGCTCATCTCCACAAGTCAGAGTCAAAAACCGACAAATCCAATAGTGTTCAAAGAGTTACATGTGACCAAGCTCACATATGCGTATTGAGATGCACATGGTAACAAATATCAGTAGGTTCATGACCTTGTACAAACCCTACAGATGGTAAGACTGAAGTCAAAGACTCTCTGAAGATGATGTAAAGCCTCAAGCTGCCAAAACAGGTGACAGACAAGTCAAAATTAGTAGAAGCTAAAGTCCAAAAGGCTACACACGGGTCACCACCAAAATATCCTCTGAAAAGATAGACTCTACCAAAAAGTACAATGGATCTTCTAAGATCAATGATTACTCAGACGTAGGCGGACAATTCTCAATAGTTACAATCAAAAGGTGCAATATTAGAGCCAATGGAGTCAACATCAATTGAAGAAAATGGTCAAAGAAAAGGAGTTGAAGAAAAAGTTCAATCAAAGGATAGTGCCACAGCAAAAACAGTCAATACAGAAAGAAATCCTGAGACAATCAAGTTCAGCATTGTTGGTGAGAATGAAGAAAAAATCTCAAGCAAAGTAAAGCTAGATTTTCAGCTAGGTAAGAACTTGATATCTTTTCGCACTTGGAAAAGATGTGGCCAACCACAATTGGAAGATGCTCCTGAGTCATGAGCATATTTGGAAACAAACGAGCAGAATGCTGGGGAATCATCTCCACCACCATTGAAGTAAGTTTACATAATATTATAGCCCAATTCCATGTGATCACAGTAAAAGATGTACCTGATGGCCTCATAATGGGAATTTTCCAATGGCCCAAAAGATGTTAGAGATACATAATGTAAACAAGATGCGGTCTTCAGAGACAACCAAGAATGAAGACTAACAATGGTCACCCGCGGATGCAAGCACAAAGTCTTCAAGCACAGTTAAAGTGGAGACTGGTATCAAAACATATCTTATTGAATATATCGAATAGAACATTGTAAGAGCTTGAAGCAAATAAGGCAATAGCAAGTGTAGATCAAGCAGAGAAAAGGGCAACCACAAAAGCTATTGAATAGAGAATTCCACCAAGACAAGAAGTAAGGAAGTTCAAAATTGCAGACACCCAAGAAGCGGCAGGAAGTCCAAAGATACATACATTGCCATCTAAATTAGCCAATGTAAGTCCGATTGGAAAACAGAGTCTCAAGCCACCCTCCATAGAGACACAATTAAATCAAGATGAGACCATGGCAAAAGCAGGACAAAGATCTTCAATAGAACCAACAATGAGAATAGCTATAGTCCTCAGCCTATTGTCTTTCTTCATCTAGCCTCTCAATGATATATAAATGCTCAACTAAAGGGTTAGCATCCCAGCCTTCTTGTGAAGCTACCGGTAGACTATAGGAATTACAAACTCCCATGGCATAAGTACTTCTAGGCCACTTACCATCTTAAATGGTTTACAATTAATAGCCACTTTGTAATCAGTATGATAAGCCCATAGGACTGATGTCAGCATCAAATCCTAGTGTGTGCGATGAGCTTTCACTATTTTGGTCAAGATAGAAATTAAAGTCTTGTTAGTGCTCTCAGCTTGATGATTTGCTTGTGGATAGTAGGTGTAGCCTTATGGTGGGCTATCATGAAGTTTGTCGTGAGTTCCTTTATTACTTCAGTTATAAAACGAGTACCATTTTTACTCACAATCTCAAGAGGACAACCAAATCGTGTAATAATGTTCTCAAAGAGAAACTTAGCTTTTGACCTTGCATCAGCCTTGTGTGTTGCCTCGTCTTCGTCTACTTTGTCACATAATCAATGGCAACAATAATATATCGAGATTGAGTGTTACGAGCTGCTAAACTAATTGGGCCTACAAAGTCTAAACCCCATTTTTCAAATGGTTGAGTCACTTTAATAGGATATAAGGGAATCTTATCCTTTCATTGTGTGATCTTGTAATGTTCACATTCATCACACCCTTTTGCAAAAAGTGATGCATCCTTGAATAAGGTAGACTACCAATAGCCTGATTGCAACACCTTTCTAGAAGTTAGTTCCCCTGAAAAATGCCCTCTAGCTATATCCATGTGGGCTTCTCGCAGTATGTATAAATACTCATCCTCACAAGCACAACGTCTCAAAATAGCCTCCTTCCCTAGCTTGTAGAGAGTTCCTGCAATTAGAGAATAAGGTTCACATTCCTTTGATAGGTTTTGAGCTACATCCTTACGAAGCTCTTTGGGTGGAAAACCATTAACTAAAAAGTTCACAATCTTCTCACTCCATTCGGGCATAGTCTCTAGGAACAAGGAAGTATCGGCAAATCCATCATCCATTCCAGTAGGGGCTTCACCATTGGGTATACAAGACAAATGATCCACCATGATATGTCTTTTACCGATTCTCACCACAACGATAAGTCAAACTCAAGAAGAAATAATACCCATCATGTAATTTTTCATGTGGAACAAGGTTTATTCACTAGATACAACAAGGCGTGATGATCCACATAGAAAACAAACTTGCTAGCAAGAAGGTAGTAGTAAAATTTCTTTACTGTGTAAATCATATCTAAACCTTATCGCTCTATAGTGGTGTAGTTCCTCTCAGCATCATTTAATCAACGGCTTACAAAGCTAATGGGGTAGTCCAATTTATGTTCTCTTGGTTGAGCTAGAACACACCCAATAGCAAAGTTTCATGCATCAATATGCACATGGAAAATTATATTCCAATTGGGCACTCGTAGGATGGGAGCACTCATCAAGGCCTTTTTTAATAACTCATAAGTATGGTCACACTCCGCGGTCTAGTGAAACTCAGTAAGAAGCTTGTACAATGGACAAGCTATATCAGCAAAGTTTAAAATAAACTATCGCTAACAACCAACATGCCCCATGAGCCTTTGAACTCTTTTATAGTTTGTAGGTGGTGGTAAACTGAAAATGGCTTAACCTTGCTCTCATATGTGGAAATCCCATTTTTGGACACTATATGTCCTGAAATGACTCCATGCTTAACCCAAAATTGATATTTGAAAGGGTTTAATAGCTGCAATACAATCCACACTTTTCAAGCACTTTTCGTAAACATGATAGATGTTCTTTCCAAGAAGAATAAACAAAAAGGTCATCTAAGAAAGCTTATCAAAACTCCCTCAAATATTCCATAAAAGAAGTGTTTATTAATCTTTGGAAGAAGGTAGGAGGGGCATTGGTTAAGCCAAAAGCCATAACACAAAATGAAAACACTCCAAATTCGGTTATAAAAACAGTTTTAGCTTGGTCCTCTAGTGCACTTGTGATTTGATTGTAGCCAGAGTACCCATCTACAAAGCTTTAAGATTCCTTCCCTACAACTCTTTAAAGCACATGTTCTGAATATGGAAAGGGATAACGGTCTCTCATGGCAACATTGACCTTCTTGAGATCCATGCACACTCTGAGTTTCCCATTATTTTTTTGCACAATAACTATTGGAGACATCCATTTTGAGTGCTCAATAGGTTATATGAATCCGCATTTGACAAGATTTTCAATCCTTCTTGAACAATCTTTGCAAAATTAGGATTCACTGGGTAGGGTCATTGTTGGAATGATTTAGCCATGCTATTCATGGAAATTGTGTGTTGCACCATGGAAGGTGGAACACCTTTCATATCATGATATGTCCAAGAAAATATATCCTTGAATACCTTGCTCCGATCCTAGGATTATCCGTGCTAAGCCATTTCAAAGGATTCAAACCAACTTGATCGTATCTCTCAAATTCTAAAAAGTTGGTGGTCCTTTTTTTGGTACCATATTTGGAATTATGGTATTTACTTATAACCCCCATTTGTCTATCACGTCAAGGTTTCAACTTGTAAATACTAAGTTTCGTTCTTATCCATGTACATTTTTCTTGTTTGTTTGCCCTGATTTCCTCTTCAAACTCTATGCCATGGTCATCAATGCAAATTGCATACTCTTCATTAGGATCCAGGTAAACCTAAGCTCCATGGCGATTAGTCTTATAAAAAGAGAGCATGTGCTTATATCGCACTGTCATTCCAGTTTTTGAATGACTCGAATAGGACGACATTTCAGATGTTGATTTCAAAAAAGTGTCTGAGACTTCTTCAAATATAGTGTCCAAGTGATCGCCTTGATTCACACTCTCTTTGGTGGATACCCTACTAGCAGTCTCTCCAAATATGCCTTGATTTGCTAGTATACGACCAGATCTAAGGTTCATTTAGACTTGTGAAGACCTGGATAGAGTACTTACCATCGAATTGACTTGTTGTCAACTTCTTTTACTTGACTTGATTGCAACTTCTATCAAGCTTTCAATTCCTTATTTGCAACATGATTCTTGTATCAGTTTTAATCAAGTTAGGTATTTCACAAAGGCTGTACAATTATTTTTTTTGCTAACTATTGTGACTAGTCTATGTGTATCACTTCAATTTGAGCTAAGTGAGTGAGCGATTAAGACTTTCAGCTTCTTCTTTTGCAAAAAGCCAAAGGACTAATCTGCAAATTGAAAAGTGAGTGAACATGTACTAATTTGGATCCGATTGAACCCAAAATTGCCCTGTCAACCACTGAATCTAGCTGGGGATTATGCTTTAAACGTTGTATGAACCAATGGGTAAGCTTAAGGACGCATTGAGGTAAAAATTTCAAGAGTTTACAAAAACTCAAATTATTTACTTTTTCTTGACACTTTAGGCCAAATTAAGCTTTGACTTGACTCAGAGGCTTAAAAGAGCTCATAAAAAGGTTGTCCACTGAAAAAGTTGAGAAAAGTGCTCATTTTGGGCCAAAAGTAGATAATCGTTATTATTTACTTTTAGCTCAAAAGTGAACAAGGTTGATACCAGAGGCTCTATGCATGTGTATAAACATCTTTTGTAAAGGCCCATAGAATTTGGATCACCAAATTGACCAAAAACTTGGTAAAAACTGAATTCTGTACTGACTGTCGAGAACTAGAGTGTAAATTGGAATTTTTTTGTTTAAACTCAATGAAACTTGACGCATAGGCTTATATTGAAGTGTTAAACAAGCGTACATGCTCAGTTGACCAAAAAGATGCAAAAATCTTCCTGAAGTAAATAATTGCGCTTATTTACTTTTATCCCTTTTTTTTTACCAACCTAGCATACCACTAGATTTAGCATGATATATTAAGCCCACAAATCAAATTTGGTAAGATTTGGATCATTGGATTGAAAATTGTGGCCAAATTTGCAAAGTGAGTCTTCTGACACAAAACTATTGACCGTTTGAACAGAATTTATCCAAACTTGATGAAACTTGACTAGGGAACTTAAGTTAAGCTGCTTAACAAATCTGTCTCAAGATTGTGACAAAAACTTGCATAAAAATAGCAGGAGTAAATAATCGCGATTATTTACATCTCCTACAAAATTGGACAATTTTGCACATTTGAGTATACCACAAGGTCAAGCATATCAAGTATGCCACACAAATCAAATTTGGTGAAATTTGGATCACAAAAGTGAGCCTTAAGCCAGATTCTTGAAAACTGAGTCTGCGGTGTCCAAAGACTTTGGCAAAACAAGCCAAAAAGTGTTAAAAACTAAGAAAAGTAAATAATTGCAATTATTTACTACTGATACACAAAGACATACTTTTTGACTTTTGAGCTTGTACAATGCTAGACTAATATAATACAAGGCCAGTTGGAGATACTAATTGAGGATAAGGATGCTGAACATGGCTTAAAGACGGATTAGAACGAGGTCGAAGATGCAATATCACTTCTAGCTAATCGCCAATAACAAAGAGATAAGATGTACTTAGCTAATTGACAATGACAAAGAGATAAGATGATAGTCAACCCTGCTCAATCCCCAAGTGTTCCTGAGAGTTCCATAAAGAATGTTATCGTGGTTCCAAAGAGTGAAAAATCCATCTTAGGTGATATTGTGAAAGGAATGCAAGAATTGAAGTTAAGGCCTGCAAGACTAGTAGAAAAGGGGCAATCGTTAGGCCAATCGATAGGGAAAATACCTCAAAATAGAGAAGCCTTAGTACATAGATGCATATGGTGTGATAGTACTAACCATCTGGGAGGGATTGTGAAAGTTTCAAAGATGCTTTAATGAAGGAGCTTGTTTTCTTTAAAGATGGAAGTATTCACTTTAGATAGGTAAGCCCCTAGGTACAAACTTTGTCAAAGGAGGGATGAACAAGTTGGTTGAGGACATGGCTACTAGCCAGTCTATTAACTAGAAAGGAGTCAAGGTTGGAGAAAAAAAATATAATGGGATTGGAGAATTGTGGCCATGTGTAATAGAATTTTCTATAAAAGGTTAAAGTGACTAAAGAGGTTTTGCATGAAGCTGGAGATTGCATTCGGCTACAAATAGGTTGGCATGAGCCCATAGACGAGCCATAGACTCTTTGTTAGTGCATGCATACATTGCTAAATGTCAAACCAATGAGGTCATTGTTGAAGAAAAACATAGCAAGAGAATGGGAACGAAGGACATTCAAAAAAGGGCTACAAGGGGTGGGGGAAGAAATGACACAGTGCCTACTAGATCAACTTCTCCACAAGAGATACCTATCCCTGAAGTGCCTATGTAGGAAGCTTGTAAAGAAAATAAGAATGAAGCAACAAAAGATAAAGCAAAGGGTCCGGCCAATACAATATAGAGGTAGCAATAGATCATTTTTAGAAGAGAGGATTTTGAACAATAAGGTTGAATTTACCTTGGGTAAGGTCCTTGGCATAGCAAAATGGGACTTCCATGAAGAAATCATTGATATTATCAAGAGAAAGTGGCAGTCTCTTATTGAATCTATCCGTGTACAGGTTGAAGAAGAGACTTTAAATGCACAAGGAGTACATGGCTATGGTGGGAAAGGTGATGAAACCATTGTTGGATGTGACAAGTCTAGAGGAGGAGTAAAATAGGTTCGCTTCTTGGATGATGAAGATGAATTTGAGTCCACTCACAGGAGTTATTACTCTAAGAGTCATTGGAAAAGAGCAACTATTGATACCTTGGTAAAAGTGGGAGACTAAGAAGATCCATACATTGCACTCATAGATAATGAGCCAGAGATTAACTTCATGTCAAAGAGTCTATATCAAGAAGGAAAATGGCCAATTGACTCGTGTAGCAAATAACTCATCAAGGAGCTATATGGAGCTCATCCAAATGTAAGGGTGATTATAGGGGATCCAAAGGTTGACAAAACTTCTTTGTCCAAGATATGTCTACATATCCTTTTATCCTTGGCTATCCATACATCACTACTACTTGTATGGAAACAAAGGTGATGGACGATGGATCAACTTATGCTAGGATAAGGAGCAAAGATGGAAAGTGTGCGGTCCAATTCCTTACTGTTTGTGTGGATCATGAAAGAAATCATGACACTCTTAAAGATCAACCCTTTCCAAAGACAAACAAATAATTCAAGGACTACATGGATATGAGGGGTTTTGTCCATGTACAATTGTAAAGCATGATTGCAGTGGTACGAAAAGAGAAAAATTATTTCATGATGCATATGCTCGTCTCTACAGGTTTTGTATGATATACAAGCAATGGATATTTCTCTTTTACAAAGTGTGAGGACTTGAAGCGGAGTACTTGGCAACATGTAAATAGTGTATAGAAAGGCTTAAGGAACAATGGTCTGTTAGAAGAGATGACGGATGCATTGTAGGAGTGTTTGATGAGTTTTCATTTGTGGATGCCATGGAAGACTTGAAGTCTTTAGTGGGTTGTGACTTGTGTATGGGGAATGAGGTTATAAAAGTATGCTCCATAGAAATGTACAGAGTCATTAAGGATTTCAAAAAATTTCAAGGTGTTGATGTATGAGTGGAGACCAAGTATAAGTTTGTGGCAAAGAAAGTAAAACTAGTGGCATTATCTCTACCTAAAGACTGCAAGAAAAAGGTGGAGCAATCTGCCTTGCAACCTTGTCTTCATGTCCCGAGCAAGATTGGTCATAGTTTTACTTTGAAGGAGTTAAAGGTTGGTTGCAAGGATAGTTTGATAGAAGCTGAAAAGATACGCTTTGAAGAGATGCTTGTAAAACATGGAAAGACGTTTGCATTTGACTCACATGAGATAGGGTGTGTTGATCCTTTCGTTGTTGCTTTTATGGTAATCTTCACTATCCATGTACCTTGGATTTTGTGAATTATTCTAATTCCAAAGGCTTATTTTCCAAAACTTCTTGAGTTGCTTAATGACAAAATCATAATGGGTATTTTTGAGCCTTCTTGTGCTTCATATTAAGACACGTGATTCATAGTTCCAAAGATAAATGGTTCTTTATGCTTTATCCAAGATATGCAAATTGTGAACAAGGTTACACTAAAAAATGTTGGTATAGGGCCAATTGTAGATGAGTTTGCAGAGGTATCTGTAGGAAGGGCAATATATCTATGGGCTAGAATGAGCCTTGCATTGACTGTGGAGGTTGAATAGCCACAAAATTAGAGAGACAAAAGGTCACCTAGGAGCCTTCATCAGTAGTTTTGCCACCATGCAAGGCCATTGGTAGCCAAGAAACACCATCGAGCTCCACCTACTTTGGAAGTGCCACAGAAAAAATCGTACAAAACACCAAAGGAGCTCATCACTTAGCTACTATCACAAACAACGGGAAACAAAGTGAAGAAGAAGGGTTTTCATTGAATGGGCCAGTAGCACCCAACCCAAGCAGTAGAAGAGGGGGAACCATTTGCCTTGGTTTATTAAAAGATTGGAGTCGACCACAAAAAGAGCCACTTTTTGGTTAGATTTGTGGGAAAATATGTATGTCATGTAGCCTGCAATGCCTTTATATCAAAGAAGGCTCCTTGAGTGTGATTGAGATTATGATTGCGAGCATATGAGATTGGGATTGGGGGTGAGAGTGAGGTACAATTGGGAGTGAGATTACTCACGGGTAGTCAGGAGGTTATGATACAAGCAAAACCTCTTGTGTAATCATCAATATAAATAAAGATTCTATATTTTTCTTCATCTATTTTGTGTACTCTATAATATGTGTTTCTGTCAATTTATTTCACTCTCCTGTGTCGTGTCACATTGTGTATAGTAAGGCACATTGGCAACATCTTTGTCTAGTGTTTGAATTGATGCGTAGACACACGTTATTTGCAAAGAGAAGTAAATGTGTTTTTTTACCAAAATTTTTAGTATTTGGGCCATATTATCTCTACCAAGGGAACACAAATGGAGCTTGAGAAAATTGAGGCTATATTAAGGTGGCCAATACCAAAAAAAATCGTTAAGAATTGTATATTTTTCTTGGCATGTCAAATTTTGCGGATAGTATATAACAGTCCCTCTTGACTATGGTGAGTTTAACTGCACATGCTTGCTTATTGTCCCATTTCAATCATCAAATAATTTCCTTTCATAAACAAATATTTTCTATTGTAGATTTTCCAATGGATGCTACAGGGAAACACTCTAATTTTTTGACATTGTATATGATGTTGCACATTCCTTTGGTAAAACATTGATGCATGTGCTTATGACATAAGAATTTAATGTTGTAGAGTCGCTCGAATTTTTAACTTTTGTGTAGGGTTGGGTATTCTTTGGGGATCATTCTATTTTACCTAAGCTACAAAGGTTTTGGTCATTGGTCCTAGCATACAGCCCGTTGCTATGCCACAACTCTCAATTATATACTTATGATAACTGGTTCTATTTAGGCATTTTCAAGAAGCTCCTCTCCAAATCAATTCTCACACTCAAATTTAGTGTAATTTGGCATTAATCAATCTCAAATGCATCAACCATTGAAGGTTTTATGTGTGGATCGTTCTATTTTACCTAAGCTACAAAGTTTTTGGTCGCTGGTCCTAGCATACAACCCGAAGCTATGCCACAACTCTCAAATATATACTTATGATAACTGGTTCTATTTAGGCATTTTCAAGTATCTCCTCTACAAATCAATTTTCACCTTCTTAATTAGTGTAATTGGGCATTAATCAATATCAAATGCATTAACCATTGAAGGTTTTATGTTTGGAGCTTGATTAGCATCATTGATCTTTGACTTTAAGCATGTATTCTATGAGTAATTAAGAAAGTAAGCTAATTAGAATTTTCGTCTTTAATCACAGTTTGTAGATCGACTTTTTAATCTTTGTGCAGGGTTGGGTACTCAAACCCTTAGGGGATCATTCTACTTTACATAAGTTATAGAAGTTTTGGTCACTTGTCCTAGCATACGTAGAAGCCCAAAACTATGTCATGACTCTCAACTATATACTTATAGTAGCTTGTTTTAGAGAGAGCATTCATCCTCGTGCATGGATCCCTGTCCATAATAATGTTATATGAGCTCGCTCCAAGGGGGTTCACTCCACTTATGGTGGGAGGCCTAGCTCATGGAGTATATATTTCTTATTGTAGTGCCACTACTTAGTTTTATTCATGATTCATTGAGCTAGTTCCAGACTACCTTTCTATGTTGTAGAGACTACATCATACTTTCATCGGTTTGGGGTTGCTACTTCTTGACTCCTACATGTAGCAGTACCTCCCCAAGACATCCCATGCTAGATTAGGGGAGGCTTGGTGTGGTTTTCATGTAGTGGAGCCCCTCATTTGAATGTGCTAGTATGAATTTGAGGATAAAGTTTGATGCATCTACATGAACATGGAATATTTTGCTCCAATATGGTACCTTCAAAATGGGTTTAGAAACTAAAAAATCCATAGTTTCTGGAATGATATTTTGCACTCATCTATCCAATTGAAACCGGTGATCACGGGGTAGAGTGGTCTAGTAACAATCACATACATGTATATAAATTGGCAATAATATCTATAATGTCTTTGTTTGTACTTTGCTATTTACTCAGTTACGTGATTGTACGATTCTAAACTATAAAATTTGTTCAAATCTCATGTTGTCTTTGAATTTTGAACATATGTCGGTGTTGATTTATGCATACTTGTTGAAGAAAAGCCAATGTTTATTACGGCCAATTGTTGGATAGGCTACCACCCCCAAATTGTTTTTGCAAGGGCGTTGGTAGAAGCACCTATATTTATGGTATCCACATAGCACATTTACACGTCTTTATCACAAACAATATATAGTGACTATGATATCGACACTAATATTGATTGTGAAAAGACACGTGTATCAACGTAGTTATACCGATGCTAATATCAACACATATACTGATTCCACATGGATAAAAATTCTAGCTCAACGATGTTAGTAAAATCATCAATATTTTTGAAGAACCCTTGTAGTGTTTACTAGCAGCTTTGTGGGGCTATTTTCAAGAGGTTGCACATGCAAATCAATCTTATATGTACATCTAATCATACAAAGATGGATGGTTAGGCTGAATGGATCAATCAAGTGATCAAGTAATATGCTAAAGGCATACATGATGGAGAAGCAGTCAAATTGGGAATATCTACCAATTTTGAAATTTCCTTACAATATGCCAAGCATGTGACTACCAAGTTTAGTCCCTTTGAGTCGATGTATTGCTTGCAACTAAGGTCACCAACAATTATCATGGGCTTGTCAATTGAAAAGCTTTTTCAAGCCAAGAGTTAGATCCAAAACCCTATGGATATGCTGAAATTAGCTCACCAATATTTTTGGTAAGCACAAGATAGATAGAAAACTTATACTGACAAGAGTGCTATCAAGTTACTTTCAAGGAAGGTGATGAAGTTTTATTGAAGGTTCTAGTGTAGTTAGAATGGAAACACAAAAGACCGGCTCCTAAATTGTCTCCCAAGTGTTGTGGTCCATTCAAAATTTTAAAGTGAGTACACCAATCATTTTATAACTACGATCTTCCATCCCATTCACGTGAAGTTAGATTGTCAACACACACAACACAAAAGACCAGCTCCTAAATTATCTCCCAAGTGTTGTGGTCCATTCAAAATTTCAAAGTGAGTACGCCCATCATACTACAACTTGGATCTTCCATCGCATCCACGTGAACATTAGGTATTCTATGTTTTCCATTTACAAAGGTGCTTGCATTAGGATGACATTGTAGTCAGCCAAGGCATCTTAGTCAAATTTTTTGAGCCTCCTAGTTTACCCCATGAGCTTGAACAAATTATGGACTTTCATGAATTGAATACATGGCCTCATATTTGTTGGCGTGTATTAGTCAAATGGAAAGACAAATGTGAAGAAGGTGCCCGTAAGAAATGCCCCGCTTTTTTTAAGGACGAAAAATATTCTTTGAGGGGGAAGCAATGTCCAAACAAGGGTGCTAAGGAAAAATCTCCAAGGGCTAGGAGCCACAAGAACCTAGGAGACATAGGCTAGCCACAAGGGGTATATATAACAAATCTGTGTCTAGATAGATGGGTGGAGACATAAGACTATCACTACTTCTAGGTTTTAGGCATGAGAGTGGAGGACGCTCATTGAGGTCATGCTCCACAGCGAGAGAGAGAGAGAGAGAGAGAGAGAGAGAGAGAGAGAGAGAGAGAGAGAGAGAGAGAGAGAGAGAGAGAGAGAGAGAGAGAGAGAGGCCAAGGGACAACATAGGAGGTCAAAGACCTAGGCCGGGCCTAGACTACATAGTGTGGGTAGGGAAATCCTAAAATAGGCTAGGGATAGGAGCCCAAGCGGCTATATAAAGGGTGGTAGTAGGGACGAGGATTACGAAAGGCAGTTCCCTAGGTCTCATATTGGTATCAAAGCTCAGGGAGTGCAACAACCATGGAGGATGGAGTAAGAAGCATGGATATCATCGGCATGGTCTCTCTCTCCCCCCCCGCCTCCCACCCTCTCTCTCTCTCTCTCTCTCGGGGGATTCACCATGGAAAACTTACTACACCACGTAAGTGCAAGGGAGGGGGGTTTTTTTACAAGTTACATAAGCGTGTAAGTTAGGGACATGCTCCCAATAATTTATCTCCCAAGCTTAAAAATAAGGGAGGGGGATATCATATTTATGGAGGAAGGGGGGGGGGGGGGGGGGGGGGGGGGGCGGGGGGGGGACCTGACCCGGGTTGATTACTTGTAACGATTGGTCACCAATGTGCACTAGAACTTGGATGAATTTTTGGGAAGTTTTTTATCAGGTAACACATCAAATTTTGCATCAAGCCGGTCATAGATAAGGGCTGATTTGGAGCAGGTCAAGGGTTGATTTACACCAGCTTTGGATGGGTTAGAATTGGACGAGTAGCCAGAGTGCACGCTGATCGGGCACATAGTTGAAAGTCAAAGTAAGACACATTGAGGGTACATCTAGTTATCAACAGAAGTGGTTCATTATTATGTTGTCGGTCACTATGCTATGCACTCTTTGACTGGATTTATTTAGCTAGATCATGTGAGACCTAAAATAGGGGGTATGATATTTTTCTTCATTGACTTTTGTATAAGCGTAGAAAGGGGGTCATATTCCCTAGTATGAGTCATGTATAGGGGTTTTATCAAAGCTGTCTGCTCGCAGGTGGCATCCCATTTTGTATATAGAGTGATTCCCCCGGTCTCTCTCTCTCTCTCTCTCTCTCTCTCTCTCTCTCTCTCTCTCTCTCTCTCTCTCTCTCTCTCTCTCTCTCTCTCTCTCTCTCTCTCTCTCTCTCTCCCTCTCTCTCTCTCTCATCCCAAGCTGTTGTAGGGTGGGTAGGAGCCCGTACGAGGGGTATGGATTCATTTTCTCTCTCGGGCTCTCGGACAATGGGTATCGTCGCTTAGGAAAGAGAAGACGAAGAAGATGATCAACACAAGAATCAACCCTTGAGTGGAGTAAGAGGCTATGGTGGGCAACAAGTTTAGCATCACAAACAGCACCGAAGAGATGTGCCATTCCATGCATGCAAGCTTTTGCTTTTGCATGGTGCCTTGCACAGACGTCTCAGTAGAGCAAACTACAGCGCCTCTTTCTAACCCCTACGCGACCTGCATTCGATCACCATCGCCCAAGGTACATATTGACATTATTTTTTTATGTTTTTAGTTCAATGGGCACCCTAAGGGTGCCCTAAGGGGTCTATCCCACTAGGAAAAATCCGTCCTACAAGATACGTTATCAAAGAGCTTCTACAAGGCAACAAGTTTTGCAAATTTGGCAAGGCACAACAGGAGTTGCAAGGCCTTTGAGAGTCTAGAATTTTGACATTTTAGAGTGTCAACATACATGATCAAATTGCATGAGCAACAACCATCTCAGAGAGCTCACTTCAAATTATGTGATTGTCACGTGAGTGCAGCAAAAGGGGTTAATAAATTTCATTTTTACATACAAAAGGGTCCCGTAAAATGGATTTGGGAAAAAAATTATACATTGAATAGAAAAGGGTGTATTTTGTTTGTCAAAAATTCATAGATAATTAGTTTTAGAAATAGTCATTGACCGCATGTGACTCTACACAATTTGTACATAGTGACCCCCCTGAGACGACCATCAAGTGGAATCTCTACAGTTAGATAATTTCAATTTCCACTTGGTTTTTTTGTCTTTTAACTTTTCATTTGAAAAAAACATTTTTCTTTTATGAAAAGCAAAGTGCTTCAAAAAACTTAACATTAATCAAGGCTTCTATTCTATACTAGGGCCCTATCCATTGAATAAGGATCAAGGATAATGGCAAATGCATTGGAAATACAGATATAAGCTCACATTTTACGTTTGGCAACATTGAACTACGATGTATAAATGCTAGTACAAATAGTGCAAGGCATGTATGGTGTGACATTAATGGCCTAGTAACTTGTGTGTAGCGGAAAATAGCATGAACATAGTGAGAATTTCATTAGAATAGATTCCTAATGAGAATAACAAGAATTCTTGGGTGGAGAGAGCAACAAAAAGTATAACACCTAGTTAGATAGCATGAACAATACTTCAAAAGAGAGAGAAATTAATCTATTGACAATAGTTGAGGACCGGATTTACATGGAGCCAGTCCCCCCTCCAAAAGGCTTTTTATTATGGTTTCTCCCATCAAGAGAGACATTTTACAATACAATTCTTTGTGTTCCTTCAATACTAGCTAGTGCAATGAATATGGAAGCTTCAAGAACTAAGCAAAACACTTTTACAACATAATATCAATTCCCTCACGGTCTCAGACCCAAGACCTCACACACCTTCGAAGATGATGAGAGCTAGCGGGGTATGAGAGTAGATTGAGAGGAAGAAGGAGTAGTCTTACGAGAAAGATGTACATCTCTCACATAATCACTCATATTATCATAGCATAGCTTAGTAATTAGCATGGTAGAGGAGACAAGCATGCATTGAAGCTTGGCTCTTGGTTGGATTTGCATCACAAAGCCGAGAGTTGTTGGTGTAGGCCTCCCTTCTCACAAGCTTGGTAGGTGATAAGCTTTCCATTAAAGCTTGAGAAGGATATGAGAATCCCATCCTGCATAGAGTTCCCTCCAGAAATTCCCAGTCAACTCTGTCATAGGCCTTCTCAAAATCAAGAAGAAGAACCACCAGATCCTCACCACAGAGCCGCGTTAGGAAAGAAGCCTCTCAAAAAGTAAGATGTTGTTAAGGATACTAAGCTCCTTGACAAAACGAGTCTGAGTCCCATGTATAAGGCTCTCTAGAAGTGGCTGGATCCTCAATCTTAGAGCCTTGGCAAAAAAAAATTAGGCTAAGTTGAGGATGGTGATGGGGCACCATTGTTGAATCTCATCCAATGAGCAACCCTCCTTGGGAATGAGGTAGATCAGACCCTCACTCATGCTGTCAAGCATCTCTCGCGGGGAATAGGGAACTTGGAAATGATCCTAGACCACATAGGTTATAAAGAGCAAGAAATCATGTGTAGAGATTGACTTATGATAGTTATGTGGCTTGTCATTGCGCATTTGTGGTGAAGATTCTAGAGGAAGTAGAACCCACATGTTTTGAGGATGTTTTCAAGGATGCAAATTGGCAGGAAACTGTGGATGAAGAGATAGCTGCACTTGATGAAAATGGAACATGGGAATCGGTGCCATTACCAAAGGAAAATAAGGCAATTGGATGTAAGTGGGTTTACAAATTATAGCATAATGATGATGGCAATGTGAGCAGGTACAAGGCTAGACTTGTGACCAAAGGTTATGCACATACTTATGGGATTGATTATGAGGAGAGGTTCAAGCTAAGATGGCTATTGTTCATGTGTTTTTTGCAATGGCTGTCGCATTAAATTGGGTGTTGAAACAAATGGATGCACATAACGTGACCTGTATGTAGGTTAAAGAAAACATTGTATGGGCTAAAGCAAGCACCTAGAGCTTGGTATGAGAGGATTGTGGAATTTCTCATTTCATTAGGCTTTGAGATGTATGATGCATACCATTCATTGTATGCACAAAAGAATGACACATGAATTATAGTAATATGTATCTATGTGAATGATTTGATGGTTGGAGGTGATAATGTGGCTAAAGTAGAGGGCGTGCAACTCTACTTATGTAGGAGTTTGACATGAAATACTTGGGAGACTTGCGGTATTTCTCGGGCATTGAAATTATTTGCAATAGAACAAGGTGTATGGCTATCACAAAGGCAACATGCTTTGGATATGTTGAAAAAGTATGGTATGGATGATTGTAAGCCAATTGAAATGCCCATGGATCCAAATTTGAAGTTGGAGAATGATGCAGATCAAGTGCTTGATAATGCTACCATGTACAAGAAGACCGTGGGTAGCTTGATCTATTTGATTATCTCACATCCAAACTTGAACTACACAGTTGGATTGGTGAGTCGGTTTATGCACTCTCCCAGGAAACCACACTTAATTTCAGTGAGGTGCACTTTGTGCTATGTGAGTGCTACTTTGGACTATGCACTCTTTTATATGACTGATGTGGAGTTGCAGCTTTATGGCTACACATATGCGGATTGGGTTGGTAGTATATACGATCATAGGTCTACCAATAGATTCAGGTTCTCACTTTGAAGTGTTGCTATCACATGGAGCAACAAGAAGCAACTTATGGTTGCTATTTCAAGTATATAGAAAGAGTACAGGGGTGCTGCAATGGTGGCATGTGAGGTAGCATTTATGGGATTGCTACTTCACGACTTTGGAGTACAAGTACATAGGCTGGTTTTCATTTACAACATCATCAGCATACAACTTGCACAATACCAAGTGTTTGTTGAGATGTCGAGCTCTACACCTTGAGCTAGCATCCACTATGGGTCTTGGCCGCTTACGGCATTTACTCACTGGCGCGTTAGGTGACCGACACGGAGGATCTCTGCTAGTGATTCTACAGCTGGACTACACTTATAGTGCCAGCCTAGTACGCTTCTAGCGAGTTCACACTTAGTGACCGCATGTACATATGTGCTACTTTTCAGCTTTAGCACTAAGTCATTTTGTACTCTCTTTTCTGTAAAGAAGAAGAAGAAGCTTTCCATCTCTGTGTGCTTTGTGCTTGTCTTGTGTAGCTCTCTTGCATCCTCATTCTTTACATGGTATCAGAGCCTGGTGCATGCAAGAGAGGCTAAGAGAGCAAGAGCATCACAATCCCTTCGTTCGCAATCCACGACCAGATGCCGAACAGTTTCTCGTACAAGTTTCTGAACAGGTCTCCAAAGTGAAGTACACAGAGATTTACTGTACACATACAGTGGTTGTATGTACGCTTGATTGTGGACACTCGTTGAGTGTAGAAAGCGTTACAGGTACCACGATAGCAGGTTCAACAGATTTGCAGGTTTTTGCAGATTGCAACTATTTTGTCTTAGTGCTTCAAGATGTCTGACGGTTTCAGTCAGATTGTCACTGAGAAGCTTGAGAAAAATAACTACCCTGCATGGAAGTTCATAATAACAAATTTCCTAAAAGGAAAAGGTTATTGGGACTATGTAGAAGGAAACAATGAAAAGGAACCAGAGATTCCTGAGGCAAATGCTACAGCAGAACAAAGGAAAGCTTTGAGGGACTGGCAACAAGGCCAAAGCAAAGTGATGTATTGGCTTTCTATGAGCATCACAGATGGCATGATGGGCTATCTACAGGAGGCTGAAACCCCCGCCATTGCATGGAAAAACTTAGGCAGAGTGTTCGAGGTGAACACCAAGGCCTGGAAGCTTCAACTAAAGTCGGAGCTAAATCAGTTTAAGAGGAACAACCTCTCCATCAATGATTATTCTTTGAAGATCAAGAGTATCATTGAGGCTCTTGGATCTATTAAAGTCTCAGTGGAGGACGATGAAATTGTCCGTGCATGCTTGGATGGTCTAGGAGATGAGTATGTACATTTCAGATCTTCCATGTATACAAGAGACGACATCCCCATGTTCCAAGATTTGATTTCTATGCTTATTCTTGAGGAGAAGAACCTTGGTCTTGACACGTCTTCTTCTCATGGCAGAAATAGGTCTGAACAGGCCTTCTATTCTAACTCCAACAGAGGTAGAGGTAGAGGTCGTGGTCGAGGCCCAAGTGGTTGCAGGGGCCAATTTCAAGAAGGTCAATCAAATCAAAACAATATAGGTGGCAGGGGAAACCAGTCTCAAGGCAGGGCGAGTCAAAGAGGTCGTGGTGCACGATCAAGCAGGCAGCAACATACTGCAGATAGCAGAGAATGTTGGACTTGTGGTGAAAGAGGTCACATGTCACGTGACTGTCCAAAGGGAAAAGAAAGTGGAAAGAGAGAACAGGGCAACTATGCATCTACTAGCAGAGATGCAGATGACAGCAAAAACGAGCGCATGTTTGTTATGCAGCATGTAATGAATACAATGACTGCAGAAAATTCCACCCAAGATGATGTTTGGTATGTGGATTCAGGTGCCTCTAATCACATGACGTCTCGTTGAGAGTGGTTTAGAGATATGCGCAAACCAGATGTGTCAAGCTATGTGCAGACAGGAGATGACACAGCTCACCCCATTCCTCATGTAGGGGACATACCTCTAAATACGAAGAGTGGGAAATCAAAGTACTTAGCAAATGTACTTCATGTCCCAAACATTACAAAGAATCTTGTTTCTGTTGGACAAATGGTTGAGCAGGGTTTGCAGGTTTGCTTCAATCCAAATGGCTGTTATGTAGAAGATTTCCATAATGGCTGTAAGCTGATCACAGAGGGCAAATGTGTGGGCAGAATGTTTATGCTGAATGTAGACATGCCTGAGGTAAAAGCTGCATTATTTGCATAGGGCACAGGGGTTGTGGCTGATGTTGACATTTGGCACAAACGCATTGGCCATGTCAATGAGCAAAGATTGCGGAGCATGCAATCAAAACAGATTGTAAAAGGTTTGCCCAAATTCAAGGTGGATGGTATGCATAAAGTGTGTGCAGCATGCCAGTTTGGAAAACAGTCAAAGGGCTCATTTCCACATGAGCGTAATGTATGTGAAAAGCCACTCGAGGTGGTGCACACAGATGTTTGGGGTCCAACCGATACTGCAAGTATACATGGTTGCAGTTATTATGTCTCTTTCATTGATGACCATACAAGGAAAGTATGGGACAGATATGCAAATCAAGACATTGAGGTCAGATGGAGGGGGAGAGTACTTCTCCAATGATTTTTCAGATTTTCTGCAAATGCATGGTATACGTAGGCAGTTTACATGCAAATATACTCCACAACGGAATGGGTCGCAGAAAGGAAAAACAGGCACATTGCAGAGGTTGCACGTGCATTGATGAATGAGAAGAACATGCCTCATCATTTCTGGGCTGAAGCCGTAAATACAGTTGTGTACATTATGAACAGGACACCTAGAGCTGCGGTGCATGATGTAACACCTGAGGAAAAGTTTACAGGTACAAAGCCTGATTTGGCACACTTGAAATTGTTTGGCTCCATAGCTTACGTGCATGAACCAGATGAGTTGCGTAGGAAATTGGATCCTAAAGCAAAGAAATGTATTCTTGTGGGATATTCCCTTGAACAAAAGGGGTACAGGTGCTACAATCCTACTACACGAGAATTACGAGTGAGCAGAGATGTAGTCTTTGATGAGATGAGCAGCTGGTACTGTAATGCACATGGCACTATTGGGGCTGATGTAAAAGATGATGTGGTTGTACAAAATGTGAGGCCACAGTCACAGGTTTTGAGTGGACCACAAGATTCCTCTTCTTGTGGCTCTATTGAGAAGCCATGGAATGGTAGACTACGTACGCAGGTTACTCCACCAGCAGGTACAGGGAACGTATCACAAAAAGGAAAGGAAAAGGTTGATGAACCTCCCTTTATGGCTGATGCATCATCAGGTTTTTCACATGTAGACATGGATTCAGATGCGTCTGAACAAAGTCTTGATGAGGAATTTGGAATTCCAGCTGTCAAGACACCTGGTGTAAGGAAAGTACAAGAAGATGCTAGAGGGCAAAGGAGTGACCCAGGACCGCGCAGATCTAATAGAGTCACAAATCTAGTTCAGAAATTGACTTATGATGGGTATCTAGCGCATCACCAAGCCTACATGGCTAAGGTGATACAGGATGTGGAGCCCACATGTTTTGAGGATGCAGTTGGAAATGTGCATTGGGATGATGCAATGAATGAAGAGATGGCTGCATCGGAAGCAAACGACACATGGGAGTTGGTGCCATTGCCAAGTGGCAAGAAAGCTATTGGCTATAAATGGGTGTATAAAACCAAGCATAAGGCTGATGGTAGCATTGATCGTCACAAGGCAAGGCTGGTCGCAAAGGGTTATGCACAGACGTATGGCATAGACTATGAGGAGACCTTTGCTCCAGTGGCAAAGATGACGACTGTGAGAGCTGTCATAGCAGTGGCTGCATCTAGAGGATGGATTATGCATCAAATGGATGTAAAGAATGCCTTCTTGAATGGTGAGTTGCAAGAGGAAGTGTATATGGATCAGCCACCTGGTTATGTCGATCCATGTTACCCAGATTATGTATGCAGACTTCTCAAAGCTTTGTATGGTTTGAAGCAGGGCTCTAAAGCATGGTATGACAGGATTGCCAAGTATCTTGTTAGTATTGGTTTTAGGAGAGCTCATGCTGATCATTCACTCTATGTACGTGAGAGTGATGTGGGGATTGTGGTCATTACCATATATGTAGATGACCTTATTATTGTTGGTGACAATGCTATGGAGATTGACCATGTGAAGGGTCTTCTCAAACAGGAGTTTGAAATGAAAGATTTAGGCAAGTTGCGCTACTTTCTTGGCATTGAGGTGATCAGGACTCCAGAGGTTGTATGGCTATCACAGAGACAGTATGCTTTGGACATGTTGTCAAAGTATGGTATGGTTGATTGTAAGCCAATTTCTATTCCCTTGGATGTGAATGCAAAGCTGAGTGCAGAGAAGGGTGATGTTGTTGAGGATGTCAACATGTGTAGGAAGATTGTGGGTAGTCTAATCTACTTGACTATCACGAGGCCAGACTTGAGCTACACAGTAGGCTTGGAGAGTTAGTTCATGCAGCTTCCGAGGAAGCCACATTTGGATGGAGTACGACGCACACTTAGGTATGTGCAAGGGACTCTTGACTACGCATTGTTCTATGCAGCAGATGTGCCATTACCATTGTATGGGTATACAGATGCAGATTGGGCAGGTAGCATTGTTGATAGGAGATCTACGAGTGGCTTCATGTTCTCTTTTGGGAGTGCTGATGTTACTTGGAGCAGCAAAAAGCAGTCTACGGTTGCTTTATCGAGCACAGAGGCTGAGTACAGAGGTGCAGCAGTTGCGGTGTGCGAGGTAGCTTGGCTACGCACATTACTTGAGGACTTGGGAGTGCAGGTGGACCAGCAGATTGTCATTCATTGTGACAACCTCAGCAGCATGCAGTTGGCTAGGAACCCAGTGTTCCATGCCAGGACCAAACACATAGAGGTCCATTATCACTATGTTCGAGAACGAGTGTTGGCGGGCGACATCGACTTGGTCTACGTCAGCATAGAGGAGTAGATAGCGGATATCTTTACCAAGGCCCTCGGAGCTGAGAAGATTCGATGTTTTCGGACTATGCTTGGACTCTGCGACATGCAAAGCTTGAGGGGGAGTGTTGAGATGTCGAGCTCTACACCTTGAGCTGGCATCCACTACGGGTCTTGGCCGCTTACGGCATTTACTCACTGGCACGTTAGGTGACCGACACGGAGGATCTCTGCCAGTGATTCTACAGCTAGACTACACTTATAGTGCCAGCCTAGTACGCTTCTAGCGAGTTCACACTTAGTGACCGCATGTACATATGTGCTACTTTTCAGCTTTAGCACTGAGTCATTTTGTACTCTCTTTTCTGTAAAGAAGAAGAAGAATCTTTCCATCTCTGTGTGCTTTGTGCTTGTCTTGTGTAGCTCTCTTGCATCCTCATTCTTTACAGTGTTGCATGCTAGGGTAAATCACATTGAGATGCACTACCACTTCATCAGATAGAGGGTCTTAGCAAGCAACATTGACCTAGAGTATGTGGCACGGATGAGAAGCTTGCAGATATCTTCACCAAGGCCCTTCGAGCGGCAAAGCTATAATGGTTTTGAGTAATGCTTGGCATACAAGAGATGGCATTGAGATTAGGGGGAGTGTTGAGATGTCAAGCTCAACATGTACATCTCTTGAATGACTACCACCGATAGTTATCATCACTAGCGCTCCTTGGTGGAAATTCATATCTTCTTTAGTGATACTATAGCTGGAATACATTGAGCTGGTATGACTACCGGAGTGATGACACACTTATCTTCTCACCTCGCTCACTAGCGGTTCATACTAGACCGTTGTACTAGTTTCCCTTTTATGTTGTATTTTCCCTTTATGTTTTGTAGACCTTCTATCTTGAGTTTGTGAAGAAGAAGTTGTCTCCATCTTTGTGTGTGTACACGTGTGTGTGTGCTTCCAAGAGCTCAAGCTCTCTCCTTCTCTATCTCTTGACAATGGTGGAGAGCCTTGGGCGTAGGCTTCTCCCTGAATTACCAAGTTGGAATCCTCAAGCTTTTCCAATAAACCATAGGTCTTACTCAACTCCCCTATGATGGTTTCACCATGAAATTTAGTGAGCATGTGTCTTGAACTTCACGGCCTTCATTGTAGCCATAATGCTGCAAACGTTGTCAAAAAGTAGGCGGTCTTGCCAGGAAGGCACCAGGCCTCTTGCTGTGGGAGTTTGTGAGGAAGCTCAAGGGTTATGAGAAAGAGCTAAGATGTAGATAACATAGCTTCTAGAGCTAAAGAAGAAATGTAGCCAAAGAAGCCGCTCACTTTTCCTTACAAACACACACGTGATGAAGAGAACTCATGAAAGATAGTCAGAACAAAACAAAAATGAAAACATCGAGATTACGATCATATCGTATCATGGGTAGGATAAAAGGGTTAATGGACGAGTTAATGATATTTAATCTTTGTTGTCCAAATAAGCTACGGATTTCTCTTTGGAACTGTAGCTTTGTGCTTACTATAATGTATATGTTTTATCTAGCGATTGGGATTAGTTGTGAGTACAAATTCTCTTGATTCATAATAAAATAACCACATTTACATCAAAAGAGAAGTCATAGTCAATAATAGGTAGTATGATGGGATCTGGTGAAAGAAGTATTTCATTGAGCCTTTCAGGACCAAATAGAAACACTATGCGTTGCTGAAAGTGAATCTTTCGACTAATCCAAATGTTGACCCTAATAGATTGCACTGAATGGAATTGAAACAAATTACCTCTATGTGGATTATGGTTATTCATCAATGATATACCTAGTATGTTCAAAGATAAAGGTGTTAAAGAAGTGAAAGGAGAAGAAGAAGAGAGTTTCTCTCCCAAGCCCTATTGTTGCCCTTAGGCAATAAGGATACTGCGAGGAGAGAAGTACCTGTAGCAAGGAGATTCTAGAGTTTGTGGAAGAGAATGAGAACCTTAAGAGAGAGAGATTCTTGTGGAAGATGAAGATATGGTTACTAACCTTGTGCTCATAATTGTTTCCCGCAAGAAGGTTGTACTCATTACATTGACAAGGTTGCTGCTTGAATACCTTCCAATGAAACAATTAGGACACAACAAGAGAGATCAAAGGGGCAGTAAGATAGAGTTAGAGATAGATCTAAGTGTGGTGGTGGTATTAAATATAGATAATGAGAGATAGAGATAGAGTTAGAGACAAGTATTGGACTAGATATGCAAATGAAAGTAAAACTAGCAACATATATCTTACATGAGAGCAATCGCCACCACCTTAATGGAGAGATAAGATGAGGCAAGACTTCAGCCTTTCTTCAAGAGAAAGTGTGGCACTAAGATGAGTGTGTCACTATGGAATTGAGCTATTCTCACTCACTCATAACTTGCCCACAATGAAGAGAAGGTTGCCCTTTTTATAGGTGAGGGAGCCAAGTTTTACATAATCACTTGATTAGGCTAAAGAGTTAGCCCAAATCAAATGTTCTTTGGATATTTCTTAAAATGGGAAATATTAGGACTCAAAATATCATGAAATTCAGCATCTTTGGTCGTTGAGGCTCCATGTGGGTGCATGATGTATGTGGGCCCCACCTAGGCATCTTCTACGTGGCTCCAGCAGGGGGTCCCAACTTGTGTGTCTTGTCCTTCAAGGCATCTTTGAGGTGTCACATTCACATGCTTGTGTCTTTTATCCTCCAAATATATTATTTTATGGTAAAAGAACAAGATTACCTCTTTTCACTTGATTCACCTGTTTACCATCTCTTCTTGCAGTGTAGTTGTGAGAGGATTTTTCACTCTTTTCCCTGTAACTTTTGACCTGTAGCTCGGATTGACATGCTTCAAAAGGCAAAATTGTCCTACTAAAAGAGCTTGACTTGGTTTTGGCATTTTCTCCATGCCCTTAGGTCAGGATTTTCAAATTGGGATGGTCCAAGAAGCTTTGGATCTTCCTTTTCATAAAGTCTTGTAGTAGGCCCTTCCCTCTTGTATGTATCCAAGAAGGTATGCATTATTGAAGGGTTATATTATTAAATAAATTTGAAAGAAAGAAAATAATTTATATATGGTAGGGTATATCTGAGATATTAGAAGAAATATACAAATGCTTTTCCCCCATACAAAAAGAGGCACAATCATTGATACTTCTCTTGCAGTACTTTCTAATAGTAATGTACATTTATATTACTTCAAAGGTAAATACTAAGGTATGGTAGAAATCTTTTATTTATGTATATGAGTATTATATGAAGTATACTTATGCGTCAAAAAGTCACAAGATAAATCGTTTAATGCCCGTTCCCACTATATACGTGCCACAGCACGACATCCACCCTCTCTAAACCTGCACATTCTCCAGTATGTGCCATATTGTCTCTTTGTAAGATCAGCCCTCTTGTACATCTTCCTTGCTTTCTTCTTCACTGGATGATTCCAGAGCTTCATGTTCATTTTGATCTTCACCTGTGTTTTGCTCTTCTAGATCATTGTCTCCTCTTCTCACAAACATTTTGATCCTTTTTTCTGCAATGGGAATCTTTACTTCTGTACCATCTAGCTCAGACAAGCTATAAGTAGCATTTTCATGCACATGCTTTACAACATACGGTCCAAACCATCTTTTTGAGAACTTACGCATGACTGTGTGCTGGTTATCAAGGCTACTATCATACACTAAAACCTAGTCACCTTTGTCAATTGCTTTGCTCCTGAGTCGATGTCGCTTATCAAAGTAGTCCTTGTTTTTCAACCTTGCATTTTTGAGTCGTTCTTTTGCAGCTTCAATGTCTCCAGGTCTTCTCTCTAGTTTCCTTATACGCAGTGCAAGGAGATCTTCCCTGCTAAGCCCCTCTTGCCAAGGTAGTACATTCCATGTGGGAATTGTATCTTCAATCGGCATCACTGGCTTTTGACCATACATTAGCTCCACAGGCATGTAGCCAATTACTGAGCTATGTGTTGTACGATCAGTCCATAAAGCATATGGTAACAGTTTTGGCCACTCACCAACTCTTCCTTCTCAAGCCTTGGCCAAAGCTTTGATGATAGGAAGATGCCCTCTTTCACTCTTTCCATTGCCTTCAGGGTTGTAAGCTGTAGTAAGAGAAAGCTTGATTCCTAATCTAGAAAATAACTCCCTTGCTTCTTCGGCATCCAGTTCACCTCTATCTGCAGTGATTTTTCCCACACAACCATAACGGCAAATCACCTCATCAAGAAGGAATTTGCACACAGCTTCTGTGGTTTTAGCTCTTAATTCTCTTCCTTCAACCTGGTTAGTTAGGCCCTCTTGTGCAAGAACCAAGTATCTCATTTTCCAGAGTCCTAAAGGCATTGTGACTAGATCCACAACCCATTTATAGTGCATGGCTAGTGGATATGTAGGGTGCAATCCATCACGATGTCAGACATTTGAATACATTTGACAAGTTACACACGACTCTACAAACTAAGATACATCTTTATACATACCCTTCCACTAGTATTTTTCTTTCAACTTGGAGAAGGTTGCCCACACACCTCTGTGTCCAGCCCATAGACTCTCATGAAACTCTTGCATGAGCTTTACTTGAGTCTCTTTTTTACATATAACCCGTTGTGGTGTAGCACCCTTTTGTTTAGGATGCTTCCACAAGTAACCATCCCTCAAAAAGTACCCATATGCTTTCCTGCGTATCCTCCTGAATTCTTGTTCAGACCAACCATCTTGTTTTGCTAGAGTACTCAAATAGCTTCCAATAAGAAGCCAATCACCTTCATAAAGATCTTTCAAGAACAATTCAAGTGTATTAGTCATGCAGACATAGTTACCTTTGACATGAGAGATGGAATAGAACTTTGTGTCCACATCATCTCCGTCATCAATCATCTGTGACTCATCTTCATACCTTGCCCTTGATAGCATATTTGCCACTGTATTTTCTTTACCTGCAATGTGCTTAAACTTGGGATTTAAGGACTTAATGTAGGCAATCCACCGCAACATAGCAATGTCTGTTGTTGAGCAGCTTGTAATCATCCCAAGAAGTGGTAGACAATCTGTTTCTACAACCACACATGCACCAATTAGGTACTCTTTTCCATTTTTCAAGGCTGTAACCATACCCCATAACTCTCTCTTTATCTATGGATAGTTTCTTTGGCGAGCACTTAGTACCTTTGCTCCAAATCTTACCACATACCTGTGTCCTTCTTTGTCAGCTTGCCCTATTGCCCATCCAATCCCTGTAGGACTAGTGTCTACTGTCACAATTACTGGCCTTTGACACTCATAGTCTACCTTTCTCAAAGTCGTTGCTGACTGGAGCAACTCCTTTAGCTTTTTCATGGATTTTAAATGTGCTTCTGTCCATTTAAACTTTTGATTCTTTCTAAGCAACTGATAAAGAGGATCAACTACATGTGCATAATGTGGAATCCAAATAACATAGAAGACACATGCTCCGAGAAACCTTCTAACCTCAGTGATGCTAGTGCATGTTTCTTTCATTCTTTGGATGGCATCTACCTTTGTTGGACAAGGTTTCCTACCATATGGCCCGCACATGTGCCCCACAATGAGCACTTCATTGACACCAAACATAGACTTTTTCCCTGACAATGTAAGATTCACTTCTTCCATCCTAGACAAAATTTTATCACAATCATTTATGTGATTTACCACAAACCTGTGACATCCCTTGAGATCCAAAGCTTCATCTTTGTCACTTTCTTCACATCCTTTGATAGGCAAATCATCAATGAAAGGCATTGTGATTTGAGGAATAAAGTCATGTAAGACCTTATTCATCCCATTCATCATATGTGCAACTGAGTTGGTTGCTCCCTGTGGCAAGGTACATATCCTTACCAAACCCAAAGGTGTCCTCATGGTTGTCAAGTCTCTGCTTTCGATTGCAAGCTGAAATTGATCATACCTTGAGTAGAGATCCCCCATTGAGTAGATTGCCCTCCCTACAAACGCCTCTGCAAACTCATCCACAATTGGACATGTACCTACATTTCTAATTGTCACCTTGTTCACTGGTTGCATATCTTGGATGAAGCATAGAGAACCATTCTTCTTTGGAACTGTGAACCACATGTTTGAGTATGGAGCACAAGAAGGCTCCAAGATTCCCATTTTGATTTTCTCATTCAGTAGCTCTACTAACTTTGGCAAATGAGCCTTTGGAACCGGAATAGGCCGTAGATTCCAAGGCACATGAGGTATTGTGAAAATTACCATTGGAGCTACAATAGAAGGATCAACACATCCTATCTTATGTGGCTCAAATGCAAAAGCCTTACCATGCTTTGAAAGCATTTCTTTGAAGCACTTTGTCTCCTCCTGTGTTAGAAACTCCTCGCAACCAATTTGCAACTCTTGAAAAGACTCCTTTGTGAAGGTATGCCCAATCTTTTTAGGATTACTCAAACTTGGTTGTAAAGAAGCCTGCTCAATCTTTTCCCTGTTTTTGGGTGGTAAGGGTGAAGCTACTGGTTTCACCTTCTTTGCTACACTCTTGTATTTAGTTTCAACATGGACTTATAGGCCAACTGTTTGGCTTTCTTTAAAGGCTTCTATTACTTGATACATTTACATAGAGCAAACTTCCACAACTTCATTTTCAAGATGCAAATTAGACCCCATTATAGCATCAAGCTCACCCATAGTATCTACAAAAGAAACTTGTTCACACAAACCCAAAACATTTTCAGCAGGCTCTGGCAACCCTCTCTTTTTCATGCCTATTTGTACATTATGCACATATTGCCTCTCACATCTCTTCAAATCTTCAAGTTTTGTAAAACATACTGATCCATTCCTTGTTACCAAGGAGCTCGTTGAAAAAGTTTCACCTATTTTTGGATCAGGCGAGACCCTTTTTCTTTCTGTACCACTGCAATCCTGCTTTACAATGGTACTTGGCCAAAACCCATCATTTCCCTATGGTCATGAAACTCTTTGCTCACCTTTGGTAGAGGATGTTCTCTAAGGTTGTCACGATTTCTTTCATGGTTCACACAAACAGTGAGAAATTGGACAGCACGTTTACCATCTTTTCTACGTATCCTAGCATATGTTTAACCATCGTCCATTACCTTTGTTTCCATTCGAACTCCCACAATGTAGGGCTGTCCAAGGATGAGATGATATGAAGATGTATCCTGTACAAAGAAGTGTGGCCACGATGATGGCAGTGCAAACCTGTATACGTGCCTTTTGAAGTGAATCAAGCCATTGTTGCCCCGTCTCATTGTTGTTTCCCCTTCCCCCCATCTCTTTCTCCTGCTCTGGTGTGTGTGCCCCCCCATAACGATGGTGTGTTGTGTGAGAGAGTGAGATTGAGCGGTTGTGAGTGTGCGTAACGGCGGAGACAGACCATGGTAGTAGGTGTGCGTCGTGTGGTGGGTTTGTGAAGTGTGTGAGCTATAAGAGTTGAGGAGGCAGTGGTCTCCTAGTGTAAAGCATATTTTTTAAGGTATTTTCCAAGAGGATAGGGGTGTTGTGGATATCCTGAGATATAGAGAGGCCCTTGTGTTTGTGTCGGGCGTGTTCCCCCATTCCCCCTCTCCAACGGCTGTAGCGACAAAAATAGACGGGGATATTTTTTCCACCGGTGTCACTATAAGCGTCACTAAAAACATCACAAAGAGAATGTTGCTATATGTGTCACTATAAAGCGACGCATGTAGCGACTTTGCAATTCCCAATTTAGCAACGCATATAGAGACATTGCAGGATCAAAAGCAGAGACGCATATAGCGACGCCCAAAAATAAATTTTTTTGGTGGCAAAGCATTCATTGCCCTGCCACCCCATCAACCATATTGAACATAAAGTTTTCAAAATAAAGATGCAAAAGTGACAAAAGTATATTGACAAAAGTGAATTGACAAAAGTAATACATTGACAGATTATACATCATAGGCAAAATCACTTGATTATTAAGCTTTGACCAAAATGTACTAGTCACAACACAATTGAAAAAATACGTTGTTGACCAATAGTTACAAAATTGACGTACACATGTCATCTCGTTATACATGCTATGAGAAAAGAAAATTGGTGTTATCTGGCTAAGACTAGATTGACGTCAACTATTCTAACATCTCATTGCGTCCCAACGGCGTATCTGTCGGATTATGCAAAAACTTAAACATATAATTACAAAATAATCTAATTTGAGCTTATTATTAAAATACAACAAATGTAAGAGAGTAAAGCTAAATACTAACCAAGCCGGAGTGAGAACTCAGAATGTCTATAATGGCGTTTAAGCCCTTTTTTCTCTCAAACTCGCGCTCGTACGGTGTGGGGTCACGTCCAATCATTTACCACTATTCAAAACATGCAAAGAGTACATTACGTTAGAATTTTAAAGTACAAATTCTCATAACTACCAAACCTAAAGGGCAATGCAAAAACACTTACAAAGTCGACCTCAAATGACGACCATCCGCCTCTCTCCAAGTGGTGCGAGCTCCCTGCCACTTGTCAAGATTCTCGTGTGCTGCTTGCTTTGCATTCTTCAATCTTCTTTGGCCAACCAATCTGGCCTCTTCCACCCATTCTTTAATGCTTTTTGCACTTCAGAGCGCTTGTGCTTGCAGTACTCGCACATCCGCACCTTCATGAGGTCTTCGCGCATCCGCACCTTCATGAGATCTTCATTAAAGTGCTCATCCCAATTTGACACAAGAAACTTGTCATGCAGCATGCTGATGACTCTATCTTTTAATTCATTTGGCACTTCACTCCATGTGTTTAGTATGTATTACCAAAACACCTGAGAGCAAAGGCCGCACATGCACAAGATCACCTTCTTGTCGTCGTCATCCAAGATGATGCTGTAATTGATGTTGATCGACTACAGGAGGCCCTCTCGCATCTTACGCGTGAACCTGGGTGTTGCTATAGGAATCTCAACAGGGTGCAAGTGGCGTCTCGATGGGGGTATGGACGACAGGTGTCTCCACTGAAATCTGGGCCCTGAAGCAAAGAGTGTCAAGTGGGGTGACTCCCAAAGGAGTAGCGAGTGGTGTGTAGCTAGGAACGGCCAATAGCCCCTCACAACTTGGAGTAGAGGGCGAAGCCATGGCTGGTGTGGGGAGGGGAAAAGAAGGGGAAGGTAAGAAACCTCAATAACTATAAGGGTGGTGTGGAAACATCAGTGGTGGCTCCTCCACAACAACATTTGAGCGTCACATTGCTACCGTCGCTACTTTGAAGAAGCTCTTGTAGTGTGGGTAGGTGGAGATTATGCAGTACCACTGTTTGGCTCAGAGAAAGAGAGAGAGAGAGAGAGAGAGAGAGAGAGAGAGAGAGAGAGAGAGAGAGAGAGAGAGAGAGAGAGTTCAACTAGAAGTTGATTGAGAGAGAGAAAGAGAGAAATCCAACCTCAGTGGTTGGCCCAACAGAATAGGATACATGGATAGGGGTTGTCAAATTGGAGGAGAGAGAGAGAGAGAGAGAGATACATTGGTTGCACCTGCATGGTGGCTAAGAAGAGAAGTAGGTGGAAACTGTATTTATTATTATTTTTTGTATGGCTACAGGGCGCCCAAAAATATGTAAAGTAGTGGCAGAGACCGAGATAGAGTTTGCATAGGCTAGTAACTGAGATTGGGTGTGTGTGTGCAAATGTGAAGTAAATGAGGGGTAGAGAGAAAAAGAGTTAGTTGGACTGCAAAGGGAATTAGCTGACGATTGTTTTTGTGTGTGTGGTGGTGGGGGGGGGGGGGGGGGGGGGGGGGGGGGGGAAGAGAGAGAGAGAGAGAGAGAGAGAGATGTGGAGAAATAGTTGTACGATGAGTAACCGCAAAAGAAAGTGTGCAAGTGGCTGTAGTGGCTGGAGCTACTAGTGATAATTGGAAATAGGGCATGTGGGTGCCACTCACAGTAAATTGGGATGGGGTTGAATTCCATGAATGTGGTCAATACCAACAGGGTTGTGATGAATTGTTGTGTGGCCCTGACGTCTTTGTCCAAAGATGGCACAAATTGATAAGCGTTGTTAGGGGCCCAAACTGTCTTTACTGCTGGTAAGAGAGAGAGAGAGAGAGAGAGAGAGAGAGAGAGAGAGAGAGAGAGAGAGAGAGAGAGAGAGAGAGAGAGAGAGAGAGAGAGAGAGAGAGAGAGAGAGAACACATGTAGATGCACCTCTTAGAGCGGAGTGCCACACTGGCACGGCAAGAGAGAAGAGAGGAGAGGAGAGAATAACAGACACATGCACTAGTTACAATCTCCCCCCATGCAAGAGTGAGCATTTTCCTGTTGCACGTATTTATTTATAAATTTCTTGAATGCTAAAAATGAATACATATTGATCGGCCAGACATAAATGGACATAGCTCATAAAGAGCACTTAAATAATGAAATGTCCATAAATGCTATCCTTTCACATAACCCTTGGCTTTTTCCACCTATCACCTATAATAAATAAGTTGTTTCCCATTTTCATTACATCCTTCATACCACTGTTGCAATCAAAAGCATGGAGATCCGTGAAAAATACCCAAATACCATGCTATTACCCATAAAACAGGCAAATCTTCATTCCTAGCTAATCCACAACACATAAATTAAAGTCGTACACGAACACACAAAGAGATAGAGCGTGAGAGAGAAAGCGAGAGTAGGAGAACACGTGCAGATGCACCTCCTAGTGCGGAGTGCCACACCAACACATCAGGAGAGAAGAGAGGAGAGGAGAGAAGAATAGACATATGCACAGGGTGCAATCTCCCCCCGTGCAAGACTGAGCATTTTCCTCTTGCTCGTATTTATTTATAGAATTTTTGAATGCTCAAAATGCCATAGCTCATAAAGAAAACTTAAATAATGAAATGTCCATATATATGCTATCCTTTCACATAACCCTTAGATTTTTTCACCTTCCACTTGCAGTAAATAAGTCATTTTTCACTTTTATCACATTTATTTCAATTATGTGTCATGACACAGTCCCTAGGTGCTAGTCACATCCATTTTTGAAGACCACTTTGAGCACATAGTATCACGAATAGTTTCAATGACTTGTAAGGTTACAAGTGTTCCTAAACAACATTGAAAGATGTTGGTTTATGTATATAGCAATGCTATATAATGATAATGAAAATGTTTTATTATTTTTACTTCGACGTGATTTATGTTCCACATTCTATTATGGTTCAAACATTTTAACAAATCCTACAAGTAATTGTAGTAGGAAGTATTTAGTTTCTTTTCAAACTATTTACCCTCCTCTTTCATGTGTGCTATGAACTCGGGGAGTTCACTATGTATAAAACTACCATATCACGTGCGTTCAAGACATGTTTGTAAAACCCCTTATCTGTGAATGTTTTTAAAAATATAATGTACCCTTTTCTTTTAAAATCTGTAAGTTTTTTTAATTCAGATTTGAAAAAATAATGTCCTTTTGTATATATATTTCTATAAGTTTCAAGAACTTTAAATGCCCTTTTGTTGAACTCACGTGATAGGTTACACTTTTATTAGGTGACCTCCCCGGGGCTATGAATCACATTTGCCAAATGTGTTGGCAGCTATAGTCATGAAAATGGAGGTTCGGATTAGTTTTTGGCTAAAGCCATGCACACAAGGTGTTATGGGTCCTAGTGTTTAACAAAAACTGATTTGGAGCTACATGCAAATTCATGAAACTGATAGCTTATGAAGCATTTTGCACTTTATGTGCATTATCTCTACAAGCTTAGTTATGGGTCTACCAATCACCAATAGAGGTCATGGCTCGATTTAGGTGTTGGTAGATAAGTGACTCAACTTTGTACAGTTAACCAGGTTGGTTGTGCATAACATTACTGATTACTCAGCAATGTTGCATGGAATTGTGAACCACATTTACCAGTCATTTTTTTGGAGACTGTCTGTAAACGGTTTTGGGAAACACAACTCAATATTGCTAGTATATTTAGAGGTAGTTGAGCAATTTACAAGTGTTAATCTTGTGCTAAAGGTACTCTATGAGTGTACATTAGCAACAAGTAGTTCAATCAGAAAGATTATCTCTCTAGTTGGAGTTTTCTTATCACCATGAGGCTAACCATGTTATAATTGGTTTTAGTCCTTTCATGCTCATGTATAATTTTTAGTTTAGGTCACCAATTACGGTGGGGTTGGCAACCGGAAAGCTTCAACAGATCAAGGACTTTCTCTAAGACCATATGGAAATGTTTAGAGTGTCTCGTCAAAATTCTTGATAAGCACACAATTGGTATAAAAAATATGTCGATCATCAATATTGGCAGGTTACCTTCACGAAAGGGGAAAATGTATTTTTGCATGTGCCAGAGCATTCAAAAAATCTAAAGAATGGGCCAATACCAAAATTGTCTCCAAGATATTGTGGGCCTTTTAAGATACTCAAGCAAGTGTGATATCCAACTACAAACTTTTGTTACTTGTGCACTCTCATAATTATTTGGCTTGCATAGGGACAAAAATGTCATTGATCAATAGATTTTGGTTGATTTCATTGAACCTCCCAACCAACCACATAAACCAAAGCGCATGTTAGACTATCATGATTTACATACTTGTCATTTGTGCATCATCAAGCCTTAGTCAAGTGGAAAGATTGATTTGAAGAAGGTGCCACTTGGGAAAACAATAGTGCTCTTAAGAAGCAACATCTCACTTTCTTTTTGAGGGAAAAGTTTCTCCAAGGGGGGAGTGATGTAACTCCAAGGGCCAACCTAGGTCATGGACATAGGCCAAGGGCCTAGACTACACATTGTGGACAGGGGGAATCCGGAAATAGGTTAGGTCTAGTATCCCAAGTGGCTATATAAATGGCGGTAGGGAGGAGGATTACAAAAGGCAATTCCCTAGGCTTGAGAGAGAGAGAGAGAGAGAGAGAGAGAGAGAGAGAGAGAGAGAGCAAGAGAGAGAGAGAGATGTTATGTATGTGGCTAAAATCAAGAAGCAATTAAGCCAATTGCAATGTAGTAAGCTATAATTTTTGTGTGATTGTGTGCTAATTGAGTGTGTGTTTGAGAATCAAGAAGCAATCAAGCCAATTGGAATGTAGTAAACTTTAATTTTGTGTGTGATTATGTGCAGAGTGTGTGCAGATAAGTGTTTGAAGTCAAATTTTGATATACGATGTGTTTTATTGAGAGGATCAAGGTGTTGTGATTCCATCTAGGCTATAGGTGTGGGTGTGTGTGTGTGTGTGTGTGTGTGTGTGTGTGTGTGTGTGTGTGTGTGTGTGTGTGTGTGTGTGTGTGTGTGTGTGTGTGTGTGTGTGTGTGTGTGTGTGTGTGTGCGCGCGCGCGCGCATGCACACACGCGCATGGGTGTGTGTGTGTGTTGTCAGGCATGTTTTTCCTTTCCTCCCTTCCATCTTCTAGTGCCCCCAGTGAGTGAGGAGCACATCTGATTGATCCTTTGTGTTTTGTTCAAGAACAAAGATGGGGCAGAAATTAGGTCCGATACTCAATGGTGATAAGGATGTAGATGAGTGCACTATGGATTTAGGATTATTTATGATGTGGTTGTGGATGTCCAGTGATGAATAAAAGTTGAAAACAATGCCATTGGTGTTGCGAGGTGGTAGACCAAAGGTTTGGTTTGATGGTCTAGAAGTTGCAAACAAGTAGGATTGGATTGGTGTTCATGGGAAATTTCTACACAGATTTTGAAAGGGTGGGTCAATGGTTGATGAGGCAGGTGCAAGGATTAAATGCCTACTGTAAGAAATAAGTAAAGATTTAAATACCTTTGCTAATAGATTTGAAGCATGTTGGAGGGATTTGGTTGTTTTTATCCAAGTGGTCAATATGGAATATTTCAAAATGGATAAATTTCTAGCTTTCCTACATCCTCGTATTGGATAGAAGGTGGATTATGAAGATCCAGGAAGTTATGATGAAGCTGTTAGAATTGTGAGAGAAAAGAGTTGAAAAATGAAGAAAAAAATGGAGATGGGATTGTTGTAGATTATAGTTGCAACTACTAGTGGATCTAAGCCAAAACAGATAGATGACTTCCAAGAGGTAAAAGTTTCTTCTTATGTTTATATGCATTTGATAAAAGCTGGTAGAAGTGATGGAAGATCAAAGGAGGTGTAGCATGTGCCTATGAGGCCTCAAAAAGTATAGAGGGACATATTCAAGGTGCTTCCCAATTTGTTTGATCAAGAGAATTTGAACAAGGAGATGGTGAAATATTTTAAAGATAAAGTACATGTTCTGGAACAGGAAATTGGGAGGGTGGTTGAGGTGCCAAACATAAAAAATTATGAGGATGATGTTGGTAAAGGTGATGGTAGAGCAAAGAAGATGTAGCATGTGCCTATGAGGCCTCAAAATGTGCAAAGAGACATATTTAGGGTGCCGCCCGATTTGTTTCTTCAAGAGAATTTGAGCAACAAGATGGTGAAAGATTTTAAAGAGAAAGTACATGCTCTAGAAGACATAATCACAAAGGTGGTTGAGGTGCCAAATGTGACGAGCTCTAAGGATGAAGCTAATATTTTGTCAAGCTCTAGTAGTGGTTTGGACATTGATGGTACTTAGAAGACAGGGTTCTCATCTTTGAGGTATGATGTGTATGATGTTTTACATATGGATGAAGTGGTAGCATCTATATGTGAAGTGCATGAAGACAAGTTGGACATAGAAGGTGAGCATGATGCAAATTTGGAGGTGTCTTACACAAACCAAGAGGCTGGGAAACCCTCTCCTATGCTTGGTGATTTTAGTATGCAAGAATATGAGATATGGTGTGATTCCTTTTTGGGCTTGGATGATGATGTGGTTGAAGAGCAAGTACTTATGACTTACAACAACTGTTGAATCAATAAAAAGGCCTATGTGGAACCTAAAATCATGATAGAGGAGGTGACAACATGTTAGTTTTCTTGACCCATTACACAGTGATGAGTTTAGCTTGTGAGAGCATTGCATTAATGGAAAATAGACTAGGGTTACCACTTTTCCATTGAATAGAGAGCTAGGACATCCTCTAGAGTTGGTACATAATGATCTATGTGGGCCTATGCTACATACATCTCTAGGAGGGCATCATATTTCATAAAATTCATAGATGACTCTACTCAAAAGGTGTGGGTCTACCTCTTGAAGAGGAAAGATGAATTTTTTGCTACGTTTCAAAATTGTTTGTAGTGGTAGAGAATCAGTCGGGCAAGAAGTTGAAGGCTTCATGCATTGATAAGAGGGGAGAGTATGTCCTTACTAAGTTCAAGAATTTTTGTAGCAACAGAATTATTAGGTGATAGTTTACTACATCATACACACCTTCTTAGAATGGCATTAGTGAGAATATGAATAGGAAAATCCAAGAGAGAGTCACAACCATGTTTCCAATGGAAAACTTATCGCAAGAGTTTTTGGGAGAGGATATTATGATAGTAGTATACATCATCAATCGATCACCTAGTATTCCATTGAACTATAATATTTTGTAGGAGATGTGGATTGGCAAGAAGACAAAACTACAACACATTATGTGCATTTGGGTGTGAGGCATTCTCACATATTCCTAAAGATCTATGCAAGAATCTAGACTCCAGATCACATAAATGAATCTTCATTGTAGATGGAGGGATGGGCTACCGTCTTTGGCACCCAGAATATAGAAAATTCATTCAAAGTTCACAAATGATCTCCAGTGAGTCAAAGATGCATATATATACTATCAAAGAGGTTGCGTATTGCAAGATCATATTCTAGGATGTATCCTCAATTCTAGTTACATAAACAGCTCAGCTACTAGTGATATACCTGCCACTAGTAATGTTGTAGAGAAAGCTAGTGATGCTCTTGAGTGCAAAAAGTCTAGAAATCATGCTATGAGGAGATCTATAGGTGCATCTCATGCCCCTGAGCATTTTCATCCAGTTATAGAGTATCTATTGGAACTGAGTGCGGAGAGCCTACCTGCTACCAAGAGGCAATTGAGTAAATTCAATTTAAGTATAACTTGATTATGGCAAATGAACATTAGGAAGAGGATGGGGTGTAGGAGGGCCTCTTTATTTTCCATGAGCTTATGGAGGTGATTAACATTTTGACGAATAGGTATACACCATGTGTGCAAGAATGGTGGGTGTGTAAGAGATGTGTAAGAGTGGTCAAAGGATGCACTTTTCCCCCAAAAAACGAGGTGGACAATTTTATGATCTTCAGCCTTCCATAACTCCCACATATGATCTCCGATTTGAGTGAAGATCATAGATCTACAATCTGCGCGTTGAGCTCTTTCCATAAATATGCTACATATATGGTTTTACCCGCTAGATTTTAAATTCCATTTTGGCGGAAAACTTTGAATTCAAATAAACTAGCCATTTTGCATGTTTGAATTCAAAAGTTGTCCTTTGATTACTTTCTTAATACAAAAGGCTTGACTTCCTTAAACTACCAAATAAAGAGGCCCTCCTAGACCCCATTCTCTTCCTAATGAACCTGGGAACTGATAGTTTTGCCAGATGAAAAACAAGACTTTCCTTGCAAATGGGTGTAAAAGAAGAAGTACACAACAAAGGATCTTGAGCCTAGGTACAAGGCTAGATTGTTTGTTAAGGGTTTCACATTAAAAGAAAGGCATAAGTTCCGTTGGGATTTTTCTCTAGTGTTCAAGATGACTACATTTCATCTTGTGTTTGGAACAATAGCCAATGAGGATATGGAACTTATTCAAATGGACGTGAAGACAATTTTCCTTCATGGGAATCAAACAAGACATCAATATGACATTGCTTTTGCATTGGGAGTGTTTAGTAGATTTACAATAGATCCTGGTAGTAAGCATTGGGGAGTAGTGAAGCACATCCTGAGATATCTGAAAGGTACGACATACAAGTGCTTACACCTTGGAAATATTGATGCATCCATTGTGGGTTACATGGATACAGGTTATGCAAGTTGTGTGGATAGTTGAAGATCCATGTTTGGCTATGTATTCTTGCTTGTTGGAGTAGTTGTGCATGGAGATCATGTCTCCATAATTGCACATCATCTTCCACCACAAAGACAAAGTATGTGTGGTAGTTTCTAATGCTAGCAAGGAGGTTGTGTGGTTAGCTTGCCTAGTGGGAGATCTTGGTATTACTCAAATTCCAATTTTGCATTGTGATAGATAGAGTGCAATTGTAAAGGACCTTGTGCTTCACTCCAAGTCAAAACACATAGAAGTTTATTATCATGTGATACATGACATATTGGCTAGCAAGTGCATTGAGCTAGTTCAAGGTAGATACGGATGGAAGCCCTACAAATTCTCTCACAAGTACTAACCGCATCTCTATTCATTGGTAATATAGATCAATAAGGAGTAGTGATGCATCCAAATTTGCACCAAGAGCTCCACCAACACTCTATGTTTGCTCGTATTCTCCCTCTCACTTGGAACACATTGTAGATACGCTAAAATTTCAATCAAAATGAAATGAATTTATGCAAAAAGATGTTCAAGAGAAAGCACGAAAAAAAATTAAAAATCACACTTGTCAAACATATGGTCAAAACTAGTCACTTGTTGGTATCTTAGCTAAAAGAACTCAAAAAACTACAAAATTCTAGGAGACTATAGGCAAGGACTATTAGAACACATCTAGCCCTTGGAAACGTGATTTTGGAAGGTACGCAAATCGCAACCCATCATTTCAAAGGTCACCAACAACGAGCAAAAACAATCTAATAGCAATGTGTAAGGCCTGGGAACACTTCTTATCAAAATGTTAGCATTTACACTTGAAATATCACTAAAATAGCAATTAAGGTCCTCACATTGTAGACACAAACCTTGTCCAAACTAAAAATGAATAGACTCAGAATAGCAAGAGGAGAGAAACACAATGCACTTAATGGGACTTGATTTGGATTACCATATTTGGTTAATTACAAAGTAGCTTTGGTCACTTCGATGCTTCACTGTATAAAGAATTCTTTGTTTTCCTTTGATTTATTGGATTTTACACATTGGGCTTCTCTGAATGACCTCTAGGCTTAGTGCTCATTGGGAAATATGAAATCACATCAATACTAAGTGGGATAAATCAAATTTCATCATAATCTATTAGCTTCATCTATATTTACAATCTGTAGAGTTAAAATAGGATAACAATTGAGGACTTTAGCAAAAATTGTGTAGACAATGTATTTATGGTCAACATCTCCAAACAATAGTTGAATCTCCAAAACATTGAGAATACCAAAAACACAAAGAGCTGGCTGCCTGCAAACACTTGAGGAAAGTAAGACCTACTAATTTTCAAAAATAGGTTAAAAAGTATGATGGATTGGGGGATCCTTATGATCAACTGGCAAGTTTTCATCGAGTACTAAGAGTTGAAGAAGCTACATCCACATGCAATACACGGGTCTCGGGATGACATTGGAGGGAATGGCCTACACTTGGATCTAACTTATAGGATTTGAAAGTTTTTTAGACCTTTAGACTCTAGACAAAATATTTGTGGCATCGTTGTCTAACATGAATCAAATACAATATGGTAGCACAAATTTGTTGCTTTCATGCCTAAATAGCATGAAACATGCCATTGATTCTATTGACCTTTCTAGATCTCTAATGTGGATGCCCAAAAAATTGAGATATCTATAAGGACCAAAAATAGTCATTAGGAGTGAAAAGATAGTGGTTTCTATACATGCACAAGTGCATCCAACAATAGACTCCACTAGAGCAACAAGGACAACCTTTGGATGTTGCTATAGAGGAAAAACTAGAAAAATTATGAAACACAAGAGCAACTACTATAGGCGAATATGACGGGAATATGCAATATATATCCATGAATCCGCAATGCAACTGGTTCATAGGTATCTTCCAACTATTGCTCAAATGCCAAAACCGAGGGTAGGGATTGAAGGACCATAGTATCTTGAGAGAGACCTCCCCTACTTTGTGAGACTCCAATTCCTATTAAAATGATAAAGCCCAAGGAGAAATTGAAAGAACATGACATGATTCTTGTGAATTCCATCGCCAATGTCAAACCCTCTAGTTATGTGCCAGTTGAAGTGAGTTTAGTTTTTTTCATTGCAGATGGTGGGATGAGTTCTTCAATTCCTAAACCTCAACAAAGTAAAGTGCATGGGATGTCATAATTGGGTAGCCCATGATCATTATATGAAAAATCTCTAATGATGCCTAGGACCTAACAAAGCTACACAAGTTGTGGGACAGGTGTCTAACCTCACTCCTATCTTATTGCAGACATAGCGAGAACCATGATTATAATTGTCAATCCATGGAACGAAGCTGACTCAACTAGTGCATAGAGGCTAAAAGAGGTTTTCAATCTCTTGGAAAACAACAAATAACTCACATCTAACTCAAGCTACACTCAAATAACCGAAATCACCAGAAGCTAGTCGCAAATTGGCAAACAAATCACAACCGTTATAGCATCAAACAACAATGTCATCCAAATGTTATGAAACTTCTAGGACGTGTTTATAAGACCTAAGAACACATGCTTATGGTCTCAAATCTCACTTTAGGTCAAGTGCAAAAATCACGATTATTAATAGCAGTGAGTTTTTGACCTAGTCGTTTTTGACTCAGAATGCATATAAAAGCTTAGCAATGATGCCCCAATACTACACCTATACTTATTTTATGATTTTGAAGATTAAAGTCCTACTTATAATGAAATTAGGCCGCGGGTCGGCGATGCCAGAAGCTACGGATTACCATGAAATGCTCACGTCAATGCGTAGAGCTCTTACATGCAGTTGCAACGCGGTCAATGGCACTGCAATGTGACAACCGAGAAGGGAGTATGAAGCACGAGAAGGAGAGAAGTGAGCACCGTTAGCTCACATTGTGTTCTATTATCCAAAAACTTAATAAAATCTTTACAAAGCTGGCTTTTATAGCTTAGCCAAGTTGTAAAATGTGTAATGTCCGGTGTTCAAGACCTTTGAGGCTCCACAACTTACTGCATCTGCAACCTAGGTACAATAACTGACCTATTCTTTACATCTTGGAACTCTTATTGAGCCCGTAACACGTTACAATTATCACAATGGCTAAATAAATCAAGAAATTACAATACATGGGCATTTTGGAAAAATGTGAAAAGTGTGTAACTCCAATCCTCACTGCTTCTTCATATTCATCTTCGATGTGCATTCATAAGGCTTTGATCTTTAGCATCTCATGTTAACTGACGCATGCTCAGTTACATTCCCCCCTTCTAATTTTAGTGTCTGTCCTTGGGCACTGTTTAAAAGTGTCCGTGGAGGCAACAGAAGGTTTTGATTGGTTGTTGATTGGCTAATTGTCTTCATTTGTCATTGAATTTGTTGATGAGGTTCAATTTGCTGCAACATCTTGATTGGTCCAAATATGTCTAATGTGCGAGATGATGTTGTATCTGTCCGTTGTTTTCATAGCATAATGATGAGGCTGCTGTTTATTTATGAAAAGTATGTACAAGGGAAGTAGAACAACGAGGATCTAAATTAGGGTCTAATACCTAGATGAACAAAGGGAAAAAACGTAGTGAGAAAAAAGCGTCTTTGGGATACGCGCATTATTGGAGTACTTATTAGCATGGAAAATATTAATAAAGTACTCAGAGATTATTTGCTGATAGATATGGAATTAAAAAGGCAGCAAATATGAGAGGGTAGCATGATGGAACATTGGTTTTTTGTTGTAGTCCACTCAAGGTGCATAGGTGGAAGCAAAAAAAAGTGTCTAATGCATATTGTCCAATGGTGCGACATCCTACATGCATACACAAAAATGAATGGAAAACAATATGCTATGCAACAAAGATTTTGAGGGGTTCTTCAGAAAGATTGTGTAGTTGTAAAATCATATGACATGGCTTTGCAAGCTGGCACCCCTTTAAGAATGGTTTTTGTTGTCGAGGATATATGCTCTCATCTTATTGTGCATTGTGCATGAGTGTTGGACTCTACGACACTCCACCAATTGTAAGTTAATAGACTTTGACTCGTATGCTCATCTCATCATGTATGAGTGACACAACTTAGATATGCTCAACTCTTCCATATTGAGCATAAGCCTAATAACTATGACTCTTAGCATAGAGTTTATTACGTCTTGAAGCTTTGAGACTAATGCTTTGCTCATTTTATGGCTCAGCAGCCTGAGTCTGACTATGCCAAAGAGTGTTTTTTGCACCCTGGCACCTTGACTTTTTACATTCTTGTGCTCACTATACAAACATATCTTCAGGTAAAAGTAAGCTTAAATCCTCAAAAAGAGGATTAGTGAAGGACCAAGTTGGCATTGAAGGTTTCTTTTGCCATACCTATTTTATCATGTTTGAATCTGTAGCTTTGTTGGTTGGGTTTTCCTTGTTTGATTGTGAATACTCCATTGTCTGTTTGATTCTCCAATTAGGCATGTTGTTGTAAGGATTCTTTATCGGCCTCTGTTGGCTGTCGACATTTGGCTTTTGACTCGAAGCATTGGAAGACTTAGAAATTCAAATCTCTTGAGGACCTTTGTAACTCCTTTGTTGACATTGCTTAGCTCTAGGTCTTGTTGAGCTCTTGAGATCTTCATGCAAGTCTGGTGTATTTGGAGTTGTCTTGTAAATGACTGGTAGCCAAATCTTTATATAGCCTGTGTAGAATCCTTGTCCAAGAGGAACAATCTTTGAGATCCTTCGTTTAATCGTATCTTCTTGAGAGTTGTGATAGACTTTAGCATCTTTTGATGTTGTTCTGTTGTATACATGCTGCTTAGATATCCTAGGATATTGTTGAGGTTGATACCTTGTGGGCTTTCTTTCTTGGGAGGATCTTGCTTTCACTTCATATGCTCTAACCTGCGATTTTGGCACCCATATTTGTTTGTTACCTCTACCGTACTCTTGTTCTTTTAAGCTCCATTGTGATGCTATCCATTCCATGTGTTTGTCTTTCTGTGTTGATTTCATGTCTTTAATCCAAACCAGATCATTGACTTTGACTAAATTGCTCGGAACAAACACTTGCTTGACTATCTTTTTCTTTCTTCAGTAATTTGGTTGAAATATCTTTTCTTTTCTCAGTGTCTCCTTAGAGGTTTCAATTGGGTCAACAATTGACTTTAAGTTTTGAAAGCCTGACTTGCTAGAAGTATTTAATCCACGAGGGTTCTTTGATGTAGAGGCATACGATGTCACACCTTTTTCGCTAATCGGTGGAGGGTACACTTTGGCCTTACCTTTGTCTGCAAGATTTATCTTTGATTCTTGTGAATTTTGCAACTCTAAATCTAGCATTAATGGTACCTATAAATGTTTTTGCCTGCCTCTTGGAAAAGAGAGTATTAACATTGTATCTTCTTTGCAGGCCTTGTGTTGGTATAACCACTAATGTCGAGGTATGACATCTGCATGCATGTCTTTTAAAGACTTTACCTGAAACTTTACTTTCTCTTCATGATTTTCGATGTTAAGGTAGCAACCATTTTTTCTTGACTTGTAGCCTTACCCATGATTTCCCTATTATCTAGCTTGCCTTGAGTAATCTTTAGAATGCTTTGGATGTTTTCTGCAACCATATTGTACTTTGCTTCTTTATCCAATAGAGCATTGCATATGACACTTGCTCCTTTTGTACTTCTAAGAACTATAGCTATTCTCATTGCTGGTTCTATTGAAGATCTCTGTCCTGCTCTTACCATGGTCTCATCTTGATCTAGATGTGTCTCTATGGAAGGTGGCTTGAGACTCTGTTTTCCAATCTGACTTACAACAGTTGATTCTACTGGAAATGTCTTATTGATCCTTACACTTCCTATTGCTTTCTGGTTGTCTGCAACCCCGTTCTTCTTTACTTCTAGCTTTGGTGGCATTCTCTTCTCGATAGCTTTTGTGGTTGGTATTTGTTCCGTTTGATCTTACTTGCTATTTCCTGATTTGCTTTAAGCTCTTCTAAAGTTCTGATTGATGGTGATGAATCATCTTCAACAAGATTTTCTTTGATATAAGTCTCCATTTCAACTATGCTTGAGGAACTTGTGCTATTGTCCACGGCTGACTAGTCCTGGTCTTCATTCTTTGTTGTCTCTGACGACTGCATCTTCATAGCATTATGTATCTTTGACATCTTCTGAGCCATTGGCATTCCCATTATGATGTCATCTCGTATATCATTTGTTGTGATCACATGCAATTGAGCTATGATGATCTGTGAACTTACTTCAATGGTGGTGGAGATGATCCCCTAGCATTCTGTTCGTTTGTCTTCAAATATGCTCACAAATTTTGGAGCATCTTTCGGCTGTGGTTGGCCACATCTTTTTCAAGTGCGAAAGGACATTAGGTTCTTGTCTAGTTGAAAATCTAGCTTTACTTCTCTTGACAACTTTTCTTCATTTTCACCAACAATGTTGCACTTGATCATCTCAAGATCTCTTTTTGTATTGACTACTTTTCTTGTGGCAGTGTCCTTTGGTTGAGCTTCACCTACATTTTCTTTGCTTTGACCACCTGCTTCAATCGATGTTGGCTCCATCGGCTGTAGTATTGCATTTTTTGGTTGCAATTGTTGAGAATTGTCTCCCTGCATTTGGGTAACCCTTGATCTTAATAGATCCACTATACTTTTTCGTAGAATCTATCTCTTTGGAGGAGATCTTGGTGGTGACCTTTGTGTAGCTTTTTGGACTTTAGCTTTCATTGAATATGACTTTTTTGTCACCTGTTCTGGTAGCTTGAGGCTTTGCATCATCTTTAGATACTCTTTGACTTCAATTGGGCCATCCATAGGGGTTTGTACAAGGTCTTGATCTTGCTGACATTCGTTACCATGTGCATCTCGATCACATGTAACTGTTTAAACACTATTGGATTTGTTGGCTTTTGACTTTGACTTGTGGAGATCAGTTGAAACTTTTGTCTCTGATGATCTTCATAGAAGCAATTGTCTATGAATTCTAATGGAATCTGGGTCAATTGGGAACTTCCAACAACTATATGATATTTCAATGGTTTTTGCTTTGAAGTGGTCTATTGGCCAGAGGCTCTAGGGAATCTAATTGACATTGTGGATCTTGGTACTAGAGCTGAGCTTGATGGATTTCTAGCTCCCCCCTTCCTAGGGTGATCACTATAACCTGCTCAATTACGAGAGTTCAAAACTATTTGGTTCTTGTTTAGTCTCACCTTTTGAGATTGTGAAGGTACACTTTGGATAGCACTATTGATGTTTGGTATCTGTTTACGTCTTCTACATATTTTTTGATGTATCTCTGTGAAACATGACAAATTATCCCCCAAGTCAAGCTGTAGATAGTATTACCTTTTCCATGATATTGTCTATCCCATGGGTCTCCTATGATATGAGCTTCTGTAGTTTCAGGACCCAAGTCATCATAGATTCTAGACTCTCGTTTATATCTAGGACTGTTTTGATCAAAGTATATGCTCGTTTGGTTACACCATCGAAGCTTGATTTTTTATGAAGGAGAGTTTGGCTCTCAATAGATTTCTGGGTTCACTCGGGTAATATCCTTCAGCTCTAGAGAGGATGGGCTAAAATATGTTCTTTCCTATGAAATGAACCATCCTTTTTTCTCTATCACTAGATGCACTTCTATGAGTTGGTATGTGGGCCGTTCAAACACTGGTTGATCCTTTTTTTTATAGTTGCCCTTTTTGGTCTACATAGTGTGCATATGAATTATGTGTACCATACAATGCTAACAGCATTTTGTTTAATGTGTCCCTTAGACTCGTGAATGATTGCACACTTGTGGAAGTGGATGCAAAAAATCATTTTCAAACCTAATAGTCTTTTTCACATTCGATGACATCTGGACACCTTGACCAAATTCGTGTAGGAATTTGTTATTCAAAGAATCAATTTTAAGCTTTTTAGGTGCCTGTGCATCTTTATGCTGATTTCAAATTTGCAGTGTTTATACTAGTGCTTCGAACAATAATGCAAAATCATCTGATTGCATCAAAAGTGACGAGTTAGATGCACTTACATCTAAATTTACATTTCCAATTTGTTTTGTGCCTTGCTTGTTGGCAGTTGATATGTCCCTATTGTCTGGATTTCTTGGACAATCTTCAAAACAATGTCCACCTTTTCGTCCACAATATGAGCAAAATGCCATGACTGGTGGTATTTCATTTGGTTATGTCATGTTAAGCTATTGCTAAGAAGTTTCTGCTTCTATGCTGGCCAAGTTGTCGGCATTTTCTTTTAAAACACTGAGCATCAAGTTGTAGAATGCTCCATCTTGACCTTTGTATCGTCTTTGGCTTGGTTTTCCAATTAGACTAGCTCCTATTGGTTGATATATTGGATCTTGCAATTCTGGCTATCGACTATAGATTTGGCCACTGTAGTCCATGTACAATGACCCTGATTGCATATGCACCAACTATATGTTTTGTTGGCTTTTTGTACAGATTTCTAGATAAACACTTGGGTTGACTTTTTGAACTTCTATCTGCACTTCATCTTTGAGCTTGCAATACTTGGCTCCACTGAAATCTGTGAGAACATCTGAGAGTTCTCTAAATCTGGCTTTATTGTGATCAATAGGATCATGGCTTCTGTGCTGCTTTTGCCACTCATAAGATACTTATGGCCTTCCACATCTATATACAAAACCTTATCTCCAATATAGCCATATAGATGTAAAATTCACTATGTTGTAGTTATGCATGTGTTTGTACTGCTACTTGTTAGCTTTGATTCTCGTGCATTTGAACTCTTGGCTCGACTTGAGTCCGTGCTGTGCTTAATTTGTAAAGATTTCCTTTAGCAGATTTTGATGTTGCTCGATCAATTTTCTCTTGCTTCGGCTTGACAAAACTACTTGGGCCAAATAAATTTTTGCAATTCACACTTAGAGTCCAAGATTTGACTAACTCTAGCCTGAATGTGTTAGAATTGATTGCAACTGATGAAAACATAGGCCTTGAATAACCTAACCGGCGGATTAGATTCTTATTCGTTTTTTCCACTTGACTTGAATTCATCTCATGTCAAGCTCCCAATTCTTTGCCTGCAAACTAGTTCTTCAATCTGAGCTAAGTGAGTCAGCAAATAAGGATTTCCAAATTCTATCCTTGCAAGAAGCTAAAGGACTAAACTCCAACTTGAAAATTGAGTTATCGTGTATTAATTTTTATTCGATAATATCCAAACTTGACCAGTGGTCTTGTATTATGTTGTTTTAACATTGTATAACCTCAAAGGTCAAAAATCTTGTCTCTGGTCTCAGTAGTAAATAATCGCGACGATTATTTTACTTTTCCCAGTTTTTACGCTTTTTAGGCTTGTTTTGCCAAGTGATCACCTTGTTGTGGTCTCTAGACAAGTTTGGTTGAGTTTGAACAAGATTTTTCCAAGTTATCAACTATTTACTATCCGTAGACTTTGATTCTAAGAATCTGGCTTAAGTCTCAATTTTGTGATTCAAATTTCACCAAATTTGATTTGTGGAGTCTACTTGAGATGCTTGACCTTATGGTATACCCAAATGTGCAAAATTTTTCAATTCTGAAGCAAATTTAAATAATCGCAATTATTTACTTCTGATATTTTTGTGCAACTTTTTGCCATAATGTTGATGCAAAATGATTAAGCAGCTCAACTTAAGCTCCCTAGCCAAGTTTCATCAAGTTTGGATAATTCCTATTCAAATGGTCAACAATTTTGCGTCTGCAGACTGACTTTACAAATCTGGCCACAATTTTCACTTAAGAGATCCAAATCTTACCAAATTTGATTTGTAGTCTACTTGATATGCTTGACCCATGGTAAACTCAGTTATGCAAAATTTCTCAATTCTGGAGAAGATGTAAATAATCGTGATTATTTACTTTTGATATTTTTGTGTAACTTTTTTTCATAATGTTGACGCAAAATGATTAAGCAGCTCAACTTAAGCTCCCTAGCCAAGTTTCATCAAGTTTGGATAATTCCTCTTCAAATGGTCAACAATTTTCTGTCTGAAGACTGATTTTACAAATCTGGCCACAATTTTCATTCAAGAGATCCAAATCTTACCAATTTGATTTGTGGAGTCTACTTGATATGCTTGACCCTATGGTATACTCAGTTGTGCAAATTTCTTAATTTTGGAGCAGATGTAAATAATCACGATTATTTACTTCTAATATTTTTGTGCAACTTTTTGCCACAATGTTGACACAGAATGGTTAAGCAGCTCAACTTAAGCTCCCTAGCCAAGTTTCATCAAGTTTGGATAATCCCTATTCAAATGGTCAACAGTTTTGTGTTTGCAGACTGACTTTACAAATTTGGCCACAATTTTTGCTTCAATGATCCAAATCTTACCAAATTTGATTTGTGGGCTAAATATAAAATGCTAAAACTAGTGGTATGCTGGGTTGGTCAAAAAAGTTGAGAAATGGGACAAAAATCAATAATCGTGATTATTTACTTCTGGTAAATTTTTACATAGTTTAGGTAAACAAAGCATGTACACTTGTTTAACACTTCAATATAAGCCTCTGAGTCAAGTTTCACTAAGTTTGAACAAGATTTTCCCAATTCACACTCAAGTTCTCAAGAATTAGTACAGATTTCACTTTTTACCAAGGTTTTGGTCAGTTTGGTGATCCAAATTCTATAGGCCTTTACAAAAAATGTTTGTACATATGCATAGAGACTCTGGTATCAACCTTGGTCAGTTTTGAGCTAAAAGTAAATAATCACGATTATTTACTTTTGACCTAAAATGAACACTTTTTGCAATTTTTTCAGTGGACAGCCTTTTTATGACCTGTTTTAAACCTTTGAGTCAATTCAAAACTTAATTTGGCCTAAAATGTCAAGAAAAAGTAAATAATCTGAGTTCTAAAAAACTCTTAAAAATTTACCTCAAATACGTCCTTAAGCTTACCCACTGGTTCATACAACGTTTTAAAGCATAATCTCCAGGCGGATTTAGTGGTTGACAGTCTTTTGGTGTTGTTTCAAGTCATAGACGTGAAACTCTACAACTTCACATAAACAACTCACAATTGATTCTTCTAGAGAGAACAATGTTCTGAGATTCCACCTCGGATTCTACTTACCCTACTCCTAGGTTCTACTGCAATGGAGTTGGGAAGTTGTCCACGAACACTCGTTTTCTTGTTTTTATGGTTTTCTGAGCCTTGGTCTTAAGACTTGTCTCGTCCCTCAACCATTCTCAAAATCCTAATCTAATCCTACAATCCTAAAAGATATTTAGCAAGTACAGTTACTTCCAGGTTACCTTTTACACAGCAAAAGACGACAATCTTAAGCTGTGAGGTTTTAAAAAGAAGGTTTTGACTCTAGGTTCAACTACACAAGATGCTCGTGTTTTCCCTAGTTTAGGTCTCTTCGATCCCTGACAGCAGCGCCAAATGTGGGACGGATTTCTAACCTCACTCCTATCTTATTGCAAACATAGTGAAAACCACAAATATAATTGTCAATCCATGGGATGAAGCTAACTCGAGTAGTGCATAGAGGCTACAAGAGGTTGTCAATCTCTTGGAAAACAACAGACAACTCACATCTAATTCAAGGGTAAAATCATGTTAACATGACACGCTTTTTATTCTAGTTAGCATATCCAAGTTAGCATATCCAAAAAAACTTGGACGCACGATAAAATTTGCACAAATAATATCAAAATTTGTCGGAGTTTGTACAATTGGATTCCTAGCTTCATGAGATTTTTATTGATATATCATATCTCATAGATCTTAGAGATCTACCTTGTGTTATTGTACTAGTTAGCATATGTCAAAATTGTGCTAACTAGCACTATTCGAGAGAGTAAAAAGCATGACAGGTTAACATGCTTTCACCCTCAAGCTACACTCAAATGACCGAAATCACCAAAAGCTAATTGCTAATCGGCAAACTAATCTCAACCGTTATAGCATCAAACGACATCCAAATATTATGAAACTTCTAAGGCATGTTTATAAGACCTAATCACACATGCTTATGGTCTCAAATCTCACTTTAGATCAAGTGCAAAAATCGCGATTATTAATAGCAATGAGTTTTTGACCTAGTCATTTTCGACTCAGAACGCATCTAAATGCTTAGCAATGATGCCCCAATACCCCACCTATACTTATTTTATGATTTTTAAGCTTAAATTCCTACTTATAATGAAATTAGGCCACGGGTCGGCGATGCTAGAAGCTACGGATTACCAATGAAATGCTTATGTCAATTAGTAGAGCTCTTACCTGCAATTGCAATGCAATCAATGACACTACAATATGACAATGGAGAAGGGAGTAGGAAGCGCGAGAAGGAGAGAAGTGAGGGTTGTTAGCTAACGTTGTGTTCTATTATCCAAAAACTTAATAAAATCTTTACAAAGTTGGCTTTTATAGCTTAGCCAAGGTCGAAAATGTGTAATGTCTGGCACCTAAGACCTTTGAGGCTCCACAACTTACTGTATCTGCAACCTAGGTACAATAACTGACCTATTCTTTACATATTGTAACTCTTATTGAGCCCGTAACACGTTACAATTATCACAATGGCTAAATAAATCAAGAAATTACAATACATGGCCATTTTGGAAAATTGTGAAAAGTGTGTAACTCCAACCTTCACTACTTCTTCATATTCATCTTCAATGTGCATTCATAAGGCTTTGATCTTTAGCAGCTCGTGTTAACTGACGTCGGCTCAGTTAGCACAAGCCCAAGCACAACCACAAAGAAGCCCTCTCTCACTAATCTAGGCAGGAGAGCGAAAACTGCAAAGAAAGCTCAAGTAAAGGATGATGGGTTTACCAAAATTCAAATGTGAATTCTAAGGATGGCACTCAAAAATTTGGGTCTAATTTTTTTCCCTACTTGCATTTTTTTTCCCCAAAATAATAGATTATCACACAAGAACGCATTCCAACTATGCTCTAAACAATGTCATTGTACACGATACTAGAAAATGTGGGTCTAAGCATGTATTGGTGGTACCACTATTTCACTTTTTGGGGTGCCACCAAGAGACTACTTTGGAAAGGAATTTGTGATAAATTCGAAAAAGAAAAGGGGAATTTTGAAATGTTAATGGCCTTAGTAGTTGGAAGGGACCACTGATTGTAGGGAGGGGCGGCTCAGTCACATCATTCAAGATATGCGTTATGTAACTTGTCATATGACGACGTCAACTTTTGACAATTTCCTGCATGCCAGGTGATCTTCCTAAGCTTCAAAACTCAAATGCTCCTCTCATTCACTCTCGCCTCTACTCTGCCAAACTGAGAAGGTAAACCCTACTGCCGTTTTGAATTGTTGAGGTTTCCATGTCTGCATGTGCCGTTTTTCTTGCTGCTTTTGAAGTGAATCTTTGCATGCATCATAAATATTGTAGCACTTGGAGCTGTATGTATGCATTAATCTTTCTCCTCATGCTCATAATACATGCATCCTTTTTGCAAATAGAGGTCACCAGCCGTGCTCATAAAGAGTTTTGAGCTGTTGAGGCTTACATGTCTGCATGTCCCGTTTTGCTTGTCTTCTTTACTGAAGTCAAGCTTTGCATGCATCATACTGTAGCACTTGGATTTTTAGGCATTAATCTTTCTCTGCGTGCTCATAAGCTCATCCTCTTTACTATATAGTCAAGTTGTAGGCTGCAAGATGAAGTCACATGCACGCGGTTTACCAACGCACAAGACCAAGAAGGGCATAATGTATGAACTTGAACTTCAAGATCGAACCCCAAAGGCTGTGCTTAGCACTCTAGAATGTGTTGCATCCAACTCGAAGCTATCAAACAAATTAATCAAAAGGTATGCATGTGTATGTTTTGCATTGTGTTTTTCCATTGCTTCACTGTTTGCAAAGCTGGGCTTTCAACAAGCTTTGATTTTTGGTGCTTGCAGCATTGGAGTACCCACGGCTAGATTTTGCTTCTCGATCGAGGAAATGCATGAGGAGTACAGGCTCAGCCTAACGGGAAGTTGCCTAAAGAGTTTATAGATAAAGAGATCCCAGATGAGGAGTGGATGAGTGCCTTCAAGTGCCTGCACAAGAAAATCACAAAGTTATTTCTCAACCATGTGAGGGATGAGTTCGTTGACGAGTGTCGGCTTTTGTACCAGAAGGTATATCAAGTAACCCCATCCAATGGTGAGCTGCTAGCAAAATGTGCACAGGGTTTTGTGTATGAGAGGTGTTTTGCTGTAGAAAATGATCTGACTGGACATCGGATTGCATGGGCAAGGTTTGGTGGCAGTGTCCTTAAAAACTACAAGATGCAAAAAGGGGGTTTGGAGCGGAAGATCAACAAGTTCCACACCAGTTATGGCTTGACAAGTGTCATTCAAATAGAAGCATCTATCTATGACGATGCCTTGTCATCAATAATGACAATGTCAAAAAGCAAGTTGCAACCATTTCAGGCAGTAGAGATGCCAATGTATATTCAGGTGGTGTTTAGCATGGCAGAGGGACTTACTGGCTAGGAGAATGAACAAAAAAGGTTGTTGGGCGAGGTGAAAGTGCATCTACAGGAAAAGAGGGACCTGTGGCTTAGAAATGAAGGGTATTTTTTTGCTTACAGTGACTTTTACAGGGAACTGGACCAACTAAACAAGGATATGGAGGTGCTCAAGACCTCACCCTATTCAGATCCACGGGAGGTAGATCGCAAAGAGGTAGAGGTCACAGCTATCACTAAATGTGTTGTCCAAGGCAGGTGCCAATACTGATTCGGGGCGGCTTAAAGAAGATCTTAACTCCTTGTAGATAAGCATGCTGCTATAAGTGCCTAGAAGTGCTTTGTGATAAATTTAAACTGCTCAATAAATAAGTAGAATGTGATGACCAAGTGGTTAGACTTCAGACTAGAAGTGCTTCATGTTATGAAGTGCTTTGAGATAGGTCTAAACTGCTTACTTGGAGTAGGAAGTGCCGACCAAGTGGTTAGAAAAAGCTTCTGCATAGTGCTCATTGGTGCCTAGAAAGTGCTTACAAATGCCTTAAAAGCACCTAAAAGTTCTTTGAAGTGCTCAATGGTGCCCACAATATGCTTGAAAATGCTTGATAGTGGTAAGGAAGTGTTTCAAAGTTATTCAAAGTGTTGAAAGGATCCTTCAAAGTTCTTAAAAAGTACTTTGAAGTTCTTTGAAGTACATTGAAGTGCTTAGAAAGTACTTCAGAGTACTTTCAAGGAACCAATCTAAAATCTGAAGCACTCAAACTACTTACAAGGAGTAAAAGTGGTGACTAGGTGATAAGAAAGTGCTTTGAAGTGCTCACTGTTGCTCAATAGGTGCTCATAAAGTGATTTGAAATGCTTTATGGTGCCAAGAAAGTGGTAACCAGGTGCTTAGAAAGTGCTCTAAAGTGCTCAATGGTGCCTACAATATTCTTGAAAGGGCTTAAAAGATTGTCAAAAAGTGGGCGTGAGAAAGTGCTAAAAGGGTCCTTGAAAGTACTTTGACATAGCTCTTAACTGCTTACTAGGTGGTTATGAAGTTTAGACCAAGTGGTAAGGATTGAGTGAAGAGACTGCTTTGAACTGCTCCACAATGTTGAATGGTGCTTAAAAATAACTTCAAAGTGCTTTCAAGGAACCAATCTGAACTCTGAAGCATTTTCTCTTCTCACAAGGTGTACAAAGTGGTGACTTGGTGGTAAGAAAGTTCTTTGAAGTGCTCAATGTTGCTAAATAGATTGTTAGAAAGTGATTTGAAATGCTTTATGTTGCCAAGAAAGTGGTGACCATGTGGTTAGAAAGTGCTCTGAAGTGCTCAATGGTGCTCAATAGGTGGTTAAAAAGTGCTAAACAAGTGGTTAGAAAGCGCTTAGAAATGCCGAGAAAGCGTTTTGATAAGATTTGTCAAGAATTTTTCTTTTTTTTTTAAATTCTTTAGAAGAAGTTGAATAGAAGCATTCAACTTGTGCACTTAAGTCTATCCAAGCATGAAATGATCTTACTCTCCGCTGTTGTTTATGCTATGGTTGGCAACAAAGGAATATCGCTTTGGAATTTGAATTAGAAGCCTTGACGTCTCCAAGAGCATTTCTGGATGCAGCCATCCAATATACGCAGGAAAATGGTAGAGGCATCATTGTCCCTTCACTCATTGTCGACTAAAGCCTCTATTTTGATATCATTTGTGTGTATTGGGGGTGACTCTACTGCATGTGGGAAAGCCCTCTCAACTAACCACGTGGCAGGGTTATTCTCGATGGAATGTCAACACAAATATCACACATTTTGCTTTGCAATTATATGCGAAACTATGGCAGAGTGCACTTACCCATTGTGCACAGTAAAGATTCCAAAAATTGCCAGGTGCTGGGCACTCAAAATTGAGTACACAGAGCCAGAGGGTGGGTTCACTATACTCAAATTAAATCCACTTTTCATGAGATAAGTCCCTTAACATGATTTTTTTCTTCACAGAAACCCATCTACTTAAACTTGACAAGAACAATGCAGAATTGTTCACTTGACGAGAACAACATAGATCTAGCTAAGGGTTTTCAGCATGGCAAGGCTATTGTAAAAAGTGGGAATAGAGTGGAGGACCCTAAGGATGAACCCTTCGTGGTTGAGAACCATGGCATGGAAACCATTGGACATGATTCCACCAAGCTCTCAATCAACAACCAAGAAGGTAATGAAGTGCATATATGTAGTGTTTCATTTTTGTTCGAGAAAATTTCAAAAAAAAAAATCCTAAACCTTATTGTGATCCTAGAATTGGAAACTGCAGATAAAGTGGAGGATGTAGAGGATGTGGAGATATAATGAGTAATCTCAAATACCATGAGGAAGAAATGTAGGCGACAACAGGAGGAAGGAGTGCATCATCTATATCCAAAGAAAAGTACTAATCAAGACTCCCCAAAACCTACGCACATTGGAAACTTTAAGTTCCATGTGATTTTTGTGCTATTTACTTATTTTTTAAATAAGATATATTTTTGTCTCATGGTGTCAATCTTCACTACAATTTACTGGGTGTGGTTTTTTGGGCGTTGTAGTAAACATACAAGTGATTGTTGGTAATGTTGGGCATCGAAATTTTTCTCAAGAAGACCTGGGGCACTTTGATCGGGAGACACCCCTAGTAACTCAGTTTTGTGTCCCTCACCTTTTGGAAGATAATAGGGCATGCCTTGATCATTAATATTAATGATCTACTTATTGTCACTCACGACAAGAGAGAGGGACCAAGCCCGCCTAAAGTGAACATGCTGCACTTTTGGAAGGTGAAGCAGGACAATAATGTGAACCACTATGTGCACCATTTTGCAGAGTGGTTTGTTCTTGGGGCTAGCCAGATTGTTGGTGTACGTCTGTAACGCAAGCCCCTACCAAGACATGGAAAAGAGGTTAGAATTGTGCTTACCTAAGGCTCGCAGGTGCTTGAATGGGTGGATTGCAGAGGAGGAATACAGTAGAAGCTTATGGCTTGACGAGCAAGGGAACAGATACTCTTTCTAGTCTTGGGCACCTTTTGGAAAAAGTTTCCACAATTCAACAAAGATAACACCCTCCTGCTAGATGACAAATATTCCAGGTGCTGCATGAACGATGAAGACTCATATGTTTTCTTGCCTTCTCTAGAGGACCAGACGGAAGACCAATGGGAGAAATTTGAGCATCATGAAGTTTTGCCATTTGTCTATGAGTGGAAGAAAGCAAAAACTCGATCAGAGTTGATCATTGCTTGTAAACTGGATTCTAGAAGAAGAAGGTGGCAGCAACTTCAAAACGCTAAATCTGTGAGGGAAAAATTATCAAGCGGCAGAGGCAAAGTGCTACCTCCACTACCAAGTTATAAAAGGCTGCCTTGTGATCTCCAGCCTCAGCAGAAATATTAAGAGTTGTGTACCTGTGATCATGTATGTAGATACCCATGATGAGTTTGATAGTGTAACTCATCATGAGGACTTCTTTTGTTTTGTAAAATGGGAAAAAAACCGACATTGTATTTAGGAATTCTATACCAATTTCTAATGTAAAAACATGATTTTCTATTTAATCGACCATTTTGTTGTGTGCCTTGCAAGATGTCTTATTATAAGTTGATTTTAAATTGTTTTAGAAAATTTTCTTAGGGCTTTTGTAGAAGATAAAAATCAGCGATTAGTGGGCAGAAGTGCAAGTTATACCACTTGTGAACTGTGGACCACATGCAAGTAATTGAAAACCATTTGCATTATGTAAATTGGAAGCCATGTAAGTGGTTAAGAAACACTTGAAAGAGGTTTTGAACCACTTGCTAGGTCTTCTATTCCACTTGCAAGCACTTTGAAAGTGGTTCCGAACCACCTGCTAGTGGTTAAGATAGCACTTGCTAGTGGTTTTCAACCACTTGCAATGGTTTTGAACCTTTGCTAGCGGTTAAGATAGCACTTGCTAGTGGTTTTGAACCACTTTCCAATGGTTAAGAGCCTATTTCTAGTGGTTAAGATAGCATTTTGCCAGTGGTTAAGATAGCACTTGATAGGGTCAAAACTTCATCCGACAAGATTAAACAGTTCAAAGGAAGATCTTGTTGTCCTTCACAGTAATTTAGAGGCTACATAAACTTGCAAGTGGGGGGGTGGGGGGGGCGGGGGGGGGGGGGGAGAGAGAGAGAGAGACTTTTGCCAGTGGTTAAGATAGCACTTTCTAGTAATTCAGAACCACTTGCTAGTGGTTTACATATCTTTAGGAACCTGAGGTCCCTCTTGGGGTGGATCTAACTCACAAACAAAGATTGCATTGGATCCTTGAAACAGTCATAACGAAAATGAGAAGGTGGGAGTACGCTCTTCTCCCATTCTCGAGCCGGATTAAAGTGATAAATTTATTTATGCTCCCCTATATCATCAGTATAAATATGAACCCTCTCTGGGCCCTTTGGGATTAAGGTTAATTAGCCGTTGTCAAGGGGGGGGGAGGGGGGAGGGGTTGAAGTTAGGTATGGACACTTGAATTGAACTTGCACAAGTGCTTTTTTAGTGTCCATAGCTTCCAAATGTTTTTTTCCCTTGTAAATGAAGCCATCTCTGAATATTTGAGTAGCTTCACCTTTCTTATTATTTATCTTTGAAAGAAATTTAGTTGGGTGACAACTATAACATGTGGGCTCTACCTTAGTTTGGTAATAGAAAGGTTATTTAGGTTTCCTCTTCTTTAATAAATTATATTTACACCCACTTCATCATGAATTAAACCCCTTTTTCTTCATAAACATGCAGTGAGTTTTTTTCAAAATTCCATTCTTAATCCCATCCTCATAATGTAATTTTACAGCTCTTTGAAAATTTAAAGAACCCGACCCTCACATGATACACGTTTTGTGTGGTTGATCCCCATGGTTGCAGCTAAGGCTAGAAACGGCCAAAAGACACCAGAAAAGCACTTGTGTAGATTCAATTCATCTATTCAAGCACTGACTAGATCCTTTTAACTAGAGCTTACACACTGTTGCTGCAAAAACCATTAGGGAACTTTGGAGGTCATTTGGATGTCCATTTCATATTGATGGTATTTATAGATCTTCATAGACCTCACTTTCTTTCAAACTACAATGGTTGAGTTCTACAATGTAACATTTGAAGAGAAGAGAGAGAGAGAGAGAGAGAGAGAGAGAGAGAGAGAGAGAGAGGTGGTTGTGCTTTGAAAGTGATTTGGAAATGGTTCTGAACCACTTGCTAGTGGTTTAGATAGCACTTGTAGGTGGTCAATGATATCAAAACTACGTATATAAGGGTGTCTTGACAACTTTTGGGTGGAAGGGCTATATATTTTTGTAAAATCTGGTCAATTAGGAAAAAATTAGACCCCCTTGGGGCCATGTAAGGATTCCTAATTTTAAGGGATTAAAGCTAATTTTGTAGGGGATGGAGGGAACAAAGACAATAAATAGGGCTACTTTTGTAGCTCTCTCTCTAACTTCTCTCTAGATAGGAGAGGGGGGGAAAGTAGGGAATGAGGGTGGTAAAGTAGGAGGAAGAGGGGGGATAAAGTAGGAGAGAGAGGGGAGTAAAAGTAGAGAGAAGAACCATTCTCTCTCTACCTATCACCAAACAAAGAGAGTAAGTAGTTATGACAAAATCCACTTTTCAGTTCGTGCATCAATTCACCCCAAAAAAATGAATTTTTTATAAAATCTTCAAAATAGATCTTTTAAGCTTTCAAAAGGTCCCTATATATATATATATAACAGTATTTTTTTAGAAGAATCTAGCTTTTATAAGCTCCAAATCTAAAATTCCTTGGGTCCCTCACTACATTAATTCCACAAAGAGAGTAAGTAGTTATGACATCTTCCACTTTTAATAAAATCTTCTAAGTGGATCTTTTAAGCTTTAAAAAGGTCCCTATATATATATATATATATATATATATATATATATATATATATATATATATAACTTTTTTTTTTTAGAAGAATCTAGCTTTTATAAGGTCCAAATCTAAAATTCCTTGGGTCTCTCGCTACATTAATTCCAAGAATAAATAGATAATGTCACATCATCAAAACATCCATCTAATAAAGCCTAAAAATTGAAATTTTTAAAATTTAAAAATTTCCCTCCTTTGAGCGCAAAAATTCAACCTATATATGAAAAAATATATTTTTAAGTCTTTTTATCCCAAAAATTGTCTGTTTATCCCAAAAAGTATATCTTATCAAAATTTTTTCCCATCATAACTTTTCACCATGTCTCTTCGCGACATAACCAATGAATCACCTGCCCCGTCATCTACTAGGTCAACTACTATCAGTCTGCGTCTACCGATCGAAATTTTCTCCCACAAAAAAAAATGACGAGAAAGCATCTCAACCGGCATTCGTACGACGGTTTCGAAGAGAAACCAATCTTGACTTGTGGCTTGATGGAGGTTTGTATCCAAAAGATCCGCTCGTGGGCTGTCATCCAACATTCTGTACACTCCCAAGCTTAATCAAATATGTGGGAGAAGGAGAATGTGGTCTTCTTGGGTATTGTAAGAGATTGGAACTCCAATCACGCAGGTGTGTCGGCATATTTCCGACAACAATGTCAAGTGTTACACATTCATTCCACAAATCTCCAACAACAACTACATTCCACAGACAAACAACTCAAAGATCTTAAAGAGGAGATGAAAGCTACAGAAACAGAGGTAACTAAGCTACACATTGCAATGATGCACCTAAAAGCCACTCCATTTGGCATGCGTGAGCGTAAGAGGGAGTTCTCTTCCATTGAAAACTTAGCCTCTAATGGAGGGGCACGTAAGAAGCGGATCACGGCAACCAGGTATTTTTTTTAATTCACGGTGTTCATAACTCTCAAATAATTTCCATCAATTTGTAACTCGGTTCACCTTTTGAAATAGGACATATATACAAGATGTGTGTGGAAGTTTTAGACAAGAGGACCGCTGCAATCTTCTCCTAGGATGCATCTCAAAGGAAGATATACTTTACATCATAGGTTGTGAAAAGGCCAAACACATGAAAGATGCCATCACAAAGGAGATCCTAAAAAAGATTTCTAACCTTGTGTCTGAGGATGATGTCCAGAGAGCTTGTGATGAGGTTGGGATCAGCACAAATGCATACCATGCACTTCATGGATTGATGAAAGATGCATTACGAGAGTAAGTCATCACCGAGAATTTATTTCCTATTCCACATAGGGTCCGACTTGCAAAAAAAGCAAACAATGATCTCGTTCGGGAATCCCTTGGCGAATACAAATACATTGAAGGATCCATGATGTACTCTTCCACGAGTGCCAAGTCACGTGGTAATATAAAGGGAGGCAATACTATTCCTAATGGGGCAAAGTCTTTTAGTTATCATCAATTCAACAGTTGATTTGAAACGACTACAACGAGCTATGGTTAAATTTTATGCTTTGTCTCCACAAGGTAATACAAATTGTAATGTCATTTTTTATTTGTATTGAATATCATTTAGTATAACAATTCAATTCCTATGTTGTTTCAGTACTTGGAGAGAAGCTCATATTTATTCTTAAGCTAGATGAATGTCAAATTGTCAAAGGATGGAGATTGGAACGTATGAGTGTGACACTCATGAATGAGGCAATGTTTTTTGCAAAAGTCGATGCTATCGGTGATCATTCTCAGAAACCATCATTTAGTGTACAATCGGAAAAAGAAATATGGTGGTTAGGAGCTTTTGAAGTTCCGAAAGAGACTCATGAGGTGTTGGCATGGGTCTTCTCTATGATCCCGTGGATCACAGAGGTTATTAAGGCACAACTAGAGGGAGAAAACCTAGAAGTAGATGGAGTAGGTACATTTGATGTTGAGTGGCACTTAGGAGGTGATCTAAAAACAATCAAGTGTATACTTGGGTGTAAACAAGGTGCTTCATCACTTCTTCCTTGTCCATATTGTGTACGAGGATACAAGGAGAGTACTCGTGGCTCCATGTTGTCAGGAGTTTTTTGGAGCAAGGGATTGCGCATATGTACATATACATGCATGGTGCATCAAATAAAGAATTGCCCATTTTTCAGAGCCAGGTGGTTACGTGGGGCCCACATGTGTACAGGTAGGACAGGGTGTACATAGTGCATCGATTTTCACTATTACCAGTACCACTGTGTTTTTTCTACAATAAGGAGGAGTTGGTAGTGCGTAAAACTTCTTGAGGAAGCTATCCACGGGCCGACGACATGAGGTAAGAAGGTGCGTCAGATGGCATCGAGTGGCGTCAGGAGGCCGAAAGGGGTCAATATTTGCACGTGGATGAATACGGACACAAAGTGGTGTTTTCTTGTGAGAGTTATGCAGAAAGGTCATCATTAGGACCACTTTTTGGGGCCACTTCACATGGTTGCGAGACGCATTATTGAAAAGAAATGAGTGTCAGGTGTGCGGATGATGCAAAAAAGGTGACAACTATGCACTGCGAGGTCAGTTTTTGGCCTGTTCGGGGTCCGTTTGAGGTCATCTAAAAGGCCAAGGGTGCCCAACTAATAAATCTAAGTGTGGGAACTGAAAAAACTGAGAGAAGACCAGAAAAAACATGGAGAAGAGAGGAGGAACAGCCGCAGGTGTGTTTTTGGGGTTTTTGGAGCCTGTTTTGGCCGTAAACTGCTCATCTGAGGTTGGATTTGAGCACTTTGACATTGTACACTGGGGTTTTGGGCCGTTCCGGACGCGATGGCACTGTCCATTTTTCCAAATTCCTCACTCTTTTCCTGTTGTTTTTTTGTGTAAGTTTCTCCTATGAGCGAAGTTTCTGCTCTAGTTTGTGATTGTATCTGGCTTATTTTACCCATATTGTGTGAGCTATTTGCCCCATTGGTGTTGGCCCAAGCTCAATTGTATCTAAACATCAGAAATTCTCCTCTTTTGAGCTGAGTTTTTTGGCTGTGTGTGTGTGTGTGTGTCTTTGTGGAGTGGGCAAGTGGATAGTCTCTCTCCTCTCACTCCAGAGGTGTGTTCCCTGTCTCGGCGAGGTGTGTTGTCTAAGCCGAGTGGTGCCACATAGTGTATGTGTGTATCTTCCCAAGAGTGTGTGTCGGGTCGTTATGGAGGCGCTGTGTGTGTTTTCATCCCGCTCACATTCTTTTGGCGTCCCCACGGAGGATCTTCTTCGAGTACCTTCTGCTCGAGCTTCGAGCTTCGAGCTTCGGGATTACAGGTTGCAGGTTGCAGATTACAGGCTACAGGTTACAGGTTAGCGGGACAGTGATAGATACAGGTACAGGTGATTTACACATGTACAGGTAGCTGGAGTACAGTGATATACTAGCAGTGATGTCACTTGCAGTTGTTGTGGGTATGCATCACTTGGGGCCTGTTTGAGCGCATTGTCTGCTGGATTGTACGTTACTTGTGGAAACTGCCATTGTACGCATTTGTGGAGCCATACTTGGTTGTATTTGGCAGTCCCAGCCATTTCTGAGACTTGCTCTAGAAGATAGTCATTTCTGAGACTTGACTATACGCGATTTGCATTAGCCTTCGTGTGAGGGTCGATAGCGTGAGGTTTTTATTGAGCTGGGGGATTCTCAAATGTAGAGATCCTTTCGGTGATACAGGTAGCTGGAGCACCCTTTTTGTGACCTCGCCATAGGCTATGTACTACTGAGTCCTACTTGATGCTCGGGTTCTATTGTTGACAGTTTATGCATACATATACAGTCTATATTTTGGGTTCCTACTGCTCTACTTCTGGGGAAACTCTGTCAAAATTTTTCCAAGTTATGATGGCTGGTTTCTTGGTCTTTTGAGCCATTTATGCTGTTATGCTGCTGAAATTTTGGCAAAATCAGAGGTTAAGTCAGGTGTGCCTTCTTGGGAGTTTCATGGTTGGCTTTAATGGATGATCAAAATGGCCCTCAATTCACTCCTTTTCATTTAACTCAGAGAATCCAGATAAATGTTCATGTGTCCAGGAAGATTTTTTTCCAGCAACGCATAGTCTTTATGTTTGGGCCAAGAAGATTACGAGAGATCCTGGAATGTCCTTTGCCTATTGTAATTCCAATGATTAACTATGAAAACTCATTTGATGTGCATGTGTTTGTCCTTATCTAAAGCTGAGCTCCATTGACGTTTCTGGGGATTGGGTAGTAAAAGTTTTGGGTTCTTGCACGTGTGTTCAAAGGGGTTCTCAAAGCATTGTAACTTGGGTAGCCATGGCTTTCTCTTATCCGGAGTTTCATGGAAGAAGTGATGAAGATGTGGAAGACTTTTTGGAAAAGATGGATGTTGCCTGCATTAGCAACCAAATCCATGACCCGACGCAGATGTTACGCCTTCTCCAAATTTGTTTGAAGAGTGATACACGAGTTTGGTCCAAGGCATTTGAAGAGGAGTTGTGTGCAGCGGATCCACCTGTAAGATTGAGTTGCGACAATCTAAGACATGGATTGGAAGTGGAGTTTGTGAAGATAGAAGATCCTGACAAAGTGTGGCAAGAAGTACAAGGTTTGGTGCAGAAGGAAGGTGAGCCAGTAGATGCGTACATACGTAAGTTTTCATTGGCATGGGAGCGAATGTGCAAGGCCTTAGCACCACAGGTACCCCCGCTTGACATGATGAAGAAGGACAAGTTCTTGGCTGGTCTTTGGGAGAATATACGTTGGAGAGTGGAGCTAAAGAAGCCTAGGACATATGAAGATGCACTAGAGGTAGCAAGGAACAAAGAGTGGAAGTTGAGGAAAATGAGCCAATTAGGGGTGGAGTCTTTGCCAATGAGGTCTGAATTTCACCCTATAGAATCTTTACAAGGTCGCATGTCAGGGGTTCATCACGAACCAGTGGTTCCTGTTACTACTCAGGTTATGCCAGCAGTGGTCACTACAGCAGTGCAAGATGATGGGCTAAGGCAAGACATGAGGCAAATGGTAGATTTGATGAAGAATCTCAGCCTAAACATGCTAGGTCAAGTGGGAAATAATCAAGGTCGAGGGAGGTATGAAAATCATCCAGGAGGTGAAGAAAGACCTAGGAATGGTGTTGGACAAAGCAATGGTAGGTTTTGGAGGCAGACGCCCACCTGTTACAATTGTGGAGAGTTGGGTCACATCAGCCCGCAATGTGATAAGCCACCAAGGATGGGGGGAGACATGTATCCATTGCCAAGACAGGTGTTAACTAGGTCAAATGATTATGGCATCGAAATTAAGGGAGACGAAGGAACCAGTGGACTGACCCAGGAGGAAAAAGGAAAGACAAAAGTGCTAACTGTAGTCACCTTGGAGAAGGCATCAAAGCTAGAGGATACATTAGTGATGCCTATTGGGAAGAGGACCACAGAGGATAAGGAAGGAAGAAGTGCCCCAGGTCCTAGTAAGAAGAAAGGAAAGAGCCATGAAGGCGAGGATGTCAAGGCCAAGAGGAAAAGGAGAGCTCGTCAACAGTTTCATGTTTCAGATTTTCCACTAGGGGATGGGCAATTAAGCTATGACTTGAAGGAGGATCTGACGAGCAGGAAGGCAGATGTTACTTTTGGGCATCTTATAGAGATGGTGCCTAAGCTAAAGCGACAGTGGAAGAGGATTGTTAACCCAATGGAGAAAGAGCCAGAGAGAGGTTCAGTAAAGGTGTTGGCAATGGATGAGCTACCAGACATTTGTCCAATAGTAGATGTGTGGCATAAAAGGAAAAATTTGGGACAAGGTTATGTGGATGGCGGAGCCCAAATATGCGTCATAACACACTCATGCGTTGAGAAGATGGGTCTCACACTGGCTGGGGTGTCAGGTTTTCGGATCAGATTGGCAAACCATCAAAAAGTAAAATGCTTGGGTGTTGTAAAGAGCTTAGAAGTGGAGGCATATGATGCAAAGGCAGTGGTTGATTTTCATGTAATGCCAGCAGGGTTGGGAGCATATCCTATTATACTGGGCAGACCATGGTTACGTGCAGTGGGAGCTGTTCAAGATTGGCGACATGGTACAATTAGCCTCTATGGAAAGACAGGTACCAAGAAGCTTTATAATATGGACACAAGGAAACGATTAGAGGAGTTATGAAGATGAGGATGAGTCTAGTGATGAAGACTCTTCCACGGTGACAGATGAGGACAGTGATAGAACTACCAGCAGTGATGAGGATGCTGATGTTGCATTTCTTTTGATGGACAAAGAAATCCAGGAGTTTGGTTTAGTTGCATTTGCGAATGAGGTTGAAGATGAAAGTGAAGGGCCTTATGAAGTGATTGAAGGGCTGATGCAAACCAAGGTTGAGTTGTCAAAGAAGCAGGAATTGATGACACAAATGATCAATGGAGACCTCTCAACTATGGAGAAGGATATATATTTTCACATGCTGGCTAGTTTTCTTGATTTTTTCATTACTTCATATGAAGAGATCAGAGGGTTCAAGGGCGAAGAGATGCATATAGAGCTGAAAGAAGGTGCTAAGCCAGTGCGGCAAAGGCTAAGAAGGATGGGTCAAGAGCAAATGGAAGCCTTGCGAGAAGAGGTGGACAAGTTGTTGAAGGCAGGGTTCATAGTCCCTGTGGAGACCACAGAATGGGTGAGTCCAGTTGTAGTCAGTCCAAAGAAGGATGGGAAGTGGAGAATTTGTGTAGATTTTAAACCCTTAAACGCAGCCACTAAGAAGAACCCATATCCTCTTCCATTCATCGATCAGATCTTGGATTCAGTGGCAGGTTATGAGAGGTACAGTGTGTGTGATGGTTTTTCAGGCTATTTTCAATTGAAGATTGCTCTTAAAGACCGCACAAAGACCACTTTTATTACGCCATGGGGCTGCTATTGCTACACTGTATTGCCATTTGGGTTGTCAAATGGACCTTCCTTCTATCAAGAGAGAGCAAATTGGGTGTTGGAACCATTCATTGGTAGTTGTGTTAAAGCTTTTATGGATGACTTCTGTGTTTATAGCAGTAGGGCTGAACACCATGAGAAGCTGCAGATGGTATTGGCTCGATATGATGAATGTGGAGGACAACTAAATCCAAAGAAATGTCATCTAGCAGAGCCAAGGGTGAAGTTATTGGGCCACATGGTGTCAAAAAATGGCATTGAGGCTGATCCAGACAAGGTTAAGTCTATTATTCTTCTTCCATCACCTACGAGTACGAAGCAATTGGCAACCTTTATACACAAAGTGAAGTACATGGCAAGGTTTATTCCATTGTCTTCTCAGATTCAAGTGGCAAAGAATGATCCATTGCAATGGGATGACAAGTGTGAAGAAGTGTTTCAAGAGGTGAAAGAGGTGTTAGGGGGTTTGTCAGCCATGCAGGCTCCTAATTGGGAGAAAGTTTTTTATGTAAATCCCTCAGTAGGGGATGATGCCATTGGAGCCATGCTATTGCAAAAGGGGAAGGGCAGCCATTATATGAGGCCAGTGTATTGTGCAAGCCGAGTGAAGTTGGTAGCGGAGAGAAAGTTCTCGGAAGTAGAGCTAGTGATGGCCAGTGTAATATTTGCTTGTCGACGATTTCGTCATTACTTGCTACCACGGCCTTTTGTTTTCTTGACGAGCTATGCCTTTTTGCCACAGTTAATTAATGGTACTAACATGTCAAATGTGGTGAAGAAATGGGTAATTGAGCTGCAAGAGTCTGAGTTCTCTTTTCTAGTGGAAGATAGTACAAGGGCTACCCTAGCTGATTTGTTGACCTACAAGGAGAATCCCCTTATTGTTAAGGAAGAGGTGGTGAGAAAGGTAGTTGAAGAAGTGCCACAGATCAGCAATGCACATGTGTTGTTCTTTGATGGTTCATACAGAAAGAGCCATGATGAAGCTTCAGGGGGTATAGCACTTTATGATCCAGAGGGGAAGCTAGTATGCAAGAGAGGGTTCAAATTGGATGCTCATAGTAACAATGAGGCTGAATATGCTACTTTGGAAGCCGGATTACACATTTGTTTGAAGCATGGGGTTCGAAGGTTGAGCATAAAAGGTGATGCCTTGTTAGTGGTGAAGCAAGTGCTGGGTGTGTGGAAGAGCAAGAACACCTCATTGAAGGAAATATGCTTCAGAATTAAAGGCCTGTTAAAAAATTTCGAAGCATGGATCATCAGACACATTGAATGTGCTCTAAATGGAGAGGCACATGAAGCAGCTCAAGGCATGATTGGGGAGCTATTTGTGTTGAGGACCACTTTACCTCTTTATCATGGCCGGGAAAGTTTGGATCAAGAAGAAGAGTTTTTGCTAACAGGAATCATTCCAAAGGAGATTCAGAAGTCTAAGAAGTATGGCTTTGTGCGTAGAGCATACAGGTACAATTTGATTGGTGATGTCTTATACATGAAAGGGGCTGATCTCGTGTTGAGACGTGTACCTTGGTGGGAGGAGCTTTACAGAGTGTTGGAAGAGAATCATGAAGGCGCATGTGGTGGCCATTTTGCTCTAAAGATCACCTTGCATAAGATTTTGCAAGAGGGGTATGTATGTCCTAGTTTGCACAAGGATGTTCACCATTGGTGTAGGTCTTGCAATAGGTGTCAAGCATTTGGGAAGAGAGTGTTGAAGCCAGAGCTACAAAAAACCATTATGGTGTTTGATGTGTTTGAAAAGTGGGGGATTGATGCAATAGGCCCGTTACCTATCACAAGCAGGGGCAAAAGCTATATTTTGACGGCAGTGGACTATCTTTCTAGATGGGCAGAGGCTATAGCAGTAAAACAGATCACTGCAAAGGATGTGGAAAAATTTGTGTATGATGAAATATGTTGCAAGTTTGGGGTGCCACTGGAGCTACTTTCAGATAAGGGGCCTGGCTTTAGAGCTAAACTGCTAGATTTTTTATGTGCAAAGATGAAGATTAGGCACCAGCATACCACTCCTTATTACCCACAATGTAATGGCTTAAATGAAAGATTCAATGGTGAGTTGGTAGAGATTCTTTCGAAAGTGACATAGCACCAAGGAAAGAATTGGGATTTGGAATTGCTTAGTGCATTATAGGCTTACCGTACTTCGGTGAAGACAGGTACAGGGTTTACTCCATTTCATTTGGTGTATGGAAAAGAAGCACTATTGCCTGTGGAAGTAGAGTTGCCTGCGGTTGCCTGCGGTCAAGATGATAGAGAGTTGCTTGGGCCGCTGAGGCGGTCTGGGGCGGGCAACAAGAAGAGTGGCCTCCAAGCACTCTTCTAGGCTCCCATGATGCTCAATTGGGTTGGGGTTGGAAAAAACAACAAACACACACACAAACCCGCAACCTAACCCTACACAAATTTGGGGCACAACCTAGTTTTGGATGCGAACTAGGACGCGTAGAGAGAGAGAGAGAGAGAGAGAGAGATAGTGCTCAGGCTGCTTTGAAACGTATCGGCAATGATCAAGCAAACACAACTATATATTTAAGAAAGAGAGAGAAAGGGGGAGGGGGTGCTTGTTGCATTAATACCTTCTTACAAATCTGTCATTACAAATCAAAGTGAGATTAGTACTTGTTCAACATAGCTTGCGTAAATTTCACCACAACACATCACAAGAAAAGCCACCCCAATCACTGTCTTAAGGCCAGGGGAGTCCTCTCCACCCTGTCGCCCTCTTACAGTATGTGGGATTTATGGCTAGATTGATGACAACACCAGAGACAAGCTATCAAGAACTTAACAAAAAACACCAAGACACTTACGCATCATTGTTGTCCATTACTTCACGTTGGAAGGGAGACAAAGTATCCAAGCTTAGTCCAAATCCACCCTCCTTGATTCAGCAAATGTTGGGCTTACACTAGTAGGAGAAATGATAGATTTCCTACTCTCAATTGAATGATCACTCTCTCTTACAATGGCATAGAGTTCCCTTGCTAATCACCCCTAATACAACACATACATATGCCTAATGCCAATGAGCTTCCACTCAAGAGCTCCTTCTCAAGAGGTTGAACTTGGCTTCTCAAGCTATAGCATAGTGCTCTTTCTTCTCCCCCTTTTGTGCTAGCTACACCCTCCTTTTATAGCAATTTTGAAGGCTAGGGTTACTCCTCTAACCATGGTTGGGTTAGATTTTCAGCAATTTATCTAATTTCTTTTTCTTCGAATTATCAAGAAGTTGGTGGGGAAAGAGAGAGGCGAGAAATGGAGGTGATAGGACTTTTCATAGTGGGTTAGTGTTAGTAGAGTTAGTATTAATTTACAAATGGAATTGGATATTTACAATGGGAGTATCCATGTAGGATACAAATAAGGAAGAAAAACTCTTAAGAGGTAAGAAAAGGTGGATTTCTTACAAGGTTGATGCTCCAAGTGTCTTGAGTAGGACCAATTTTGACGCTTGTTGACGGTCTACTAGCTTTGACGGTACATTTTTTCTCCACTCTTGACCTTCCTTGAGAGACAAGGTAATTGAAGCTGAGTAATCAACCACCATGATGCTGTCTTTTAAGAGAAGAGTCTGAATTTTGTGGTTTTTTTAATAGATATGGGTAATTTGGAGGAGGAAAAATGAGACTAGGTGGTCAATTTTGGAATGGAATTGTGTGTGGGAGGTATGAGTTCACCATGGTTTCTCTTATTCTTCAAGGTTGAGGAGAAGGTGAGTAGGGTGCAGAGAGGAGTGGTGAGAGAGGTGGGGATGATGAGTGGAGAAGTGTGTGTGAAAGAGGAAAATGATAAAGTGGAAGAGAGAGTGTGGCTGCATAGCATGGGAAAACTGGAGTCCACTAATAAAATCATAGCTCACATCTCGTAGCTCAAAAAAATATGAAAAAATTTGAGGAAAAAGTTCAGCCCACGAGCTACAACTTTTGTTTGTATCACCTTTTCAAACTCGGAGAGCAAGTGAACTTTAAAAATTCAGCAAAACCGACCGTTTTTTTCCACTGCACAAGGTCCTTGTGGGGTCCTTCTTTGGATGATTCTTTTGAATACCTCCAAGAGTGAGCCCTCCATAGTGCATGTATGCATGCCACCTACCCTTGACCTTATTTGGTAGGTCTATAATTGAAGATATTGTTGAGATCATGATATAAGTGAATAGTACAACTAAGAAAATCAAATATTGAGGGGTCTAAAAAATATGTACATGTCAAATATATATAATATAAGTGGAAAAAATATAAAGGGGTCAAAAGAAATCTCTCTCATTATGAGGCTACCATAAAAAGATAAATATTTTTGGTGTTCTAATTTTTTAGAAAAAAAACAAAATAGATGTAGAAAGGGAAAAAATCACAATAGTGAAAAAATATACACATAAATAAAACTAGTTTTTTTGGATTTTTGTTGGGGTGGAGTTACACCAAATATAAGAGAAGCTTACATGAAAATATTTCTATATGGAATAAAGAGTATGAAAAATGGTAAGAAAAATTGTGGTAATGGTGAGGCAATGTACAGAGCATAAATAACACACACCTAGGTAGAAATATTTAAATAAATACCAAAATAATTATGAAAAAATCTTTTATTTAGGCCCTATATACAAAGAAATATTTACATACGCATGGGCCATAATATACTTATATTTTTTATATTTTATATTTTTTTGGCTCAACTAGCCCAATGCCTAGCTAATTGAGGGTTTTTTATTTCAGTAAGGAGATATGGGAAAAGTCCCCTAACTCACACGCACCTATATACAGTGAAAGGGTGAGGGTAACCACAGTGTTTGAGTGATTTGATAGGGTGAGATAACTCACTATGGCAATTACAGAGAGCCGAAAAACGGCTATCATTAGCCCTCCCCCAGGATGATGGTATATTCATGTACCATCATAAAGAATCTTTTCCAAAGAGAGTGCTTCAGAGTCCTTGACAAGATCTTCATTGTTTGGCCCTTTGGAATTTTGGTTTGTATTTCACTCATGCTTCATGGAACAATACTTACATGGGATAGTTGCCTTTTGCTCTGGTAGATCCTTTGGTAGAAGGTGACTCAAGTAAGGCTTCAAGCGATAGCCGTTTACCTTCCTGGGGTGCTCTTTCCCATTCAATTCCATAAGTTGATAGTAACTTGAATTGAAAGCCTTCTTGACTATGTATGGCCCCTGCCATCTTGTTTCAAATTTGGCATCAAAACGATTATCGAGTCGATTGTCATACCTTAGCACAAGATCTCCTTCATTGATGCCTTTGTCCTTCAGTTTCTTGTCAAGCTTCTCCTTTGTCTGTGTGGCTTTCCTCTTATAGCACTCGTATGTTGCTTCTCTTTTCCACTCAAGCTCAGCTAAGGTAAGAAGTCGATCCATCCATGCTTCTTGATCATCTTGTGCTGATTTGCCATGAAGTCACATTGTTGGAATGTTTAGCTCAATTGGCTGTAAAGCCTCTTGACCATAGACCAAGTGAAATGGTGAGAACTCCGTGGCTTCCCTATATGTGGTTCGATACGCCCACAAGGCACCATCCAAGAAGTCATCCCACAACTTTGTCTTGTTTTTCACCATCTTTCTAATGATGCCTGCAATGACACCATTAGCTTTTTCTACCAAACCATTTGATTGGGGATAGTAGGGTGTACTGTGACGATGTAGAATGCAAAGTTCTTCACAGACTTCTGTGAGCAATCCCTTTCTAAACCCTGGACCATTATCAGAAACAATCTCCAAAGGTGTGCCAAATCTACAACAAATGTGAGTGTAGACGAATTTGCTTACTGTCCTCTCATTTACCTTTGCCACACTTTGTGCTTCCACCCACCTAGTCATATAGTCTACAGGCACCAAAATGTAGAGTTTACCATTTTTTGTCCTAGGCAGAGGACCCATAGCATCAATGCCCCACTTTTCAAAGGGTCCATTTGCAAGCACAATTTGCCTTGGACCATAAATCAGTCTTCTATTCCCATTTACCTGACAATTGTGATAACTTTTACACCAATGTTGGACATCCACATGCAGACTTGGCCAAACATACCCCGCAAGCAAAATCTTCTTCACAGTTAATTCTTGGGAAAAATGACCACCACATGCCTCTTCATGCAAACCTTTTAGAATGGCTGGAATTTCCGCGATAGTTGGTACTCTTCTGCACACTTTATCCTTCCCTCTTTGATAGAGGGAGCCTTCTAGGAAGAGATACATGCTTGCCTTCTTCATGAGTCTCCTCTTCTGAGCTTTTGTAAAGTCTGGTGGAAACTCACCCTCCAAAATGTAGCCAATGATGGGAGCCAATGACTCCAATCCCTTGTACCTCGGTTGCTTCACAGCAGCCGCCACCATGATGACCTGCACTTCTTTCTTTACACATGCAACGGCTTGTTGTGCAAGTAAATCAGCATCTTCATTTTGTTTCCTAGGAATATGATATAATTGCACCTCCTCAAATTGATTAAATAGCCTACAGATGGTATGAACTTTGGCCCTTAGTCTTTCATTTTTGCATGCCCAAATGCCTAAAATCTGCTTCACAATGAGAAGTGCATCCCCTTTTACCATGAGACGTTGTATACCATGGCCAATGCATATTTTTAAACCATGAAGTAGTGTGTCATATTTTGCTTCATTGTTGCTAGCTGAACTTGGTAGATTGAACTTCTCTTTCATGACCACCTCTCCACTTGGGTTGAGCAACACTAGCCCTCCCCCTGCTTTTCCTGTGGCTCGATGAAAAGCTCCATCAAAGAACAAGGTAAAAGCATTAGGAATACTTTTTGGTGGTGGCAATGGTAGGGTCTTTACTTCAGGCACCTTAATCTCCTTTTCATGCACCCTATAAGTGAGAATCCCTGCCAATTGTGCACGCACACTATCTTCTACCTTGAAAGAGTATTGAAACTCTTGCAACTCCATAATCCACTTTGAGATCCTATTACTAAGATTCATTTGAGATGACACCCAAGGGAACAAATTCTCTGCGGTGAGGATTACAAAAGGTTTTGAGAGCAAGTAGGATCTAAACTTCCTTATCGCAAACATGAGAGAAAGCATCATGAGTTCTGCCTCCGTGTAGCCTCTCTCTAAAGCATTCATGACCCTACTAGCAAAGTAGATGGGCCGCATCTTGGTACTATAGGGATCTTGTTGTAGCAAAACTGCACCAATTGTTTCTTTCCCAGCACTAGAGCTAACAAAGAATGTGTACTCCCAACAAGGAGGCATGAGTGTTGGTAGCTCTGACAAAATGGCTTTAATGTTACAAAAGTACTCTTCAAGCTCATCAGACCATGCAAATTCTACTTGTTGTGTCAACTTTTGCAAAGGGTGAAGTAACTCCGAGGCTAAGTGAATGAAGCGTGACATATACTTCACCTTTTGAATGAATGAGATGACCTCCTTAAGACTCTTGGGTGATGGTAGCTCAATAAGAGCCTTTGCCTTTGAAGGATCCACTTCAATGCCTTTGTAAGAAACTTTATGACCAAGCAAGATTACTTCATCCTCACCTATATGGCACTTGTCGGGGTTGAGTTGACCTCCCATGTCGTAGAGCTTCTTTAAACCTTCTTCTACCCTTTGTAGATGCAATGATTTTGAGCTATAAATACAGAAATCATCAATGAACACCCTAATTGACTTTCCAAAGAATGCTTGAAACACCATATTCATGAAACGTTGGAATGTTGCACGAGCATTTGTCAGACCAAATGGCATGACTCTAAAAGCATAACAAGGAGTGATAAAGGTTGTTTTCAATTGATCCTCCAATGCAATCCCTATTTGAAAGTAACCTGAGTAACCATCGCACACAGTGTACTTCTCATGACCAGCTACCTCATTTAGTATCTCATCCTGGAATGGGAGGGGAAAGTGTGCTCTTTTTGTTGCCTCATTGAGGGGACGGTAATCCACACACACCCTCCACTTGCCATTTTTCTTAGGAGTGACAACAACAGGAGAGACCCACTCTGAATTCTCCACTGGATAAATGAAACCTGCTGCTAGAAGCTTTCTTACCTCCTTGAGTAGAGCCTGCTCCTTTATAACTCCTAGCCTTCGTAGCTTCTGAGCTTTAGGTGTGGCCTCAGGCTTTAACTCAATCTTGTGCTGAACAACATCTACCCCACGCACGTCGGTGTAGTCTTTAGCAAAAAGCCTAGGAAACTTCCTTAGCACACATTTGAACTCCTCTCTTTCATCCTTTGTAAGTGTTGTTGATAGCATACCTTCCAGCATCCCTTCATCTTGAACACCTTCGTTCTCTTGAGGACCTACCTCCTCCAAGCCTTGACAAGAGGTCTCTTGGTTGCTTGGCTTAAACCTTACCCCCATGACTTCGATGGAAGACTCCTCTTCAGTAATGCTGCCCCTACTTTCTTCTTCTGAAGTGCTATCGGTCCAACCTTCTTCCGTCTCACTTTGAGATGATTCTTCATGGAGCTCCTCTTGGCATTGCTCCTTCATGTCAAAGACAACCTTCTTATGATTGTCATTCCTGCAAATTAATTTCCCACTCTCCCAATCTTGCAAAGCTCGCATTTTCATTAGCCATGGTCTTCCTAGGATAAATGGATAACCACTTCCCTTGGTCGACATAACATAAAACTCCACTGCCTTCTTAATGCCAAAGGCCTCTACAAAGACAGTTTTACAAATGCCTACACACCTAGCCTTGCTATTGTTTGCCATCTTGACTTTGATTTTAGGTGTCTCATGGATGTGCATGCCTAGTCTTTGCATGAGTCCCTCTGTCATGATGCAAATTTGTGCACCCCCATCCACTAGACCTTTCCTAACCAATCTTCCTTTGATGTAACAGTCTAGCACCGGTGTAATGTCCTCATTCATTTCAGCTTGTGCAATTTTTACAACAGGCACACTCTCTTTTACCTTTCTCCTAGTGCTAACTGCCCTTGTTAAATCCCTCCTAACTTGTGGACATAATGCAAGAAATTGAGGCCATGAAATATCAGGACCCTTACCTCTCATGTCTTCCAACAAGTTGTACGGAGCCATACCATGTCCAAGAGGGAAGTCTTGGAGGTTGATACGACGTCGAGTTCTCTTGGTTTCCTTTGCCTTCTTGCCTTGTCCATGGTCACTCTATGATGTGACTCCTTCTTTCTCTTTACCTTTTCCTCGGCCACGCTTAATGCCATTGGCTTCCATGTCAACCTCATTTGAATTTTTCACCTCTACCACATGCACATTTGGATCTGGCAAAGGTGGAACTCCTTCTACCCCTTGTGGAGGTGGTCTTGGTCCATTTGGCCTTTGTAGAAGCCTTTGTTGTTGACCAGCTCCTTCTCCTGCATTCATCACTGGGTAATTCAAGTTAGGTCTCCCTGGCTCTCCACGGGGCCAAGGACAATTATACATCCCATGTCCAGACTCTCCGCAATTCCAACATTGCAAGACTCTCCTAGTTCGTGGCTCTCTCTCTTCTGACTTCTTTGCTTGTCCCTTTGGACCTACAGCTTGTGCAAGGTGAATTGACAGGCTGCTTAAAGATTCATTTAACTTCTCAATCACTTCAGCCGTTACCTCAGGAAGCTCCCTAGATGTTGATGCTTGTGACTTACCTTTGGGTCTAAGATCTTCTATTGGAACCTCTCCCCTTAAGCACTTGAGTTTCCTATACTTCTCAGCAGCCCTAGTTTCAGCTGCATCAAAAGTAGCAGGTGCACCCGCCTCAACTTTTACCTTAAGGTCAGGAAAGAGTCCGGCTATGAACCTCTCCTTCTTTAAAAATTCTGCACCATCACCAGGGTTAGCAACATTTCATATCCATAGAGCCCAAAGACGTAGAAACTCTTGCTTGTACAAGTAGTAGTCATCTAAGTCTTTTTGCTTATGAGAAACAATGTCTTGCCATAGTTTTTGAGTGTTTTGGGGATCAAAGAAGTATCTCTTAAAACGATTCAAAACTTCTGTGTAATTCCCCTTAACTTCCTCAGGCAAAGAGTCAAACCAAGTACTAGCATCTTTCCTAAGGACCACCTCAAACATTTCTACACGTTCTTGATCGGTTACTATCCTCTTGATACGGCAAGACATTTTGAAATTTGCTAAAAATAATTCTGCATCCTCTCCAGGCTCTCCAAAGAAAAGAGGATATCGAGACATTTGGCATTGGCTCTCCATTATTATGAAAGATTACAACACGAGTTACAATAAGGGATACAATAGAGATTTAGAACCACTCGCCTGCAAATGAAGAAGTAAGAAAATACCACTCTAGGTTTTTTTCTTCAGCTATCCAAGCTTCAATGAGGTCTCGATTTGTTCGATCAAAACAAAAAGGTAGACTATTGATGAGCTCTAAGAAGGGTTGAAATTCTTCAAAGCTAAGGCAATAAACAGAAATCTCTAGAGCTTCATTTTCTGGATTCAAAAGAGAAACCACGTCCCAAGTGATAAATTGCACTTGCTCTACAATTCCCAACGCACAAGCGGTTTGTATAAAAACTAGATCTTCATGCTCGTCGAAGGCCGTGAGAAAGTAGCAATTGACTAGGAGCTCCTTTCCTTCGAGTTCCACACAGTCGGAGTGGGGCAACCTTCTCACAATTTCATAAAGAACATCCTCATCAAGTCCAATCAAGTTTGCAAGATTTAAAGACTCCACTTGTGCTACAAAATTCCTGGACAAAAACTCCTTAGGATTATGGTTAAATCATTCAAAAGCATAAAGAGATTTACAATGTCTCTATGAACAAAGTGTCATAGAAAGTAGAGAAGGATGAGAATTTATACAAATTTGCAATCTTCTCTATGCTCTCTTTATTAAAACAAGCTCTGAATAGCTCCCTATCTCCTTTGTTGAAAGCGAAAGGAAGACTATTAATAAGACGCAAATGAGGGAAAAATTCACCAAATGTGAGTCTATGAAGCATGAACTCTAGCCACAAGTTTCCTGAAGAGTCTTCCTCAATGGTGAAATGCACTCGCCAAACGCTAAATTTTACTCTATTTACCAATCTTAGGGCACACACTAGTTGGATGAATGCGCGGTCTTCCTTAGTGCCCAACAACAAGAGGAAAATGGAATCCACGCGTAGGACCTTTCGTCTTAACTTCACCACCCTCTTGTTATGAGGGAGACGCCTTACTACTTGCTCCTACAACTCAATTGGTAATAGAGCTAGATCTCTAAGGATTGAACTTTCACTGCACACACATTCCCTGTTAGAACAAATGATCTTTTTTTGTTTCTTGTAACAACTTGGACAAAGAAAAAACAAACATACACACTATTTTGCCGGGCTGCACTTCATTTTAAAATAAATGAACACATGTACATCAAAAGAAGTGTGGTAGTTGATGAGAGGTAGAATGACAGGGTTTGGTGATGCAAGAATTTCTCCTACTCTTTGGGCACCAAACATGAACACCATTTGTTGTTGAAAATGGATCTTTCTACTAATTGCAACGTTTATTCTAATGTGTGGAGTAAAATGAAAGGGAAAAACCTCTATTCCTGGGCCATTATCCATGGCCTATGCATGTCCTAATGCTTAAAACAACACAAAAATATAGACGTCCAAGCTAATATCGTACCTAATGAGAGGAAAAATAAAAGGATTTACCGAAGTGTTTATCTCGGCTAACCTAAGAGGACCTAAAATTCTACGAATTACTCGCTGAAATTGCAACTTAGTACTAACAATTATGTGTACCTTTTGCCTTGCAATGGGAATGAAGGGATCATAAAAATTCTCGTGATTCATGCAAGCTACTTGATTATGCTAAAGGTTGAGCCTTCACAAAACATACACAAGCCTTTCCTCAGTGGGGGCACCAATTTGAGGCGGTCTGGGGCGGGCAACAAGAAGAGTGGCCTCCAAGCACTCTTCTAGGCTCCCATGCTGCTCAATTGGGTTGGGGTTGGAAAAAACAACAAACACACACACAAACGGGCACCACCTAGTTTAAGAGCGAACTAGGACGCAAAAGAGGAGAATCGTTAGAGCAACCCACAAGCAAGCAAGGAATTTACACTAACCCTAACACCAATGGAACACTCTCACACACTAAAACACGAGAGAGAGAGAGAGAGAGAGAGAGAGAGAGAGAGAGAGAGATGGTGCTCGGGCTGCTTTGAAGTGTATTGTTAATGATCAAGCAAACATAAATATATATATGTAAGAAAGAGAGAGAAGGGGGAAGGGGGTGCTTGTTGCACTAATGCCTTCTTACAAATCTGTCATGACCAATCAAAGTGAGATTAGTATTTGTTCAACATAGCCTGAGTAAATTACACCTCAACACATCACAAGAAAAAAGCTACCCCGATCACTGTCTTAAGGCCAGGGGAGTCCTCTCCACCCTATCGCCCTCTTACAGCATGTGGGATTTATGGCTAAATTGATAACAATACCCGGAGACAAGCTATCAAGAACTTAAATAAAACACCAAGACACTTACACATCATTATTGTCCATGACTTCACGTTGGAAGGGAGACAAGGTATCCATGCTTAGTCCAAATTCACCCTCCTTGATTCAGCAAATGTTGGGCTTACACTAGTAGGAGAAATGATAGATTTCCTACTCTCAATTGAATGATCACTCTCTCTTACAATGGCATAGAGTTCCCTTGCTAATCACCCCTAATACAACACATACATATGCCTAATGCCAATGAGCTTCCACTCAAGAGCTCCTTCTCAAGAGGTTGAACTTGGCTTCTCAAGCTATAGCATAGTGCTCTTTCTTCTCCCCCTTTTGTGCTAGCTACACCCTCCTTTTATAGCAATTTTGAAGGCTAGGGTTACTCCTCTAACCATGGTTGGGTTAGATTTTCAGCAATTTATCTAATTTCTTTTTCTTCGAATTATCAAGAAGTTGGTGGGGAAAGAGAGAGGAGAGAAATGGAGGTGATAGGACTTTTCATAGTGGGTTAGTGTTAGTAGAGTTAGTATTAATTTACAAATGGAATTGGATATTTACAATGGGAGTATCCATGTAGGATACAAATAAGGAAGAAAAACTCTTAAGAGGTAAGAAAAGGTGGATTTCTTACAAGGTTGATGCTCCAAGTGTCTTGAGTAGGACCAATTTTGACGCTTGTTGACGGTCTACTAGCTTTGACGGTACATTTTTTCTCCACTCTTGACCTTCCTTGAGAGACAAGGTAATTGAAGCTGAGTAATCAACCACCATGATGCTGTCTTTTAAGAGAAGAGTCTGAATTTTGTGGTTTTTTTAATAGATATGGGTAATTTGGAGGAGGAAAAATGAGACTAGGTGGTCAATTTTGGAATGGAATTGTGTGTGGGAGGTATGAGTTCACCATGGTTTCTCTTATTCTTCAAGGTTGAGGAGAAGGTGAGTAGGGTGCAGAGAGGAGTGGTGAGAGAGGTGGGGATGATGAGTGGAGAAGTGTGTGTGAAAGAGGAAAATGATAAAGTGGAAGAGAGAGTGTGGCTGCATAGCATGGGAAAACTGGGGTCCACTAATAAAATCATAGCTCACAGCTCGTAGCTCAAAAAAATATGAAAAATTTTGAGGAAAAAGTTCAGCCCACGAGCTACAACTTTTGTTTGTATCACCTTTTCAAATTCGGAGAGCAAGTGAACTTTAAAAATTCAGCAAAACCGCCCGTTTTTTTCCACTGCACAAGGTCCTTGTGGGGTCCTTCTTTGGATGATTCTTTTGAATACCTCCAAGAGTGAGCCCTCCATAGTGCATGTATGCATGCCACCTACCCTTGACCTTATTTGGTAGGTCTATAATTGAAGATATTGTTGAGATCATGATATAAGTGAATAGTACAACTAAGAAAATCAAATATTGAGGGGTCTAAAAAATATGTACATGTCAAATATATATAATATAAGTGGAAAAAATATAAAGGGGTCAAAAGAAATCTCTCTCATTATGAGGCTACCATAAAAAGATAAATATTTTTGGTGTTCTAATTTTTTAGAAAAAAAACAAAATAGATGTAGAAAGGGAAAAAATCACAATAGTGAAAAAATATACACATAAATAAAACTAGTTTTTTTGGATTTTTGTTGGGGTGGAGTTACACCAAATATAAGAGAAGCTTACATGAAAATATTTCTATATGGAATAAAGAGTATGAAAAATGGTAAGAAAAATTGTGGTAATGGTGAGGCAATGTACAGAGCATAAATAACACACACCTAGGTAGAAATATTTAAATAAATACCAAAATAATTATGAAAAAATCTTTTATTTAGGCCCTATATACAAAGAAATATTTACATACGCATGGGCCATAATATACTTATATTTTTTATTTTTTTTATTTTTTTGGCTCAACTAGCCCAATGCCTAGCTAATTGAGGGTTTTTTATTTCAGTAAGGAGATATGGGAAAAGTCCCCTAACTCACACGCACCTATATACAGTGAAAGGGTGAGGGTAACCACAGTGTTTGAGTGATTTGATAGGGTGAGATAACTCAATATGGCAATTACAGATAGCCGAAAAACGGCTATCACCGCCTAGTGATGCATTCAAAGAGAGGCTCTTGCAGTTACAAGAGGTCCAGTTGGATAGGATGAGCGCATTGGAGCATTATGGGCAGATGCAGGATAAGGCTTTGGCAAAGATAAATGAAAAGGTCAAAAGTAAGGGTATCAAGAAACATGACTTGGTTTTGCGCTACAATAGTAAGCTGGACAACACCTTCCAATAGAAGTTTCAAATTAAGTGGGAAGGCCCTTTCAAGGTAGTGGAGTGTTTTCCAAATGACACATATCAGCTGGCAAACCTAGATGGTGTTCTACATAAGTCAAGGGTAAATGGATTGCATCTTAAATTGTATCATGCTAGATTGATGATGGTGGAGCAAGATGAGTTGTTTGTGGATCAAGCAATGTTGGTAAAGGATGAGGAGACCTGTGATGCGGCGAGTCTCATATCGCTCTTTGCTGCTGCTGATCATGAATGATCTAGCAGGTTAGGGGATGGGCAAATTATGTCAGGAGGTTTTTGGAGCAAGGGATTGCGCATATGTACATATACATTCATGGTGCATCAAATAAAGAATTGCCCATTTTTCAGAGCCAGGTGGTTACGTGGGGCCCACATGTGTACAGGTAGGACAGGGTGTACATAGTGTATCGATTTTCACTATTACCAGTACCACTGTGTTTTTTCTACAATAAGGAGGAGTTGGTAGCGCGTAAAACTTCTTGAGGAATCTATCTGCGGGCCGATGACATGAGGTAAGCAGGTGCGTCAGATGGCATCGAGTGGCGTCAGGAGGCCGAACGGGGTCAATATTTGCACGTGGATGAATACGGACACAAAGTGGTGTTTTCTTGTGAGATTTATGCAGAAAGGTCATCATTAAGACCACTTTTTGGGGACACTTCACGTGGTTGCGAGACGCATTATTGAAAAGGAATGAGTGCCAGGTGTACGGATGATGCAAAAAAGGTGACAACTATGCACTGCGAGGTCAGTTTTTGGCCTGTTCGGGGTCCGTTTGAGGTCATCTAAAAGGCCAAGGGTGCCCAACTAATAAATCTAAGTGTGGGAACTGAAAAAACTGAGAGAAGGCCAGAAAAAATGTGGAGAAGAGAGGAGGAACAGCCACAGGTGTGTTTTTGGGGTTTTTGGAGCCTGTTTTGGCAGTAAACTACTCATCCGAGGTCGGATTTGAGCACTTTGACATTGTAGAATGGAGTTTTGGGCCGTTCTGGACGCGATGGCGCTGTCCATTTTGCCAAATTCCTCACTCTTTTCCTACTGTTTTTTTGTGTAAGTTTCTCCTATGAGCGAAGTTTCTGCTCTAGTTTGTAATTGTATCTGGCTTATTTTACCCATATTGTGTGAGCTATTTGCCCCATTGGTGTTGGCCCAAGCTCAATTGTATCTAAACATAAGAAATTCTCCTCTTTTGAGCTGAGTTTTTTGGGTGTGTGTGTGTGTGTCTGTGTGGAGTGGGCAAGTGGATAGTCTCTCTCCTCTCACTCCAGAGGTGTGTTCCCTGTCTCGGCCAGGTGTGTTGTCTAAGCCGAGTGGTGCCTCATAGTGTGTGTGTGTGTGTGTGTGTGTGTGTGTGTGTGTGTGTGTGTGTGTGTGTGTGTGTGTGTGTGTGTGTGTGTGTGTGTGTGTGTGTGTGTGTGTGTGTGTGTGTGTGTGTGTGTGTGTGTGTGTGTGTATCTTCCCAAGAGTGTGTGTCAGGTCGTTATAGAGGCGCTGTGTGTGTTTTCATCCCGCTCACAACGTCTTCAAAGAAAAGTGTCAAGGGAAGTCAGGCAACAGGGTCAATGGATGATGATGCGAGGGATTGGGTGTGCTCGATGTTGAAGTGTCATATCATGGAAGTCCCCAATCGGTCGACAAAAGATAAAACATGGCATCCCATTATCATTTTTCCACTTACAAATGTACACTTTTGCACTTTGCATGCCTTTATGCGTATATTTGATCGCTTGTTAAAGCTTCACATAGAGTACGCTTTCACAATGAAAACACTTTTCCAGATCCGTGGAAGCCATTGGAATAGTTGAAGCGATTCTAAATTCGATTGGATGTCATGGTGGTGAGGCAAGCTTTTCCATGCATGGGAACCCCCTATATCTTTTTGCCCTTTTACCAAAATATTTCCTATTATATAAGTTACTTTTGATTTTTTCTTCCTTTTTCACAAACGTTTTAGCCTTTATTAAATAAATAAGACTTATGCTAATCAATCACGATGTAGCATAAATAAGTAAGCTTTCTTTGTTGATCTCTCTTTTGAACTTAGATATTAAATATATATATTCTAAATTACATTATATAGTTTAGTATTTTCTAATATATTTTTCATGTATATATATTATTCCACCCTACCAAATATTTTATTCACTAGTTTTCATTTTCAAACCTCAACCCCACTTTCAAATTTCAATAATACCTCCATCTAGATGATTGCCAATCTTTTCAAAACTCTAGGTCATGTTTTCATACACATGAAGGAGCTTACACTTGAAGGCAAGAGAGAATTCCACTCAAAGGGGACCACCAAAAGACTTTTGCAGCCACAAATAATACATTATTTGGCTGAATTTTTTAAGTAAAGAAGAACCCCGAATCTGAAGAAGCGTTCAACGTGAAAGATGTAGCTTGTGATCTCAACTTTTATCTCAATTTTTTTTAGAATTTTTGGAGTTATGAACGCGGAGCTATGATTTTTGTAGTGGACCCCAGTTTTCTCATGTAATGGTGACACAGGCCACCCCTAGTTTTCTTCCCTCTAGAATGGCTATGGTTCTACAAGTCTTCAAGCATGATTACAAGAGACAAGGCTCTTTTAATGAGGTCTTGGCAAGTCTAGAGTGATTCTATCACCATTTTTGGAGGATCCATCCTCATCAACAATTATCCACCTTCGACAACCTCCCTTATAATTTTATTACCTCTCTCTTCTCTCCCTAATAAGCTTATGTCTAGCCAAATCTAGACTATTGTAAATATCTCCTATCCTCTACATCCTACCCACATTCTCTCTTCTTCTCTCTCTATTGACTCTGGTATTTTAAATAATGAGGAGACAAGATGGGAGCCACAGTCACATGCACCCCATTTTCCTAGTCACCAAAGTGGGACATTCACCTCAATTAGAAATATTGCTAAAACCTTCCCTCCTTCCCTATATAAGGAGGCCATGAGAGCTCACTTAAAACACACACACACACACACCTATCCATACACACTCTTGTGCTACATGCTTGTAGCATGAACCCTAATCACATATCGCAACACCATCATCATCACCATCACCATGCACAAAAGATGAGCACCACACCTCCACACCACTTGTAATTAAGGGTTGAAGGCACAATTTCAAGAAGAAGAAGGGTGGACACACTCATGATATTCCTCGCCATCAACTCCCATCTCTCCATTATGCCTCCTACGATCTTGTCCCCTTCTCATTTTCCTGCCATACGCTACCTATTGTATTCATCTTTTGCAAGCAATCAACACACTCCATCTTGGTGCCATACTTTGTGTCGCTTTGGATACATCTCATTGTGAGTATGGTATATGCTTGTTCCTTGCCTTTTTTTTATGCTTATGTAAAGGTGTGCGGATTCGCCACCTTACACACACTCTCTCTCTCTCCCTCTCATATTCCTATCATCTTGCTACTTCCATCTTGAGGTGTACGGATTCGCCACCTCTTGTATGATAAGTGAGCATACTCGCAAGTTTCCCCTACCTCATTCTCTTCCTTACTAGCATGCACGGGTAGCAATCCCATTCTCACTCATTCACCACTCCTCTCACCTTATTCTCCGACCACCCCATTCCACATTTGGGCGTGGATCTTGAAATTGTTTTCCATGGCATGCTTCATTGTGTATATGTATGCGTCCTAGCCGCATATCTTGCTAGGTGGTGCCCCTATTGTGTATCCCCCATGATGAGGCCATTGTGCATAGTCTTGGTGTAGAGGCCACCGGGTCTATTTTTCACTTCCGCCTCTCAGTGGCAATGTTTCTATCATCGGTGAGGTGGAAAATATGCATGAAGTGCCACAAAAAGTATCTATGAATGGTGTGAAAGCACGTAGGTTTTTCAAGAAAGGAGAGGGGTGAGGAGGATGCTCCATGGGAGCTATGGAAAGCGCTTTGCAAGTGTACGACCGATCAAAATTCAAATCCCATGCTTGTAAATCCACGTAGGCAAGTGCGGCACCACTTGGAGTTAGTGCTTCAAATCATGTGGAAACCCCAAACCACGAGCGAGCAACAAAATCTGTTCAAAGATCACATTTCGAATTTCACTAAAGCATTTGTGCAAGCGTGGGGAGAGAGCAATATCACACACTACATGGTAAGTTACTTTGTTCAGTTCAAATTTTGATGCTATACATAAACATTTATTTGATCTAAGCATTTTTTCTTGATGCAGCATATTTTGTATGCGCATGGAGCATTCTTTATGTCAAAATATGGTTCATTAGACATGTGGAGCACTCAAGGAATGGAAAAATCACATTATCGAGCCAAAGGTGTTTACTTTAAAAATACACGTCACAGTGGTGGAACTACGAGATCCAACTACATGAAGGAGATGTTTGATTGGTTCTTTCGTTGTTCTTTGGGGAGATGTCATGCCATAGAGCGAGCGCGAAAGTCAAGTCTTGCCAAGGAGGTTAGGAGACAATCTCAACTTACTGCTAAAGAGAAATGGAGAAACTCCACCGGACCCCTTAATCATGCTAGGTGGCGGGAAAATTGCCATAGAGTGGGCAAACGTTGGTTAACCAACATGTAAAACAAACGATGCTATGCAATGTAATGTTTATGTTTGTAGATGTCTTTGTTGAGTTGCATATAATACTTCTCCATTTATCCATTTTTTGTTTTTTATATTTTGATGATATTAAGAGTTTTTTAAAGTGGCTTGGTCAAGTGTGAAGAGACCTATTTTTTTTTAAATAGAGGGCTTTTAGAGAAGAGGGAGTCTCATTTTCAATCTTGCCCCTTCTTACACAATGGCCCGCACAAAGCAAACAGCAAGAAAAGATCAACCTTTTTTTGCTCACCCTCACTCATCCATCCAATGTGCTCAGAAACCACCTTGGATACACGAACAAGAGCTCTTAGAAGAGATGGAGAGGGAATGGTCAGGTGAAGAGCAACAAGATGGACAACCTTCACGCAAGAAGAAACGGGTAGTGACATCAGACACAAAAACCGAGACGGACAACGAAGCACAAAGCCCACCATGGAGCGGACAGAAGATCCCAATCAATCATCGAGTCCCGGTTGGGAAGACATTGCCACGTGGCTTCGGCGCTCTGCCGTCAGATCAGCCTAGAGGTGATCATGGGTTACCAAATGAAGAGGATTTTGAGGATGTAGAAGATGAGCCAATTGGAGCACAGGGTGCAATTGAAGAGCCAGTTGGAGCACATGGTGGCCTTGAAGATGCGCAAGCTCCTCCTCGCAAGCCCTCTCGTAAGAAGAAAAAGTTTCTCAAGGTTCGCCCTCGCAAGGCCCATGTCCCAGATCCTACCATCCCTCAACAACGGGCTCTTGCTGTGAAGCAACATTTTCCAAAGGCGTTGCAAGAGATTCGTCACTATCAAAAAACTTCAGACCTTCTCATCCGCAAGGCACCATTCGCACGTTTGCTGAAAGAGATCATGCAAAGTTATCGAATGGCATTTCGAGTTCAAGGTATCGCCGTAGAATCTCTGCAAGAAGCGGCAGAATATCATCTAATTTCTCTTTTTGAAGACACCAACTTGTGTGCTATTCATGCGAAACGGGTGACAATAATGCCCAAGGATTTAGCTCTTGCACGTCGAATCAAAGGAGAGAGAGATTGAATTTGACTTCTATGCAATTTTGGCAATGTAAACATATCTTTTTGAACTATAACGAGTCGTGGCTTTTTCAAATATAACGAGTCGTGTACATTTGTGTTTTAAGTGATATAAGTAGAACTAAGTAGAGAGAGAGAGAGAGAGAGAGAGAGAGAGAGAGAGATGTCGATAGAAGAGCTGTCAACCAAGTGTGGTTGATTGAATAACCAAAAAAACATAATATCATTGTATTCTTATAAACCTAGCCTAAAGAAGGTTTTAAAAAGTTGTCTGGGGGCTTGCCGCAAAGGCGCGCGAGAAGGAGAAGTAAATGTTACTTCTGCCTTCTCGCGCGCCTCTGCGGCAAGCCCCCATATAGTTTTTTTAAACCTTCTTTAGGCTAGGTTTATAAGAATACAATGAAATTATGCTTTTTTGGTGTTATTTATATGAAAAAAACTCTTTATTTTGGTTCAAAGAATTGCACAATCATATCACAAGAGAGAACCAATCACCTACTGTTTATCGTACCATAAACTCAATACAGAAGATGTAAAGTACCAGTTAAAATCAAGTCCCATTCGAAATTTGAAATAGCAAAGTACAAAGATATGATATATCTCATTACAAATTTGAAAGAGTTAATTACAAGATTTATGCAGCTATTGAGTGCTTGAGCCATCTAAGATATGGCGAGCAATGTTTTCTCGGCGCTCTTGGGCGTAGGGAAGCTATTTGTGCAGCACATCCCAAGAAATTTGTTCCACATTGCTTAGACCTACATCTTGGCTTAAGGCCACATTACAAAGCACACGACCATGAATGTGTGTCGCAAATGCAGCACTAGCCAGAGATTTATTTACAAGATATATAACTTGGGAGGATTGAGATATGGTTGACAGGAATAGGATGCGACTCATTGCTTTCATCATTGACACCCAAAATGGACCACAAGGAGTGTACTCCTTGTGGATTATCGCAAATCCATCCTGGGGGAGCTTGCCAAGGTAATGCGCAAGAGATGACTGCCATCCAAAAGCTTGGCACCTACCATCTCCTCCCCGACCTGCATGCTCATCCAGCTCCACAAAATTCTACAAAGAAATCAATAGGTAATAAGATTTCAGAATGCAACAATGAAAATTAACGTAATCACAAAACAAAAATTAATGAATACCTCTTGTTTTTTGTCGTCCTCATCATTTATGCCTTTGCTGTCAAGAGAAATAGATGAATTGGGAGCCATAGCGACACTCTCAAGTTCATCTATATGAACAGGCATAGGAGTGCGTTGGGCCTCATGCAATGCGCGTGTAGCTACAAACTCATCCTCCGACACAGATGAGTGCGGTGCATCTGTCACCGCCACCATTGCCAACTCCACTATATCTACCACACTCTCTCCAAGGGGTAGGAGGCTTCGATCCAGTGGACCGGAAGAGGGGTCAATGGCAGAGGACTCTACAGTGGCACAGAGGATGGACAGACACTCATCCATGCGGATGTCAAAAGTCTTTTCAAGATCATGTAAAAACAAATATTCCTCCCCATTTATGACAATTGGGGAAAGGTGTTCAAAAAAAACCTGCGGAGTTAATGTCTCCTCCGACGCATTTGCAGCGGGATTAAAGGATGCTTCTGCACCCTCATCACCCATGGATTTGGCGGCATCCATGACACCTCCTGGGTAGGTTAGGGCAAGAATATTGCCCTCTTTGCTTGCATCCCAGGGCGCTGTAATGGGCTCCTTTGTGTCCTTGACGACACCCCCAAGGCGCAAATGAGGCAAACTCACCTCAGATCTTTCAGGCTCCTCCGCAAGAAGAAACACAAAAGTCGCCAAGCGACCTAGAAACTGGGTGCCGACCTTCTTCTTTTTCAAACGTGAATCTTCAATGTACTGGCCTGCCTCACCCGCAATTACACAAAATCGTTGAAGCCGCTGGGTCATTAGGAAAAAGTTGGACTCACTTTTGGACCCTGTAAGAAGTGCCACGTCGGCTTAGAGAGAGAAAATGAAAATGTTAACTTGTGCATTTTATGTGATACTTTTCTATGCAACAAAAAGCCAAAATGACATTCTTTGGTAGGTAGCCGTTGTCTTTCCGGGTCTTCAACCCCTGCAGCCAGAGCCTGAGCTATGTAGGACATGAAATAGGGGGCTCTGAGTGCCTGGCACCCATACCCAATGCCAAATACACGTAGAGCAAACTGTTTTTCAATCAGAGTTACTCTTTCTGCGTTTAGTGGGAGGGGGTGCCCACCACACAATCTTGTAATAACTTTCATTGCAAACAGTGGAAACTTTGCATTGTCATCGGAGTATTCCTTGTGGTATATTATGATCTACATAATAAGTGCAATGAATTTATGGGCCCTAAGTGAGATGAGTACAATTGTCAAGTACTTGAATTGTTTCTACAAACCTTTTTGTGGTTGAAACGCCCGATGTAGTGAGACAACGCCGCATCCTTGCCTTGGACTCCAGTGACAAGCCCTTGCCGTGAGCCTCCCGCTCTTCTAAGGAAACTATCGTCATACACTAGCACCTGGCAGCAAAAAAAAATGTTTATGATATTTTATCACTCAGCCATCTCTAATACCATCTGAATGCACGACAAAAGTTACCATCTGATTCTCGCCATTTCCAGCATCGACCTCCTCCACAAGTGAATAGACTGACTATTCATTACATGATATTCGGGTGCCACGTGTCTGCCCATTTTTTCCAAGCCGAGTTGTTTTGTTGTCAATTCAAACTGCTCATCTGTTGGCAAATTGGCCTCTCCGGACTTCGCTTCATTGAACGTATCTTTAATCAGTTGCGACCCTGAAGTGAACTGTGAGTCGCGGACAGCTGTGTCAGCAATAAGATGTTGGTCCACTCCATCATCGTCCACAAACCCCATGTCTACCTCACAAAAATTTGCAATTTCCGCTAGGCAGTAGTCCTCCTGTATATTGAGCTCATGCATGATATCTATGAGCAGAACATAGTGGGTGTCTCCCACCATAGCAAAGCTGGGAGTGGAGCACAATTCAGAGGCAAAGTCGCTTCCATACTTGGGATTTCTTGCTTGCACCCTATTGCTACATCCGCAAGAGAAACAAGAGTTAAGCCCGCATCAAATGTTTCCTTTGTACCTCTTTCCACTCTTCGTCTGGGTGCCAATGGAAAGTTGTTGACTGCGAAGTCTCTGACTCACCATCCATCTGCAACTATAAGTAACAGACAAACCCATGGTAGAATTCCAATAAGCGACATTTTTTTAAGTGCTTCATACACCTGTCTTGTATAAGCAGTGCATAGGAGGGACACTTTTCAAGACAACAATTCAGTCTCCTTGAAGCACTCTTGTCAGGGTCAAGGTCGGCAGGGTGCACATATCTCATGCCATCAACTGTCATGGAATTGTCACAAGTGACTGCCTCATACTGTTGCAAATGGTTTTGTAGGTACTCAAAGGAGCAATCTACAATCCTCTGTATAGAAAACTCTGCATTGAACATTCTTGATAGTTCTGGTGCACGGTGATGAGCACGGGCGTTATATAAGAATGTGAATAGTTTTTCTTCACATGTATCCTCGCTCACGTCTGTCTCCAGGACTATGATTCCCATGACTGAAAGAAAAAGCAAGCCAAAACTATTGGTGTCATAACAAAGCGAATGTTGGGCCTCGAGTACCCCTCAATGTCCTATTTTGCTTGGTTCAGCCCCGTGCGCTAATGTCATAAGAGGTGACATTAGTTGAGTCAGAACCAAGCGAGTAGGGTCCCCAAGAATTTCCGAAGGACCCTCTTCGCTTGGTTCTGTCCCGTGTGCTAATGTCATAAGAGTTGACGTTAGTTGAGTCAGAACCAAGCGAGTAGGGTCCCCAAGAATTTTCGAAGGACTCTATTCGCTTGGTTCTGTCCCGTGTGCTAATGCCATAAGAGTTGACGTTAGTTGAGTCAGAACCAATGGAGTAGGGGCCCCAAGAATCACCGAATGGCCCTATCGATGGGTTATGTCCCTTTCGCTAATGTCATAAGTGGTGACGTTAGTTGAGTCAGTACCAAGCGAGTAGGGCCCCCAAGAATCTCCAAAGGGCCCTATTCGCTTGGTTTTGTCTTGTGGCATTCGGAACATGTGGATAAGAACAGAGCATATTATGTTATCAGTGATAGATTTATAGGCCTACTCACTCACTATGCCCAAACTCAGGAACAGTCACATCAGGAGTAATTATTCCAACCATGAATGCAATACGATCACATAAGGAGTAATTATTCCAACCATGAATGCGATACAGTCACATAATGAGTAATTAATCCAACCATGCATGCGTTTTTACCCTAACGCAGTGGCTTTGGTGCACACACAATTAACAACACACAGGAAGGGGAGAGGCAGGGAGAAAGAACTTGTCTCTGCAATATCCAATGGCGACGAGTTGGATGGTGATGTCGCAGGCCACCGACAGCAAGAACCAGAGGGGGGCGATGGCGATGGCGACGCGGCAGCAAAGGACTCGACCCAGTGGAGGTCACTCAACGCAGGATCACGAGAGTTGGCCAAGGGGAAGAGCGTAGAAAATGCAAAGGCGATGGCGAATGCAAGGGCGATCGGAGTCTGACTCTAAACGTAGGATCACGAGAGCTGGCCAAGGGGAAGGGCGCAGAAAAGGCAAAGGCAAGAGAGTTGGCCAAGCAGAAGGTGTGAGATGGAGATGGAGATGGTGAATGCAAGGGCGATCGGCGTCTGACTCTAAACGCAGGATCACAAGAGCTGGCCAAGGGAAAGGGCGCAAAAAAGGCAAAGGCACGAGAGCTGGCCAAGAAGAAGGTGCGAGATGGAGATGGAGATGGTGACTGCAAGGGCGATTGGCATCTGTCTGACCCTTAACGGTCACTCAAAAAGGCACGTGGGCTGCGCTCTCAAGGACAACCAGTATTAAATGGTCTCAGATTCCCATGCAGTACGATTTATCAACCGAAATCTTGCGCATAAGTGAAGTTGTCACCATCCCCGAGGTAAGCATTCTAAGTTGAGGCATTACCCCCACCAAACATCTCAAGTTTCAACTATTCTGCCTCTTTTCGCGTCCTCTACTGCGCATCATTCTAATTAACTCTACCCCCATCGACGCTACGCGGTAAGAAAACTCCATCACCTCTTACTCTCGTGCATCCTCCTTCTCTTACTCTTGTTCTGCAGTGCTTCAACGACGCAAAACTCTACACACAGTGAAGAGGTATGCTACTTACTACCCTTCTGTGCACTTGTATTTTGTGTAGTTGGTCAGTACCAAGTGAATAAGGTAAGGTCACTTAGTCCGAAGGGCCCTATTCGCTTGGTACAGACCAAAAGAAAAGTTAAGTGATGTCTGCTAGTACAGAGGTCAATACTAAGCAAATAAGGGGAAGGTAACCCCTGCTTGTTGCGGATTTAGGGTTTTCTTTTGCCAAATACACGTTTTGATTTCGGTCCCGTGCACTTGTATTTTAGGTAGTTGGTCGGTACCAAGCGAATAAGGTAAGGTCACTTAGTCCAAAGGGTCCTATTCGCTTGGTACTGACCAAAAGAAAAGTTAAGTGATGTCTGCTAGTACAGAGGTCAATACTAAGCAAATAAGGGGAAGGTAACTCCTACTTGTTGCGGATTTAGGGCTTTCTTTTGCCAAATACTCGTTTTGATTTCGGTCCCGTGCGCTTGTATTTTGTGTAGTTGGTCAGTACCAAGCGAATAAGGTAAGGTCACTTAGTCCAAAGGGCCCTATTCGCTTGGTACTGACCAAAAGAAAAGTTAAGTGATGTCTAGTACAGAGGTCAATACTAAGCAAATAAGGGGAAGGTAACCCCTGCTTGTTGCGGATTTAGGGTTTTCTTTTGCCAAATACGCCTTTTGATTTTATAAGAAAGAAACAAAATTACAATTGAACACCGGGTTTGAGTTAGAAAACACTATAGACTTTACAAAGAGTGGCCTATTAATTTTCGGGCGTTTCTTCACAGCCAAGCTATCTCTTCGCAAAGCCTGTTTGCAAAGTTAATGGCTTCCTCATATTTATTGACTAGCTCAAGCACTTCATCCTTCATTTCCTGAAGCCAATTAATGATTGCCTCCATAGAGCCATTCTCGGCAAGCAATCGCTGCATGTCTTCAGGCCTTCTTGCTTCCAGAGAGTCTTTAAGGATTGAGACCCTCTGCCTGACGATCAGCATTTGCTGCAGCTTCAGGCTAGCATCCTGCAGAGATCATTTAGCAAGTAAGCTCTTCAAACTAGGATCTTGGAAATTGGGAGCAGAAAGCAAAGAATTACCATCGGCTTACCTCGAGAATTGACTCCCGTGTTGACAGCAGCCACTCCCGAGCTGTGTCGGTCGAGAACATTAAAGTTAACATCGGGGGAGGGCCAAGGGGGGACCTCATGAGGAGGGCCCGGATGCGGTGTTGCTGGCGCTGCGGGAGTATACCTTGGAAAGGCATCGCCAGTATCCAAGCTTCTTTTAGTTGTTTTGCAAAACCCTGAGGGAGGTTCTGAAACAATTGTTTCTTAAATAGACTTTCAGACATGCCTAAAAAGCAGAGCCTGGGCTCTGGCTTATGAGTTAGTGGTCTGTGAGGGGTGGTACTGCCATGAGGTTTCATGAGAGGTGGACGTGGGAGAGAGAATCAATGGTACCATCCCCCCGATATTAGAGGAGGTGATGGGAGGGAATGACATGACAGTTAGAACCGCATCGATTTAAGATCTCCTTCACATTAGTATTTTGTATCAGCGGATGCAAGCATGTTCGCTTGCTTGTACACTTTTTTGAGGTCACTACCCAGCGAATAAGGTATTTTGTTGCAGGGGTTGCAAACCTCTTCGCTTGGTAGTGATCTCAGAAAATGTAAGTGATATCTGCTATTACTTTTTTTGAAGTCACTACCGAGCAAATAAGGCAAGGCAAACTCTTTCCTATGCACCTATTCGCTCGGTAGTGACCTCAGAAAATATAAGTCATGTCTACCATTACTATTTTTTGAGGTCAATACCGAGCGAATAAGGCAAGGAAACTCTTTCCTATGCACCTATTCGCTTGGTACTGACCTTTTCTTAAATCTGAAGTCCCTTGTGTTGACAAATGAATTGTCTTTTGGTGTTATTGTATTTGTAGAGATGCCTCGTGTAAAGGCCTGCGCTAGGTGGGCAACAGGTGAATCTTTGAATGCTCAAGCAAGAAGACCCCGATATGAGGCGCACAGAGGTGTACTGTAAGAGCTGTGTAGGATAGAACGACACGTTCAACCTGTTATTCAACGTCTCCCTTTCTAGCGAGTAGTGCGGGAGATTTGCGAGCAGTGGAGAGTCGGCATGCAATGGGCCAGCAGTGCACTCCTCTGCCTTCAAGAAATTTTTGAAGACTACCTCGTGGAATTCTTCAGCGATGGATATATCCTGGCTGCCCATGCACACCGCGTCACTATCATGCCGCAGGATTTTGATACTCTTCGTAGGCTTCGTTTCCGCTACGATGGGCTGCTTCAGCCAGTGCCTATCCAGGATAGTAGAACCATGGATATTCTCAACATCCCCCCTCTCCATCCTCGTGCACGATAGACAGAGCCATCTAGGATTGAAACAAACAGCAGAAGGACCCGATCATGGGTCGAGGGAAACGACACAGATGGGCAGGCTGAGATAGCCGCAGAGGGCCAAGAGCAAGCCAGAGTGGACCCCGAGGCAGTCATGGAAGAAACAGAGACAATTATCGAGGAGCCAGCTAGACACCAAAATGAGCAAGTCATGGAGGATCCGCAGCCCATCGTGGATGATGAAGGACAAGAGCAGGTCAGGGTGGAGCCTGAGGCATCTATGGAGCAACCAATATTGAAGGAAAATGTTCTGGAGCCTGAGGCTATTAGGGAGGAGCCTGAGGCAGCCAGGGAGCCAGCTCAAGAAAGGGAAGGGCAAGGCTCTGCATCAGAAGGGTCATCCAACGTATCGGATGAGCCAATTATTTTAGAGCAAATCAACGAAGAGAATGAAGAGAAGTTGAGAATTTTTTGAGCTTGGCGCCTCTGCATGCGCACATACAGCTGTCTGCAAGGTCAGAGGAGGTCTGCATTACCAACCTCGATAATGTAGATTTCATGTGCATGCGCAATTTCACCGACTCGCTTGCAACAAATGAGGTCGTCAATGTTGCTTTGTGGTAATTCTCATGCTCTTTAATTATTATGCTCATTAAATGGGTCTCTACCGAGACATGGGTCAATACCAAGCGAGACAGTGGCTAGTGAAATTGGATTTTGGTACTACTCGCTCGGTATTGACCCATGTCTCTGTGGCAGTTTCCAAGTTTTTCTTTATAATGGTTCACTACCTTAAAGACATGGGTCAATACCAAGCGGGTCAGTTGCTTATGGAATTGGAATCCGCCGCTGACTCGCTCGGTATTGACCCATGTCTTTGCGGCAGTCGTCAAGTTCTTCTTCATTTCAGCCAAGACATGGGTCAATACCAAGCGAATCATTGGCGTATGGAATTTGATAGCTGCCCCACTCGCTCGGTATTGACTCAATTGATGTTCAAGTCTAATCTTTGCCATTTGTTCATGTTAGCCACGTTGTCTGGATTCTGCCCCCTGAGGTTCAAGAGAAAGTATACGTAATAGATCCGTTGATATCGCCTTATCTGCAGAACAACTCAGTTTCCTTTTTGAGTCTGATGAACTGGTTTAGCAGAGTCAACTTTGATCTAGTGCGCTTTCTGGTCACTACGTACAATCAATCGTGAGTATTCTCTTGCCTTATAAAAAACATCTTGCATTGCCAATCTCTCCTCATCTTTGATGGTGTCTTTGTAGTGATCATTGGAGTCTGATGTTATTTGACATGGAAGCTAAGATTGTTTACTATGCAAACTCCGGGCAAAGCAGGGCGTTTCACGGTCGTGTAAAAATGTAAGGTCCATTTGGGTACATTTGGAAAGCAGTGTAGTGTCTCTTTGCAATGTGTTGCTGACTCAAGTGGTTATGTATGTAGTGCCGCGAAAAAACTTGTATGTTGTGTAGAGCATCTTTTGTTAGAACATGATCTAGGAAATGTAGTCAAGCACGAACGGGTAACCATGCCCACGCAGACTGATGACTATAGCTGTGGTGGCTGGCGAACCTGTTTGAATGCCGTGTTGCTCATCAGTCAAATTATGGATATACCGAACGTAAGTAATCTGCTGTTTTATTGTTTGCTGCAACGTATGTATGAAGCAACAGATGTTTGTATCACGCTTCTACAGAAACTTCGATTACATAACTACACCAACACCGATGTGCGATATTTTTCTGTAATGGCCATCCAGCATATTATAATCTCGGTAAACAGACGCACAAGAGAGGAAGCGGCGAGAGCTGATGAGTTTGAAGAGGCTCGCATTAACGAAATGACGCAACGCCACAATCAGACTCAAGAAGAAGTTTGAAATATGCAAAAAGCAATACACCAATATTATGCGGACGTCGCAGAAGTAGAGAAATGGGTTGCACGTCGACGGCAAGAGCAAGAACAATGGGAAGCTTCACAGGTGCAAGAAGCATGGGAAGCCATGGAAGAGGCCCATGATTTCGAGCGACACGAAAGGATGCTCGAGACCAACGTCCCCAGAGGCAGAGGTAGCAGCAACCGGAGTAGAGGGCAAGGGATGAGTGGCACAAACCGCGGGAGAGGACAGTAGCAGGGAAAGGGAGCAAATTACTCTTGACAGAAACAACACAATATGTAAAGTTTTGAAACATTGAAAATGTACATTTTTGAAACATTGTTTGACCGCCAAAAAATATCTCTGCATTAGTCATTTTGAAGAGTACATCATGGTTTGCATGGCATCAAAGCTCTTTGCGTGCACAAGGTATGTGACCTAGCTTCTGGTGGAAGCAATTAACTGAAGTGTATTTGTTAGTGACTCCTTGCACAATGTTGTTTTCTCCTTGTGCCTTGGAATCTGAAAAGAAGAAAAAGTTAGATTCAGTCATAGTGTATTAAAGACAATCAAAATTTCTTGATTTAGTAAGCACCTTTCTATTGTTGAGACTGAATGCATACAATTTCGGCAAAAGTGAAAGTTCTTCACATGTAAGATCTATCCTGAGTTGTGCCAGAGTTGTGCTTGACATTGTCTCCATCACAGTAAGTAGGCTGTCTTGAAAGTAGAGCTCCATTGATAAAGGTTTGTTCTCAAGGATGTTCTCTGTATCTTGGTCGAGTGGAATAAGCTGCCCACTAAGAAGATGATATCTAATATAGTAAAACGATACTAAGAAATTTTGAGAGCTTATAATGAACTTGCAAATTATGGACTTATTTTTCAAAATACAGATTTTGTTCTGTGATTGTTTCCTATCCCAGTTATCATCTAAAAAGTCTAAACAGCTCTCAAACTTGCAAATGAACATTGTTGCGGTAGTTCTTATTTGCTCATCGAAGAAAAAATCTGCAAACACTTCAAGAGGCATAAATAGTGCGAGCCGAACTATTTTTGTGGCAATTGAATACTTGAGGGACTTTTGTATATCCTAAAACAACTTATTCATGAAGCTTTCACTAGTTTGCGAAGTAGGCAGGGACCAATCCTTGCTGTCAAAGGATGGAAGTGACAAAGGAGATACACGACCCCAACCAATGGAAGTTCTCGGTTCCACATATGACATATCATAAAAGAAAATTCCATTATCTGCAAGTTCCTTGTGTTGTCTTCCTCGGTACATTTGCTCACCAATAAATGCATGGAAAGTATCAAAAATCCCAAGTATACTCTCAACTGGTTGCCAATCTGTCCTATTCGATGGATAAATATCTGAAACATACCAAAGATGATATCCACCACTTAATATTCGAATATAATCATACACTAAGCGAGATACTAATATAACTTACAGTTGGGTCGATGCCTTGGAAAACTTGGAGGAGATGTTTGCAACCTTAAGTCTGCATGCTGGAAAGCATGTTGTATGAGGACCTCTTTCACCCCCTTGCTTTGTGCACACACTTTAAACTCTTTAACTTGACCCTTGAAAGCCTCCACGAAATCATTGCGTTGCCTCCTCTTCCTCCTCCTAGTTTGCAGTAGAACCCAACTTCCGATAGTTATACGAGATGGAATCCATGCTTGATCTTCTATATTATAACTGTTAAGAATGCTAACAGAGTCAATGGTAGTGCTAGGCCTTCGAGAAGTAGACATGGTGTGCAGTAGAATGAATACACAGAAAGGTTAGCGCAAATATAAAAAAGGGAAGAAGTTTTGAGAGGTAAGTAGAGCTACTCAAAGTCATATTTGGGCGGGAACAAAGTACTAGATAGAGTCTTCAATGAAAGTTCTGAAATTCCTCTGTACATAGTTAGTATGACTTACGGCATTTATGCCTTGAAAGCATAAAATTTCCTCCCTTTTTTTTAAAAGAGCTTGACTCCAAAATGTCAATTTTCAACATAACGTTAGCCTCTTCCTCATTGGTCGAGCGCCACTCTCTCTCTAGAACTGAAAGGCCCAAAAGTGAGTCAAGCTTTCTCCTAATGGAAAGGCCGATTGCCTTTGTCTATGTAGCGAAGCAAATCTCATGGAATCCACAATTCCCCTTGTCCGACAATTGGTACAGCATACTTATCGATGTAGATTTCAAAAAATTTCAAGATAGGCTGAAAAGATTGGCTGTTTAGGTGAATAGTTGCGTTCACATCAGGGAATTGGGTGAAGAAATTGTAGAGATCGTCACAATCTTGCCACTCGGTTATTTGTAAAAACTCTTGGAAGTGTTGTAACGCCGTGGCTTTGGGAGGGGTGGAGGAGGATGCCATAATGCTCGCTCCTAAGGTGGGAATGCAAAGAGTGCTAGAGCTCAAATGAGAGTGTGAACAAGCTATGTAGGTGAATTGTGAAAATGGTAGGGTTTAGGAGGCTTTATATAGCGCCCCCCCCCCCCCCCCCCCCCCCCCCCCCTCCCCCAAAAAAAAAAACAATAATTAAAATATTAAACAATTTTTATAAAGTAACACAAATAACAAGAAGTTATAAAAAACTTTCAAATTAAATTACAATCATTTAACTCTAAAAACACATCACTACGACTTTTAGATAATGTGCATTGCCAAAATTTGATACAACCATCTTCTTGAACTTACAATTGTGATATTATAAGAAATTTAAGTACAAAACATAACTACTCTAATGATAAAATCAGATTCTCTTCCGTCACCCACGCCTTTTCAATTTGAATCGTGCTCTCCATGCGGCTACCAATCTAGCAAAAATAAAAAGAAATAGCATACCCACCTTAGAGCAGGGAATAATCCAAAGAACATAAATATAACATAATTAAGAGAGAAAAATCATTCACCTTACGTCGTCCGATGCAAAATTTTGTATCTTCTCCATGCTCTAAACCCATTATCACTAAGTGCTCCCGCACATTGGCCAATGTCCAATGCTTGTTCACTTGGACGTTCTCAACGGCACCACTCGACAATTTGATTGCAATATCAAATACCTCAATTGTAGCATCGGTGGATTGCAATGGAATCCATTCACCAAGCTTGCACATCCATCTTTCATAGAAGTACCGCACGTAAAGGATGGAGCGCACCTTGATGAAACGGATAGCAATGCCGAAACTTCCAACTTGACACCAAAAGCGATCTCCATTGTGAAGTCCTTCAAGATACCCCCACTTCTCGCCAAGGATGTCTTCCAATGTATCATAATGTAGATCTTTGCAAACATACATAGTATTTGTATGATGGAAAGGCAAAGATCCGAATATGCTAGCGAAGACATGAGCACGACAACACCATCCAAGCCAACGAAACGCGAGGCTTTTCCAAATTTTAATGATGCTCTCACATCAGCTACAATCTTGGCTTTCAAAGACATTACAGTGAACACATCTGGCTTTGGCCAGTCCCTGCTACGCAAGGTTGTAGCCTCCAAAGGTTGTAGCTCTCCGTAGCCTTCCTCATCTATAGGTACAATGTACTTGTGGGTGTAGAAGAACACCCTTTGTTTTAGGAAATAAGACGTAGCTAAATAGATAATTGAGTAGATTACTTAATGGAGAGAGACAGATTTACATACATGAGATTACAGAGTACAGAGAGAGAGAGAGAGAGAGTACACACGATATACGTGGTTCACCCAATGTGGGCTACGTCCACGGGAAAGCAGCCACTCAATGGCTTTAGTACTTCAAAACAAGAAGTAGTTTAGAAAGGGATTATACCCTTAATGGAGCTCCCGCCTTGCTTCACACTCACCTTGTTGCATCAACTTCACACACTCTGAAATGTGTGTAGAAATGGCCTCCTTTTATAGGCCAAAAGGGTTGCCCTCTCTCATGAGAGGCAGCCATGTGTAGCCGTCCTTGTGTGAATAAGTCCAAATCGGACCCTCCAATCTGCCCATGTGTGGCCGCCCTTGTGTAGACAAATCCGCTTTTGAATTCGGCCACCAGCCATTGACTACCGGCCAATCGACTGGTCGATTTCGGACCACTTTCCAGCCGCCGTCCGGCCATGGCGAAAAGGAATATTCCGGCGAGGGAAAAAAAAGTCTCGGGGGCTTCCATCCCCGAGGCTCCTAAAGTTGCCCATGATTCTTGACTGTGAAAATTTTGGTTTCCGGTGAGTGATTTACCTTCACGCACGATGGCTTCTCCTCATAATGGGGGCCTTACAAATGTGCACTTTTACCACAGAAAATTACAAGGGTAAATCAGGCTCCATACTTAACAATCTCCCACTTGGAGACTGATCTCCAAACCAAACCTGTGACTGCTTTCCATTCTGGCTTCTTATCCTTGAATGCCGATTGAAGATGAGAAAAAGCTCAACTTCTCCTTGTTGACCACCTTTGTAAACATGTCTGCAGGATTTTCACTTGTATGCACCTTTCCTAGCTTTAGTTGTCCCTCTTCCACAAGAGTGCGTATGAAGTGATATCTCACCTCAATGTGCTTTGTCCTTGAATGAAAGGCTGAGTTCTTCGCAAGATGGATAGCGCTTTGGCTATCACTGTACAAGACACAATTGTCTTGTTTGAATCCAAGCTCTTCTAAGAATCTGTGAAGCCACAGAATTTCTTTGCTTGCCTCAGTCATTGCTACATACTCTGCTTTCGTGGTAGAAAGTGAAACCACTTTCTGCAACTTTGAAGCCCAGCTTACTGCTGTGCCTCCAACCGTGAACACATAGCCAGTAGTGCTCCTTCGAGAATCTTTGTCACCTTCCATATATGCATCAGCATACCCTTCTCGAAAATTATCAGTTCCTCCAAAATACAAAGCATTTGTTGTTGTCCCTTTTAGATACCTAAGTATCCACTTCACAGCTTGCCAATGCTCTTTACCTGGGTTGTCCATGAACCTACTCACAACTCCCACTGCATGTGCAATGTCTGGCCTTGTCCAAACCATAGCATACATTAGAGAACCTACCGCTGCAACATATATCTCCTCTTGTGTCTTTGGACACATATCCTTCGTTAGTTTAAAATGACCAGCCAAAGGTGTAGAAACTGGTTTTGCATTTTGCATTGCAAACCTTTCTAGTACCTTCTTGATGTAATCTGCTTGAGATAGCTTTATTGTCTTCTTCGTCCCATCCCTTGATATTTCCATACCAAGTATCCTCTTTGCAGCACCTAAATCTTTCATTGAAAAATATTTAGACAGCTCCTCTTTTAGGTCTTTGATGTCCTGCATGTTAGCACTTGCAATCAACATGTCATCAACATACAACATTAGGATGATGAATTTCCCATCTCCCAAATTCTTCATGTAGAAGCAGTGATCTGAGTTGCATCTTGTGAATCCATGATCCAACATCCATCAATCAAACTTCAAGTACCATTGTCTTGATGCTTGCTTTAACACTAGAATGGCAACATGACACTTTTATGTCCTTGGACACTTTTGTGTCCTGTTAAGTGACCATTTTGCTTGAATTATTTGAAGAGTATGAAAATGAATTTTTAGGTGCTATACGTCCACAAAGTTGCCTTATGAGCTGAAAAAAACCTAGCATTTTTTTTTGAGTATCGATCTCACCATTAACCTTACTCTTGCACAACATTTTTGAACCTAAACTGTGTGAAAAAACGGGTCCTGTTTTTGGCTTTTTTTCAATTTCTGGCAACTATACCAATCTAAACTTCATGTTTGTGACGTTTAGATGGCTAGAGGTTAGGCCTTCATAGTTCTCAACATGCTTTGATGCTTGTAGGGAGAGCTAAGTGTTAAAATTGAAAGTTATGACCAATTTATAAGAATTGCATAATCCCGTTTTTTGGCCAAAATTAGCACTTTTATTATTTTTTTGGTGGCTTTCTTGATATCCAAACTTAATTTTGATTGTGTAAGTGTAATGTATAACATAAAGCTAATCTTCCTTGAGTTTTGGGGGACCTAATATGCTATATAGCATAGTATATGATGATGGTTGAGTTTTTTATTGCTGAAGAATACGATACATTTTAGAGTAGCAAGTATAACTTTCTCAATATTCCTAGTTTCTTAGGCCAATTGTGTGTATTTTGTAGGTAGTAACCATATCTAATCATATACTACAAACTTGGCTAGATATTGAGTAGTTTCTATGGGTTTCTAGAGGTCATAATGCTAAACCCAGTTTTTTCATGTTTGCTGTATTTAGCACTTTATCATTGCCCCCAAGGTTCCAATTGTAAGAGATCCATTATCCTTTTGACATGCTCCATGGCTCCTTTTGAATCCAGAGGCCCAAAGGGAACTAAGAAAACATGTATATAGTATCTGTATTGAGCGTGACTATAGAAACTTTGATGATAGATCCGTAGAATGGCAAAAATGTAACTTTTTTGTACCTATTTTTTTTGCCCAAAAGAAAATTAGTCAGGTAAAAGCAACCATATGTTTTGGTCACCAACCCATTGAAGTTAACGGGGCATTTTATCTCATGTGCTACAAAAATCTCCACTCTTATTTATATGCAATCAACCGTAAGAAATTGTTGTTTTTGGAAAAATGCACTGGTCCATCAACTTTGGAGGCTTGTAGTGACCAAGGGATGAGAAAAATTACAAGTTTCTCATTTTTTATATATGTAGTAGTTATTGAACTATAAGCTCATGAAAGGATTTTTCAAAATGAGTTGATCTACTATGGTTTTGGAATTTTTTTCCAAAACCCTGAAAGGACACTTTTACGTCCTGTTAGGTTACCATTCTAGTGTTAAACCATACAAGCTCTTCTTTAATCTGCAAACCATTTTCTCCTTACCTTTTACTTCATACCCCTTTGGTTGAAGCATGTAGATTTCCTCCTCTAAGTCACCGGGAGGGAATGTCGTATTTACATCCATTTTCTCGAGATTTAGATCATGAGCAGACACAAGGCTTAAGACAAGCCTAATTGAGTTCATTTTTACAACAGGAGAAAATATTTCATTGAAGTCAATACCTTTATTTTGAGAAAAACCTTTTACCACAAGCCTAGACTTGTACCTTTTCTTCCCACCTTCTTCTTCCTTCAGCTTGTACACCCATTTGTTTTGAAGTGCCCGCTTACCTTTAGGAAACTCAACCAACTCCCATGTTTGGTTATGATGTATTGAGTCCATCTCCACTTGCATGCTCTTCATCCATTCTTCTTTGGATTCATGTTGCATAGCTTCTTCGTATGATTCTGGCTCTCCAGAATCTGAGATCAAGAGATGGTTGAAGGAAGGAACAAACCTTTCTGGAGGTCTACTTGCTCTTGTAGATCTTCGGGGAATAGGTTGAGGCTCCTCATTTGGTTGACGTTGTTGCACATTGTTACCGTTTGCAGTCCTTGAGTCTTCACCATCCTCAAGCTCCATGTACTCATCACCTGTTTCTTTTGTTTGTTTTCTTTCCAAGTAATCTTTGTACATATTTTGTTCGTTAAAAATTACATCCCTACTCCTTAAGATTTTACCATCTTCAGGATTCCATAGGCGATACCCAAAGTCTCCTTCTCCATAGCCAATGAAGAAACACTTTTTGGACTTTGCATCTAGCTTTGATCTTAGGCTTCTATCTATGTGCATGAAAGCCTCACACCCAAACACTTTGAGAAATGCATAATTCACCTGTTTACCTGTCCATGCCTCTTCTAGAACTCCCCCATCCAACGCCGTTCAGGGTGACCGATTGATTAAGTACACAGACGTACTTACAGCTTCCGCCCAAAGCTCAAGCGGTAGGCCTGCATGTAGCCGCATGCTTCGTGCTCGCTCCGTGATTGTCCTGTTCATCCTTTCCAAAATCCCATTTTGTTGAGGTGTCCTTGGGGTTGTCCTTTGCCTCCGAATTCCATTGCTAGCACAAAACCATTCAAAAGATTGGCTGCAATATTCGCCTCCATTGTTGGATCTGAGGCATTTAACCTTGGTACCTGTTTCATTCTCCACAAAGGCTTTCCACCTTTGAAATATGAAAATACATCCGATTTATTCTTCATGACATAAACCATGTTTTTCTAGTTGCATCGTCTATAAATGTTACATAGTACAATGAGCCACCAAGAGATGGTGTACTTGCAGGACCCCAAACATCAGAATGAACCAACTCAAGTTTTTTATTTTTTCTTTAATTTCCTGATTTTTGAAATTTCACCCTTTTTTGTTTACCATAAACACAATCTTCACAGAACTCTAAGTCCACTTCTTTCAAACCTGGTAGAAGCTTCTTTGTTTGAAGGATTTGCATTCCTTTGGCACTCATATGCCCAAGTCGGTAGTACCACACCGCACTGTCTGTTGGGGTATAAAGCCCAATGTGGTCGCCCAGGTAAGTGGGCGGGCCGCCAGTTATGTACACATATTCTTTTGTAAAAACCTAATAAGAACTCACTATGCTCTACACATTACAGTAGAGAGAGTTCACCATATCGTCGTGCTCTTCTTCTCGCACTCTCTCTCGCGTCGCACTTCCGCTCGTACTCCTTCAACTGGTATCAGAGCTCAGATCGAGGTTCGGGGCAGCACTGCAGGAGGCTAGAGTCACCATCTCAGATTGGAGTGAAATTCGACAGGCGAAGACACGGCCCCAAATCTTGTGGGAGAGGCCGAAGGGCTTGGTGTTGTCAAAATTTCATTCTGAGGTCATCTCGGCCACCGTTCGGCTTCGACAAAGGTCTGTGCATGCCATTTTCGACTACGTGGTCTCAGCGGGTGCAGATCCGACTCTGCAAATTTGGGGTTTTTGGCCTACGACTACAGGTGCTGAGGATATCGACACTCCTAGAGTGTTGATTTGTGGTTGTCTACACATCGAAGGACGGCTCACAGTTCTTGGAGGCGTGTCACATACGACAAGGGCGCATCTACACACAGACTGTAGGCGACATCCACTAGTTCATCAGGTAGCTTGTGTTTGCTGCTTGATATTCCAGATTTCATCCTGGCATTGCAGGTACTTCCACATGGGATGTATTGTCAGAGATGATGTATGTCTGTTGAGGGTTTGCTGGCTGTGAGTCACGCAGCAAACAACCGCCGCAGCGGTTACAGCATACAGTGGGAAATTTGTGGATGTATGACTTTGTGGGAAGTCTTTGTACTGTCAGATTTACTGCAGCCTTTGTTGAGGGTCGAGTGAGGTTTTATTGAGCCGGGGGATTCTTGAATGTTGAGATCCTTTCAGTGATATAGGTCTTGGAGCGATCCCTCGAGCACCCTTAGATAGGCAGCTAGGATGTATTGACTGTGAGTTAGACAGTTGGGATTGCATCTTTGCTTTACTGCCGTTGAGGAATTGTCACAGTCTATGCTTACAGGACAGTGACAGGACAGTGAGAGATAGTAAAGGTGCAGGACAGGTTTACCCACAACTTACAGTGTCAGAGAGACAATGTGTTTTTGAGCTGTTTTTGGTCTGTTTTTGAGCTGTTTTTGCCATTTTACAAAGGAGACTCTATCGAAATTTATGCAGAATCTGAAGCTTTCTTGGTTCATTTGACAGGTTGATATTGGTTCAGAGGTCAGTTTACAGGGGAAACTCTGCCGAAGTTTTCCCAGGAAAGTAAACTACTGTGAAGCGTAGCTATGGCTGGATCACAAGACACTGCTCTTTACAATATCAAGAAGCTGGATGGAACCAATTTCCCATTGTGGAAGAAGCAGATTAGACACGTGTTGGTACAAAAGAAGCAGATAAAACCTATAAAGATCAAGGGGATAAAACCAGAAGATATGGACGAAGATGAATGGAGCGAAATGGATGAATTGGCACTTTCTACCATTATGCTGACTTTGGCAGAAAGCGTTTACTTCAATGTAGCAGACGAGATGTCGGCTTATCAAGCATGGTTAAAGCTGAGTGATCTTTATGAGAAGCAGAGTGCAGCTTCACAGGTATACTGGCTTAAGAAGCTTGTTGACTTGAAGATGAAAGAAGGGACACCTATGTCCAATCATCTGAATGAATTCAACACAATCTATAGTCAGTTGTCAGCTCAAGGTGTCAAGTTTGATGAACCTATTAGAGCTATGTTCCTGTTGATCACATTGCCAGAAAGTTGGGACACTTTTCGCACAGTTTTGAATAATTATGCACCTCCAGATGGTTTGAACATAGCAGGTGTAGAAGGAAGTCTGCTTACTGAAGAAACCAATAGAAAGACAATGGACAAAGGCAAAGGAACAACCTTAGTTGTCAGGGCAAGGACCAAAGAAAAGTACAAAGGTGGAAAGAGGAATCAGTCTCGTAGCAAGTCCCGCAGTGCTAAAGGCAAGAGTGACATAGAATGCTACCATTGTGTCAAGAAGGGTCACATGAAAAGAGACTGCAGAGAATGGAAAGCAGAAAAAGGCAAAGAGAAAGCTGAAGACCATGGTGAGAAGAACAAGTCCTCAGTGAAGATTCAAGAAATAAATGTGACAAACACTGTTGCAGAGGATGACAGTCTAGTGTCAGGAGACATCTACTTCTTGAAGAATACAATGGACTCAGCTCTTCTTACAGCATCTGATGGAAATGCACTGAGTGACTGGATTATAGACTCAGGGGCATCACTTCATGTGTCTCCAAACAAGGAGTGGTTTACTTCTTATGTGACCACTAAAGATCATGTTCGGCTAGGCAATGGGCAGACATGTGAGATCTTAGGTGTTGGAGATGTTCAATTGAAGTTTCAGAATGGCTCTTCTTTCACGCTAAAGAATGTGAGACATATTCCCGCAATTACAAAGAGCTTGATCAGCACAGGTTTACTTGATGATGCTGGCTACGTCACCACTTTTGGACAGAACATGTGGAAGATATCCAAGGGTTCTATGACAGTAGCACATGGAGTAAAGTCTGGAGGACTTTACATGATTTATGTATCAAATGTCTCTAAAAATGTAATCAATGTAACCGAGCAGCCGAACGTTTCTTTGTGGCATAGCCGGTTAGGACATATGTCCAAGAAGGGAATGGAAATCTTGTCTCGCTTTGGTTATTTGTCTGGCTTTTCATTTAATGATTTTGAATTCTGTGAACATTGTCTGTATGGTAAGCAAACACAGCAGCCACATAAGCATAGAAGCAATAGAAGAGATACACAGTTGGCACTTGTTCATAGTGATTTGTGTGGACCTATGCCTAACCTATCTCTAGGGGGAGCTTCTTACTTTATGACATTTATAGATGATTACTCGAGGAAAGTATGGGTTTACTTTCTCAAGCACAAGGATGAAGCGTTGAGTGTTTTCAAAACGTTTGTGACACTTGTGGAGAATCAGAGTGGCAAGAAGCTTAAATGCTTACGCACTGACAATGGTGGAGAGTATGTTTCAAAGGCCTTTCAGGACTTTTGTGAGTCAAAAGGTATAAAACGTGAACTTACTGCTCCTTACAATCCTCCTCAAAATGGTGTTGCTGAGAGGATGAATAGGACCATACAAGAGAAGGTCAGAAGTATGTTGTCTAATGCACAGCTGCCAAATGGGTTTTGGGCTGAAGCTGTATCAACAGTTGTTCATCTTGTAAATAGATCTCCTAGCAAGGTTTTGCATAAGGATTCAGTGCCAGAGATGGTATGGTCAGGCAAAATGCCCTCATACAAGCATCTCAGAGTCTTTGGCTGTGAGGCATATACTCACGTTCCAAAGGAATTTAGGAACAAACTTGAGCCAAAGAGTAGAAAGTGCATCTTTCTAGGCTATGGTAATTCTGGTGAGATGGGGTACAGACTTTGGGATCCCGAATCCAGAGAGGTTGTCCGCAGCAATGATGTTCACTTTAATGAATCCAAATATCATTCTAAACCAGAGAGGGTTGAGGAGATTAGAAGAGTTGTCTTCCAAGAAGATGGACCTACACGTGCAAGACAAAATGTCAGGGCTCAAGAGGAGCAAGGACAAGATAGAGTGGAACCACAGGTTGTGGCTGAGCCTGAGCCACCTATTGTGCGTCGATCTGGACGTATCACGCGACCTCCTGATAGGTTTGTTCCATCTATGAACTATGTCATGTTGACTGATTGCAATGAGCCTTCATGTTACAAGGAAGCAGTGCAAATGAAGGACTCCGGGAATTGGGAATTGGCCATGCAGTCAGAGATGACAGCTCTGCATAAAAACAAGACATGGAAGCTAGTTAAATTACCACAAGGCAAAAAGGCTCTACCTTGTAAATGGGTTTACAGGTATAAGATCACCGCTCATGATATTCAGCCAAAGTACAAAGCAAGGCTTGTTGCCAAGGGCTTTAAGCAAGAACAAGGCATTGACTTTGATGAAGTCTTCTCTCTGGTGGTCAAGATGACTACATTGAGATGCTTTCTTGCATTGGTTGCCATATTAGATTTGGTGTTGCACCAAATGGATGTCAAGACAGCGTTCTTGCATGGTGATTTAGATGTGGAAATTTACATGCAGCAGCCAGAAGGGTTTGTTGAGAAAGGCAAGGAAGATTGGGTATGCTAGTTGTTAAAGAGTCTTTATGGCTTAAAACAATCACCGAGGGCATGGTACCATAAATTCCAAAAGTTTATGCTTTCTCAAGGTTACAAACGTAGTGAGTTCGATCACTGTCTATATACAAAGAAGGCTAAGGATGGTAGTTGGTTGATCCTTATTTTGTATGTGGATGACATGTTGATTGCTGGCAAGCACTTGGAAGAAATTTCAGCTTTGAAGTCAAAGATGTCAAAATCGTTTGATATGAAAGACATGGGTGAGGCAAGTCATATACTTGGTATGCGCATTGAGAGAGACAGATCAAAGAATTTGATTTGGTTATCTCAAACAGAGTATATTGACAAGGTTTTGCAACGTTTCAATATGGAGAAGGGAAAGGCATTGAGTGTTCCATTGCCACCATATGTGAAACTTAGCAAACACAATTGTCCTGTGTCTGAGGAAGAACAGGCTGAAATGGATAAGATTCCATATGCGTCTGTAGTGGGTAGTTTGATGTATGCAATGATTGCTACTCGCCCAGACATTGCATTTGCAGTGGGAGTAGTAAGTCGATAAATGTCAAACCTAGGCAAGAAACATTGGGAGGCAGTGAAAGGAATATTGAGATACCTGAAAGCTACAAAGAGTATGCGTATATGCTATGGGAGTCAGGAGCTAAGTGTAAAGGGTTTTATAGACTCAGATTATGCAGGTGACTTAGACAACCGAAGGTCTACGTCAGGGTATGTCTTTACATTGGCTGGTGGAGCAATATCATGGCGTTCTAGATTACAAGATTTTGTTACTCAGTCTACTACAGAGGCTGAATATGTTGCAGCATCACAGGCATGCAAAGAATCAATTTGGCTTAATCGACTAGTAACAGATTTGGGAATCAAAGAAGAGATGCCTGTGTTAGATTGTGATAGTCAAAGTGCTATACAATTGGCTCGCAATCCAGTTTATCACTCAAAGACAAAGCATGTGGATGTGAAGTATCATTTCATCAGGGAAATGCTCGAGGATAAGCAACTTCAGCTTGTCAAAGTTCACACCACAGAAAATCCTGCTGATCTACTTACAAAAGGACTTCCCTCAGAGAGCTTTCCGCATTTTTGCAAGCAGTTAAGTGTAGGGTAGTACATCTCTTGTATATTAGCTTGTATAGTAGCTTCTCTCACACTTAAAGTACCACATTGGACTTTAAGTGGGAGGTTGTTGGGGTATAAAGCCCAATGTGGTCACACAGGTAAGTGGGCGGGCCGCCAGGTATGTACACATATTCTTTTGTAAAAACCTAATAAGAACTCACTATGCTCTACACATTACAGTAGAGAGAGTTCACCATATCGTCGTGCTCTTCTTCTCGCACTCTCTCTCGCGTCGCACTTCCGCTCGTACTCCTTCACTGTCAACTTTTGTAGTTGCTGCACAAGCTGAAGGTTGCGTGCTAACAGTACACAAGTAAAGTGTACCAACCTTTTCTCCTTGGGCAACCACCAAAGATCCCTTTGAGATCTTCCACTATTTGTTTCCGAATGCAATGTTGTGACCTTCATCGTCCAATTGTCCTATAGAGATCAAATTTTTGCGAAGAGAAGGAACATGCCTAACATCTTTAAGCTTCCATTCATTTCCATTAGCAGTTTTGACAAAAACTGTACCTTTGCCGACAATCTCACAAGCTTCATCATCTCCCAAGTATACATACCCAAAATTACCTTTGGTGTAGTCTTGGAAATGTTGCTTGTGTGGTGTCACGTGGAATGAAGCCCCAGAATCTACTATCCAGGAATTAGACACATTGTCTAATGAGAGAATTAGAGCATCTTGCTCAACTTTACCTGCCACATTGGCCTCTGATGTTGGCTTGTTGTCTTGAGACTCTGTCTCCTTCTTCTTCTTGGACAAGCAATCCTTCTTGACATGGCCCTTCTTGCAGCAGTTCCAACATTCAAGAACTGACTTTGTGCATGACTCCACCTTGAGCGATCACGACCCTTTTGGTTTTTGAACCTCTCCTTAGGCCTTCCTCTTGTTTCCACTGACAATGCAACACTTGATGATTCTCATGTGCTTCTCCTTCGTATTTCCTTGCTTAGGAGAACACCCACAACATCATCAAACTTAAGAGTATTTGTGCCATAAATAGAATTACTTACAGCCATCACAAGGCTATCTCAACTATCCGATAGAGATGATAGTATAAGGAGAGCTCGCACTTCGTCATCAAAATTGATTTTCACCAATCGAAGTTGACTTATGTTTGTGTTAAGTTCATTTAGGTGTTCTGCAACTGAACCATTCTCTGCCATCTTTAGATTGAACAAGCGCTTCATGAGAAATACCTTATTGGATGCCGATGGTTTCTCGTAGAAGTCATCAAGTGACTTCATCAAGTCCTCCGTGGTCTTCATCTCTGAAACGTTGAAGGCCACCGTTGACGCCAAGCTTAACCGGTGCGTTTTGATCAACGACAATCCATGCTTCATCTGCCATTGTTGGCAGGCTTCTTTGCAAGACCGCCTAGTGGCAAATAGAGGTCCTTCTGGTAGAGATAGTCTTCAATCTGCATCTTCCAATGTTGGTAGTTTTTTGCCGTTGAACTTCTCAATCTTGAGCTTCCCTTCCTCCGCCATAACTCCCACTCAATTCAAGGAATCCTTTCCTTGGGATAATTTAGCTACGAGCAAACCTTGCTCTGATACCAATTGTTAGGAAATAAGACGTAGCTAAATAGATGATTGAGTAGATTACTTAATGGAGAGAGACAGATTTACATACATGAGATTATAGAGTAGAGAGAGAGAGAGAGAGAGAGAGAGTACACACGATATACATGGTTCACCCAATGTGGGCTACGTCCACGGGAAAGCAGCCACTCAATGGCTTTAGTACTTCAAAACAAGAAGTAGTTTACAAAGGGATTATACCCTTAATGGAGCTCCCGCCTTGCTTCACTCTCACCACCTCACACTCACCTTGTTGCATCAACTTCACACACTCTGAAATGTGTGTAGAAATGGCCTCCTTTTATAGGCCAAAAGGGTTGCCCTCTCTCATGAGAGGCAGCCATGTGTAGTCGTCCTTGTGTGAATAAGTCCAAATCGGACCCTCCAATCTGCCCATGTGTGGCCACCCTTGTGTAGACAAATCCGCGTTTGAATTCAACCACCGGCCATTGACTTCCGACCACCGGCCAACCGACCTGTCGATTTTCGACCACTTTCCGACCGCCGTCCGGCCATGGCGAAAATGAATATTCCGGTGAGGGAAAAAAAAGTCTCGGGGGCTTCCGCCCCCGAGGCCCCTACAGTTGCCCCTGATTCTTGACTTTGAAAATTTTGGTTTCCGGTGAGTGATTTACCTTCACGCACGATGGCTTCTCCTCATAATGGGGGCCTTACAAATGTGCACTTTTACCAGAGAAAATTACAAGGGTAAATCAGGCTCCATACTTAACACTTTGTTGTGCAAGGTTTGATGAAGTTGTGTTGGAGAAGAGCATATCCCCAAGACTTGCATGCATGGCCGTAAATGTGTCTGAAAGGCACGAGAGCGGTTGCTCCTCCACAAGGCTAGAAGGGAAAACATCTACATAGAAACAAAACAGTCCGTGAGATGTAAAAAGTCTAATTTTTTGTTACCACCAAAACCATTGAACTGCAAGGGACATACAATTACAAGGAAAATCCCTTGGGTTGGTGATCCCTCGTAGACGCATGTGTCCAAACATGAAGACATGTTGAATGATTGCCACCGTACCCTTGTCTCTTACTTGCTTGAAGCCTATTAGTCTTCCCTTCCAATGGAGATCAACGTTTTTTCTTTCACGAACACGATGGGGACCGATTGCGGAAGGTTGCATGTAGACCCACGCACCTTCTTGAAAAACCTGAGGTTCCCATTGGTGATCCTCATTCTTCGAGTTGTGGAGAACCATACTTTGAATGATGGGTTTGGGACGTCTATTTTGACCATTGTTTGCCATGGATGCTTAAGTGGGAGCTTGAAATTGCAATGGAGAGCTTGGGCAAGGAGGAGGGAGACAGAGTTTAGAGAGAGAGTGGGAGCTTAAAGTTGCAATGGAGAGCTTGAGGAAGGAGGAGGGAGACAGAGTTTAGAGAGAGAGTGGGAGCTTAAAGTTGCACTGGAGAGCTTGAGGAAGGAGGAGGGAGACAGAGTTTAGAGAGAGAGAGTGGGAGCTTAAGGTTGCAATGGAGAGCTTGAAGGAGGAGGAAGGTGTAAGAGTTTAGAGAGAGAGTGAGAGCTTTGTGTTATGGAAAGGGGCTATGGAGGAAGGGAGTCTTGGGAAAAAGGTTCTAGAGTGAGAAAATGACTTTTTGATCATAGGGTAGGTTTGGGGGGAGTTTTGGATGAAATATTTTGAATTTTTTTTTTTTTTGAAAATTTTAAAATTTTAGGGTTTTTGCAAAAACGTATCTGTGGACCCACCACTCCCCCCCCCCCCCCTTTTTCCCCCTCCCTCTTTTACCCATCCACCTCCCTCTAGGATACAAAGCAATAAATGAGTGGACAACCCTATTATTCTCTCTACTTTCTTAGGTTCTAGACTTATATACATTGCTCTCTTCCTATTGGTTGGAGCCTAATTAACCTTAATCCTATATGGCCCAAGGAGAGTCCACATTTTTCCTAATGTTGAAGGTAGTTTTAAGCACCTGCAAGTGGATGCAAGTTGTAAGCTACATGTACTCAAAAGAATAAAAAAAATTCAGAAACACTTCAGCTTTCGGATGAAAAACATAAGTTTTTGTGAGGAACAGATACAAGAAAGCAGTACCCAATTATACTTTATGAGGTGAATGTGTTTGAAATAGGCTTGGCATCAGAGGGCATGCTATTGTAGATGTGCTTATACACGGTATCACTCAAAGAGTAGACATTATGCTCATTTCTCTCAGGAGACAAGGGGGACATAAGGCATCAAACTAGGTGTGAGTACATGGAAGCAAGAGGCCTATCATCTAATAGCACATATCCTCTACTTTATCGTTCGTAAAAGTGCCCCTCAACATAGTAGGACTTCTTCTTTATTTGATTGTTCCATGCATCCTTCTGAGTCGTGGTGGATAGCCTCTTCTCCGTGCAACACCTCAATATATAAAAATTAGAGTCTTACTCCTCAGCGTTGGCTGCAAAGTTATCTCCAACTCGTAAGGCATCGCTCAAATCATCATGATGGTCAGCATACATAGATGCATCAATCTCCTCGTCACTTGAAACATCTTCATCTATGTCAGCCTTTGTTGGTATGATCCTCAAGTACTGCCATGCTTCTACATGAGCTTTGTTTGCACATATTCATTAGGAAAAATATGAACCCCAAAAGGGCCATTTAGCTTAAGGGTTGATTAAGCATGGACCAATAGGAAGAGGGTGGTGGCCATAGCTATACCCTCTCAAAAGGTAGGGTAGTAGGGGGCATGGGGGCCTATTTGTTCCCCTCATTATAGCTTTGTCCCCTAGAAAGAGAGAGAAGGAGGAAAAGGGGGGGAGGGGGGGCTTTCCCTCCATTTTCATGGGCGCCTCTAAAGTGACCCTAAAATTTCAAAAAAATCAAAAATCTATAAATCTCACTTTTCACTCCCCAAAAGCTCCCCTAACCAAATATATAGTCAAAAGTCTATTTTCTTTCACCAAAATCTGAATTTCTCAGCCATTACCCTCCATTCTACCTCCTCCTCCTCCTCCTCTCTCTCTCTCTACACTTACACAGGTCTCTCTCTCTCTCTCTCTCTCTCTCTCTCTCTCTCTCTCTCTCTCTCTCTCTCTCTCTCTCTCCCCCCCCCAAGCTTTCCATAGCTACAATAGATATGGAAGCTTTCCATTGTTGCAACAAATATGGAAGCTTTACATAGCTACTCACGATCTAAACACACACACTCTCTCTCTATGTGCTTTCCCATTTTCATACATACCTCCACTATCCTCTCTTCCCAAGATCTTCATGGCTGCAGCACTTATGGAGACTTTACCAAGAACCTCTTTTACCTTTTCTTCTACCACTTCATAGCCCATCATCTTCAAGCTATCCATGGCTATGGTTGCAGCACATATGGAAGCTTTCCATAGCTGCAACACATATGGAAGCTTTCCATAGCTACTCACAAACTAAACACGCACTCTCTCTCTACGTGCTTTCCCATTTTCATATATACCTCCACTGTCCTCTCTCCCCAAGATCTCCATGGCTGCAGAACTTGTGGAGACTTTACCAAGCACCTCTTCTACCCTTTCTTCTATCGCTTCATAGCCCATCATCTACAAGCTATCCATGACTATGGCTACAGCATTGGGGTAAACTTCTCTAACCCTCTTTTACCCTTTCAGCTACACCTGCTTAGCTCATTGTCTCCAAGCTTCCCATGGCTGGAGCACTTACAAAAACTCCATCAACCACCTCTTGTTTCCTTGCCATGGCTGCAGTATTGCACTCCAAGGTTCTCCATTGAAGGTTTAATCCTTTGTATCTCCCTCTCTCCAAAAAAATTTACTTCTTCCTCCATATGTAGCTTATTCAAAACCACCATCAAACCCTCTTATTGTAGCCCCTTCCTCTCTATAGCAATGTCAAACTCTACTACTCTAGAAAGCCAAAAGATGAAGTAGAAAGGGTTGTCTTGTACAACACCAGAGATTCTAATGGGGAGTGGGTGCCTCAAGTGTTCCGTAAAGGTGCTTGGTCTTCATGCAACCTACACCCACCTGGACTCATCGTGTTTGAGATTGTGACAGCTTGGATCAACATTGGAAAGGGAAGTTGCTTGGGTTCAAAGACCATAGGATCAATGGGACGGTGGTTGCTATTCAACATGTGTATTCAATGCCTAATATGCATTTGGGGCACACTAATCCAAGACTTTTTCCACCTAGCTGTAAGTTTCTTTTCTTTGTTGTTGCAATAGACATATGCATTGAGTTGACTTATGTGTTCAGGTATGCTAGTATGTTTATTTTGGTTCATTTGATGTCTATGTGGATATATTTCCATCAAACTTGGTGAGCAAAAAAAATTAAGAAGTCTCTTTGGAACCTTTCAAGATTTTCATGTTGACATTGGTGCCATGATGCTTCCCAGTGTGCAACCATTGATGCTACTGTAAAGCAGAATATTCTTCTCTACACACACAATAGTGCCCACCTCTGACATTATTACGGTAAGATCAACGGAATTGACATGCGATCACTTCTTAGCATGGAGTGGTTACAGCCTGATGTTTTTCATCCATCTTATCTATAAAGGAGAAGATGGTTTTTGACATTCTTTCCTTGTTGAAGTTTGAGAAGGATTTTAGGTTTGTAGGTCTAAGTTGATCTTGTCTCATGCATGCTTTTGTGCATTTATTTAAGGCCCTGCCATTCAATGTCACACCCACTATATTTATATGCAAGAATATGTCTTTTGAAGCATTACAACCCTTGTTAGGAGAGAATTGGGGATTTATAGAGGGTATGCATCAGGGAGATAGATTTTGTTGCAAGCTAGGGGCTTCAGGTATTGGGATATAGTACTTAAAAGTTTGCACAACTTTGTATATATGCTTCCACCTAGAGCTGTGGATGTGTAAGACAGGGAAATGGGTACCTTACAAAGCCTTGAAGGGAATCTTGTGACATTTGACATTCATATTACAATACCAAATGATGTCTCTGAGACTATGCAAGTTAGTGATCACACAAGCTAGGGGCTTTGGATAAGGTACTTAAAAGTTTGCATAACTTTGTATATACGCGTCCACTACGAGTGGTGGATGTGTAAGACTAGGAAATGGATACCTCTACAAAGCCTTGAAGGTAATCTTGTGACATTTGACATTCATGTTACAATGCCAAATGATGTCTCTAAAACTATGCAAGTTAGTGATCGTAGTCGGTCACACAGTTGCCTTGGTCACTTCAAATATTGCAGTTGCAGAGCAAGCAAACGTCATGGAGGAGAAGTTCTTGGCAACCCAAGCAAGCTTGTGGAAAATCAACAACTTCTTCATGATTCACTTGACTCTAATGCCCCAAACATTGTTGATGAGTGGAGATTGTCCCTCAACCTTTACCTCACACAAACTATGGACGACGACAACAGGTAGCATGCGATAATTTTCTTCCTTGTGTAATTGGCCATCCCAATGTATTTTCCTAACATGAACTTTTGTAGGATCTTTTGGACATGGAGGTGTGGGAAGCTCGCAAGGCGGGAAAGAGCAATGTTTCTGGTCTAGAAGAAGCACTTGCAAACTACATCGGCAAACTACCTATGGTCAACATCTGCATTATCCACAAGGACTTCTCCCTTGATGAACATTTTTCTTTGTGGGTCTTGAAGGCTGTCAACAAGATCTTGTGCTTGTCTACTATAGCTCAAACTATGCAAGTAGTTTTTCTTGTAAACAAATTCCTTGCAATGGCCACTTTTGGCATAGGTTTTTGTGGCAAGGTCTTAGCTCGTGTAGCTATCAATCAAGCCTTAGGAGTGGAAGACCCACAAGCCATAGCGGCCTCAATCCTAACTTTCATTTTACCTAATGTTGAAGCAAGACGTAAGGAAGTTCCACAGTGCCTCCTCACAAAAAACTTATAATGAGCCCCTTTTGTAACTTCATATATCAATATAATTTCAGTTCCACATGTACTTTCCTATCTTGACTTACAATTTGGTGTAAATACATGGATTTCAATGAAATTTAATTTTCTAGTTCTAAATGAGCAAGTTTATTGTGATTTTGGTGGTGCAGAAGGCCCCTGTCCATAAGGCATCCCATCTGGCCCAAACTTGCTGCCTTCTGGACAAGGGCCTTCTGTACCACCAGAGCCAAAATAGATAACATGTGTGTATTTCAACTGGCAAATAAGACCCAAAGTAATCACTAATATTTTTTTTGCTACTAGTGGCTTTCCAAACTTTTGTATCTATGGAAGACTGAGAGAAAACCAAAATGCCTTTGATTGACATCTAGAAGGTACCAGATGTCAATCAAAGACTAAGAGAAAACCAAAATGCCTTTGATTGACATCTGGAAGGTACCAAATATGCTTGTTTTGGCCCAAACATTGTTAGAAACCCATGTCCACAAGACATCAATTTTGGCCAAAATAGATATTATGTGTGCATTTCAACAAATGACACTTGAAGCCTATTGTGAAGGTTTTGTAGCACTATCCAACAAAATACTCATCCACAACTCCCCGTCTCCCCCTCCGTGTTCAATCGCATGGTGTGCAAGAACCACCCGACAATGTATAATAGACTTATAAAAAATTATTGAGTGCAATTTAAATACAAAAAGCTTAAATGACATAAGAAGTGACACTTTCAAAATGAGTAAGCATCATTTCATTTCCAAATTTGAAGTCATTACATATCCATTGCAAAGAGGTGTTGTTGTACATATTACTAGCTACAAGTTCGCTCATATCTGACAATCTAGTGCCAAATCTTTTTGCATTACAGTTACATGCTTCACATGGATGGCATACAAGTTGGTATCCTCAAATAAACCCACCAAGTATGCCTCTATGGCTTCTTGAGTGAGTCCTTCAAGGCCGATGGGCTGCATGTGTAGCTCAATGTTGTATCTTTGCACAATCTTCCTACATGTCGATGCAAAAGGAGCCCTTCAGATGAGAAGTTCCACACACTTTTAATAATGTCGAATATCAACAAAGGCTCTGCTAAAATGGCGTACTCTGCAAGGTTGCCTATGTAGTGCCGCTTGCCCGTCTTGCTATAAAACTTTGTTTTGTGGCAGCGCTTGGAGGGTGGGGCTGCATCCTCCAAGACAAAATTTTTATTGCTAAACTTGTATTTTTGAGGTCTTAACACTAGGTTGGTAACCTAACAGTTAATAAAAGTGTCCTTTCAAGGTTTTGAAATAAACCTCCAAAACCATAGTAGATCCACTCATTTTGTAAAATCCTTTCATGAGGTTATAGTTCAAGGCCTACTACACATAGAAAAAATAAGAAACTTGTAAAATTTCTCATCTTTTGGTCACACCAAGCCTCCAAAGTTGATGGACCAGTACATTTTCATCAAAACAGTCATTTCTTACGTTTTGTTGCATAAAAATAAGATTAGGGATTTTTGTAGGATTTGAGATAAATTCCCTAGTTAACTTCAATGGGTTGGTGATCAGAACATATGATTGCTTCTCACTCACTATTTTTTGTTTTGCCAAAAGAAATAGGTACAAAAAAGTTGGATTTTTACCATTCTGCAAACCTATCATCAAAGTTTCTATAGCCACGCTCAATACAAATAATATATGCATGTTTTCTTAGTTCCCTATTGTCCTTTAGGTTTATAAGGAGCCATGGAGCATGTCAAAAGAATAATACATCTCTTACCAAGGGGAATCTTGGGGACAAAGATGAAGTGCTAAATACAGCAAACATGAAAAAACTGATTCAACATTATGAGTTGTAGAATCCCATAGAAACTATTCAATATCTAGCCAAATTTGATCCTTATGACTAGATATGGTTACTACCTACAAAATGCATGTAGTTGTCACAAGAAACTAACAATATTGAAAAAGTTATACTCGATATACTAGAATGTTTCGTTTTCTTCTATAATTGAAAAAATCAACCATCGTTGTCTACTATGCAAAATAGGGTATTAGGTGCCCCAAAACTCAAGGAATATTAGCTTTATGTTACAATATGCCACATAGAAAATCAAAACTGCATTTGGATATCATGAAAGACACCAAAAAAATCATAGAAGAGCTAAACTTGGCTAAAAAACAGGATTTGACAATTTTTGTAATTTGGTCATAACTTACAACTTTAACATTTATTTCTCTCTAGAAGCATCAGGACATGTTGAGGACTACTAAAGATAGTTCTCTAGCATTATAGACCTCACAAACATGAATTCTAGAGTGGTAGAGTTGCAAAAAGTTGAAAAAAGCCAAAACCAGGACCCATTTTTTCACACAGTTTAGGTTGTGAAATGTTGTGCAAGGACAAGGTTAAAGATGGAATTGATATTCCAAAAAAATCTCAAGTTTTTTTCAGCTCATGAGACAACTTTCTAAACAGATAGCACCTGAAAATCCATTTTGAAACTCTTGACATAATTCAAGGAAAATGGTCACTAAACAGGACATAAAAGTGTCCCATTACCAACCTAGTGTTAATTAACATTAAAAATATGACACTCATTCTCTCTAGCCTTCATTGCTTCACAAATTGGCATGCGTCAAGCTTGAAAAAAAACACCACCTTAGTTCTAAACACTACAAGAGAAGAAAGGAAAAAAGTGAAGGTCATACAACGACAATGAAAGCAAAAAAATGTCACATGATTCTTTCCTCACCATTAGAAGGTAGTGCATAAAAGACAACCATTGCTTGTTGAAGCCTCTTCAAATGGAAAAAATATTTTTTGACATAGAGTAAGGAAACCCCTTGTCAATGTTATTAGCATGATTCCTTGCATTGGTAGATTTCTTAGCACTTTGTGGAGATTGTACAAAGATAGATGAGGGCATTGTCTCCTCGATCTGCAAATATTGACCTAGACGTGAGAAAAATCTTCATTGGAGACCCCTCTAGCAAGTTTCACCTTGCGTGGCACTGGGAATACATTCTCAGTAACTCCTTAGTCCCTCGAAGCGTTCTTGAAGAGGCCATGTAGTGCAGTGTAACTATTGCAGTGTAACCCTTTGTACTAATTCCAACTTCATCACATTTCTTTTGCAAATCAACATCACTCACGAGATTAGAAAACTTACGCATCACCTCCTTGGTTACAGCAAAATACATAAGTTTTCCTTTTGGTATGTGTAAAAATGCTATGACACCTGACTTCTTAAGCAAATGAATGGGATCCTCTTGGCTTTGGCTACCACATGTCTCTTGGATGAAATTCCTGCAATAAGAATAAAAAACAAAACAATCACCACAGAAGCGACTTCATCCATGTAGGAAATGTGATAGGGTATTCAAAAATTCACCTTGTAGCTATAACTCTTCTCATCCAAGCACCACCTTTGGGAGCAAGGGTCTCTATGGATGAGAAGATCCTCTTATGCTCCCTTGCACCTAAAGGTGTCGCTTTCAAACTCAACATGGTACCCTCAAGCTTTGCAATCTTACCATCCTTCTCTTCCACATGTTGCTAAAGGGTTTGTGCTTCTTTCTCCACATGAATGATCCTCTGTTGCAGACTAGAATTGTTATGAATGATAACTTGGTGTTGATGCATCCACCATTGCACACTATAAAATTTGATAGTGGACAACCACTTGCGGTAGCCATGAGAACATGGATCCCCTCTACCTACATATTGCAAGAAGGTAGGGAGACTATTGAATGTTGGACACACATTAACCAAAGGGTCATTGGGGTAGAGGAAACCATCCACCCAAAGGTCCTCATCTGTGTGACCCTGCATTGCGGCATTGTTGTGTTGTATGTAAGTCATAACGCTTGGAGGGTGCAAGCTCTTTTGACAACCAGAGATGTACGTGTTTTGTTTTTTACTGTGATGATCGTGCTCTGGAGGGGAGATTTGTATTGTCACTTGTATCCATATCATGGTTGTATAGAATATAATGAAGGAGGTAGAGAGGGGCCAAGGCAGAGATTATGGGTTGTATATTATGGGCTGCAGAGACCATTGTGTGCTATCAAATTCAATAGACGACAATCTCTTGCAGTATCCAAGAAGATTTTGCTCCCCTCTATCTACATATTGTAAGAATGAAGCAAGGCTATCGAATGTTGGATACACATTGATGGTTTGATCATTAGGGTAGAGGAAAGCATGCACCCAAAGGTCCACATTGATGTGACCTGCACCATGGTGTTGTTGTGAAGTTTGCAAGTAATGACGCTTTGAGGGTGCAAAGTCCTTTGGCAGCCAAACATGTAGAGAAATGGTTTTTGAACTTGACGATCTTGTTGTGGATGGGAGGTTTGTAATGGCGTCTAGCTCCATGGAAAGGGGAATAAAGCTGGCCTCAAGCAAGATTAGAGAGTTGCAACAGAGCCACAGACGGGAGAGGTGAGCTATGGAGTGAAGAGTTATGGGATGGAGAGCTGCAGGAGAGCTACGGAGTGGAGAGGAGATCTATGGAGTGGAGAGATTTGGAATGGAGAGCTGCAGGAGAGCTATGGAGTGGAGAGCTATGGGATGGAGAGCTATAGGACAGCTATGGAGTGGAGAAGAGGACTATGGAGTGGAGAGCTGCAGGAGAGCTATGGAGTGGAGAGGAGATCTATGGAGTGGAGAGCTTTGGGATGGAGACCTACAGGAGAGCTACGGAGTGGAGAGATATGGGATAGAGAGTTGCAGGAGAGCTATGGGGTTGAGCTGCAGCAAATCTATGGATTGGACCCGCAACAACAAGGAGAGGGAAGGAGGAAAACTGTGTCTTGAAAGGTAGGACAGAGAAGAGAGAGGGAGAGGAGTGAGAGAGGGAAGGAGGAAGAGTGTATGTTGAAAAGTAGGAGAGAGAAGAGAGAGGGAGAAGAGTGAGAGAGAGGAGAGTGATTTTGGAGGGAAATAAAAAAAGGTGGGAAGTTTGATATTTAGCAGGTCTAGCAGTGAGATTTTGAGAGAGAAAAATGATTTTTCGGTATACATATAGATTGGGGAGAAGTTTTGAGTAAAAGTGAGGTGTTTTTGAATTTTTTTGAAAAACGTGCTTTTTTGGGCTGAGGCTATGGACACCCTTGATGATGTGACAAAAGAAAGGGGACAAGGGTAGTTATTGTCATAAGGACCACCACTCTTTTGGGTAGAGAGAGAATGTACCTATCCTCCCTCCCTAGCCTCTATTTCAACCTACAGAATGTCTATGACAGCCTAAAAAAGCCTATGAGAATACCCTCATTCAATGGCCTTGTCTCCTAAAGCACACACACTTTTAGTCCTAATCCCTTAAAATTAAGGATCCTTACAAGGCCCTTTTGGGGTTCATGTTTTTCCTAATGTCTCCATTGACCATGCACACAAGCATGAAAAAAGCAGGACAGATTTCTACACCTCAATGCAGTTGTATATGTTGAAGAGAAACCATTCACACAATGCATCAAATGTGATCCATTGATTTTCTTGCAATCCCATTCTATATCTTTCAACACATCACCCACCTTGATTTCCCAGAAGACCCTCTCAACCTTGTTCGTGGATGACCAACAGTCTTTCCTTTCGTTCATTAGGGTGAGGTAATCGACCAATGTTGTTGCATTATATAGGGGGTGTCCATTCACCTCAATTGCTCATGGGCTAATGCCCTCTTTATGATTGTGCCATCACTGTCATGTTCACATTTTCTGTTAGGAAATAAGATGTAGCTAAATAGATGATTGAGTAGATTACTTAATGGAGAGAGACAGATTTACATACACGAGATTATAGAGTAGAGAGAGAGAGAGAGAGAGAGAGAGTACACACGATATACGTGGTTCACCCAATGTGGGCTACGTCCACGGGAAAGCAGCCACTCAATGGCTTTAGTACTTCAAAACAAGAAGTAGTTTACAAAGGGATTATACCCTTAATGGAGCTCCCGCCTTGCTTCACTCTCACCACCTCACACTCACCTTGTTGCATCAACTTCACACTATGAAATGTGTGTAGAAATGGCCTCCTTTTATAGGCCAAAAGGGCTGTCGTCTCTTATGAGAGACAGCCATGTGTAGCCGCCCTTGTGCGAATAAGTCCAAATCGGACTCTCCAATCCGCCCATGTGTGGCCGCCCTTGAGAAGACAAGTCCGCTTTTGAATTCGGCCACCGGCCATTGACTTCCGACCACCGGCCACCGGCCACCGGCCATTGACTTCCGACCACCGGCCATCGGCCATTGACTACCGGCCACCGGCCAACCAACCAGTTGTTTTCCGACCACTTTCCGGCCGCCGTCCGGCCATAATATTCCAGTGAAAAGGAATATTCCGATGAAAAAAAAGTCTCGGGGGCCTCCATCCCCGAGGCCTCTAAAGTTGCCCCTGATTCTTGTCCGTGAAAATTTGGTTTCCGGTGAGTGATTTTCCTTCACGCACGATGGCTTCTCCTCATAATGGGGGCCTTACAAATGTGCGCTTTTACCACAGAAAATTACAAGGGTAAATCAGGCTCCATACTTAACAATCTCCCACTTGGAGACTGATCTCCAAACCAAACCTGTGACTGCTTTCCATTCTGGCTTCTTATCCTTGAATGCCGATTGAAGATGAGAAAAAGCTCAACTTCTCCTTGTTGACCACCTTTGTAAACATGTCTGCAGGATTTTCACTTGTATGCACCTTTCCTAGCTTTAGTTGTCCCTCTTCCAAAAGAGTGCGTATGAAGTGATATCTCACCTCAATGTGCTTTGTCCTTGAATGAAAGGCTGAGTTCTTCGCAAGATGGATAGCGCTTTGGCTATCACTGTACAAGACACAATTGTCTTGTTTGAATCCAAGCTCTTCTAAGAATCTGTGAAGCCACAGAATTTCTTTGCTTGCCTCCGTCATTGCTACATACTCTGCTTCCGTGGTAGAAAGTGAAACCACTTTCTGCAGCTTTGAAGCTCAGCTTACTGCTGTGCCTCCAACCGTGAACACATAGCCAGTAGTGCTCCTTCGAGTATCTTTGTCACCTTCCATATCTGCATCAGCATACCCTTCTAGAAAAATATGAGTTCCTCCAAAATACAAAGCATTTGTTGTTGTCCCTTTTAGATACCTAAGTATCCACTTTACAGCTTGCAATTGCTCTTTACCTGGGTTGTCCATGAACCTACTCACAACTCCCACTGCATGTGCAATCTGGCCTTGTCCAGACCATAGCATACATTAGAGAACCTACCACTGCAGCATATGGAACTTTAGACATATAGGCTATCTCCTCTTGTGTCTTTGGACACATATCCTTCGTTAGTTTAAAATGACCAGCCAAAGGTGTAGAAACTGGTTTTGCATTTTGCATTGCAAACCTTTCTAGTACCTTATTGATGTAATCTTCTTGAGATAGCTTTATTGTCTTCTTTGTCCTATCCCTTGATATTTTCATACCAAGTATCCTCTTTGCAACACCTAAATCTTTCATTGAAAAAGATTTAGGCATCTCCTCTTTTAGGTCTTTGATGTCCTGCATGTTAGCACTTGCAATCAACATGTCATCAACATACAACATTAGGATGATGAATTTACCATCTTCCAAATTCTTCGTGTAGAAGCAGTGATCCGAGTTGCATCTTGTGAATCCATGATCCAACATCCATCGATCAAACTTCAAGTACCATTGTCTTGATGCTTGCTTTAAACCATACAAGCTCTTCTTTAATCTACAAACCATTTTCTCCTTACCTTTTACTTCATACCCCTTTGGTTGAAGCATGTAGATTTCCTCCTCTAAGTCACCGTGAGGGAATGCCGTATTTACATCCATTTGCTCGAGATTTAGATCATGAGCAGCCACAAGGCTTAAGACAAGCCTAATTGAGTTCATTTTTACAACAAGAGAAAATATTTCATTGAAGTCAATACCTTTCTTTTGAGAAAAACCTTTTACCACAAGCCTAGACTTGTACCTTTTCTTCCCACCTTCTTCTTCCTTCAGCTTGTACACCCATTTGTTTTGAAGTGCCCGCTTACCTTTAGGAAACTCAACCAACTCCCATGTTTAGTTGCGATGTAGTGAGTCCATCTCCACTTGCATGCTCTTCATCCATTCTTCTTTGGATTCATGTTGCATAGCTTCTTCGTATGATTCCGGCTCTCAGAATCTGAGATCAAGAGATGGTTGAAGGAAGGAACAAACCTTTCTGGAGGTCTACTTGCTCTTGTAGATCTTCAGGGAATAGGTTGAGGCTCCTCATTTGGTTGACGTTGTTGCACATTGTCACCATTTGCAGTCCTTGAGTCTTCACCGTCCTCAAGCTCCATGTACTCATCACCTGTTTCTTTTGTTTGTTTCCTTTCCAGGTAATCTTTGTACATATTTTTTTCGTTAAAAATTACATCCCTACTCCTTAAGATTTTACCATCTTCAGGATTCCATAGGCGATACCCAAAGTCTCCTTCTCCATAGCCAATGAAGAAACATTTTTTGGACTTTGCATCTAGCTTTGATCTTAGGCTTCTATCTATGTGCATGAAAGCCTCACACCCAAACACTTTGAGAAATGCATAATTCACCGGTTTACCTGTCCATGCCTCTTCTCGAACTCCCCCATCCAATGCCGTTGAGGGTGACCGATTGATTAAGTACACAGACGTACTTACAGCTTCCGCCCAAAGCTCAAGCGGTAGGCCTGCATGTAGCCGCATGCTTCGTGCTCGTTCCATGATTGTCCTGTTCATCCTATCCGAAATCCCATTTTGTTGAGGTGTCCTTGGGGTTGTCCTTTGCCTCCGAATGCCATTGCTAGCACAAAAGCTTTCAAAAGCTTGGCTACAATATTTGCCTCCATTGTCGGATCTGAGGCATTTAACCTTGGTACCTGTTTCATTCTCCACAAAGGCTTTCCACCTTTGAAATATGGAAAATACATCGGATTTATTCTTCATGACATAAACCCATGTTTTTCTAGTCGCATCGTCTATGAATGTTACATAGTACAATGAACCACCAAGTGATGGTGTACTTGCAGGACCCCAAACATCAGAATGAACCAACTCAAGTTTTTTATTTTTTGTTTCATTTCCTGATTTTTGAAATTTTACCCTCTTTTGTTTACCATAAACACAATCTTCACAGAACTCTAACTCCACTTCTTTCAAACCAAGTAGAAGATTCTTTGTTTGAAGGATTTGCATTCCTTTGGCACTCATATGCCCAAGTCGGCAGTGCTACACCGCACTGTCAACTTCTGTAGTTACTGCACAAGCTGAAGGTTGCGTGCTAACAGTACACAAGTAAAGAGTACCGACTTTTTCACCCTTGGCAACCACCAAAGATCCCTTTGAGATCTTTCACCGTTTGTTTCCGAATGCAATGTTCTGACCTTCATCGTCCAATTGTCCTATAGAGATCAAATTTTTGCGAAGAGAAGGAACATGCCCAACATCTTTAAGCTTCCATTCATTTCCGTCAGCAGTATTGATAGAAACTGTACCTTTGCCGACAATCTCACAAGCTTCATCATCTCCCAAGTATACACACCCAAAATTACCTTTGGTGTAGTCTTGGAAATGTTGCTTTGTGTGGTGTCGCATGGAATTAAGCCCCGGAATCTACTATCCAGGAATTAGACACATTGTCTAATGAGAGAATTAGAGCATCTTGCTCTACTTTACCTGCCATATTGGCCTCCGATGTTGGCTTGTTGTCTTGAGACTCTATCTCCTTCTTCTTCTTGGACCAGCAATCCTTCTTGACGTGGCCCTTCTTGCCGCAGTTCCAACATTCAAGAATTGACTTTGTGCGTGACTTGCTCCGCCTTGAGCGATCACGACCCTTTTGGTTTTTGAACCTCTCCTTAGGCCTTCCTCTTGTTTCCACTGACAATGCAGCACTTGATGATTCTCCTGTGCTTCTCCTTCGTATTTCCTCGCTTAGGAGAACACCCACAACATCATCAAACTTAAGAGTATTTATACCAGAGATAGAATTACTTACAGCCATCACAAGGCTGTCCCAACTATCCAGTAGAGATGATAATATAAGGAGAGCTCGCACTTCATCATCGAAATTGATTTTCACCGATCGAAGTTGACTTATGTTTGTGTTAAAGTCATTTAGGTGTTCTGCAACTGAACCATTCTCTGCCATCTTTAGATTGAACAAGCGCTTCATAAGAAATACCTTATTGGATGCCGATGGTTTCTCGTAGAAGTCGTCAAGTGACTTCATCAAGTCCTCCGTGGTCTTCATCTCCGAAACATTGAAGGCCACCGTTGACGCCAAGCTTAACCGGATTGTTCCCAGTGCCTTTCGATCAAGGACAATCCATGCTTCATCTGCCATTGTTGCGGGCTTCTTCGCAAGACCGCCTAGTGGTAAATAGAGGTCCTTCTGGTAGAGATAGTCTTCAATCTGCATCTTCCAATGTTGATAGTTTTTGCCGTTGAACTTCTCAATCTTGAGCTTCCCTTCCTCCGACATAACTCCCACTCAATTCAAGGAATCCTTTCCTTGAGATAATTTAGCTACGAGCAAACCTTGCTCTGATCCCAGTTGTTAGGAAATAAGACGTAGCTAAATAGATGATTGAGTAGATTACTTAATGGAGAGAGACAGATTTACATACACGAGATTATAGAGTAGAGAGAGAGAGAGAGAGAGAGAGAGTACACACGATATACGTGGTTCACCCAATGTGGGCTACGTCCACGGGAAAGCAGCCACTCAATGGCTTTAGTACTTCAAAACAAGAAGTAGTTTACAAAGGGATTATACCCTTAATGGAGCTCCCGCCTTGCTTCACTCTCACCACCTCACACTTACCTTGTTGCATCAACTTCACACTATGAAATGTGTGTAGAAATGGCCTCCTTTTATAGGCCAAAAGGGATGCCCTCTCTTATGAGAGACAGCCATGTGTAGCCGCCCTTGTGCGAATAAGTCCAAATCGGACTCTCCAATCCGCCCATGTGTGGCCGCCCTTGAAAAGACAAGTCCGCTTTTGAATTCGGCCACCGGCCATTGACTTCCGACCACCGGCCACCGGCCACCGGCCATTGACTTCCGACCACCGGCCATCGGCCATTGACTACCGGCCACCGGCCAACCAGCCAGTTGTTTTCCGACCACTTTCCGGCCGCCGTCCGGCCATAATATTCCAGTGAAAAGGAATATTCCGGTGAAAAAAATTCTCGGGGGCCTCCGTCCCCGAGGCCTCTAAAGTTGCCCCTGATTCTTGTCCGTGAAAATTTTGGTTTCCGGTGAGTGATTTTCCTTCACGCGCGATGGCTTCTCCTCATAATGGGGGCCTTACAAATGTGCGCTTTTACCATAGAAAATTACAAGGGTAAATCAGGCTCCATACTTAACATTTTCCATGACCTGACCCAAAATAGTTGTGCATTATCTCAATCCTAGTAAGCTGAGAGAACCTTGCAACAAAGAATAAAGGCTGTCGTGCTTTGAATTGTGATGTTGCATCATCAGACCATACCTAGTGTCGCTTTAAACAAAAACCTTGGTCCTTCAACCACTGGTCATGCAAAAGAAAGCAGTGTTGAACAAACAATGTGTGATGCACATTGTCATCGGATTTTAAAAAATGGAGAATTTTTATGATGACACCCATTGTCGAGCGCACATAGCATATGTAGACCAAAATGCTCACCTGACTAAAATACCAATGCATGGATTGGATCTCATTCTGAATTTTAAAACTGTTATTTTTTGCAAAGTCCACAATAGAGACAACGACATCACTTAGAAAACTCTGTAGACACTCTTTGAATTGGTTGGCCTGCCATCTGTAGATGTAGTTATGTTTGATAAACTTGGTCAGCTTGTCTTTCATGAATGAAATGAAAGTGGAGCACCCAATCTACTAAATAACAAGATCTTTCCTTTTGTGGTCCTAGCCATCGTCATCTATAGATTGTGTCTCCACACCAACAAAAACCTTTCCAGTCACTTGAAAGTTGTCGTTATGTGCTTCAAGCTGAGAACAACATCTGATTTGTTTGGCACCGCACTGATTGCATTTTCCCATCAAGCAGATGTGTAAACAAAACATGGAATTTTTTTGGTTTAGGACATGAAAAGGACTCCCATAGTGTTGTGAGGATCTCAAATATTGACTTTGGAGCCACACATATACTGCCACTTACTGCAAGGTCACAAACATCACAAGCACAACGACAAGAGCCTCCTTGTACTCCAAACTTACTTTGACACATTTGGTTGAAAGCATCTTTCAGGTAGAGAACTTGCACATGATATTCGCAGCAGTAGGTATTATGGTCCCGCAATTTTTTGAACGAAAGAGGGCTTCAAATTCTCAAAGCATCTCAGCAAAATGCGCACCATCGAATGCATTTCCTGAAACCACCTGTAAAATTCCACATGCACAGAAAAGCAGGCAATAAAGAGATAATGTGAGAACAAACAACCAAAATGGTTGGTACCATCACCCACGAGTAATAACACCCACTCGTGTTTGTGAAATCACATAAGAAGAACATTTACCACTTAGAATTTGTTTTGCATGTTTGAAAGGGGATTTAAACTTCTTGAAACCACCTAAAGCACTTTAAACTACCTATGGGTGATTGAAAAAGGGCATCAAATTGTGGTTTGTTTACCACTTTCAATCACCTCTAGGTGGTTTGAAATCTTCCAAGTGCTTACATAGGTTCTCACCTAAGCACTTTAAACCACCTATAGGTGATTGAAAGAGGTCATTTAAGCACTTTCAAGTGGTTTGTTTACACTTTCAATTACCTTCAGGTGGATAACACCCACATCTCAGGTTTGTAAAAGCACTCAAGAGGAACATTTACCACTTAGAAGTGGTTTTGCATGTTTGAAAGTGGCTTTGAACTCTTAAAATCACTTGAAGCACTTTAAACCACCTTAGGGTGATTGAAAAAGTTCATCAAACCACTTTCAAATCATTTATTTACCACTTTTAATCACCTTCGGGTGGTTTAAAATCTTCTAACTGCTTACATAGGTTCTCACCTAAGAACTTGGCAGATTTCAAACCACTTGAAGCACTTAAAAACACCTAAAGGTGATTGAAAAGGGTCATCAAAAATCATCTTCAGGTGGTTTGAAATCTTCAAGGTTCTCACCCAAGCACTTGGCAGATTTCAAACCACCTGAAGCACTTAAAACCACCTAAAAAATATTGAAAGTGGTCATTAAACCACTTTCAAGTGGTTTGTTTTTCACTTTCAATCACCTTCATGTGGTTTGAAAACTTCCAAGTGCTTACATAGGTGCTCACCTAGGCAGTTGGCAAATTGCAAGTGGTTATTAGAATAATTTAAAGTGGTGACAAACTATTTTAACACTTTGCAAAGTACAATTAGCTTCCACGTGAAGGGGGTTGAAAGCAGTATTTTAGGTACTTTAAATCACTATGAGTACTTTAACTGCTTTGGAAAGTACTTGAAGGGGGGTTGAACCACTTTTTGATTTTTTTTCTCAGTTCTCAAGATATTTTACAGTTTGACAGTGGTTCTGACAGGTTGAAAGTGATGAACAGTGGTCATTATACTACTTGACATTGGTTTTTTACAGTTTGATTGTGGTTGTGACAGCTTGATAGTGGTGAATATTGGTCAATATACTACTTGGAAGTGGTTTTTTAGAGTTTGATAGTGGTAAACAAGGATCAATATACTACTTCAAAGTAGTTTTTTGTAGTTTGATAGTTGTTATAGTTTGACAAGTGTTAGTGCATAGTTCATAATACATGAGGTTGATCCAGCAAATGCAATGGATGCTTAAGAACAACCTTTCTGCCGATACGCCTTTGGCATATGTCCTTCTTGTTCGAAGACACTCGGGTCTCTGCTATCCAGAAACCAAACACAAGCTCCTTAATGTCCTCTGTGATGTTTCTAGAAAGATGAGCTTGTTGTTGACATGCTAAGACTAGAAAAGGTTCCAATCCTCTAAATAGAGTCAAGCATCTACTTCATCCCTCAAATTAATGCACGCCATTACCCTCTTGAAAAGTATTTTTTTGGCTGAGTGCGGGATATTGACTTCTGACAAGGTGTTGCGAATGTTGGAAAGCACTGCTCTCTGTATAGAATGTGTTGAGTTCTGCAGGTTGCAAAATATTGGTTGCTGGAGTAACTCTTCAAAAATATCTCCTTGGAGTTTGGTTGTCAGTCCTTGCATCTGCTCTTGCCAGCACCTTGACATGGCACGAAGAATCTTCTTTTTCTGCTTCTCATTGAGCTGGACATCCTTCCGCTTTTCAACACAAAGAGTTTGTTGCCTTTGCCTCTCTCTTTGTTCCCTTTTCTTTGCCGCCCAGTAATCGCGTAAGCAGCCTGTGAACTGCTCGAGAAACTCTGCTCGACTGTGTACTGGTGGGCATGGAGCCGGATCAAGAAAACCTGAAGAAAAAGAGCTCAACGCATGAACATACATCATGAAGAGCCCAGGCATCAACAAGACCAAACATGTCAGAGACACTCACACACACCTAACTCGCGAGAAGCCCCCATCCTATTTGTAGAAAGAGAGAGAGAGAGAGAGAGAGAGAGAGAGAGAGAGAGAGAGAGATGGAGAACTAAGCACGCACAGCAGAGAACTGCGCGCAGAGGAAAGAAAGGGAATGCGTAGCAGAAACACCGCACAGAGAAGGAGAGAAAGGCGCTCTGCTCTATGCAGAAACTGCGCACAAAAAATACCCTAAACCTGTAGCTTTGTGCAGAATCGCACATAGAGAAGGAGACAAAGGGGGTGCTCGTACGTCCAACACATCCAAGAACTACGGGGGGTGGTAAAAAATACATACCCCTTGTTTTTAAAAAAATTCCTCCCATCTTCAGTACTCGTCATTGAGTTTCTTTCCCAAAAATCAAATGGAGACTCCAAAGTTCCCAAAAACTGCTTTGAAAAGGAGTGTCCAAAACAGCCCTTTTTGGACCACCTATACATGCTTTCACCCATGTATCTTCTTCTCAGTTTAGAGGCCCCTTAAAGAATTGAGGCGAATTGACATTATTCATGTCCAACACGAACTAGAGAGTGATCCCAGTGTTGTAGCTAGTTTAAAATTTGAGAGCCCCGCCACAAATAAGTAGCATAGAGAGTAGAGAGAAAGCATAGAGAGTGGATTAGTCTACTGTTCACAAAAACCTCTAGTGTGTTTTTATCAAGCTAGCAACTCACCTTGAAGAACACCGGTGCAATAAAACAAATGTTAGTGTAAATACAGGCAAATGCTTCAAAAGTGGGAAAGTTAAAGTGTGCCCTTTTTTCTTGTGGTTAGGAAAAATATTTTTGGGTTAGACTAAAGTTAGAAGAAGAAAAGAATGGATGCGGGTGCAGGTCTTCAAAAGAAAACATGCAGTGCGCTGGTGGCCAGTCGTTGCCCAACAAGCTTCTTCTTCTCCCTCCTTCTCTCTCTCTCTCTCTCTCTTCTCTCTCTCTCTCTCTCTCTCTCTCTCTCTCCGTGTGGGTGTAAAAGGGGAGTAAGAAGCACAGCTCGATAGCAGAAGAGAAGGATCAGAGGAAGAAGGACAGCTCGCGCACGCATCAAAAGAGAGGAGCTCAGAGTTGCAATCATGCCAAACTTCCGAGAAACCGTCTCTCTCTCTCTCTCTCTCTCTCTCTCTCTCTCTCTCTCATACATAACATTCCTGCTCTTGATGTTTTTCTTTGATACTGCACTGTCTCTCACGCTCACATGACATGCACACATATCATCCTTGCTCTTGGTGTTTCTTTTTGGTATACTCTTAGCATGCACTCCTTGCTCTTTTGATGATCTTTTTTTGTGCGTGCAGAGCGACTTCAGAGAGTATATCATTCTTCATGGTTGGCTTATGTATGTTAGCTTCGGGCTTCTCTTTCCTGTGGGAGCCCTATGTGCTCGCTTCATGCAAATCGCGAGACAGAAAAAAGCTAGCGGCAAGACTATCGGCAATTGGTATCAAATACACTTATGGTCTGAGGTATGACATCCATTGTGTGTGTGTGTGTGTGTGTGTGTGTGTGTGTGTGTGTGTGTGTGTGTGTGAGAGAGAGAGAGAGAGGGAGAGAGAGATTTGAGATGGTATGTGTGTTGATGAACAGTCTCTCGGGATGGCAGTCATGGTAGCAGGAGTGGTGAGTGGGTTTGCTCAACTTGGAATTAGCTCTACACATACACACCAACGCCTGGGATATGCTCTATGGATTATGATTTGGTTTCATGTCCTTGCTGCCTTCTTTCTTCGACCACCCATGTAAGCCACATGCACAGAGAGAGAGAGAGAGAGAGAGAGAGAGAGAGAGAGAGAGAGAGATGATTCCCCAACAGGAACTTACTATGAAGTTCCTACATATGATGTAAACTTGTAAGATAATGTAATATAGAATCAAGGAGAATTCCGAGAGAGAGAGAGAGAGAGAGAGAGAGAGTTTTGACACATTTTTGCAGGGGCTCCATGGAGAGAGGAGTGTGGTATGTTGCACATTGGCTAATGGGAACATCGGCAATCATTCTCGGAATCTACAACATGTACTCAGGAATATCCATATGGGAGGGCGTATTCCCTCACGAGAAATTGAGAAGCTTGAACATAGCCTTCTCTGTCCAAATTGGCATAATGGCCTTCGTCTACTTCGCTACCGATCGATTCAACAACTTTCTCCTCCAAATCAAGAATAGTGGCAGCAAACTATTCTTTCCAAAGAGTGATGACATTTTTGAAGTGGATGAAAAAGCTTTCCACCATACCGAGTCATAAAACACTCATTTCATTTGTCTCAACATTTTTGGGTAGCTAATCCTCAGTATGTAGAGCAATTAAAGTTTCCATTTAGTACATTAGCTATGCAAGCCCTTACAAGTTTAAATTTTTTTATTAAAAAAATCAACATAGCATTCACACTATGTGGCCGGTCTTTCCATGAAGGTCTTTCTGAACAAATAGATACTATGTTCTTCTCTTTGTAAAAAAAACAAAGATAAAACCTCTTTATTGCACTGGCATATATTAAATTCTTGTGAGAGAAGTTCGAATTATTCTTCCTTGTTTGCAAATGGTAATGCTACATGATCATCAAACCACGTGTGAGAGTGGATAGCTCTCACAGGTTGCAAAGGGTTTACAACAATGCAGTCAATGAGCTCGCAAGCGGTAGTCATCAAATAATCCATGAGTTAATCAATTGTTAGAACTCCATATTTGTGACAGAGTTGAGCACGGATTGAAAGAGTCAAGAGGCGGAGTAGCTTGCTTGAGTCTCTTCTTGCTCACGTTCTCCCTTGGGTTGCAAGAATGTTGAGTAAACAAGCATTGAACTATAACGACCAAATCCTCTATCCTTCATGTGTTATGCCTACAAGTTAATTTGTGATTCATACTAACTAGCTCATCCCAGCTTCTTTCTTCACAACACTCGCTCTACTAGATGTATATTATTGTGGCATCTGGTACTTTGTTTCGTGGGGTGTATAAGCTCAATTCTTACAGGAAATGTGTAACTGTTTTACATCTTCATAAAAAGAGCATCCCATTTTGGACTTTGGACATATTGACATAACTCTTCTTTTGTATCTCTATTTTGCTAGTTCCAATCATAGTTACCCGAAATATTAGTTTTGCACATGGATTTTGCCAATCCAAAATTATTATCATAGTTACCCGAAACTCCCCAGAACACCAATTTTTTTTCATATTCCCATTTCCAATTCTACTTCCTTGACACCCTATTGTTACAAGAAATTCGTTGAAACTCCAAATTTTTGCTGTTTTTATTTTTGTTTCCCTTAACTATGATTCCAATGCAAGCATCTTGAATTTCTACCTCTACTAGCTCCCTTCAAGGGCATTCACGTCTTGTTCATCTAGCTCCTTCAAGAGCATTCATGTGTTATTCATCGGCATCATTCTCGAAACCAAGTGCATACATCACATAATAATCTACTTGCTCATGTACTTCAATGTGTTCTTTCCTTGTTTGCATCTATACATGGACTCAAGTGTGGTAGATTGGTAATCTTAACTAACAGATCTTGAGTTCAAAACTCATTGGATAGATGTAATTGTTGGGGGGGGGGGGGGGGGTCACTTAATAGTAATATGACTATCACGTGAGTGCAACAAAAGAGGTTATAAATTTTATCTTTTTTCATAGTTTCACATACATAAGGGTGCTGTAAAAAGAAATTTAAAAAAAAAATACATATTGAATAAGAAAAGGGTGTATTTTACTTGTCAAAATTTACACATAAATTTTTTTATAAATAGTTCTTGAACGCACGTGATATGTATAATTTATACAACCCCCTCGAGGATTGTACCATGATCTCTTCTTCTTCTCCTCCTCCCTCCTTCCCCCCGCCCCCCCTCTATTTTATTTTATTCCTATGACGTTAAAAGTACCAGCTTACTAATAATTGCAATGTAAGGTTCTCTTCTTCTTCTTTATAAGAGAAAGCTAGCTATAAATTCAAATGGACTGTCATTTACATTACTAAAAAATAATATATATAGAGAGACAGTTACTATATTAAATAACAAGTTAAAGTTTATATCAAAGAACATATTCTCTCTCTCTCTCTCTCTCTCTCTCTCTCTCTCTCAATTTGTGTGTGTCGCACAAAAAAGGAGCTTAACTCATGTAAAATGAGAGAATGAGCTTCGTTTAAAATTTAATCCTGAACGAAACTAATAAGATATCAAAAGTAAATGCATGTATCTATGCATCTTTAAAAAGTAATCAACTCATGTACACCCATTTCAACTTAATTAAGCCAAAAAAAAACCTAACATGAAATCGTAGCATGCTTCACCAGAGAAACCAGAGAAAGCATTCACCTCATATCATAGTAATCATTATTATGAGTTGAGAAAACAATTCACATTAAAAACTCATTTTGGAGATGCGTAAAACTTTTTACCCTCCACACAGTATATCCTTCCTTCGGAGTGCCTAAAATATCTTCTATTGAGTACACATCATGGCACATACCCCAAGAAAAAGCATACAAAATGTCAATTACATCAAAGGTGATAATTTATGAGCAATTTGATGATAAGTCTAATTCTTGTTTTTCAACCTCTTCCCAACCTACACAATTTGATCTGCTGCAAGAGGAAATCCTTGCAATGATATACCATGTTGGGATAAGGCATGCCTCCCTACCACTACCATCTCCATCTTCTTTTCCTTGCCTCTTTTCTTCAAGCACCTTACTGCATAGAGGTCGTTGGAATTATGGTTGCAGGGATGCACACACAACTTAAGAAGGTGAAGAAGCTCAAAGCACAAAACAGAGAGTATACTTCTTAGTGCACAAATAGAAAGATAAGATAGACCTAGAGTGATGGCCATATATACATTGCATGGGGGGGGGGGGGGGGGGGGGGGGGGGGGGGGGGGACTTCTAGTGAGTGAAAAAGTACCCCAATAGACCTCAATATGTTCACACACATCACTACCACAAATATGGTAACAAATTTCCCCTTGGGAATGATGTCGTTAATGAGAGCTGGCACATAGTGTATATGGAAGTGGCATGCCCTAAGGACATAATCAATTCACAAAGGGAAGTTAGCCCAAAGCTTTGTGAAAAGCTTCAAGCTTCCCACAAGGAAATCCCTGCTTTGTGAATATGTGAGGTCCCCACCCCGTCGTCTCAAACGACGGATCTGATGGTAAACCTGGTGGCCACTAGATCTACAGCGGAAGCAAACAAAGTGGTTTATGGTTCATCTAGGCAGACGATCTCTCATCACAAAGTGAGTCGAGTTCGAGCCTACTAGCATCGAGATCTAGTTCCACCCCGCAGAGGAAGCGTGATTAACTTATCTAGCGATCCTAAGACCCACCTTCCAAGAGGAGAGAAATCCCGAGTGCCGTTTTCCCCATAGCTTTCAAAGGCACGTACACTTGAGACCTCCCCGTTCGTAGGGCAATGAGTAATACTAGTGTTGATTTATAACACTATGGGGACAGAGAGTTCCCGACCAATTGGGACCACCCTTCTCATAGGCATTGGCAACCTGAGCCAAGCCCCCACATTCACACTTCCTTGTGTGTCCTAATTACTACCACGAGGTTGTTCAACATATAAGTTCCTTGATTAGATTCCGATTCACAAGGTTTGTTAAAACAGCCCTTCAATCAGTATTGCAAAGCGGCACCAAGACAGTAACTCTAGTAAAAATTCTACTCAAACTTATTCATTAAAATTCCAATGTTCTGGAGGTACAACATCCCCCCTCCAGCGAGAGTTTACACCTCCCGTTGCCACCTAGCTGCCCATACAACTAGATATATCCACCGCATAGAAAGCACGTCATGGATATTCCCACCGCATAGAAAGCAAGACGTGGGTTCCCACCGCTTAACCAGCAGACGTGGGTATCCACCGCTTAACCAGCAGTCGTGGATTTAAGAGCCCTTAACCAAGAACTTTGCCCCCTGTGATCAGGAGGGGGTTCGGACTAGTATCAACATTGGAAATAGAAATCAACATGTTGAGCTAAATTTTCCCTAGCAGACATTCTTTCCTATTTCAAACAGTATATCCATCAACTTTCCCACTTAGAATTTAATATACACTTCAATTCAAATGCCGAGGTTTCCGTCGAATTTCTCCCACATGTTTAGGGATATGTTCTTTCCCAACTTATCGTATGCAATGTTAAATTAAACAACTTGAATAAAAAATATGACCTACCTCCCCCATTTCCTCGTCATTGGCCCGTGAGATGGCCGGTACTTGGTCGTCCATGGGAGCTTTTCCTTTCCCATTCACGTTGCTTGTTCCCGCCTCGCGGTCGTGGGCACCACCGAAGCGAGTTCTCTTTATTGGGGCCATTTTATACTCACTACTTAATTGACAAACTTGTAGAAAAATAACTAATGCCGAGAGTACCATAACAACCAAGATGACAAATTAGAATCACTGAACAATTCATTCTATACAGGGGTTAGATTTCCTTCAAACATAGTAATTTATGGATAGTAACTTATTTGCTCTATGGGAACTGGCTCTAAAGTTAAGTACTTGGCTTAGGTAATTAGAGTTTTCATATTTTACTTAATCAATTTACTAGAGGGGTGAATTAGACGTACTCAATCACCTTCCTAGTGTAAGTAGATGCAGAATTATCGTATGCATAGGTGAGAGGAATTTCCCTTCCTAGTGGATTAATGACGGATTAATTTTCCTTAATTACTTCCTAATTTATGAACAGATTGAATCTAATTTATCTACTCACACATTGTGTGGTAATAGGATGAAAATGACCAATCCCACATCATTACCGGATTGACAATTATTTACTATGATGACTAGCGGGAGATTTCTTCTTGCTAATCATGCATTAATCTATGATTAGGAGAGGTTAATTGCTTGTATGATTAACAATTGGATGATGATTATGTAATAGACTAATGATATGGAGAATTAGAGAGCAACTATTGAGTAATTTAGCTATGATTAAGCATAATAGATGAGGAATCAAGAGAATGATGAAGAGAATTGCAGAAAAGCATAAATTAAATCAATATTACCGTGATTAGGAGCTAAAATGCACTTGAATTTCTGATGCAATGGAGTTCTCAAGACGAGAATCGGCAGCACTTCCCTCCTTTGCTTCTTCTCCAAAAATTGTGTGTCGGCAGCACCTCCCCAAGGTGTGTCTAAGTGTGTGTGTGTGTGTGTGTGTGTGTGTGTGTGTGTGTGTGTGTGTGTGTGTGTGTATTGAGTGGGTGTGTGAGCATAGGTGTGTGTGTGTGTATGTGTGAGCACACTCTTAAATAGGCCCCTCCATGCTGAAAATCGACCTAAGCCTCTATAAGCATCTGAATGAGCACTCACTTCATGCATGGCACGTCCAGTTACATGCCTACCAAGTGTCCAGTTAGCTAGTATAACTGACTCTCACACTCTCTCTCAAGCAAGGTAAGTCTTTCACCACTCCCAAGAGAAGAGAGGGCGCCCCCTAGCTACTAAAACAAGCTCTGAGTGGCGTGGAACCCGTTCCCACACAGCCTCAAGCCCCGGTGCCTCCCCGCGAGTCAGTGAAAGAAAATAGATGCTAGTCGCCAACCTCGCAATCTTTGAGGCCGGTTTGGATGGAGAGTAATCCGCATCCGAACAACCTCTAGACAAGCACAAAAGAAGTGATTGTCCCACCCAGGCCCAAGCCGAGCGTGCAGCCCGAAGGGCTACATCTCTATCCAAGAATCCTCATACACATATAGATACCAAAGGAGGGCATTGAGTGTCAGCAAACAAGTGCACCACAATGTGCTTGCAACCTGCTGCATCCAAAGGCATCATGCTGAACTTGGCCAAAGGCCAAAGTGTCTGCACCAGATCTATCACCCCTAAGTTCCCTGTGCGGTGTGAGAACTCAATAGCCTGAGTCCAATCAAGGACTATGTGTTGTGTCCACTCTGTGATATCCCTACCACACAGCGAAAAGGAGAAACCCATTGTTGTGTCCAGAGCCTCAATGCCTCTAGCTACAAGAAAGAGGACGTGGACTTGAAAGCTAGCCTCCTCCAGGTCAGGAGAAGAGTCACCCAGAAACCAAGTGAAGCTGTAGTCGAAGAAGTCCAAGCGTCTGCGTATGTCAAAGCTAGTCAAACCTCGAGGGACTGCTGCAAAGGGAGAGGCCTGCACCAAAAACATTCCTGCTCTTGATGTTTTTCTTTGATACTGCACTGTCTCTCACGCTCACATGACATGCACACATATCATCCTTGCTCTTGGTGTTTCTTTTTGGTATACTCTTAGCATGCACTCCTTGCTCTTTTGATGATCTTTTTTTGTGCGCAGAGCGACTTCAAAGAGTATATCATTCTTCATGGTTGGCTTATGTATGTTAGCTTCGGGCTTCTCTTTCCTGTGGGAGCCCTATGTGCTCGCTTCATGCAAATCGCGAGACAGAAAAAAGCTAGCAGCAAGACTATCAGCAATTGGTATCAAATACACTTATGGTCTGAGGTATGACATCCATGTGTGTGTGTGTGTATGTGAGAGAGAGAGAGAGAGAGAGAGAGAGAGAGAGAGAGAGAGATTTGAGATGGTATGTGTGTTGTTGAACAGTCTCTCGGGATGGCAGTCATGGTAGCAGGAGTGGTGAGTGGGTTTTCTCAACTTGGAATTAGGTCTACACATACACACCAACGCCTGGGATATGCTCTATGGATTATGATTTGGTTTCATGTCCTTGCTGCCTTCTTTCTTCGACCACCCATGTAAGCCACATGCACAGAGAGAGAGAGAGAGAGAGAGAGAGAGAGAGAGAGAGAGAGAGAGAGAGAGAGAGAGAGAGAGAGAGAGAGAGAGAGAGAGAGAGAGAGAGAGAGAGAGATGATTCCCCAACAGGAACTTACTATGAAGTTCCTACATATGATGTAAACTTGTAAAATTATGTAATATAGAATCAAGGAGAATTCCGAGACAGAGAGAGAGAGAGAGAGAGAGAGAGAGAGAGAGAGAGAGAGCTTTGACACATTTTTGCAGGGGCTCCATGGAGAGAGGAGTGTGGTATATTGCACATTGGCTAATGGGAACATCGGCAATCATTCTCGGAATCTACAACATGTACTCACGAATATCCATATGGGAGGGCGTATTCCCTCACGAGAAATTGAGAAGCTTGAACATAGCCTTCTCTGTCCAAATTGGCATTATGGCCTTCGTCTACTTTGCTACCGATCGATTCGACAACTTTCTCCTCCAAATCAAGAATAGTGGCAGCAAACTATTCTTTCCAAAGAGTGATGACATTTTTGAAGTGGATGAAAAAGCTTTCCACCATACCAAGTCATAAAACACTCATTTCATTTGTCTCAACATTTTTGGGTAGCTAATCCTCAGTATATAGAGCAATTAAAGTTTCCATTTAGTACATTAGCTATGCAAGCCCTTACAAGTTTAAAATTTTTTATTAAAAAAATCAACATAGTATTCACACTATGTGGCCGGTCTTTCCATGTAGGTCTTTCTGAACAAATAGATACTATGTTCTTCTCTTTGTAAAAAAAAATAAAGATAAAACTTCTTTATTGCACTGGCATATATTGAATTCTTGTGAGAGAAGTTCGAATTATTCTTCCTTGTTTGCAAATGGTAATGCTACAAGATCATCAAACCACGTGTGACAGTGGATAGCCCTCATAGGTTGCAAAGGGTTTACAACAATGCAGTCAATGAGCTCGCAAGCAGTTAATCAATTGTTAGAACTCCATATTTGTTACGGAGTTGACCATGGATTTAAAGAGTCAAGAGGCCAAGTAGCTTGCTTGAGTCTCTTCTTGCTCATGTTCTCCCTTTGGTTGCAAGAGTGTTGAGTAAACAAGCATTGAACTATAATGACCAAATCCTCTCAAGATATCCTTCATGTGTTATGCCTACAATTCGTGATTCGTACTAACTAGCTCATCCTAGCTTCTTTCTTTACAACACTCTCTACTAGATGTATACTATTGTGGCATCTGGTACTTTGTTTCATGGGGTGTATAAGCTCAATGCTTACAAGAAATGTGTAACTGTTTTACATCTTCATAAAAAGAGCACCCCATTTTGGACTTTGGACAATTTGACATAACTCTTCTTTTGTATCTCTATTTTGCTAGTTCCAATCATAGTTACCCGAAACATTACTTTGCATATGGATTTTGCCAATCCAAAATTATTACCATAGTTACCCGAAACTCCCCGCCCAAAACACCATTTTTTTTTCATATTCCCATTTCCAATTCTACTTCCTTGACACCCTATTGTTACAAGAAATTCGTTGAAATTCCAAATTTTTGTTGTTTTTATTTTTGTTTCCCTTAACTATGATTCCAATGCATGCATCTTGATGAACCCAAAGACAGTAATTCTATCATTGGACATTCACGTCTTGTTCATCTAGCTCCCTTCAAGAGCATTCATGTGTTATTCATCGACATCATTGTCGAAACCAAGTGCATACATCACATAATAATCTACTTGCTCATGTACTTCAATGTGTTCTTTCCTTGTTTGCATCTATACATGGACCCAAGTGTGGTAGATTGGTAATCTTAACTAACAGATTTTGAGTTCAAAACTCATTGGATAGATTGGATTGTACGCCGGGGGGGGGGGGGGGGGGGGGGGCACTTAATAGTAATATGACTATCACGTGAGTGCAACAAAAGAAGTTATTAAATTTTATTTTATTTCATAGTTTCGCATGCATAAAGGTGCTATAAAAAGAAATTGAAAAAAAAAACATATTGAATAAGAAAAGGGTGTATTTTATTAGTCAAAATTTACACATAAATTTTTTATAAATAGTTCTTGAACGTACGTGATATATATAATTTATACATAGTGACCCGTTCGAGAATTGTACCATGATCTCTTCTTCTTCTCCTCCTCCCTCCTTCCCTCCCCCCCCCCCCCCCCCCCCCCCCCCCCCCCCCCCCCCCCCCCCCCCCCCCCCCCCCCCCCCCCCCCCCCCCCCCCCCCCCCCCTCCCTCTCTATATATTTATTTATTTATTTATTTATCCTATGACGTTAAAAGTACCAGCCTATTGATAATTGCAATGTAAGGTTCTCTTCTTCTTCTTTATAAGAGAAAGCTAGCTATAAATTCAAATGGGTTGTCCTTTACAAAACTAAAAAATAATCTATATAGAGAGACAATTACTATATTAAATAACAAGTTAAAGTTTATATCAAAGAACATAATCTCTCTCTCTCTCTCTCTCTCAATTTGTGTGTGTCGCACACACACACACCCCTAAAAAAAAAAGAGCTTAACTCATGTAAAATGAGAGAGAATGAGCTTTGTTTAAAATTTAATCCAAAAGAAACTAATAAGATATCAAAAGTGAATGTATTTATGCATCTTTAAAAAGTAATCATATCATGTACACCCATTTAAACTTAATTAAGCCGAAAAAAAACCTAACATGAAATCGTAGCATGCTTCTTTCTAGAGAAACCAAAGAAAGCATTTACCTCATATCAAAGTAATCGTTATTATAAGTTGAGAAAACAATTCACATTAAAAACTCATTTTGGAGATGGGTAAAACTGTACACAGTACATTAAAATATCTTCTATTGAGTACACATCATGGCATACAAAATGTCAATTACATCAAAGGTGATAATTTATAATCGATTTGATGATAAGTCTAATTCTTGTTTTTCAACCTCTTCCCAACCTACACAATTTGATCTTATAAAAGAGGAAATCTTTGCAATGATATACCATGTTGGGATAAGGCATGCCTCCCTACCACTACCGTCTCCATTTTCTTTTCCTTGCCTCTTTTCTTCAAGCACCTTACTGCTTATGGTTGCACGGATGCACACACAACTTAAGAAGGTGAAGAAGCTCAAAGCACAAAACAGAGAGCATACTTCTTAGTGCACAAATAGAAAGATAAGATAAACCTAGAGTGATAGCCATGTATACACTGCATGGGGGGAACCTTCTAGTGAGTGGAAAAGTGCCCCAATAGACCTCAATGTGTTCACACACATCACTACCACAAATATGGTAACAAATCCCCCTTGGGAGTGATGTCTTTAACGAGAGCTGGCACATAGTGTATAAGGAAGTGGCATGCCTTAAGCACATAATCAATTCACCAAGGGAAGTTAGCCCAAAGCTTTGTGAAAAGCTTCAAGCTTCCCACAAGAAAATCCCTTTGTGAATAGATATGCAAGGTTGTCCTATGTCATCATATCAGGCAAGATCCCAAGCAAGATGACCTCTCTTGCTGAGAGTCTTTTCCTAATGTAGTGATAATGCACCTCAATTTTCTTTGTGCGAGGATGAAAAATTGGGTTACTCACAACTATCAATGCGCTTCGACTATTAGTGTAGGTGATGTTGGCAGTGTCTTGTCCAACACCCAAATCGGTCATAAGGTATCTGAGCCATACACATTAAATTGTAGATGTGAAGACTTTCTTGTACTCAGCTTCACAATTGAAAGTGGCCACCATAGCTTACTTCTTGCTCAACAATGATATATACAAACTCTTGAGCATGATAAAAAATCACTTGTAGGCACTCGTGTGTCATAACAACCAGCCCAATTTGAGTCTGAAAAAGCTTGGAAATTTGGTAACAATGATCTTCCTTGAGATGAAACAATCCAAGATATAAAGTGCCACTCAAGTAGTAAAAGTTATGTTTGACAAGTCTAATCATTGACGGTCTGCCGATGATTAGACCCTAGGCTATGCATAAATTCTGTGACGTGTGAGATTGAAATCTAAATATTTTCCCTAGTATTGCATACCTAAATAAGGCATCCAACACATTTTGATAAAGAGTGACATTTGCGAGATCTTCACCATCATGAAGACCCAATTTCAAACACTACAAGAGGTACATCACATTAGCGATGTTCGCAGTGCGAGGCTCAAAAGCTAAAATCCACGGCGTCGCTATGGGCGTCGCTATTTTCTTTGTTACATAACGACGCCTATACCGATGCTCATAGCGACGCCCATAGCCACGTCGACCGGTAAAAATTAAACTAAGAGCGCCAAAAACTCAGATCTCGTATCTGAGTTTCGACGCTCTAGCGAAACAGGTAAACCCGTGCTCTCTCTCTCTCTCTCTCTCTCTCTCTCTTCCCCCCCCCCCCCCCCCCCCACACACACACACACACACGAGGAGAGGAAGGAGAGCCAGGTATGCTCCTTCCCTCTCCTCTCTCTCATGTTCCCTTTCCCTCTTTCTCTCTCTCCCTCACACACACACACACACATACACACACTGTGTCTTTGAGAGAGAGAGAGAGAGAGAGAGAGAGAGAGAGAGAACACACATGCATAAACAAAAAGCACATACACACACACATGCATAAACAAAGAATGCATACACACCCACATTGAGAGAAAGAGAGAGAGAGAGAGAGAGAGAGAGAGATACATATAAAGCAAAGAGAGAGAGAGAGAGAGAGAGAGAGAGAAAAAAACCAAAGAGAGAGAGAGAGAGAGAGGGAGAGAAGACAAAAAGAGAGAGCTAAGGGGAGAAAACAAAGAGAGAGAGATTAAAAAAATAGAGAAAATATGAAATGAAATGTTATATTAAAATTAAGGATTAAATTAGATTTAAAATTAGGTTAAATTAAGATCTAAGATTAAGTTAGATTACATTTAACTTATATTTAAAATTTAGGTTAAACTTAAGATTAGGTTAAGATTTAAATTAGATTTAAGATTAGGTTAGATTACGTTCAGGTATAAGTTTACGTTGAGTTTAAAATTAGATTAGATTTAGATTTACTTTTCGATTTAAAATTAGGGCAAGATTTAAGATTAGCTAGGTTAGATTTAAGATTAGATTGAATTTCGATTTAAGTTAAGTTACATTTAGGTTTAGGATTTAAGATTAGATTAAATTTAGCTTTATGTTGAGTTTAAGATTAAATTGGATTTAGATTTATGTTAGATTTAAGATTAAGGCAAGATTTAAGATTAAGTAAGCTAGATTTAAGATTAGATTAGATTAGATTTAGATTTAAGTTAGATTACATTTAGGTTTAGGTTAGACTTAAGATTAGATTAGGGTTGTTTGGCCGGTTGGTTGGTGGCCCGTAGTCAATGGCCAGTGGTCGGAAGTCAATGGCTGGTGGCCGATTTTGAAGGCGAACTTGTCTTCTCAAGGGTGCAACACATGAGCGGATTTAGGGGTCCAATTTGGACTTGTCTACACAAGGGCGGCTACACACAGCTGTCTCTCATGAGAGAGGGTGGACCTTTTGGCCTATAAAAGGAGACCATTTTTACACACATTTCATAGTGTGAAGTTGATGCAACAAGGTGGGTGTGAGTTGGTGAGAGTGAAGCAAGGCGGGAGCTCTATTAAGGGTATAATCCCTTTGTAACCTATTTCTTGTTTGAAGTACTAAAGACATTAAGTGGCTGATTTCCCGTGGATGTAGCCCACATTGGGTAAACCACGTATATCATGTAGCCCACATTGGGTGAACCACGTTCATCGTGTGTGCTCTCTCTCTCTCTCTTTACTCTACAATCTCTCATGTGTGAAAATTTCTCTCTCACCATTAAGTAAGCTACTCAAATATCTATTTAGCTACATCATATTTCCTATCATATCCTTCGTAGAGTGCCCTCCAAAAACTCCAGTCAACTCTATCGTAGGCCTTCTCAAAATTGAGAAGAAGTATCACAAGATCGTAGGCCTTCTCAAAATTGAGAAGAAGTATCACAAGATCCTCACCACGGAGTCACGCAAGGACAGAAGCCTCCCAAAAAGTAAAGATGTTCTTAAGGATACACGCTCCTTGACAAAACCTGTCTGTGTCCATGTATGATGCTCTCTAGAAGTGGCTAAATCCTCAAACTCAGAGCCTTTGCAAGAATTTTGTAGGCTGAGTTAAGGATGATGATGGGCCGCCTAGCATTGAATCTCATCCAAGGAGCCACCCTCCTTGGGAATGAGGTAAATCAGGCCCTCACTCATGTTGTCAGGCATCTCTCCTGTGTGCAGGATGTACTGAAAGGCATCTGAGCCACGCAAGTCCCAGTACTCCAAGAAGAAGCTCGGAGTCAAACCACCATTAGGAAGAGGATGGGGTGCAAGAGGGCCTCTTTATTTGCCATGAGCTTATGGAGGTGATTAACATTTTGACAAATAGGTGTATGCCATGTGTGCAAGAATGGTGGGTATGTAAAAGATGTGTAAGAGTGGTCAAAGGATGCACTTTCCCCCCTAAAAGGAGGTTGGGGGGGGGGGGAAATCGATCTTCAACCTTCCATAAAACTCCCACATATGATCTTCGATTTGAGCGGAGATCATAGATCTGCAATCTACGCATCGAGCTCTTTCCATAAATATGCTACATGATATTGTTTTACCCACTAGATTTGAAATTCCATTTTGGGGGGAAACTTTTAAATTCAAATAAACTAGTCGTTTTGCCCATTTGAATTCAAAAGTTGTCCTTTGATTACTTTCTTAATACTAAAGGTATGACTTTCTTAAACTGGCAAATAAAGAGGCCCTCCTAGATCCCATTCTCTTCCTAATGCTCACCTGGACAGCTACCACGGGGAAGTGCTCCAAGGACTGCGTGTAGCTCCTCTAGCTAAAGAGGCAACTCAAGCCTCTGGAGCATCTCCTCAGTCACAAGATAAGGCATCTATGCCCACACCTACTCTCTGTATGCATCCTGACCCTTTGACTGAGGCTCTGGAGACAGTAGATCATGGTAAAAGTCAGTAGCAACTGCACGCATGTCCTCTGGATCTGAAGCAACTGACCCATCGAGCCTCCTCAGCTGACTGACCTTGGCATGCATATGATGGGATCCCACTGCCTCAAATAAAGCGCATGTCACTCTGTCACCCACCTAGGTCCACTGAGATGCATGTCGATGGAAAGCAAACTCATGGCACCTCTCCTTTGTGCTAGCAAGCTCTTGGCGAGCCTACTGCAGCTGCTCCTCCAACCAAGGACTGACTGGATGCTACTCCTGCATCCTCTGCAAGGAAGAAGCACCCCATCGGAGATGCTGCTCCTCCTCTCTTGCTGCAGCCAGGCGAGCCGAAGACTCTTGGAGAAAAAGCCGACCAAGCTGAGCAAGTCTAGAGGCCACTCTGTCAGCAGAAGAGTCCTGCAAGTCTAAGCCCTCTGTGCAAAGAGTCACCACTTGCTCTCTCAGCACAGAGTCCAACAAGACCCTCTCTGGGATGTGTAGCATTGTACTCCCCCTCCTCTATCTCTTTGTCACTATGACGATCACTGGTGCATGGTCCAAAAAAGAGGTCCCAGGCAGGATGCAAGCTGACCCACCCGAGTCACAGAAGTGGTCACTAGTGTAGAAGCAATCAATCTGAGATAGATTCACTCCTCCCACTCTACGGTCCGAATGATAGAAGACCAGGCTATCAAGTGGCCTCAGAAAGCTATGATGCCACACATCTGAAACCCGCAGTGTCATACATAACCTCTCCCAAGCTGCCAACTCAACTTCATGCACAATAGTATGGCTACCTCCAATCATGTCACACGGATCCTCCAACATGTTGAAGTCACCCCCAATGCACCATTACTCTGCCTGCGGCAGAGCCTCAACAATCTGAGACCAAAACTCTACACGTGCATTTGCCACATTGGATGCGTAGATGTTCAAGAAGCCCATGAGGCAACCCTGAACATGCATAGTGATCCACTCAACCCTGCCTGGCACAAGAATCCCTCTGCCCACAATGGCATGCTGCAAAGAGTCCACAATAGTCATACATACCCCACCCTGGATGCCTCTAGGTCCAAAAGCAGCTGACCAAAATGTCTCATATCGTCCACGCAAAATTTGACCACGCCGTAAAGTGCAGCTCTCACAAAGATGGTGCTCATGTAGCATAAGAATGTCAATCTCACCACCCACAAGGCATCTTTGAAGCTCCTGACGCAGTCTACCCCTCTGACGCTGAAACTGGGGCCCTCCTAATCCTTGCACATTCCATGAGATGATTCTCATGGAGTCAGTGAGAGAAAACAGATGCTGCCGCAGTAGCCAACCTCGCAATCTTTGAGGCCGGTTTGGATGGGGAGTAATCCGCATACGGATGACCTCTAGACAAGCACAAAAGAAGTGATTGTCCCGCCCAGGCCCAAGCCGAGCGTGCAGCCCAAAGGGCTACATCTCTGTCCAAGAATCTTCATGCACATATACATACCAAGGAGGGCACTGAGTGTCAGCAAACAAGTGCACCACAATGTGCTTGCAACCTACTGCATCCAGAGGTGTCACGCTGACCTTGGCCAAAGGCCAAAGTGTCTGCACCAGATCTGTCACCCCTAAGTCCCCTGTGTGTTGTGAGAACTCAATAGCCTGAGTCCAATCAAGGACTGTGTGCTATGTCCACTCTATGATATCCCTACCACACAGCGAAAAGCAAAAACCCATTGTTGTGTCCAGAGCCTCAATGTCTCTAGCTGCAAGAAAGAGGACGTGGACTCGAAAGCTAGCCTCCTCCAGGTCAAGAGAAGAGTCACCCAAAAACCAAGTGAAGCTGTAATCGAAGAAGTCCTAGCGTCTGCGTATGTCAAAGCTAGTCAAACCTCAAGGGACTGCTACAAAGGGAGAGGCTTGCACCAAAAAAGGCGGTCTCAGGTGGGGCTGTCATAAGAACGCCTGGTGGCAGAAGCATGTCCAGAACCCTGCATCTGAGGAGGAGTGAAGGAGGGCTCGGGAGATGAGGCTGTGGGCCCCATAAGGAAGAGAGGAGAGGCAGGAGGCGAGGGTGGAGGTGGGAGAGGGGAGAGGGGAAGGAAGCAAGGGAGGCGGAGTGGCAGCGTCTGAGGAATGAGGAGGTGGTGGTGGAGGAGCTGAAGTGGGCGGGGCCACGAGGCGGGTTTGGGGTTGGGGGGGTTTGCTGCAGGCAGCCCAAGGGGGCGGGGGGCGGGGAGAAGGGGGATGCTGCAGGTGTGGGCCGAGGGGCAGCACGTTGGGAAACAGGTAGGGGGTTGTGCGCAGCAGGACAAAGCTCGCAGGGGCGTCCTGAGAGGCTGCGCACAGGAGGTGAGGGGGAATGAGGCTACGTGGCGGCAGGGAGGGCAGCAATGGCAAGGGGGGATGCGAGCAGTAGCAATGAGCGTTTTCAATGAACTTGCTTGAGTTTTAAAATTGGAGCTTTTTACTTAGAGATTTTTTTTAAATATATAAAGCTTTTTTATTTTTATAGAGGGAAAACCACTTGATTCTAGCCAATTGTTTGGAGTAAAACCCACCCACACATACAAGGCACATTAAAAGATCTTAACATTCTAGAGAGAGAACACAAGAAATCATGAGAGAGAGAGAGATGTACTTAGTATGATGGTCAAGATAAATTAATGTGAGAGAAAAATTTCTATTAACAACCTCAAAATAGTCCTATAAAAAGATGATCCAAAAACACATTCTCTAAAAGGTGTGTGTATAACTCGAAAAAATCCCAAATGTCATTTGAGAGGCTTCCAAAATGCAAAGCCTGCTTTGAAAAGAAAGGTAAAGTTAAAAGAATGTTCTCTACTAATAGAGTGCACATTTTATTGTGAAATCTCCTCTGCATTGCATCCATTCATAGACTACATTAAGAGTGTCTTATTTAAAATAAAATGCAGATCTCAAACTTGTATTGTCGATTGATGCATAAAATGCAGATCTCAAACTTGTATTGTCGATTGTTGACGTTGATAAAGACCAAGCACCCAAAGGTATATGAAATAGATATGCTTGCAAGCCAAGAAAGGCCAGGCATGAGCAAGATATGAACATAATAGTGCTTCTATTAGTATATGAAAATGCATGTACTCATCTCTTTTCACACAAGTTTCCTCTATTTATATTTCATGTAATTCTACAGCCTTCGCGACCTTTTTCTCCGGCTCTTTTGATATACCACGTCTCCATCTCTTGGTTATCTTGCTAGAGGAAGTCTTAATTTCCCTTATATCACAAATGTTGACCTCTCCTACATTTTGAAGATTTGTAGGTCAACCAAAAATCCAAAACCTGTTGTGTCCAATTTTTTTGATTCAAAGATGGTTATATTTGTGCCTTCTAAAATAGGCCAACATTCGGGTAATTTAAGAATATTTTTTACCTATTTATTCACATTCTATGTATGTTGAACATCATTGTTGAACCACATCCATTGATATATTTTTTTCATTCAAATCTCGTAGTACTGACCAAAAACAAGGTGCCACATCACCTAGAGATTTGCTATCTATGGATACTTCTAATTGTTCACCAATCTCAAACATTGTTGTTTACAATGAAGTGGCATTCTTTTAAAGGACCACATGGTTTTATGAATTCTTTTCTCCAAAACATTATGTGCACCAAGCTATCCTCCAACTCCATATGTAGCATTTGGGTGTTGATGCTCCTCAAGAGCAGTGGTAGGATTTGTTTTATCTACAAATGGAAAATCTTCTTTATCAGCATCATGTTCTGACACAAAGCTGATTTTTCTTGGTCTATCTCTTTGTTTTCTCTGTCTAGACTCCATTACAAAAACCAAGCTTGTGGGATCTAGTTGCATTACTCCCTTTCTTTTTCCTTTTAACAATTTCTCTATCATCGTGAGTAGTTGGTTGCTCAAAAAAGGGGGTGCTAACCACAACAACTTGCACAACATTCCCCACAAAAGTGGGTGTTTGTGTGTTTCCCCTAGAGATTTTATAAGTATATTTTCTATATCTGGTCCATTACCATGTATTGTCCAACGTGAAAGCCAAGATACTTTGCACATTGGATGCAAGCATTGAAAACATATGTAACACTGGCATCAATGAGATAAGTTTTTTGGGCTCCACCTTCTCCTACTAACCAGCTTGCATGAACACTTTCTAATAAATTGGTATGTATAAGGTACATGATTTCTTTCCCATGGGGTATAAGAACCTTAAAAAGTTTTTTATTTGAAATACCATCTTGAACTAAGATGAAAATTATAACTTAACAAGCACAAATTAGGAGTGCATATGCATACCTTGTATAGACTTCCCTAGTGTAATATATAATCTTCCAACCATGTACAATATGTCTTTTATGCTGAACTAGGACCCCACTTTTGTCCACCGGTCCTTTATTAAGTTAGTTTGTGCTTCTACATTTTCTTTACTTTTTGAGAGGGTCCATGCCTCACATAACTATGTGTGATCTTGTCTGAGTTTTGGCAATTCCTCCCATTGAAATAGACAAGAACACTTGCGTCATTCTAAAACATTTCCACGAACTCCATTATACATTGTTCTTATGGAAATCCAATTTGCACAAGCCTCATCAGCCGTAAACACTCCAAAGTTTGCTTTTGACTATCCTTCTGCTTGTTGCATTATTGCATTGAGACTTGTCCAAAATTGGATCTATCCATCAAGATCTTCCTCTTTGCTCTTGCATATTGCAATCACCATAAGACTTCTCAATCTGCATGAATCTTTTTTCACACAACTACTTAGGAGAGTGCATGTTGCTCTTTTAGTGAGAAGAATATTTTATAAAAATCAACTTTTTTTACACATTTACTTAGGAAAGTACACATTAGTGTTTTAATATGAAAAAATATTCTATAATATGAAACTTTTTAATTATATTTTAGCGAGAAAAATATTTTGTAAACCAATCTTTTAAAGCATTTTCTTAGGAGATTTCACAGTCAAACTTTATATATCAAACATATATATAAACATGTCTTTTAAAATGAATTTTGTTTTCACATTATGATTTGCATATGTAGAAAAAAAAATGTTCTTTTGTCTTCATTTACTTTCTTTACATAGACATGGGAAGTCCTTTATCAAGCTCAAGAACGTTAAAGAGGGGCAAGCAACATAGAGGTATGTCTCTCAGAGTTGATTTTCATCTATATACTAACCTCCAAAGGCATTTTTGTAATTTTCTCTTGGACCATCGAGGGGCTAATAGTTTGTTGTGCACCTCTAACTCTTTCCACTTGCGAACTTGAGAGGAGAGCTTTGCCTTGTCAATCATATCCTTTGTCATAATGACCCATACCTGGTCTTGCTTTGTGATTGAGACCACAAATTTGGCACACTAGACCTCTGGATGAATAGCAAGGTTGAGGATCCCAATACCGTCTTCTTGGTCCACTGGTCTAGCGATAGACTCCCACTTGGGTGTGACGGCGAGGGCATTGAGTCTTTGGTGTTATTTTTCCACAAGAACCTTTCCATCATTTTCATGAATTCTTTCTAGTTGCATTTGGCTATCTTGAGGAGTAGACTCAGTAAAGGCTATGTATGGGAGCATAAACAAATAAATCAATTTCACCCTACTCTCGAATGGAAGCAACACATACTTCGACCTTCACATCTTTCACCTTACCTTATCTAAGACCCACTCGAATCTTTGCTTGTGCATTATGGCAACAGTTGGTGGGGCTCCAAGGTGCCTAAAAATCTTTCCTTTCCTTTCCACACACATAGCTCAAGGACAATGTGAAGCCGAGAGAGAGAGAGAGAGAGGTTGCATCCATCATGGCTGCAAGCATTTGTAGCCACATGGATGCAATGTCTGTCTCTTTTATATAGTATATACATTCAAAAGCATAAATTCTCTACCTAATCCTTCAAAAAAGTTCTTGCGTGTGAATTTTATTAGTGATAGCCTTTCATAGGTTGATCGTACCACTAATTTCCTTTCGATGGCATCTACTTATGTGAAACTATTCAATTGCTCAAGTAGGTGAGTATGCGTTGTTAGGAATTTTCTAGATGAGTATAAAGTCACTAAGTCATGCCAAAAAGCTTGCCCACCAGCCTCATGTATATATGTGTACATAGCCCTGCAAGTCGTGGAAGTGACCATGTAAAAATCCTTGTATAAAGGTGTGATTTTGCCAAGCTTGAATGCTGATGTTCAGGGTTGTTTGAGACTCCAAAATATGGTTTTTGATAAATATTTTCAGCCGTGCTTTATAGCTCGTGAATCGGACTTGTACATCATGAGTTATGAGCATCCGAACCGGGCGGTCTCAACTTAGAAGGTGACTACGGGTGCATGCGACAAGGGAAAATGGGTCAACTTGGGGGTCTAAGAATAGAAATGTTGAAGTTTTACATTTTTGGATATAGCCGAGGTGATGGGCTTTGAGCCGTATGTTACGATGTGTCATTCGGTGATAGAAGCAGCAAGTTATGCCTCGGGGGAAATTGTCAGAGAAGTCCTCTTATGCTTTGGAAAAAAGCTGGAATGTTTTGGGCTTGGGAGGGATGAGGAGGAGGTTGCCATGTGGCAGGGAGATTATCCCACATGAAAAGAGGAAAAGGGAAGGTGGGGGGTATATAGGGCACATTAGGTGGACACTATAGGTTATCAAGTGAGAGGAGCTCACAAGGCTTAGCAATGGAGGGGGCTCATGGGGAGGGAGGTAGGCATTTTTCAGTCCAGACCTAGGTGGACAGGCGCCTAGACATTCCTTTTGGTCCACCGACCACTTGCTCCCACCCCATTCCTTAGTCAAAGGGTCACCCACAACTCATTTTTCACCCAAAAAAAGGCCAAAATTAAACCAATTAAAAGGTGCCTTGAGAGAGAGCCTTGTCGGCTAAGAAGAGAGAGAAACATCTTGGGGATAAAAGATAAGAAATCCCCCATTTTAATAGCTGCAACACCTGCACAACTTCCAGAGGGCTCATTTTTTAGCAAGAAAGAGTGTACCCCCGACTTCAAGCGGCCATAACTCTTTCATCCTTCATCTGTTTTTTGTCTATGGATACTTTACGGATATCTCCACGAGACAAGCTTTGTCATGATATCCTTTGTTTCTCCTAATTTTGAGTGTGTTCCATGCTTGAAGGGTTTTTCATAAATCTCTATAGGTGCTAACCACAGGTGTTTTTGGTCGTGCAATAGTTCTTCCTTCCGACGGTGTGGCTCGTGCAAGGCTATACAGGCATTCATTTTCCTTCTCTTTTTTTGCATGCTAACAATGCTTCATTTTCATGCAAATGTAAAGAGATTTCTTTAAGGGAGAAAGGAGAAGGTGAAATGAAATGGGTTCAAAAGGAAAATGTAGGCCTTGCTGAATTTGAAAGGCATATAATGGTTGGGATAAAGGAAGATTACAAGTAAAAATGAAAAGGTTGCACATGGAAGGAGCACTAACCAGATGGTCATAGGGGGTCTCATATGCGGTGCATGAGGAGAAGGGTCGTGGATATGTCAGACACATGGTGCATCTAGGGCATCCATGTGTGAGGGCAAAGAGTATGGATTGGGCCAGGATACTACGTACCTTTTTTTAATATTGTCGAGGTGGATGAGGTCTCAACAAAGAAATCACAAAGAAGTGGCTTAGTGCAGTATGCACAAATCCTTAGGTGATGCACATGGGTTTGATTCTAAGCATGCATGTGAATTTTACTCCTTGAAGTGAGCAAGTAGAACCAATTCAAAGGATCTAGTGAAGATTCCACTTAATGGAAGTAGAGTGTAGCAAGTAGGTAGAAAGGTAGGCTTCTTTGAATTGAGAAGTACCTTTTATAATGTTTGACCATTAAACATCATTTCTCACTCCAAACCTAGACAAAGAAGCATGATTGCCCACGCATAAAGGAGTCTCACAATTGTATTCTCCATCACAAATTTAACGTTGTTAGCATGCAAACGACAAGGAAAATGAGTACCTCTATAGCCTTGCACAAGTTACACCGTCGAAAGGAAGAAATATTAGACCGCCAAAACCACCTATGATAAGCACCTATAAAGATTTATGTAGAACCCTTCTAGCATGAAGCACACTTGGAATTAGGAGAAACCAAGGACATAATGACATATCAGGTCTTGATTAGATGTCCGTAGAGTATCCATAGGCTAAAAACAAATGAAAGATGAGAGACATATGGCCATCCGAAGTTGGGGGTGTACTCTCTCTTGCTCAAAAATGAGCTCGCTGGAGAGTTTAGAGGTGTTGCAGCCATAAAATGGGGCCTCTTTTTATCTCTTATCCCCAAAGATTTTCTCTCTCTTCTCAGCCAACAAGACTCTTCTTGTAGGCTCCTTTCAATTGGTCCATTTTTTGCCTTATTTGGGTAGGAAATGAGGTGTCGGTGACTTTTGACCCAAAGGAGGGGGTTGTGGCTAGTGTCCAAGGGACCAAAAAATGAGCCACGCACTTGGGTACGTAGTGGGAACACAGAATGGTGCCTCCTTCTCCCCCAAGTGTCCACGAGTCCCCATAGCCAAATCTTGAGAGAGCTCCTCTCTCCTTTGATACACCCCTAATGGACACCCCATCCTCCCCTTATACCCCCCATTTTGTCCTTCCCCCTTCCCATGTGGGATAATACAAGTGCCACATGGCATCCTCCTCTTGCACTTCTCCACACGGTGCACTATGCTCCTGAGAAGTTGGTCATGAGAATGGGTTAAGCTAGAAATTTTATATGGGGGGAGGAAGGAGTTGGAGAAGTGCAAGAGGAGGATGCCATGTGGCACTTGTATTATCCCACATGGCATCCTCCTCTTGCACTTCTCCAACTCCTTCCTCCCCCCATAGAAAATTTCTAGCTTAACCCATTCTCATGACCAACTTCTCAGGAGCATAGTGCACCGCTCCGGCCACCAAATGCGATGCCGTAAAGCAGGGCTCGGAACCCATTACTTTGGCTATCTCCAAAAATTTAAAATTTTAGCATTTCTAATTTTAGATCATCAAGTTGGCCCAGTTTCCTTTGTCGCATGCATCTGCAACCACTTTCTACGTCAGGACCACCCACTTCGGACGCACATAACTCATGATGTACAAGTCCAATTCACAAGCTATAAAGCACGGCTGAAAATACTTATTAAAAACCATGTTTTGGGGACTTTAACAACCCAAAACACTAGTACACAAGCCCAGCAAGGTCAAACCTTTGTACATAAATGTTACATGGTCACTCCCAATAGTCAAAGCACTATGTACACATATATACATGAGGCTAGTTAGCAAGCTTTTTGGCATGATCTAATTACTTTGTGCTCATCCAAAAAATGCTTGACATAGCTTACCAACCCCCCCTAGCCTGCTTGATCATTCATGACAAGCAGAGGTTTCTAGAATGAACAATTGCTGTAGCTCATTCCCAGAAACCTCATTCACATTCTTAGATATCTTCACACTATCTTCCTGCATTGATAGCATCGCATCTGTCACAATTGTTATCAAACGTGCCAGATATTTCTTCAATCTGTAACCATTAACACAGTATTTATGATGTGCACCACCCAAATCTGCCAAGTGATATGTGCCATTGTCAAACTTGTTCACAATAGTAAAAGAACCTTTCCACTTGATTTAAAACTTTTTTTGGAAATTATTGTCCAACTTACTATTGTATCGCAGCACAAGATCACCCTTTTCAATTCCCTTGTCCTTCACACATTCATTAGCCTTTATCTAATCTTTCTTTGACACTTCCTCATAGTAGCTTAAAGCCAAAACTCTGTCCAATTGCAAGCATTGTAAATCCAATAACCTTTTTTTCCGAGAATCTCTTTGCTCTTCATCTCCCAATGACAACAATTTAAGTGCAGGAATCTCAATTTCAATTGGCAATAATGCTTCCTTGCCATAGACCATGTGCTTGTTTTGATAGCAATTCTATAGGCCCATAATGCACAAGGCAACTTTGTATCCACGCCGGCCTACCATGTTGCATGTGCCATCTTCACATGCAGCCCGACTTGGTCATTGAGAGAGAGAGAGAGAGAGAGAGAGAGAGAGAGAGAGAGAGAGAGAGAGTCCCTACTTGGTTATGTGTGTATGAGAGCAAGAAAGTCCATACTTGTGTACAAGATGGTACGACTGCCAACCAATATGTGTTGAAGCAGATTGGAGGAGAGAAGCCTCTTTCTCTTAACTGTAATGAATAAGGTGTGTGTGAGTGTGTGTGTGTGTGTGTGTGTGTGTGTGTGTGTGTGTGTGTGTGTGAGAGAGAGAGAGAGAGAAGTGGGGGATTGAAAAAGAGTACTAGGAACAATAACAAAGAGTCTCAAGGTATATGCTACAAGTCTTTGACGATTTAAGTGCGCATACAAAGTGGCTTTGAAGGGACAATCACAAGTGCTCTCAAATTTGTATCCATAGTCTTGAACTCAGGTGCACATTGTGTGTGTGTGTGTGTGCACGTGCGCACGCGTGTGCACGCACGTGTGTGTGCATGTGCATGTGTGCGTACGTGTGTGTGTGTGTGTGTGTGTGTGTGTGTGTGTGTGTGTGTGTGTGTGTGTGTGTGTGTGTGTGTGAGAGAGAGAGAGAGAGAGAGAGAGAGAGAGAGAGAGAGAGAGAGAAGGAGAAGGAGAGAAGGAGGAGGGGAAAAAGAAATTATATTCCAACATAGTTGGAATAATCCCAAATGATTTCAAAGATCCACTTGATAAAACTTGAACTCAAGTTTTGGACACACACACACAACAAAACACAACACAACACACAGAAGTTGTGTTCAAAAGATAGAGAGAGAGAGAGAGAGAGAGAGAGAGAGAGAGAGGACATATGGGATTGACACAAGGGATGATGTACACACATTGAACACAACTTTTGGTGTTGTGTTGTGTTGTGTGTGTGTGTGTGTGTGTGTGTGTGTGTGTGTGTGTGTGTGTGTGTGTGTGTGTGTGTGTGTGTGTGTGTGTGTGTGTGTGTGTGAGAGAGAGAGAGAGAGAGAGAGAGCTCCATTAGAAAATCCCTAATAGATGTATTATCTGATGAGTATTGAAAGTAAGAGTTGTTACTAGTGACCTCAAAGATCTAGCCAATAAGTCTTTTTTAACTCAAGATGTGTGGGGAGAGAGAGAGAGAGAGATGGATAAATAGTTCTATTATCGTCCTCGGAGGTCAAATATGACCTATGAGACCAAATGAACATGTCACGTGGTGTGAGTGGAGGTCATAAGTGACTCTCAATGCTCAAAAATGGTTGAAATGAGCGTCGCAATAGAGAGTCCACATCATGGTTGGGAGAGGAAGGTATGTAGGGAGAGCTCATGGCTGAATATATGGGGAAAAGAGGACCTAATGTGGTCAAAAGCTGAGCACTCAAGTAATGTGTCGTACTCACTCTCTTGCACTTGACGAGGGCATAGGGTGCAAAGTCGATGAGAGTCCTCGCCAGTGTCCCAACGTCTTGTCTCGCAACATAGAGAATGGGAGCTAAGACGAATGGAGGCAATGGTGCGGATCGCATTCAATGGGGATGGGCTCAAGGATGTAGGGATGGGTTCGGTGGGCCTCGTTCAAAGAAGAAGAGAGATCTGTAGTTTGGGGCAACATGAAAGGGCAAGGGGACTGGAACATGCTAATCTCCACCCGGCCATGCCCTATATAGGCCCTTGGCCTGCTAAATATATGGACCCCCTTGACTGCATGTCCATCCTGGCCCTTGGCCGTGATTGGTCCTACCCTTGTCCTGACATTACTCCCCCCTTCAAGAATCGTTTTCGTCCGCTAAAACACAAGTGATGGTATCTTCATAAGAACACTAATGTTTTCTACCGTAACATCCCTCATGGATCCAACGGTTCATTTGAGGGGAACTCGGTTCAGTAGGAGGTTCAATGAAACCAAGAGTAACATCTTAATTTTCTACATTGTTGTCCATTTGTAACCATCTGATGGTATCGGTTCCTATCCAAACATAGTGTGTAGACTCCATTTAGAATGCTCATGAGCATGGTAAACGAGTTTATCACAACACAGGTGTACCAAAAAGAGTACCTCTTGTCACTTTCCATGAAAGTAACTTGCTGACATAACTCATCAGCCAAGTTTAAGTCCTTGACTTGTTCCCAATTTTCATCATTAGTAAACAACCCCACCCTAACAAGTGTTCAAGGTTGAGAATCTGAGTTATACATGAAGGGACTACACCTAGTCGCAAACATGTTTTAACTTATAGTAAGAAAACTCTAAGTAGAGCAATAAATGCTTACTAATTGTACACTTGGTGCTAATGTACACACTTTGCATATCCTTCAGCACCAGATTACACTTTGTAATCTGCCTATCCCCTTGGATAACTGACAGTACTGAGGTGTGTTCCCTCACGGTTTATAGACAGTCGTCCCAAGTAAATGGGAATCACAATATCGTGTAATATTGTTGAGGAATCAACAATGTCTGGAATAACCATCGTGGTTTACTTGAGAAATCCACAAACACCCAAACCGAGCCATGACCTCTATTGGGGATTAGTAGACCCAAAAGTAATCTCATAGAGCTATTGCACATAGAGTGCAAAAATGCTTCATAAGCAACAACTTGAGGAATATGCATGCCGTTCCAAATCAGCCTTTGCTAAACACTAGGGCCCATAACACCTAATGTGCACGCATTTAGCAAGAAACAGATCTGAACCTATATATCCATAGTGATCATTGCCAATATTTATGGCAAATGTGATGCGCCTAGCACACATTAAAAAGGAATGTAAATAGTTCTGAAAAGAAACTAAATACTTTCAGTTGCAATCTTTTGCAAGCCTTGCTGAAACGTCTGAATCACAATAGAAGGTGAAACATTGATCACTTCTAGGTACAGACAATGAAACTTTTTCATTAAGAACTTATAGCCTTGCTTTATGTATAAACAAACATCTGTAATGTTGTTTAGCAGTACTTGTAGCTGAACAAGTCATTCTAAGTATCCGACAATTTTTTGCCACTGAAATTGCTCCCGATACGTCGTGCTGAAAATGGTCTAGAAAACAGATGTGATAAGCACCTAGGGACTTTGTCGTGACACATATTTGAAATAGGAGGCGCCAGTGTCAGTCCCAGAGACTCATATTCTCCACATGTGGAATATGTCTCAACTAAGGATGTCTAAAAAAGAACATCCTTCAAGTACAAGATGAACTTGTGTGTGGAGGTAACTCTAAACACTCTGCGACAAGAGTGAGAGGGACCCTCATTCATTGCTCCACACTGGCTAAACCGAACTCCTTGAGCTCCTAGACCATGTTGTATCCCATGTGACAACATGTGCCAAATCGAATCCTACAAGTGGATTCATAACAGCATAATGTACTTTGGACACTACGGCCCAAAATACTTGTTTCGACATGCCCTTGGCATGACCTTGGGGATTGAACGGAAAGTTCAGTTACCCGTATTCAAATGCACAGGAGTACGTCTCCCACCTGTGAAAAACCAAGCAACATTGCATGGGAAACCCTGGGTGTTGACTTCGCAATCCAAACCCGTTGGGTAGAATCTACGTAGTCAACCCCTTGGTAAGACCCTTTGTAGAAACTGCTCAACTAACAGGTAATGGTAACCAACATAGTCAACCATATATAAAAATGATGGGAATCAACTTGAAAGTTGAATTTTTCCACGATCCCATAGTAGATTGCGTACTTCTGTCCTTGAAAGTACAACTGGGATGGATCAAATTGTGATCCTCAATGCCTATGGGGTGATTTAGTAAACACCCGCTGGGTCTTACCCCGAAACTGTAGTACCATAGACACTCGTAGTGCTATAGAGAGAGCAAGAGATCCCCACAAGTGAGATGCCTAGCTCGTATGAACAGCCATGCTGGTTGTTGCCTCTAGACTCCGTGGTATAGATCAGCTGATGTGAGTTTAAGATTATCAAAAACTCACTTGAGCATCACACTAAAAACATGGAGTGCAAAAATGACACCCTAAATATCCGTAATGACAAGACGCTTGCTTGTCCATTAACGTCGAGGTGTTCATGGTGTATCCCACTAGGCAGATCTGTTGGATCAGAAGAACAATCACCCAAGGAATGTCAACCGTTGGGTCGTACCCGAGATCCGAGAATGACTCGTAGTCACGTGTGTGACTTATAGCCCTGATGGCAATTAGTGTTCAATGAATGAACCGATGAAGACTAATTTAGATGGCGGCTTGCCCTATATCTAGCTGAGAGTTAGAGCACCTTGGCCCTGGCTGACTTTCAAACAAACATGTTCAAAAGCGTCGTAGAAAGTTTTCATTATTCTATGAGAGAAATAAGAAAGAGAGAGAAAGAGAGCATGCTGGACTGAGGAACTTTCCTTAAGCACTGCCTTGTATGTACTGCACCCCTACTTGTGTGCATCTTATGCGTAGCGTGCAGCTTATCCTATAAGCATGCAATAATCTAGCTGTATAACGCTTGCATCGAGAGATGTAGCAGAAAACACAAGTTGCATCTTGTTGCAGTTATCGTGTAGGGGATCGTGACTGTACGAAAATGACTTAAATATGGCACTTTGCCTGTGAAATAAGTCCTAGTTTTAGGTTCCTTTGAGTGTTGTGGTGTGCTTACAGCAATGAAAAACCATACTAAACAATCCATCACTTATTGTGTCCTTGAGAGAGTTGCGAGTGTGATAGCAGAAGCGTAATTCATGAGGCAGTAGAGTTAAATTCACCCAACCAGCATGCCTTGCATGCAGAATTGTAAGCCCTCGTCAAGAGCGATGGCCGCAAACGTGAGAGCCAAAAAGTGCCTTGCTGACTTCACGTAAAAATGTCAAAGCACTTTGCTTTGCACAACGTACAATATTGTCCAGAATAATTGTGAAAACATGAAAAACAAGTAAAACTTAAAATTGTCTAGCGTGGTTATCCCGTTGGAACCAGTTGTCTTGAAATTCTGAAGGAAAAAACTCGTTGAAAGATGGTTGATAGCCATAGCTAGTGCGCAAGAGATAGTTGTCGTGTATATCATATACACCCTCTTGGCATGTAATAAAAGAACACGCTAACAAACTGACAAATTCCTCCATGGCTTTATGCTCATAGCGTAAGCTAGATGAGAAAATGTCAATGCAAGATGTCGAATTGGAAGCCTTGCTTCCCTTAACAACGTATGGAGTTTAGGTTTCTGGTAGTTTGTTTGATTCCAGTGCATAGCCAGATGAACTATGCACGGGAGTTAGCATATGTATCATATACACATGCATGGAATGTAAAATTATGGCAATTGTTTCCCAGTTCGTATGCTAAAAGCATATTCCATACTGTGGAAAACACGATGCAAAATTCCAAAAGGAAGCCTTGCTTCACATAAGTTCTCATGTATTTCTGATGCGGATAGCAACCAGATACGCTTGCCAGGTTACGCTTGCCAGTTGACAAGGGCATTCACAGCTTACTCGACCATGTCGAATTGTATTATGTAGTGAAAAACAAAAGAAAAAATTCATGCAAAGTATGTACCTTGTACCTGATTGGCTATATTATTGTAATTCTAAGGATTTGTAAATGGAGCTCTGCTCCCAGGATGTCGTAGAGAACTCATCTAAGCACGCTTGTTGAGAATGGGTAGATCCTGTTGTTGCCTGATTTCAACAATGACAAACAACTAGCCGAGGAGCCATGTCCAATCAAACTTGGTTTACCACTTCGTGAAAGCGTAATCAGTGGTTGGCCTTGCCAAATATTGGCACCTTAAATGCCACAGGCCTTGCCTGTACCAGTATGGCATAAGCCTTGCCTAACCCGGAGGAGCAAACATTGCCGAGGATCAAAAATTTCCAAACCAAAACTGGGAATTTGACAGCTATAACTGTGGACCTAAACATGCTCAAATTGCTCCATTATTTGCTTGTTGTGCGTATAATGCAGATAGATCTGCGAGATTCAATGAAGTTATCATTGAAAATATTAAAGTCGACTTGCTTACCAACTCTTAGAAGTCCAGGTCGAACGACAGAAACCGTAGGGGAAACATGTCCATCCGTGCTAGAATATTTCCCAAAGGTCGTGCATGCGATGCCCTTACTGTGACAACATTGTGCATGTAATGGTTGTTGATCTCTTGAAATGATATTGGATGCACCATGAGGCATCTCCCATATACCAAACGACTTTGCCGTGCTCGATGAAGATTGTGATTGACCAGCAGCAACTATGAAGCCTTGCGATGCATGTAGTCCTGGTTCATCTTGCATGATTGCGCAAGACTCAAGCTCTGCATATTTGTGAATGTGTTTTGCTTTTGTTGAGGTTGCAAAAATTCTGCAATATTGTGCCTTGACAGTCGCGGCAAAGCACGGAAGGAGAGGATGGGGGCCGACCGTGGGCACCCCTCCTTAATCTTGGTAGTCCAAGGCTCTGCCACCGTGGGCAGCCAAGGTGAGAACACCAAATTAAAAAAACTCAAAAATATACCTACTTGCCTCCTGCGCAGCGATGGCGGCTTCACGCCCATTAGCAAAACCAGGCCTGGGACGATTTGGGTTACTCAACATGGAGCCCCATAGTGATGGGAATTGCTCCTGCCAGCCCTGCGATGCCATAGACACCCGCCTCTGCGTATTTGGTGCAGGTCCGTCGGCGGCCCTCCTTCTCGCAATCTCGATTTCCCACCAACAAACCCTTGCTCCCTTCGAGTCTGCAGGGGCTACATCCCGCGAGCATCTCAATTCAGAGAGAGAGAGAGAGAGAGAGAGAGAGAGAGAGAGAGAGAGAGAGAGAGAGAGAGAGAGAGAGAGAGAGAGAGAGAGAGAGAGAGAGAGAGAGAGAGAGAAGATACTTCGATTCTGAGAGAAAACAAGAATGCCAAGCTTTCTTCCAAAGCTTGCTGCTCGTTCCCTTCCTGTCGGAGCTTCCATGAAAAGAGAGAGAGAGAGGGATTGTCTTCTTCTTCGATTGAGAGAGAGAGAGTCCTTTCCCCTCCTCCATGGCTCTCCCCTCCCCCTGAGCTCTAATACCAGTGAAAGGGCAAGGGGACTGGAACATGCTAATCTCCACCCAGCCATGCCCTATATAGGCTCTTGGCCTGCTAAATAGGGACCCCCTTGACTGCATATCCATCCTGGCCCTTGGCAGTGACTGGTCCTACCCTTGTCCGGACACAACGTGTGTGGTGTAATGGATGAAGTGAGAACCTTTGGATTTCTCCCAAGCTATGATACATTGGCGTTGTAAGAAGACCTAATTAACTTGGGAGTCAATCATCCTTGACCAAGTGACATACATCCCATCTTCCAAACCATTTCTTGATGTCAAGCATCCACCCCAAACTTAGATTTTGCTCTTGCATGTCTTTTGGACGTTTTGACTTGCTTCATATGCAATTCTAGGAAGTCAATACAAACGGCTACGTTGTGTCTTAAGCATGTATTCCACAACCCTTTGCATGCCCAAGACCTCAATGGGAAGCGATCCGGACTCAAGAAGTAAGAGCATGTGGGTGTTTGTGACTTGACTTGGAGAAAGTTGTGAGAAAACGCTTTTGGACATTCTCAAACCCTTTTCCAAGTAGACTTCCCGATGCTACCACCCCACACCTCAACTCCGTAAAGAAGCACCGGTGTCACCAATGTGTCAAAGAGGTACTTTTTGAGAGCCCAACACTTGATCTCTCCAGCATTGCACATGTTCTCAAATGCATAATAAGCCCTCTTTCCGGCTTCCAAACGACACATTGCTTAATCCTTCCATTTATCATTGGATGGAACCTCAAGGACAAGGTACTTGAAGCTATCTACCACTTCAAGTTGCTCATTGTTGTATACAATGCATGGATTTTTGTCATTGCCTTTACAAGCATAACCTTGGTTTTGGATCCATTCATGATCAGCCTGCTATGTAGGCAAAATTGTTCCAAAACACTCATAAGCTTTTGTGCATCTTCTAAGGTATGTGCCAAGAGCATTGTATCATCAGCATAAAGCAAAAGCATGATCACCACATTTCCGATCTTACCTCTTCTATGCCTTCTTGTTGCATAAAATCAAGAACCATGCATTCCAATTCATCAATGAGTAGCCCAAAGAGGGTTGGGGAAAGTGGGCATCCTTGTTTGACATCAATTGTGCTTGCAAAAAATTTTGAAATTCCATCTCCCATACGTAGTCAACATATCACTTTTTGGTAGTTGCGAAAGACTGCATGCATAAATTCTCTCGGCACTTAAAGGCTTTGCATACGTCAAGATTTCCTCTCAGTAGCATGTCAAAAGCTCTCTGGGTATGTGTGTGTGTGTGTGTGTGTGTGTGTGTGTGTGTGTGTGTGTGTGTGTGTTGGGGGGGGGGGGGGGGGGGGGGGAGAGAGAGATTCTTCAATAAATTTCATCAAAGGTGACCCTATAAACTTGAGTGCATGCAATGGTGCATAAGTCCACCTTGAATCTTTTGTCATGTTGGTGTTATTGTCATTAAGTAGATTAAAAAATATATTATTGTAGAGACTCTTCTTCTTCCATCAAGAGGAAAGGAGAGAGAGAGAAAGATTGGATGGTGAAGGTGTATATGATTGAGAGAGATGAAGTGAGGCATGACACTACGATGTGGTCCCAATCACCCTCTTACCGGGCCCCCTACTCCATTACGAGAGCAGTATTTTCTCTATTGATTTTTCATATGGTAGTACAATGTTGATGTACATAATGCTCATGCATCACACCTTCAATGGGATGTCAAAGGTGGGATATGAGAGATGGTGGATCATTTACAAGTTTTTAACATGCTCAAAACATGGATCTGATGGTTGATCCTTTAGGGCTGAAGAAGATGGATATCGGAATGTTGACCTAAGGGTGCCAGAAACACAAGCCAAAGACTGGACCAAATGGTTCTCATGTAGGTGATGGTTTGATGTGATGTGGATGGTTGCGAATGGGGATGGTAGGTTGCCTCAGGCTTGCAAAATTGGAAGCTCAAGAGGTGGATTTATGTTGGCGATCACCCAAGATATGAGAGAGAGAGAGAGAGAGAGAGAGAGAGAGAGAGAGAGAGAGAGATGTTTACCTGTTGAAACCTATTCAAGGATCTGTTGCATGCACTATTTGTGGGATATGCCCCACTTGACTAGGGCCAATAAGCTCTAGGCTATTTTTGGTGGATGCAAAGTGACTCAGGGTGTCTCTCCAGATGCAGTCACATACACTTGGATCTGCCTTGGTTGACATGTATGTCAAATGTGGTGCCCTTCATAAAGCACAAAAAGTTCTTGAGGAGCTTCTTGTCCGAGACTGTTAACTGAGTCAACATCAGTTAACAGAAGCTGCTAAAGATCGAAAACGTACGAATGCACATCGAGGATGAATGCAAAGAAGCAACAAGGTCATCATTGCCTCGTTTAGGAGGTAGTTCACAAGGAATTTTGTCAATAAAAAATCCCTTTAGAAAATTGGATAACTCTAATTCCTTGTGATTGTTTATATTTTCTTTTGCTAAAACATTAGGTTCGTTTTGAGAATCTGTAACAAAAATCATGTACATGGAAATAGAGCTCTTTATTGACTTATTGAAAGCTTGCATATGTACAATGGGTATGGTGTTACCCAACTTATATTTTTTTTTTCCTGAACCTAAAGTAGATTTTTCTTTCAAAGAATTTAACACTGGCAGCCATGCGATCAAACCATGGTGCCCCTAGGATTACATCCTCATGCTTGAGAGGAGAGATAAAGAAATCCTCCTTGTCCACATAGCTTTGGACATGGAGCCTCAATTTCCCAATTAAGGGAGTGACTGAGGCTTCTTGCCCCTTGAAAGCACCATCGACAAGTAGGAGATCTCCCATCTCATTGTAGGTCATGGGGGCAACAACTTCCCGGGAGGTCACCCATCCCAGTACTGTTCCCGCGCATATGCGCTTAACTGTGACGTTCCACAAATTGGTCTAGCCATCCAGACCCCAAAACCTTAAGGTGTTAGGGACCTCCGGTCTAACCAATTTATGCAAGCCTCATAGATAGACACCACTTTGTCACCACAAGTTGGGCTTACCCCAACAATCGCCCCCTTAAGCCAAACTTGGGACTTTCCTGTCCCCTTGAGTACCAACGTGTTCCGCTTTTTTCTAGGCTCAGAGGTTGAGAGCTTCAACGTGGCCGGGAGCTAGCTCAGAGGTTGAAGTCAACATCAACATGTCCTGTTCCACGGACTTAGAGGTTGGACTTTGAACCATGGCTCTGATACCAGTTGAAGGTCATGAGGCAACAACTTCCCGGGAGGTCACCCATCCCAGTACTGTTTCCGCGCATATGCGCTTAACTATGACGTTCCACAAATTGGTCTAGCCATCCAGAGCCCAAAACCTTAAGGTGTTAGGGACCTCCGGTCTAACCAATTTATGCAAGCCTCATAGATAGACACCACTTTGTCACCACAAGTTGGGCTTACCCCAACAATTACTGTTGAAGGTCATGAGGCAACAACTTCCCGGGAGGTCACCCATCCCAGTACTGTTTCCGCGCATATGCGCTTAACTATGACGTTCCACAAATTGGTCTAGCCATCCTGACCCCAAAACCTTAAGGTGTTAGGGACCTCCGGTCTAACCAATTTATGCAAGCCTCATAGATAGACACCACTTTGTCACCACAAGTTGGGCTTACCCCAACAATCGCCCCCTTAAGCCAAACTTGGGACTTTCCCGTCCTCTTGAGTACCAACGTGTTCCGCCTTTTTCTAGGCTCAGAGGTTGAGAGCTTCAACATGGCCGGGAGCTAGCTCAGAGGTTGAAGTCAACATCAACATGTCCTGTTCCACGGACTCAGAGGTTGGACTTTGAACCATGGCTCTGATACCAGTTGTAGGTCATGGGGGCAACAACTTCCCGGGAGGTCACCCATCCCAGTACTGTTCCCGCGCATATGCGCTTAACTGTGACGTTCCACAAATTGGTCTAGCCATCCAGACCCCAAAACCTTAAGGTGTTAGGGACCTCCGGTCTAACCAATTTATGCAAGCCTCATAGATAGACACCACTTTGTCACCACAAGTTGGGCTTACCCCAACACTCATAGGCTTGGATGCCTAGCTTGGTGGCCAACTCTGTGGATATGAAATTGTGAGTAGAACCAGGGTCAAAGAGAATAAAAGCATCATGTTCTCTTACCTTTCCCCAAGCATGGCATAGAGGAGATCCTTTGTGGTGAGCATCCTCCTCTTGGATTTCGACCAAGGTAGCTCTAGGAGGCTCATTTTGTGTATTCTTGTGGGGACAAGCATGATAAGCATGGCCTTGCTCCCCGCACTTGAAACAGCGGTTATCTTTACGATAACGCTCTAGCTCTTCAGAAGAGAGTTTATTTTTGTCTTTATAAACTCCCTTCTCCTTAGCTTTGTTGTTGTTGGGCGTTGCCTTTGGGAGACTTTTGGACATGGTCCTTCCCCTTACGCTCGTTATTACGGTCCTTGTTCTCCGTGGGCTTAAGATTTCTCTTAGCCCCTTGTTGGAAATTGATTCATGAAGCCACCATGGTATGGTGTATGATTGCAGATATGGTGCGTGGCCTTTGGGAGTTGACATACGCCGCCATTAAACCCGCACAAAATTGTTGTTTTTGCTCTCCAAAATCCATCTTTTTGAAGACAATGGCTTTGAGATGTAAGTCCCAAAACTTGTCTACATATTTTTGAATAGATTCGTAGGGAGAGAGCTTCAAGCTTCGCCATTCGGTGAGTACTTTGTCTTTGGCATTGGTAGCCAAAAACTGCTTCATGATGTAAGCTCTTAAAACTTTCCATGTTTGTGGAGCTTCACCATTTGTCCGTAGGCTAGACCATCATTGCGTGGTGGACTTTTGAAAATGCATAGCTACATGACGTAGCTTAGAGGACTCCGTGAAGCCCTCATCTCCAAATGCCGCATCGTATTGTTGAATGAAGGCCATGTCTTTGTCCGTAGCACCAAAGGTGCCATTGTAGGTAAGGAAAGAGATGTTCTTTTCTCCCTCTTTGAATTTTCTAAGCTTTGATGACCTCTTCCACACGGCATAGGATTTCCTATGGCCTCTTCTTTTTGGTGGTTCAAGAGCTGCACCATCACTTTCTTCACAAGAGGGAGAGTATGAGGAGGATGGAGAAGAGGGTGACCTCTTTCTCACCTTTTTCTTCCCTTGTTCCTCCTTGTCTACACCATCACTTTCTGCAGAAGAGGAAGAGGATGAAGAAGATGGAGAAGAGGGTGACCTCTTTCTCGCCTTTTTCTTCTCTAGTTTTCTCTCGTCCCTCTTTGAATTATGGTGTAGAGAAGTGTGCGATGGTCTTCTTCGTTTAGGGGGTGTTGGAGAGCGTTTTGCCCGTCGTCTTTGTGGAGCCATCTCCGTCGAGGTGGCAGGAGACTCACTTCTTTCTCGTTCTTTTGGTGGGGGCTCTACCATTGAAACTTGAGTTCTCCTTTGGGAAGGAGATGCGTCGTCAAGTAGTATATTTTTGAGCCCTTCGTATGGATCCTCTTCTTCTTCCCTTATCAGAGAGAGGCCTCTTTTGGAAGCCTCACAAGGAGGCTTCCTAGGTACTCTCTTCTTGGTGGGGATTTTGGAGAATCCCATGAGTACGTAGTTGCCGTCGCACTTCACCTTGGAGGGATGGATTGCCCATGGCTTGTTGAAGCCTGGTAACAAGGTAATTAACAAGCATAGGGGCATCATTATAAGCCTTTTCATTAGCAAAATCAAAGCATTAATTTCACTCTCTTTACTATTGTTAGTCATTCTAACAAATTTTAGGTGTAATATTTTTAAGAGTACTTTGGCACTTCAAGCCCTAGTTGCAACTTGTCTTTAACCATTTAGAAAAGCACTCAAGCTCTTGTACCCATGGCTCGAATATCATTAATTGCAAGGAATAGAAGAGAGGGTCTTTCACCACCAAAATAACATCGGCTCCTATCGAGATTCTAATAGCTCAATAGTGGTTAAGTCGTAGGCAAGCCCCGTAGGACCCACTATTAAGACCATAGCTCTCGAGAGTGATGCCCTTTATCTGCACGAAGCAGGCGCACTGCAAGGCTAAAAATTCCCTATTCTACTTACTCTATTGCAATTAATAATACCAACCGTTTGTAGCAAACTTGAGGACCTCTCTTTTTGAGCAAGAAAAGAGAAACCTTGTGCTCTGATTCCAATGTAACATTTAATGGTCTAGTAACTTGTGTGTAGCGGAAAATAACATACACATAGTGAGCATTTCATTAAGAATAGATTCCTAATGAGCATAGCAAGAGTGCTTGGATGGAAAAGCAACAAAAGCATAACACCTAGTTAGAAAGGCATGAACAATACCTCAAAAAGAGAGACAAATTAAGCTATTGACAACAATTGAGGACTCGATTTACATGGAGCCGGTCCCCGCTCCAAAAGGCTTTGTATTATAGGTTTCCCCCCATCAAGGGAGACATTTTACAATACAATACTTTGTGTTCCTTCAATAACTTGTTGGTGCAATGAAGATGGAAGCTTCAAGCACCAAGCTTACACTTGTAAAACACACCATCAATTCCCTCACGGTCTTAGACCCAAGAACACACACACCTTCCAAGATGGTGAGAGCTAGGGGGGTATGAGAGTAGATCTAGAGGAAGAAGAAGTATTCTTACGAGAAAGAAGTATTTCTCCTCACATAATCACTCTTAATAGCTTAGCATAGCTTAGCAATTAGCATGATAGAGGAGATGAGCATGCATTGGAGCTTGGCTCTTGGTTGGATTTGCAGATGTAAGCCTCCCTTCTCACAAGCTTGGAGTAGATGATGAGCTTTCCATTAAAGCTTGAGAAGAAGATAGTCTTCTTTACTTCACACATGAACTTGTGTGAGTGAGTGTGTGTGTGTGTGTGTGTGTGTGTGTGTGTGTGTGTGTGTGTGTGTGTGTGTGTGATAATGCCTTGCAAAAATCAGCCCCCTCTCTCTCTTGGTCGACCCCTCTTGCTATTTCCTCTTGTTGGCCCTTCATTGGCTCATGCCAAGCTTAGCCAATAGGAAATTAGAAGCATAATTGTTAGCCTTGTGACATGTGTCCCCCTTTCCCCTTTTGTGAGAGCTTTAGGTATTTAAATAATTCAATTAAACTCTCATTGGACCTCTTAGTCTTCTGGCCAATAGGAATCAGGCAAGCCATTGGCCTACTGAATGCTCATTGGACCCCTTGGTAGACTGACCAATAGTCTTCTAGAGAGCTTAATTTCTATTGGTTCTTTTATCAAGTGTTTTTAAAATGAATTAAACTAAATTTGCTCTAGATTAATTCTCATTGGTCCACCTCTATGGCCATCCAATAGGATTTGAATGCATTTTGGGGGCAACTGGGCTACGAATCGGACATGTGTCCACTATGTCCTTTGTTAAAGGGAAGCCTTGAGTGTGTGAGTGTGTGAGTGTGTGTGTATTTTCTCCCCTCCCCTCTCTCTTCCCCTACCTTTAGGGATTGCCCCTTCCCATCTAAGGATATGTGAAGACTTTTTGGTCTTCACAAAAGCATCCAATTCTATTTAGCTTGACCATTTGGACTTTACCTTTGAATTTGGAACCTTAGCATTTTGGAAGTCTTAATGGGCTAAACCCTAAGGTCTTTGAAGCACCATTCATGTACATTGCTCTTTTGCATATGGCCTCCCTTTGGATCCCTATTTTCCTTCCTTTGGATCCCTACTGTGACCAGTCTGCTAGCCTTACCAATATTCTAGCTTTTTTTCCCCTTGTGCTTCCCCATATTAAATGATCAGTTTAACATGAAAAAATCATTTAAGAGAATTAGGTATTAGTTATTAGTTATTATGACAGTGCTCATTCTCTCTCTCTCTCTCTCTCTCTCTCTCTTTATATATATATATATATATATATAGGGGAATGTGTATGGGCAAGCCTTGTGATTTTATCACTTTTTTAACTTCAAAGGTTGAAAGTTGAAGGTTGAAAAGATTTATAGGTTCCAAGCTTCACAGAAATGAAATGAGACATGTGGAGGGCTTCTTTGGCCTTGAAAGTTTTAAGCAAAATTATATATAGTATAGATGTTGAGCTTCAAAAGATAGAATTTGGGACTTCTTCAGGGTTGTGTGAAGCCTACTCGAGCTTCAATAGGAATGCTTTGGGAAGCTTTCGCAATAGGGCACATGCCCATGGGTGAGGCTTGCTATTGGGTGAGGTATGGAGCTAGATTTTGCTTGAGGTGCAAGGGTTTGCCCCAAGAGGGGGCACCCGACTACTCCGTTCCCTTGCATCTCTCTAGTTTTGTTGAAGGGAGTGGACCTACCCTCTTCTCGTTGGAGAGGGATCCTGGTGGTCCAACTTTGAAGATTCGAGCTCCAGGAGGTGGTCACCCGATGGTAGTTCAACTGGATCTTATCGCTTTAATGGGAGTCTACTGTAGGGGTTTGGCTCCTTGCTCAACCTACTTCATCCTTGTGGGTCTTGGTATTGCGCTTGGAGGTGCTCCTTCAGGTGACCATGCTCTTCTTGGGGGGTCCTCTCCTCATTTCTTATGTTTGGATATGTTTCCTTTTTTGGCCTATGTGGGCACGAGTTGCTCAATGTGAGGGGTTTCCCTATGGTGGCAACCATGCGTGATATGGGATTTTTGTTGTTTACGATCGTATTGGGTTATGGCTTCCCTATAAAAAGTCCAATCTTGTGAATCGAATTGTTGTTGGTTGTTTAGGTGGTTGCATGTGGTGTTTTGTGCAATTTTTTTATTTTAGCTTAACAAAATCTATCCCCTCCAAGATTTGCCAAAAAAGAAAAAAGATGCGTTTAAAGCCTTTTGAAGAGCATGGCTAATTGTTACCCTACTTCATTGTTAGAAATGGTTGTGAGGAAAACCCCCAAATGCTTGTAAGAAGCCAACAAATGGACATTGAAGATGAGGTTGTGCGCATGCAATGTGTAGACACACTTTTTCAAAACCTATTCTAGTTGATTTCATCACCCTCAAATGCTTGTCAAAATCCAACAAATGGACTGTAGATAGCTACTACATATACCTATAATAGACCACATACATAGTACATATACAAATAGCTAGGCCTTGGGGGCTTGAACATTGCATAAAAGCCTAGGAAACAATTGTAAAGCTTCTCCATGCTTATATGCCTTTGCTAATGAAAGCAAATGATCACTTATTTCTCTTTTTGTCCTATGAATTTATTGATGTTTATGTGTTTAGGTGGTGGTTAAGTTTGATCTCAAGCTGATTAGCAAGCTAATTACTCCAAAGTCTCTTCTAATCACTCTTTTTTCATAAGCATTTTTCTCGTAATATTGAGTTCAATGTACATTGAGTTGCAGAGCTAGTCTAATGTGTGTGACATTGGTTGTGTGACACTAATGCATGCGTGTCTCATTAAATACGCGAGTGTGTGCTTATTACTAAAATTTGTAGGATAGAGACTATATCTGGAGTTGTGCACTGTTACCGTCACGCTATGTTTGTAAGATTGAGTCGATTAGAGCAAAAAGATGTGGCTTGGAGACATGCCAATCAATGGCTTTTCTTTTCTATTGCCATGAAGCCCCTTCTATAGTCTCCTCTTCTTTTGTCTATGCCTTTTCTTCTTTATTTCCATTAAGCCCCTCGTATAGTTTCCTCTTCTTTGTCGTCTATGGATATAGTCACTGATATAAACGAGAGCTTCCATGTACTATCTGTGAATCAAACACTTATGTTGTATTGCTATGTGTGTAGTTAGCCATAAAGTATGAGGCTTTTGGTGCTATTGCTAGGATTTGATGGTGCTAAGCAAGTGAAACGTACCAAATTACAATAGTTTCACTACTTTAATCTATCAAAATTAGGAAATGGCATTTGTCGACATAAAAAAGGAAAATTTTGAATGTTGTGAAATGTGCATTGACATCAACTCCCCTAACATCACCTAATTATCCCCTAATTTTGAATGTATGTGGAATGTGCAAAAACATCAATCTCCTGTAATTTCACATGATTCTCATGGGGGTAACTATTAAGAGAGCCCAAAGGAGCGAGTAGATCTCTCCTTTGAAACATGACTCAACACATTCGCGGCGAGTAGCCATGAGATTGAAGGCTATACACTCTCGTACTATGTTACTTTGAGCAACCACAAAACTAGTTTGTTAAGCAACAATTTGGGGGGAGAAAGAGAGAGAGAGGGAGAGAGGGAAATTTCCAAAATACCCCTCTAACTTTGAAAATTCCCAAAATACCCTTGTCCTTGCTTCCATTTTCACACAATTGATAGCTTGAATACTAAGAATACATTCATAAACTTGTTTTAGAACAATAATTATAGCCATTGGACCAAAAATTAGGACCATTGGACCAAGACTTATGGCATTTTCATGTGTAAATCATGATTTATTTCATCTCTTGTGTCAAAAGGACCCTTAAAAATCCTCATTCTAACATGCCAAATCACTAGAGCACTATTGTCTCTATGAAAAGCTATAAGATGTATTGTATTGCAAGATATTTTTCAATAATTTGAGGGGTATTTTGGGAGTTTTTGTAAAATTCAAGGGCATATTGGGAAGATTTGTCCAAATTTGAGGGGCAATTAGGGATATTTTTTAATTACAAAGGATTATTTCCAAATCAATAAAGAGCGAGGCCCTTATGCCCTTAGCTTCTGATGTTGTTGGCTTTATCTCATGACCCCATTTCTTAAACAGATAGCATCCATGCTTTTGTATCTAGCCTTATAAGAGCTATAAATGAATATTGGCATAGAAACATATCAATGTTGGTAGTTATTTGAGCCATATGTATATATATAATATAACTGTGAGGGGAGTGGGAGGACATGTGGTGGACAATAATTATCTATAGGCAAAGCTCCAAGGGATGTAACTTTTGTGCTCACTTCTCAACCATATGCTCCTTTGGCTACTTCTCTCACTCATTTGAGCCAAGCCACCAATCCCCTAGGTGCTTACATTCTATGACCCCCCTCCCCCCCCCCCCCCCTCTCTCTCTCTCTCTCTCTCTCTCTCTCTCTCTCTCTCTCTCTCTCTCTCTCTCTCTCTCTCTCTCTCTCTCCCCTTCCTCGCACATGATTTGCCTTCTCTCTCTCAATTTTATAAAAGCATCATTGGTTTTGTTTTCATTGAGCATATTGTAGCCCACAATCTCTTTCAATTCTTTTGTTTCATAAAGCAACTCTAGATTCCCTCATATAGTTTTGCATTGTAGGGCAGTTCCAAATCCTCACATGAAGAACAAGATGCTTGAGTCCATCAACATCGTATCGTTTGTTGCTTTGGAAATTGGTGTTGATGTTGCAATGAGGACTCAAGAGTTCCTTTTTAATACTCCTTTTCTATAAGCAAGTGATCTTGACGGCCTAACATCACCTCAAGGTGGATGCCGACTGTGGTAAAGTGAGAAACGACAAGGGGGGTCTAGCGTTTCCAACGGCACCATAATACCTTTCGCCAATTTTTGGCCTTAACTTTATTTCAATTTTGAAACACTTCTCCTATTAATGATGCTCCATGAGTGCGGAGATAAAGAAAACGTCGCAGATGTGGCGCATGCAGCACATATTTTTGACCTCTCCCCTTCATGCCATGGTGGGTGTAGCACCTCCTCTCCCCTTTTATTCTCTATCTTTGCTATCCCTTATTAGCACCAAGCTAACAAAGTGGCCTTATTTTGAGCTCAATATTGTAACTTCATTCATTTTTTATAAAGTCTGAAAGTTGACATTCATTGTTACCATATACATGTGGTAGTGATGTGTGTGGACACACTAGGACCGCCGGGGCATATTTTCCCTCTTTAGGAGGTTTTTTCCACCGAGCATTGTATATACGCCCATCACTGTAGACCTATTTATCTTTCCATTGCACACTAAGTAATACACTCTCTATTGTGTGCCTTGAGCTTCCTTCGTCTTCTCCAAGGTGTGTGCGTTTCTCTGCAACCCTAATTCCAACAATTGGTATCAGAGCAGGTTGCATCCTCCCGGGCTTAGTCGCCAGCTACCCCAGTACATGCCTGCTGACTTTCTCCAATTTTAGTGAGCTTTGGTGAGCGTTCGCAGGTCGACAAATATTTCGGGCAAGCTCGTAGAGATCGATCTGCTCAGATTTCTGATTCGGGCTCATTTCGGCCTCCGTTTCCACTACAGGCAGGTCTGCACAGGCAATTTCGTCATTTTGTGCAGAATTTCTGTCAGTCCCGTTTTCTGCATTGCCTTATAGTCTTCCATGGTTTGTGCTATATAGCACGTGTTGTTCCCGCTCCGTTTCTCCTATTTTCGGGCAGTTTTCACATCAGGTGCAACATTTACCATGGCTGACAACAACAACACAGATGTGTTCAAGATGTTTGCTGCTGAGGACAGGTTGGATGGGGATAATTACCCTATGTGGGCTTATATGTTGCAACATGTTCTTGTGTCAAAGGGCGTCTGGAATATTGTGCAGGGCATTGATGTATGTCCTCGTTCTGAGGATGTAGGCGATGTTGAGGATGTTGCAGGTCTTGCTGCAAGGATTGCTGCTGTTAGAGTTGTTTTGTCGACGGTAGAACAAGCTCGTTGGGATGTAAAGGATGCGCATGCTCATGTGTTGATTGCATTGTCTATGAAGCACACCATTGTTCCTCACATCCGTTCAACAAAATCTGCAAAACAGGCTTGGGATATTCTAGCTGGTCTTTATGCAAGTCGCAATGAGGCTAAAATTGCTTTGCTGCATAAAGAGCTGGAGTCGAAGATTATGCATGAGGAAGATGATATGGACACTTTCCTTGCTAGTGTCAAGGATATCAATGAGCAACTTATTTCTGCAGGAGAAGTCATTTCAGACAGTTCCCTTGTGCAGACTGTTCTTGATGCCTTACCAGATTCTTACCAGACTGTTGCTAGTACTTGGAGACTTATGACCCAATGAAATCCAGAAGTTGTCAAGTTTGATGCATTATGCACATTGCTGTTACAAAAGTCACTTTCCAGAAAAACCAGGACTAGACAACGTGCAGTTGAACAGGCTTTTATTGCTTCTCAAAGAAAGGGTGGTAACAACAATGCAGCCACTTCTTATGGTTCAGCTGCGAGTGGAAAAACTTATGTTCCTAATGCTTTTGCTGGCAACACTTCGTCGGGCAATTCTGGTGACAAGGGCAAAAAGAAGATGCGTTGCCATTATTGTAAATCTAATGATCACTTGATCAAGTCGTGTCCTAAGTTGAAGGCAAAAGAGGCTAAGAAGAAAGAGGGTGGTTCCACTGCAAATGCTGGTTCCATTACAAATGCAGCCATTGTTGAGTCTTCTGTAAAAGGAGACTGTAATGCTGATGTTGATGCAGAATGGGCTTTTAGTATAGAGTGCACTTACAATCCTGTTGTCCATGATGCATGCTTGTCATTTGTTGCAGATTCACATGTGTGGTATTTCGACAGTAGTGCTACAAAGCACATTACCTCACATCGTGAATTGTTTACCTCTCTCAAGTCTGTCCCTCATGGGAATTCAGTCACTTGTGCCAACAGTGCCTCTTATCTAGTTCAGGGAGTTGGAAAGATTGTGCTTACTGCTGCTAATGGCAGTTCCTTCACACTTGTTGATGCACTTTATGTACCTGGGATCAAGAAGAATCTCTTGTCTATATCCGCACTTGCTAGACTTGGACTTGTAGTCAAATTTGTGGATGACAGATGTACAGTTCATGATCTCAGTTTTGGTGATGAAATTGTTGCATCTGGCCTCTTGTGCCGTGGGCTATATAATCTCACTTTGTATGACAAGTGTGGACAAAATTTTGCAAATGCTGTTGCAGATTCAAGGGCTATTTCAGATGCAAAACTTTGGCATGCACGTTTTGGTCATCTGAATTTTGCCAGTTTGCTGCGTTTGCAGAAATCTGATTTGGTTGCTTCTTTGCCGCCTCTTGAAACACCTGTCAAACATGTTTGTGAAGGCTGTATTTTGGGTAAGATGTAGCGTTCTAAGTTTCCAAAGGATGGTTCAGTTCGGGCCACATGCAGGTTGCAGCTTGTGCATAGTGATGTTTGTGGGCCCATGCAAACTCCGTCCTTGGGCAATTACCTATACTTCGTGACTTTCATTGATGATTACTCCAGGCATGCATGGGTATTTCCGCTTAAAGCGAAGTCCGAAGTTTTTTTGTGCTTCAAGCAATTTCTGGCTATGGTTGAAAATGTCTCGAAATGTACTATGGGCACCCTCCATTCCGATCGAGGGGGGGAGTATATGTCTCATGAATTTAATGCATTTCTGGCTAGTCGTGGGATAAAACACCAATGTACAATGCCTTATACACCTCAGCAAAATGGGGTTGCTGAGAGGAAAAACAGGTCACTGACAGAAATGGCATGATGTATGGTCAAAAGTCAAGCTTTATCGCATTCTTTTTTGGTTGAGGCCATCATGTGTGCCACTTATGTACTTAACAGGTGTCCTATGAATTAACTAACTACTGTTGGCTGCCTCATTTATGTATGCAACACGAGGCCGGATATTCAGTTTGCAGTCTCACAAGTCAACAGATTTATGCATAGCCCAAGGTCTAAGCATTGACACGCTGTCAAGAGGATTTTCCGCTACCTTAGTGGCACTTTACATCGTGTCTTGTTTTATCCAAAGGGGGGATCATTGCCGCCAAACTTACATGCTTTTTCGGACTCAGATTGGGCTAGTTGTTTTGACACGCGAGTGTCCACAAGTGGTTTTTGTTTCATGCTTGGTAGTTCATGTATATCATGGTTGAGCAAGAAGCAACCTACTGTGGCCACTTCAAGTTGTGAGGCTAAGTACATGGCAGTCTTCACAGCTACGGTTAAGTGTGTATGGCTCAGACGCCTTATCGCTGATTTGGGTGTTGGACAGGACACTACCAACACTATCTACACTGACAGTCAGAGCGCATTGGCAGTTGCGAGGAACCCAGTTTTTCATGCTCGCACAAAGCAGATTGAGGTGCATTACCACTATGTCAGGGAAAGGCTCTCAACAAGAGATATCAGCTTGGCTTATGTGCCAACACAAGACAATCTTGCAGATCTTTTCACAAAGGCATTGTCTCGTGAGAAGCTTGAAGCTTTCCGCAAAGCTTTGGGCTTACTCCCCTTTGTGGACTAATCATGTCCTCAGGGTTCCCTTTACTCATGTGCCAGCTCTCGTTCATCGCATCACTCCAGGGGGATTTGTTACCATATACATGTGGTAGTGATGTGTGTGAACACACTAGGACCACCGGGGCATTTTTTCCCTCTTTAGGAGGTTTTTCCCCCGAGCATTGTATATACGCCTATCACTCTAGGGCTATCTATCTTTCCATTGCACACTAAGTAATACACTCTCTATTGTGTGCCTTGAGCTTCCTTCATCTTCTCCAAGCTGTGTGCGTTTCTCTGCAACCCTAATTCCAACATTCATTTCATAAGAAAAACGAGAAAAAGCTGTTTGTGGACACTTTCCACTAGCTTTGTGTTGATTTGAGTAGGAGTAGACTAAGTAGATACCAAGGTGGATTTGCAACCTATCTCACCCTTTGCATTGTCATCAGTGAGTTGCTTCATGAAATTTTAGAGTTTTCAGGTGCTCAAATGGATTCTCTAGCTACAACCAACTAGCCATTGACCCAAAGAACCAACACAAAAATGCTTTTGCCATGAAATGAGGTATACTTGTACATAGAGTCATGCTAACTAATGCTCCAGAAATATTCCAAAGGCTAATGAGCCATGTTTTTAAGGAATATTTGTGAAACTTTGAGGTTTATATGGATGAGATGTGCAAGCACTCATGCCAACGAGTATACCATTTTGAGCACCTCAAGAGTGTCTTTGAAAAAAGTCATCTATTTAAGGTTTGTTTGGATCCTGAAAAATGGGTATTCATGGTTAGAGAAGGCAAAATTCTTAGGTACATTATTGCCAAAAATGGGACTGGTACTAATATGGAGAAAGTAACAGTGATTGCAAAAATTTCTAGACCGACCAATGTCAGGGAAGCTCAAGCATTCATGGAACATTGTGAATATTACCAAAGTATATAATGTATGTTGTAATTGTCAAGCTCATGTATGGACTGATCATTCAATTTCTATGGGCTGATCGTTCAATTTGTTTGGACTGAAGAGTGTGAAGAGTCATTTCAAAAGCTCAAGCAAGATTTGTCTTTAACACCTATCTTGAAGACTTCAGATTAGAATATAATTGTCCATGTGCATGTTGATGCTTCAAATTTTGCCGTTGGTAGCATATTGGCACAATTAAGAGAGGGAGCCATTGATTTTCCCATCTCATACGCTAGCAGGCAATTGAACACATAGAAAAGAATTATACTGCAACAAACAGAGGAGGACTTGGAATGGTTTATGTTGTCAAAAAGTTCAAGCATTACTTATTGTCATATAAGTTTTTCTTCTTTCTAGACCACCAAGCACTAATTTATCTTATCAACAAACCATGTAATACAAGAGAAATTGTAAGATGGTTCATCATCTTACTGGAGTTTGACTTTACGATGGTTCTCAAGAAGGGCACTACACATTGGAGAGTTGATCACTTATCGAGGATCACCTTAGGGAAACCTTCCAAGGGAGTTGATGATGAGTTGTCAAATGCATATTTGTTCTCAGTTGAGATGATACCAAGATGGCCAAAGGATCTAGTCACTTTGATAACAGTAGCACAAGTAGATTCACCAATTCCACTTCCTATAACACCACGACTGATTGAGAATCAACTATGTATCACTTGCTATTAAGAAGACTATACCGAAACAAAGATGGAATTCTACTTTTGTGCATAACATATATTATCTGACCAAGTGGGTTGAAGCAAGAGCCACTAGGAAAAGTGCCCGTAATTCTTCACCTTGTTTGTTTATAGTCTCCTTGTAATGATACTAGGTATGTCATGATCATGAATTTCAATGTCGTTGGGTGAGTGATTGTATTACTACCCCCACAATTAGGATACTTTGGATCATTTTTTACAATCTTTGTGGACCTTGTTGAAGAAGAACCACCCTTGCAAGTGCCATAAGACACTGTATGTAAAATAAGAGATGAGAGTCAACTTCCCTTGACCTGTTGACTTAAAAATTGCTGCTCCCAAAAAAGCCTTCCATAACTCTAAAAATTTTTGTTTTTACATCAATGTGTAGAGGGTGTTGTTCTCTTTGATTGAGGATACAAATCACCCAAATCGGAGTTCGGACGAAGAAGTTATGAATAAAAGAGTGAACTGCTATCTACCAGGTCAAAAAATGTTGCACTAGAGAGAGGGAGAGGTGGGGATGGGGGATTGAAAAAGAGTACTAGGAACAATAGCACAAAGTCTTATTGATGTCTATGCTACAAATCTTTGAAGATTTGAGTCCACACACAAAATGACATTGGAAGAACAACCGCAAGTGCTCTTAAATTTGTATCCATAGTCTTGAACTCAAGGGGGGGGGGGGGGGGGGGGGGGAGAGAGAGAGAGAGAGAGAAAGAGAGAGAAAGATCTTCATTGGAAAATCCCTAATAGAACTTATGTATTATTTGACAAGTGATGACCTTAAGAGTTGTTACAAGTGACCTCAAAGATCTAGCCAATAAGTCTTCTTTAATTCAAGATGTGTGTGTGTGTGTGTGTGGGGGGGGGGGGGGGGGGAGAGAGAGAGAGAGAGAGAGAGAGAGAGAGAGTTCTATGCTCTTCATTGAGCACATGCAATGGTGCATAAGTCCACCTTAAATCCTTTGTCATGTCGGTGTTATTGTTGTTAAGTAGATTAAAAATGTATTAACGTATATGATAAAAAATTATACATTAATGTAACATCCATTGTATAATCGATATTACATGAGAGGATCATAAATCCAACATTGATATTTTTGTTCTTTGATATGTTCCTATTTTATATTTAACTAGCTCGTGCGACCCGCCTACAGTGGATCTCACTCGCTCTTACCAATGGTACACCGGTAAGGCCTCCGGTGGTGCTCAAACATGCCAACACTATCTACACAAGCCCATTCCTCAATAGAAGTATCCTCTCCCTCTCTGTGTATTTGATTTGTAGCCCATTTCAATGCATTCCAAGAGACAAACTCCCAGACACGAAGCTCCTCAAGAACCTTTTGTGCTTTATGAAGTGCACCACATCTAGCATACATGTTGACCAAGGCACTAGCAAGCACAACATTTTCTTGCAACAACCCCTAACTAACAATATCATCGTGATTTTTTTTCTTCAAAATGCAAGCGTATGGTATGCCGAAAATAGCCCTGAGCTTCTTGGCCCTGCCCAAGTTGGACATATCCCACAATCAATGCATTCCAAGAGACGACATCCTAGACATGAAGCTCCTCTAGCACTTTTTGTGCTTCATGGAGTGCACCACAATTGGCATACATGTCGACCAAGGCAATGCCAAGCATATGTGCTTGCAGCTGGAGAGACACCCTTGTTGTCCAAAGATTCATGGCCCTGCCCAAGTTGGGCACATCCTGCAATCAATGCATTCAGAGAGACAACATCCCCGACAGGAAGCTCCTCAAGCACTGTTTGTTCTTTATGAAGTGCACCACATTTAGCATACATGTCAACCAAGGTAGTTCCAAGCAGGAAGTTTTCTTTCAACAACATCACCGTGATTCTTTTGGTAGCATCTTGGGCATATCCCACAATTAGTGCATTCCAACAGCTCACAGCTTCCTCACCCTAACCCTTGCCTTCAAGATGCAAGCGTATGTGATTCACATCCGAAGAAAACAACCCATAGCTTAGAACAACCCATATCTTTTTTGCCCTGCCCAAGTTAGGCATATCTCAAACAATGCATTCCAAGAGACGACATCTCGGCTAGGAAGCTCCTTGAGCACTTTTTGTGCTTGATGAAGTGCACCAAATTTGGCATACATGTCTAACAAGGCAATGCCAAGCACGACATTATCTGACAACCCCTAACTAACCATATCATCGTGAATTCTTTTGCCCATATCAGCATCTTGTGTAATGCCACATGCCTTCAAGGTGCGATTGTATGTGATTGCATTAGGAGAGATGCCCTCTTTGTGCATTTGCTGAAAACAACCTAGAGATTCTTGACCATGACCCTTGCTTCAAGATGCAAGAGTATGATATGCCAAAAATATCCCTGAGCTTCTAAAGAGCTTCTTGGCCCTACCCAAGTCGGACATATCCCACAACCAATGCATTCCAAGAGACGACATCCCAGACAGGAAGCTCCACTAGCACTTTTTGTGCTTCATGAGGTGCACCACAATTGACATACATGTCGACCAAGGCAATTCCAAGCATATGTGATTGCATCTCAAGAGACACCCTTGCTTTGCATCCATCAAAAATAGGGCCAGAGATCCATGGCCCTTGGGCACATCCCGCAATCAATGCATTCAGAGAGACGACATCCCAGACATGAAGCTCCTCAAGCACTATTTGTGCTTTATGAAGTGCACCACATTTGGCATAGATGTCGACCAAGGTAGTTCCAAGAACGAGGTTTCTTTCGACACATCACCGTGATTCTTTTGGCCATATAGCGTCTTGGGCATATCCAACAATCATTAGTGCATTCCAACAGCTCATAGCTTCCTCACCCTAACCCTTGCCTTCAAGTTGCAAGCGTATGTGATTGCATTTGGAGAGACATCCTTGATTCACATCCGAAGAAAACTGCCCATAGCTTAGAACAACCCATATCTTCTTGGCCCTACCCATGTTAGGCATATCCCACAAACAATGCATTCCAAGAGACGACATCTCCATTAGGAAGCTCCTTGAGCACTTTTTGTGCTTGATGAAGTGCACCAAATATGGCATACATGGCCAGCAAGGCAATGCCAAGCACGAAATTATCCTTTTGAAAACCCCTAACTAACCATATCATCGTGAATTAATTTTCCCATATCAACATCTTGTGTAATTCCACATGCCTTCAAGGTGCGATTGTATGTGATTGCATTAGGAGAGATGCCCTCTCTTTGCATCTACTAAAAACAACCTAGATCTTCTTGACCATGACCCTTGCCTTCAAGATGCAAGCATATGTGATTGCATCTTAAGTGAAAACCCTCACTTCAAGATCCAGAGAGATGCCCTCTCCTTGCATATGCTAAAAACAGCCCAAAGCTTCCTAACCATGATCCTTGCATTAAAGATGCAAGCGTATGTGATTGTGTCTGGAGTGAAAATCCTTGCTTGGAATCCACAGAAAACAACCTTGAGCTTCTTGGCCCTGCCCAAGTTGGGCATGTTCCGCAATCAGTGCATTCCAAGAGACGACATCCCAATTGAGAAGCTCCTCAAGCACTTTTTGTGCTTTATGAAGTGCACCATATTTGGCATACATGTCGACCAAGGTAGTGCCACACATATGTAATCTCATCTTGAGATACACCCTCCCTTTGCACCTGCCAAAAACATCTATGAGCTTCTTGGACCTACCCAAGTTGGGCATATCCCACAATCTATGTATTCCAAGAGACGACATCAGACAAGAAGCTCCTCGAGTACTTTTTGTGATTTTTGAATTGCACCACATTTGGCATACATGTTGACCTAAGTAGTGCCAAGCACGAAAGTTTCTTTCAACAACCACGAGCTTCCTAACCATGACCCTTGTCTTCAAGATGCAAGCATATGTGGTTGCATTTGGAGTGAAAACCCTACTTGGAATCTATTGAAAACATCCCAGAGCTACTTGGCCTTGCCCAAAATGGGCATATCCAAAAATTAGTGCATTCTAAGAGCTCTTCAAGCACCTTTTGTGCTTTGTGAAGTGCACCACATTTCATGCATGTTGACCAAGGTAGTGCCAAGCATATGTGATCTCATATGGAGAGACAGCCTTGCTTTGCACTTGTAGAAAACAGCCTAGAGCTTCTTGGCCTTGCCCACATTGGGCATATCCCACAATCAGTGCATTCTAGGAGACGACATCCCGAACAAGAAACTCCTTGAGCACTTTTTTTGCTTTTTAAAGTGCACCACATCTGGTATACATGTACAACTAGGAAAAGGCAAGCACTAAATTTTCTTTCAATTGTACCACTGACTAACAATATCATCATGAATTCTTTTGGCCATTTCAACATCTTGGGACCACCCACAATTAGTGCATTCCAACAGATGACATCTCAAACATGACTGCAATGTACGTGATTGCGTTTGGAGAGATGAGCTCACTCTGCATTTGTTGAAAACAGCCCGGACCTTCCTCACCCTGACCCTTGCCTTCAAGATGCAAGCATATGTGATTGCATTTGGAGAGACACCCTTGCTTTGCATCCACCAAAAATAGCCCAAATCTTCTTGGCTCGGCCCACGTTGGGCATATCCCATAATTAGTGCATTCCAAGAGGACATCTCGGACAAGAAGCTCCTCAAGAACTTTTTGTGCTTAATGAAGTGCACCACATTTGGCATACATGTCCAACAAAGGCAGAGCCAAGCACAATGTTTTCTTTCAACAACCCCTGACTAATCATATAATCGTAAATTCTTTTGTCCATATCAAGCATCTTGTGTAATGCCACATGCCTTCAAGGTGCGAGTGTATGTGATCGCATTTGGAGAGATTCCCTCTCTTTGCATCTGCTAAAAACAGCCTAGAGCTTCCTGACCATGACCCTTGCCTTCAAGATGCAAGCATGTGTGATTGCATTTGGAGTGAAAATCCTTGCTTTGCATCCATCGAAAGAAGCCCATAGCTTCCTCGCTCTGCCCAAGTTGGACATATCCCGAAATCGATGCATTCCAAGATATGACATCCTGAAGAGGAAGCTCCACAAGCACTTTTTTCTTGTTCTTTACAACTTGGAATCTCCCATTGAGCCCATAACACTTTAAAATATTACAATGGCTTGAAATAATACTGGAATTTACAATACGTGACCATTTTGGAAAAAAGGGGTTTGTACAAGGTCATGACCTTGCTGATGTTCGTTACCATGTGCATCTTGATATGCATTAGTGAGCTTGGTCACATGTAACTGTTTGAACACTATTGGATTTGTCGGCTTTTGACTCTGACTTGTGGAGATCAACTGAAACTTTTGTCCCTGATAATCTTCATACAAGCATTTGTTTGTAGATTCTGACGAAATCTTGGTCACTTGGAAACTTCCAACAACCATATGATCTTTTCATGGTTTCTACTTTGAAGGGATCTGTTGGTTAGAAGCTCTAGGGCTTCTAATTGGTGTAGCATTTCCTGGTACATAAGCTGAGCTTGATGGATTTATAGCTCCCCCCTTCCTAGGGTGATCACTATAACCTGCTTCATTGTAAGAGTTCAAAATTGTTTGGCTATGGTTTAGTCTCACCTTTTGGGACTGTGAAGGTACACTTTGGGTAGCACTGTTGATGGTTGGCATTTGTGAACCTTCTGCATAGCTTCCTATATATCTTCATGAAACATGACAAATCATTCCCCAAGTCAAGCTGTAGATAGCATTATCTTTGCCCTGATATTGTCTATCCCATGGGTCTCCTATAATTCGAGCTTCTGTGATTTCAGGACCCAAGGCATCATAGATGCTAGAATCTCGTTTTATATCTACGACTGTTTTGGTCAAAGTATATGCTCGTTTTGTCACAACATCGAAGCTTGATTTTTCGATGGAGGAGAGTTTGGCTCTGAACACATTTCTGATTTTACTCGGATAATATCCTTCAGCTCTAGAGAGGATGGGCTATAATAGATTCTTTCCTCTAAATCGTCCTTTGTGATCTATCACTGGACGCACTTCTATGAGTTGGTATGTGGGTCGTTCAAACACTGGTTGATCCTTTTTGTACAGTTTCCCTTTTTGGTCTACATAGTGTGCATATGAATTATGTGTACCGTACAAAGCTATCATCATTCTGTTTGATGTGTCCCTTAGACTCGTGAATGATTGTACACTTGTGGCAGTGGATGCAGAATCATTTGCAAACCTAACAGTCTTTTCACCCTTTGGTGATATCTCGACACCTTTACTAAATTCATGCAAGAATTTGTTGTTCAAAGAATCAATTTTAAGCTTTTTAGGTGCCTGCGCATCTTTATGCTGATTTTGAACTTGCAGTGTTTTCAATTGTGCTTATAATGGTAATGCAGAATCATCTGACTGCATTAAAAGTGACGAGTTAAATGCACTTACATCGAGATTCGTATTTCCAATTTGCTCTGTACCTTGCTTGGGGGTTGATGTGTCATTTGTATATGGGTTTCTTGGACAATCTTCAGAAAAATGTCCACCTTTTCGTTCACAATTTGAGCAATACGCCATGACTGGTGGTATTTCATTTGGTTCTATCATGTCAAGGTCTACCTGAGAAGTTTCTGCTTCTATGCTTGCCAAGTTGTCGGCATCTTCTTTCAGAACACTGAGCATCAAGCTGTAGATTGCTCCTTCTTGACCTTTGTACCGTCTTTGGCTTGGTTCTCCAATTAGATTTGCTTCTATTGGTTGATTTGTTGGACCTTCCATCTCTGGCTCTCGATTATAGATCTGACCACTATAATCCATGTACAATGACCCTGATTGCATATGCACTAACTGAATGGTTTGCTGGCTTGTGCAGATTTCTAGATAAATACTTGGGTTGAGTTTTTGAACTTCTATCTGCACTTCATATTTGAGCTTGCAATACCTGGCTCCAGTGAAGTCTGTGAACATCTGGGAGTTCTTTAAATCTGGCTTTACTCTGATCAATAGGATCTTGGCTCCTGTGTTGCTTTTGCTGCTCATCAAGTATCTATGGCCTTCTGAATCTGCATATAAGACTTTATCTCCATTGTAGCCATATAGCTGTAAAATCTGGTCGATTGCAGTTGCACTTGTGCTGCCACTGCTATTGGCTTGCTCTGTTGTACTTGAACTATCGGCTCAATTTGAGTCCATGTTGGCTCAATCTGAAAAAACCGTCCCCTAGTAGATTTTAGTGCTGATTAGCAGAATTTCTCCTGCCTGGCTTGATAAAACTACTTGTGTCGAAGAACTTTTGCAGTTGACAGCTCTTCAGATTCACAAGAGTTGATTAACTCTAGCTCGACAGTGTCAGAATTGATTTCAACCTTTTGAAATAATGAAAAATTGGGCCTTTAATAGATTAATTTGCAATCCACCGCCGTGATTTGTGCATGTTCGTGGGAGCTCAATTGTAGCGTAATTGCTTGCACTTGCCAATTTCTAACATGCAAAATTTTTGAATTTTGACTGCCGCTCAATCGGCCTTGAGTTGGTCTATTTCTCGCTTTTTTCGACTGTTTGCTCGATTTTTTCTAGCTGTTGTTCTCAATTTGTGCTTGCTTTACGGTGCACTTCTCTAGCTTTGCTTTTGCTATTCTCGGTCATTTTTCGGGCTCGTTTTGGCTTTGTCTGGCTCTTTCTGACTATTTTTGGCACTTTCTGACTATTTTTGCGCTAACGACCACTCTCTTTTTATTTTTTCTAATTATTTGAGAAATTTTGAAATTTCTAAAATTTTTAGTCTTTTTATGATTTTTTAATGCTTTTTTTAAAGAAAGTTTTGAATTTTACGGATTTTTTTGGCAATTTTCTAATTTTTTGTGATTTTTCCAAAAACATTCGTGAATTTTAGATTTTTTTGTGATTTATTTGTAGGTTTTATGAATTTTGTGATTTATATTGTTTTTTTCGAACACTTTTGAACATTTTTGTGAATTTTCTGTGACCTCTTTGAGTTTTTAATGTTTTTCTATGATTTATCCATGAGTGTTTTTTATTTTTTATGATTTTTTGTGTTTTTAATGAAATTTTTGATTTTTTTGATCAATTTTTGATTTTTAATGAATTTTTTGAGTTTTCTATTAATTTTGTGAATTATCTGTGGGATTTTTGAAATTTTAATGAATTTTTAAACTCTTTTTTGTTTTTTTATGAATTTTTTTAAACTCTTTTTTATTTTTATTTTTATTTTTAATGAGTTTTTTTCTTTCTTATTCTTTTTGTGGCTTTTTTAATGTTTTTTGGGTAAATTTTTAATGATTTTTTAATCCTTTTTTTAGTTTTTTATTGGATGTTTTTATTTTTAAATTCTTTTTATGTTCTTTTAATGTTTTTTTTGTTTGTATATGTTTTTTATTAAAGCCCTTTATAAAAAAAATCTTTTTTTGAAATTTTAAAGTAATTTTATTTATTTTTAAATATTTTTTTAAACTAACCCTAACTAACCTAGGCTAGCTAAACCTAACTAGCTAACCTACTAACCAAAGCTAACTTAAGCTAACTTAAGCTACTGCTTACCTGACCATCCGTTGACACCACGTGACAGCACACGTGCAGGACAACGAGAAGCCGGAAACGCGGAGCTGAGTTTGCGTTGATTGTGGGGCCAGCGGGTCAGGCTCGCGCATGTGTGGGCAACGGGGCAAGGCGCAATCAACGGGGGAAAAAGCTCAAGGGCGCGTGCAGGCGGAGAGAGAGAGAGAAGAGAGAGAGGGAGAGTAAGACACAAGGGAGCTAGAGAGGGGTTCCCGCGTGGGCAGGGCAGCGCGCAAGAGAAAGGGAAAGAGAGAGAGAGAGAGAGAGAGAGAGAGAGAGAGAGAGAGAGAGAGAGAGAGATAGATAGATAGATAGATAGATAGATTTTATTATCGTCCTCGGAGGTCAAATATGACCTATGGGACCAAAGTTACATGTGATGTAGTATGTGTATGGCTGATGAGTGACTCTCGATGCTCCAAAATTGTAGTGATGAGAGTCGCAATGGAGAGCCCACACTTTGGCTGGGAGAGGAAAGTGTGTAGGTCTAAGTTATGGCTGAAAATGTGAGAGAAGCAAGTTCGGATGTGATCAAAAGCTGAGCACTCTAGTAGTGTGTGGTACTCAGACTCTCGAACTTGCAATGAGCATAATGTGCACAATCGACTTGACTCTTCTCCATTGCCCCAACGCCCTATCTCGCATCGAAGGAAATGGGAGCTAAGCCGAATTGCTGCGATAGTGCGTATCGCGGACAAGGGAATAGGCTCAATCATGTAAGTGTGAGTACGGTTTCCTCTCTTAGCGAAGAACATGGTTTTGTAGTTGGGGGCAATATAGGTGGTGTAATGTATGAAGCCTATTCCCGAACACTGGTACACGCTCCCGGACAGAGGCGAGAGAGAGAGAGAGAGAGAGAGAGAGAGAGAGAGAGAGTATGTCGTGGGCGCACGCTGCAGGCGGAAGACTGCGGGAGGGAGGGCCCGGAAGGGGTACACGTTAAAGGAGTGGGAGGGGGACTTGGTAGTCGGAAGGTGTGTGTGTTGTGTGTGGAAACGACAAGAGAAGAGAGAGAGCGTGACAAGAGAGAGAGAAAGAGCGTGTTCTCACCGAGAGAGAGAGAGAGAGAGAGAGAGAGAGAGAGAGAGAGAGAGAGAGTAAGTGTGTGTGAGTGAGAGTATGGGAGTGTATGGGTTAGAGGGAGGAGAGAGAGTTAGAGTGTTTGGGAAAAATCATTTTTCCAACCATACAAAATTCCTTTCCTTGAATTTGCCAAGAGGAAATTTTAGAAAATTAAGTTATCATTTTTTTTGGGATTTTTACACTATTTTCTCTCCTTTGGGACGGAATTTCTCCTTTTCCCTTTGCCCTCAACCGGCTTTTTGAAATTGAAAACGGCACGATATTAAGTTGAGACACATTCTTCCCGAACACTGGTACACGCTCCCGGACAGAGGCGAGAGAGAGAGAGAGAGAGAGAGAGAGAGAGAGAGAGAGAGAGAGAGAGAGAGAGAGAGAGAGCGGACACACTAGAGAGAGAAGGAGAGAAGGTGGGTTCGCGCGGAACGGGAAGAAGAAGAAGAGAATTTTAAAGTCGACAAAAATTATCGCAAGCGATCGTAAAGATCTTGTCGACGAAGATTTTTTTATGCGCCCCAAGGCACAGTACAGAAGCCCGAAACCCGTTTTTTAATAATTTTCTATTTTCAAATATCCACAAATGCCAAAATTAAGCCGAAAACTCCAAAAATCGCCAGAAAATTCCAAAATTTGCCAAAAAAATCCCGAAAAATTCCAATAATCTTAGAAAATAATTGTAATTCACAATCAAGCACTTTCAACATGCAAAAGCACACCAAAAATAGTAGATTTTTACCAAAAATTTCAATTTCGACAAAATTGTCCACCCGGCCCTCGGAAATAGTAGTAAAGATCGCAAAATATCAATTTTTATGGAATTAATTAAAAAATAATGCAAAAATTAGTAAAACATTACCAAAAAATTGCAAAAATTATCCAAAAAATTTCTACAAATTCTCCACACATTGGAGAATAGTGCGGCCAAATAAAATTCCCAAAATCACATCAATTCAATTGCCAACAATTTTATCAATAAAATCAAGACTAAGCAATTAAACCGGCAAAATTACCGATAAAATATGATAAAAAATTGACGCAATTAGAGTGTGTAAATCACTGTTTTGAGCAAAATAACACATAAATAATCATCACATACATAATTTATGCAATCAAAACATTGAATTAATCATGCAAATTAAACACTTTTTTAGACACACACACACTAAAAAATTGGCAGTTTTTACCAATCTTTAGGTGCGCACACAAAAGGGTTAAATTTGTCGGATTTGCAATGTGACTTCATAAATCATTAATTGGGCATGAGCACAACACAAATCAATCATCACAATTGAAAAATCATAACGCACACATTGATTTTTAGGTGCACAAACATGGGCAAAATAGTGCACACACACCTAAAATTAGCATACACATACTCAATTAGAATACACACACACTCGATTTTAGTACACATACACTTGAAATTGACCATCCAAGCATGAAATTAACTCAATTAGGCACCCAATTAGCAATCCAAAATCATCAATTAGCAATTGAAACTTGTCAAATTCATGCGCCACCAAATCTTAAAAATTTCGGCATTACGACGGTGTGAAAATGAAAAATCACAAAATTTTCAATCCACATTGCATCAACATAGCATTGCGTCAACATTACATTGCATCAACATTACATCGCATCATCATGGTTGGATCTCTACACAATTCTATACATCTCTAGATTGCAAGACGTACACAACACTAATCCTATCATGCAACACACTAATCGCAAGCACACACACATAGATCTATAGAGCACCACACTCCAATCAAACCTACATGCATACACAAGCAAGAGAGGGAAATCACACAAGATTGGAGAGGGATTAACCACTAATTAGTTAAGATCTAGCTAATTTAAGCATCATAGGCAATCATAAGAAGCATGAGAGAGGCATAGTGAAAGAGAATGAATCATTGATTAATGTTAATCAAGTCTCATGAGCAACGAGAAGCTCAAGGACCCATAGCCACACACCTCAAAAGCTCTCACCAGAGAGTGCTCTCAACAAAGGACTTGAGAACCCTAATTTCATTTACACACTACCTTATGTACCTAGGGTAAAAATGTGCAATGGTCGGGCGCCCAAGGCCTTTAGGGCTCCACCACTTACTGTATCTGCAACCTAGGCACAATAATTGACATGTTCTTTGCAACTTGGAACTCCCATTGAGCCTGTAACACATTAAAATATTACAATGGCTTGAAATAATACGAGAATTTACAATACGTGACCATTTTGGAAAAACGTGAAAAATGTTAACTCCATGCAATTGAACTTCTTCCAAGAAGTTCACCGCCTAATAAACCTCCGTATAGAATTTCTCAAGCTCAACAAGAGAAGATTATGAGGCAATTGCGTGAGTTAGTTGAGAAGGGCATGGCTAGGCCTAGCTCATCTCCATTTTGTTCACCAGTGTTATTAGTGCAAAAGAAAGACGACACATATTGTATGTGTGTTGACTATAGAGCACTAAGTAGGATCGCTATCAAAAATAGGTTTCCCATTCCACGGGTAGAAGGCCTATTTGATAAGCTACAAGGGTCAACCTACTTCAGTAGGATTGACCTAAAAAGTGGCTACCATCAAATAAGGATAGTTGATCAAGACATTGTAAAGACCGCATTTTGCATTACATTTGGTCTTTACGAGTACATTGTCATGCCTTTTGGTTTGACCAATGCACTAGCCACATTTAACCGCTTGATGGAGAAGCTATTCAAGCCTCACCAAACCTTTACTGAGTGTTCTTTGATGATATAATCATCTACTCTAACTCACTAGACGAACACAAGCAACACCTCCAGGTAATATTTCAAGCTTTATGAGAGAATAAACTTTTTATTAGTCAAAAGAAAAGTGAGTTTTTCTTACAAGAGATTCAGTATTTAGGTCACATTATCTCTCAAGATGGCATCCAAATGGATCAATCAAAGCTAGAGGTAATAAAAGGATGGCCTAATCCAAGAAATCTGCATGAAGTAAGAAGCTTAAAAGGTATCTGTGCATACTATAGACGCTTCATAGTAGAAAAATTCTCACAAATCGCTTGACCATTACATGACCTAACAAAGAAAAATGTTAGGTATATTGTCCACCAAGGAGAACAATGCATTCAAAAAGCCTATCTCTCAACCTGTGCTTACACTACCGGATCTCTCAAAGCCATTTGAGGTCCAATGCGACGCTTGTGGTGACTGCCTTGGAGCTGTGGGGACTCCTTTCATTCTGCGGACGGATCACCAAATTCTTAAGTACTTCATAATGCAGATCAAGCTCTCCGACAAACAAATGAGGTGGGCAAATTTCCTTTCACAATTTCATTTTCATATTGCTCACATTGCTGGCGAGCATAATCAAGTAGCCGATGCACTCTCAAGATGACTGAGAGTGAATGCGGTTTCCATAGCAACTCACAATGATCTATCTTCCATGATAGATGAGTAAGCTATTGATCCCAATTTTAGAGATGTGATTTCAGCCCTTGCACTAGGGAAGAAAGAAGAACCATTTACCTTACAAGATGGTTATCTTCTCTATGGCAATAGACTATGAGTTACTAACTCACTACGTGAGAAAGTAATGTATGAATCTCATGCTCCTCCTTATGTAGGGCATAGAGGGATTCAATCTACCCTAAAAGGGATAGAAACATATTGGCCTGCCATGAAAGCAAACATACAAGAGTATGTTTCAAAATGTGTGGTATGCCAAAAGACGAAGTTTGATAGATGGAAGCCATCTGGATTACTTTAACCTTTTCCAATCCCTAATTCACCATGGGAGAGCATATCCATGGATTTTTATCTTTGAATTGCCTAAGTCTATCCATGGGAATACGGGAATATGGACGATAGTAGACAGGTTCAGCAAACAAGCTCATTTTATACCTATCAAAAAGACTATCAAAGCTTATCAAATGATGGGAACCCTCTTCATATCACAAATTTTCAAGTACCATGGCTTGCCAATCTTCCATAGTGTTGGATAGAGATCCTAGAATGACCAGTAATTTCTAGAAGGGTCTCTTTGAGAATTTAGGGACAAGGCTAAACTTCTCTTTGGCCTATCACCCGCAAACGAATGGCCAAAGTGAAATAGCTAACCTAACAATTCTTGATCTACTAAAAGCTTATGTAACGGAAGTAGATCAAAGGTCCCAATGGGAGAAGTACTTACCATTGGTGGAGTATGCCTACAATAACACTGTACATACCTCCACAAGAAAAGCCCTTTTTGAGGTAATTGAGGGAAGATCCAAAAGTCCCCTGCTACTACTTAAGGTACACGGGAAGATCTTCGCTACAGATGAGTATAGCCGAGACCTACAAGAATCTTTCCAAAAGATTAAGGATGCTATCTCTATCTCAAAGCAAAGGCAAAAGCCTGCTACTAATAAGCACAGAAGAGCTCAAGCCTTTAAACAAAATGATTGGGTCTTGCTTAAGTTTCCCAAGGCTCGATTAAGGCACACAATGGGCAAGAATCCTATGGTACACCAAAAGTACTATGCTAAGTTAGCAAAAAGGTACTATGGTCCCTTCCAGATTCTTAGACCAATCAATGAGATGGCCTATCAACTCAAGTTGCCTAGTCATTGGCTCATACACAATGCTTTCCATGTGAGCCTACTAAAGCCTTACAAAGGAGAGCCACCTCAAGAACCAACTATTGAAGACCCACCGGAGATCAAGGACCAAGAAGAGGTGTTGCAGCCCTAGTCCATTCTCCGACATGAAGACAAGGTATTGAGAGGTAGTAAGATTATCCGACGATACCTTATTAAGTTTAAGAACTATCCTTTTGATGATGTTAGATGGATGCAAGGCATACAATTAAAGGATAACCTAAACCTTGTCAATGCCTACATTGCTTCCCTAGAGTAAGCAAATGTAAAATTGTTTAAATGAACAAAGTTTTTGTCTTATAAGACTCTTTTTTTTTTCTTTATTGTGCACAAATGTTAAGAAGTATGCATGCTTAGGATCAAGTTTGCGGAGACGACGTCTCCCAAACACCAAGTAGAGATTGTCACTCTACTATGGAAGATTGATAGGACTGACGCGCAGACATGCTTGCGGCAACTTAGGCTTTGAAGCGCCAAATGGATTAGTCATCCATTCTGGAACGGTGTCGTAGGGTAAAATAGGGATTCTCTACCCGCTAGCAAAAGGACTAATGACTAGGCTTTGTTGTCTCTACCTCATAGTCGAGGACGGCTATGCTTTCAAGAGAGAGGTAATGTCATAATAACTAATATCTAATTCTCCTAAATGATTTTCTCATGTTAAACTGATCATTTAATATGGGGAAGTACCAGGGGAGAAAAAGCTAGAATATTGGTAAGGCTAGCAAATTGGTCACAGTAGGGATCCAAAGGGGGGCCATCTGCAAAAGAGCAATGTGCATGAATGGTGCTTCAAAGACCTTAGGGTTTAGCCATTAAGACTTCCAAAATGCTAAGGTTCCAAAATTCAAAGGTAAAGTCCAAATGGTCAAGCTAAACAGAATTGGATGCTTTTGTGAAGACCATAAAGTCTCCACATATCCCTAGATGGGAGGGGCGAGCCCTAAAGGTAGGGGAAGAGAGAGAGGAGGTGAGAGAGAACACACACACACACACACACACACACACACACACACACACACACACACTCAAGGCTTCCCTTTACACAAAGGACATAGTGGACACATGTCCGATTCCTAGCCCAGTTGCCCCCAAAATGCATTCAAATCCTATTGGATGGCCATAGAGGTGGACCAATGAGAATTAATCTAGAATAAATTTAGTTTAATTCATTTTAAAAACACTTGATAAAAGAACCAATAGAAATTAAGCTCTCTAGAAGACTATTGGATAGTCTACCAAGGGGTCCAATGAACATTCAGCAGCCCAATGGCTCGCCAGATGCCTATTGGCCAGAAGACTAAGAGATCCAATGAGAGTTTAATTGTAATTATTTAAATACTCAAAGCTCTCACAAAAGGGGAAAGGGGGACACATGTCACAAGGCTAGCAATTATGCTTCTAATTTCGTATTGGCTAAGCTTGGCATGAGCCAATGAGGGGCCAGCAAGAGGAAATAGCTTTAATGAAGTAAAGAAGACTATCTCCTTTTCAAGCTTTAATGGAAAACTCATCATCTACTCCAAGCTTGTGAGAAGGGAGACCTACACCAACAACTCTTGGCTTTGTGATGCAAATCCAACCAAGAGCCAAGCTCCAATGCATGCTCATCTCCTCTACCATGCTAATTACTAAGCTATGCTAAGCTATTAAGAGTGATCATGTGAGGAGAAATACTTCTTTCTCGTAAGAATACTTCTTCTTCCTCTAGATCTACTCTCATACCCCCCTAGCTCCCACCATCTTCGAAGGTGTGTGAGTTCTTGGGTCTAAGACCGTGAGGGAATTGATGGTGTGTTTTACAAGGGTAAGCTTGGTGCTTGAAGCTTCCATCTTCATTGCACCAGCAAGTTATTGAAGGAACACAAAGTATTGTATTGTAAAATGTCTCCCTTGATGGGGGAAACCTATAATACAAAGCCTTTTGGAGCAAGAACCGGCTCCATGTAAATTCGGCCCTCAACTACTGTCAATAGCTTAATTTCTATCTCTTTTTGAAGTATTGTTCATGCCTATCTAACTAGGTGTTATGCTTTTGTTGCTCTCTCCATCCAAGCACTCTTGCTATGCTCATTAGGAATCTATTCTTAATGAAATGCTCACTATGTCTATGTTATTTTCTTCTACACACAAGTTACTAGACCATTAAATGTTACAAGCATTGATTCTTGAGCACTAAGAGACAAAGAAACAGTGGTCGTTAGCCTACAAGCCATCATCCATCAAAATCTAAAGTCTGGAGAGAGAGAGAGAGAGAGAGAGAGAGAGAGAGAGAGAGAGAGAGAGAGAGAGAGAGAGAGAGAGAGAGAGAGGAGTCCCTTAGGTAGTGGCAGTTGGGGCCTGAGCTTTGAAGCATTTTTATTCTTGAATGTCTTGGAGAAGCCTACAATGCAGGTTGGCTTTTGCGCCATTCGCAGCTTGAGTTGAGACACTGGGGAGGGCTGAGAGAGAGAGAAAGAGAAATGAGCAGTAAGCAGCTTTAAATCTCTTGTTTTCATAGTAGGAAGGGCATGCGAGGCTTAGTTATCTGTAAAGCCTTGAAATTTTTTATGCAAGGTAGTACGGCAGATCAGAGAGGCACAGGGAGCAGCAAGTTGGGGGGGCGGTTAATCGGCAAGTAACCGGCATTGTTTTCAAACTATGCCTAAAAAGGCATAATCACAAAACTAAGCCAGTGAAAAGTTGTGGCTGTCAACAATGGTCGGCTTAGGTCAGGGAAAACTAAGCATCATGTGAGCACTGCTAAATTAAGAATAAAAAATCTCGTTATGTCTTCAACAGAAGCTCTTGCATGCTTTTGTATATAGAGGACAAGGTATGTGCAAAGTCTGCTCAAACAACTTCAACTGCGAGTAGCATGTTTTCCTTCTTCAGCCTCTCTGTTTCATCTAGAAGGGGAGGGTCCACACTCTTGTCAGATGATGAGCCCATTGAAGCGGCTTGCTCATCTGCTGAACTAGATGGAGAGATGGGCCGCTTGGAGGATAGCAAAGCCATTGAAACCAACTGCACCAGCTGGCCTTGCACTGGCTCTCCAAATATTCTCTCATTCTGCACTTTTCTCGGAGGTCTTGTTGATATGATGTTTCTATGGCTTATGAGAGCTTTTCTATTTATCTTCTTGGAGCTTAGAGTTGTGTAATTGCATCAGAGGTTCTAGCTCTACCCTCTAGTTCTCAATTTCTCAACTGTGCTTCTATCTCTTGTCGCATAGCCTTTATCCTAGCCCTTTTAATTATGGCTCATTGATTCATGGCCCTATATTCTGCTATATTGCACTCACCCTCAACAAGTGTTTTCTTGGCCTCTTGCAACGTAGGTTGGTCGTGCTCGTGCTCGACATCTTTTTGTCTTCTTGCTAGCTTACAGATTACTCTTGATCTTGAGGGACTCCTTGTGTAACACTTGCTTGGCTAATCGTGCTCCTCGTGGCTCTTTGCTCAGGGAGGTATTCTCCTTGATCCTCGTTGCCTCTTAGCCAGTGGTGGGGGGAGCTCATCTCGGGCAGGTGCCGTGTGTGCGATTCTTGTCAATGGTAGGACTCTTCCCAGGTAGGCTAGCATCTTCTTAGTTGCCTCGCTCTGCCCTTGCTTGATTTTGCATTTTCCACGTTCTACAACATACAATGTGCCTACCATGTCGATTTCCCATAGCCTTGGCTATAGCTTCTGCCTTGTGTACATTTCATTGGCTATATACACAGAGGCACAGATGACTCATGAGTCATGAATCTCTGATCTATGATTTGGTAGGGATGCAAAATATTTGCTTGTCTTTGTAATGAGTGTCTCTTGTTTGCACCCACCTATCCAAAAAATTAAAAAAATAACCTTTCCCTTTTTCATTAACCTTCAAGCCAAAATCCATGTGGTAAAGCTTGACTTTTGACCATACATCGTGCCATTTTTGTAAGAGACCCGTTTTTCCTCACAGCAACACCATTTTGATGAGGTGTATATGGCACTATACATTGGTGTTTTACCTCACGACTTGCTAGAAATGCATTAAATTCATGTGACATATACCCCCCCCCTCGATCGGAACAGAGGGTGCCCATAGTACATTTCGAGACATTTTCACCCATAGCCAGAAATTTTATGAAGCACAGTGGACTTCACCTTAAGTGGATACACCCATGCATGCCTAGAGTAATCATCAATGAAGTCACGAAGTAAAGGTAATTGCCCAAGGACGGAGTTTGCAAGGGTACACAAACATCACTATGCACAAGTTGCAACCTGCAAGTAACCCTAATCGAGTCATCCTTTGGAAACTTCAAATGTTGCATCTTACCCAAAATACAGCCTTCATAAACATGTTTGACAAGTGCTTTAAGAGGCAGGAAAGAAGAAACCATATCAGATTTTTGCAAACACAGTAAATTGGCAAAATTCAGATGCCCAAAATGTGCATGCCAAAGTTTTGCATATGAAATAGCCTTATAATCCACAATAGCATTTGCAAAATTCTGCCCACACTTGTCATACAAAGTGAGCTTATACAACCCATGACATAAAATGCCAGATGCAACAATTCATCACCAAAACTGAGATCATATATTGTGCATCTGTCATCCACAAATTTGACTATAAGACCAAGTCTAACAAGTGCAAATACAAACAAAAGATTCTTCTTGATCCGAGATACATACAATGCATCAACAAGTGTGAAATAATTGTCATTTGTAGTAGTAAGCACAATCTTTCCAACTCCCTGAACCGGATAAGAGGCATTGTTGGCACAAATGACTGAATTCCCAGGGTCAGACTCAAGAGAGGTAAACAAATCACGATGTGAGGTAATGTGCTTTGTAGCACCACTATCAAAATATCACACATGTGAATTTGTAGCAGCTGACATGCATGCATCATGGACATCGGGATCATAAGTACACTCTACACTAAAAGCCCACTCTGCATCTACATCAACATCACAATCTCCTTTCACAGAAGACTCTACAATAATTACACTTGTATTGGACCCTGTAGTTGATCCAGCCACTTTTGCCTTCAATTTTGGAATTGCTTGATCAAGTGATCATTAGCTTTACAATAATGGCAGTGCATCTTCTTTTTGCCCTTATCACCAGAATTCCCAAACGAATTGTTGTGAGCAGAAGCATTAGGAACATGTGATTTACCCCTCGCAAAAGAACCATGAGAAGTGGCTACATCGCTGTTACCACCTTTTCTTTGAGAAACAATAAAGGCCTGTTCAACTGCACGCTGTTTTAGCCCTATTTTTTTTTGAAAGTGACTCTTGTAGCAACAATGTGCATAATTCATCAAACTTGACAACTTCTGGATTTCCTTGGGTCATAAGTCTCCAAGTACCAGCAAAAGTATGGTAAGAATCTAACAGAGCATCAAGAAGAATCTACACAAGGGAACTGTCAGCAATGACTTCGCTCGTAGAAATAAGTTGCTCATTTATATCCTTGACACCAGCAAGGAAAGTGTCCATTTCATCTTCCTCATGCATAATCTTTGACTCCCGCAGCAATGCAAGTTTGCCTCGTTGCGACTTGCATAAAGATTAGCCAGAATATCCCAAGCTTGTTTTGCAGATTTTGCTAAACAAATATGAGGAGTAATGTGTGCACTTCACATACAATGCAATCAAAGCTGAGCGTGCACATCTTTCACATCCCAATGAGCTTGCTCAGTCGTAGGCAAAGCAGCTATAGCAGTAGAAATCCTGCCATCAAAACCGGCAATATCCTCAACATTGCCTACATCCTTAGAACCAGGATGTACATCAATACCCTGCAATATTCCAAACCCCCTTTGACACAAGGACATATTGCATCATATAAGACCACATATGGTAATTGTCCCCGTCTCAGCAGCAATACAAGCTTTCCCAAAGTATTTGTCGACCTGTTGACGCTCGTTGCCAAAGCTCACAAAAATCGAAGAAAGTGAGCAAGCGTGTGCTAGAGCTGACGGCGACTAAGCGCGGGAGGACGCAACCTGCTCTGATACCAATCGTTGGAATTAGGGTTGCAGGGAAACACACACAACTTGGAGAAGATGAAGGAAGCTCAAGGCACACAACAGAGAGTGTATTACTTAGTGTGTAATGGAAAGATAAGATAGCCCTAGAGTGATGGGCGTATATACAATGCACGGGGGAAAAAAAAACTCCTAGTGAGGGAAAAAATTCCCCAATAGTCCTAAGTGTGTTCATAAACATCACTACCACATGTATATGGTAACGTTAAATTTTCATTTGCAATTTAATTTTCACATTGTTCACATTCCTGGTAAGCACAATCAAGTAGCCGATGCACTCTCACGTAGTCCTCTATGCAATGCTATGTCAATATCCTCTCACAATGATCCAACATTTATGGTAGATGGCTATGCTTTTGAACCATATTTTCAAGATGTTATGTCTGCCATAGCACTAGGGAAGATGGAAGAATCGTATATTATGGTTTAAAATGTCTATTTTCTCTATGGCTCTCGGCTATATGTTACTAAAAGTTTAAAAGAGATAAAGTCATGTATGAATAGCATGCTCCACCATACTTTGGCCATAGAGGGATTCATGACAATGAATGTGATTGAAATGCATTCCTTTTGACCTTTACTGGAAAAGGACATACAAGAATATGTGACTCAATGCAATGCTTGCCAAAAGATCAAATATGGCTGTGGGAAGCAACTTGGTTTGCTCTAACCACTCCCCATTCTTGATTCTCCATGGGAGAGTATGCTATGGATTTTGTCTTTGGCTTACCAAAGTCTATCCGTATGGAAATACAAGGATATGGACAATAAGTAGACATGTTTAGCAAGCAAGATCATGTTATACTTGTCAAAAGGACTATTAAGGCTCCACATATGGCATAACTATTCATCTCTCAAATATTTATGTATTATGGTTTTCCAACAAGTATTGTTTTTTATAAAGATCCCAGAATGACCAGTAATTTATGGAAGGGACTCTTTGAGAATCTTGGAACAAAGTTTGAATTTTTCTTAGCCTATTATCCTCAAATGGATAGGCAAAGTGAAATTGTAAGCTCCATTGTGCTATTCACTCAAAGCCTATGTAATGGAAGTAGACCAACGCAACCGATGGGAGGAGTATCGACCTTTAGTAGAATATGCATACAACAATACGGTGCATTCTTCTACAATTAGTAAAGCACCTTTTGAGGTAATCAAAGGAAGGTCCAAAGTTCCCCCCATTTAAAAAATGCACGAGAGGATCTTCGCTGCTAATGAGTATAGTCGTGACTTACACGATGCTTTCACTAAGGTCAAATAAGCTATCTCTATCGCACAACAGCAGCACAAGGCTAGTGCTGACAAGCATTTCAGAAATATTTAGTTCAAAGAGAATGACTGGGTGCTTTTAAAGTTTCCCAAAGCCCGCTTAAGGCACACTTTGAGCAAAAGTTGGCATGGAGAACTCACAGGTCATCAAAAGTACTATGCAAAATTAGCACACAAGTATTATGGACCATTCTATATTCTACGGACAATCAATGAAACAACTTATCAAATTAAGCTACGCTCTCATTGGCCAATCCATAATGCATTCCATGTATGTCTACGAAAGGGCTACAAGGGTGATCCACCACAAGAGCCAGTAGTAGAAGATCCTCTGGGCATTTGAAGGGGATGGAGAGATATCATCTGCCACAAACACAAGGTGCTATGCAATGGTAAGGTACTACACAAATATATCATAAAATTAAAAACTACCTTTTCGAAGATTCTAAATGGATGCAAGAGCCATAATTGAAGGATAGTATGTCACTTGTAGCCACCTAAAATGAATTGCTTGCAAAACCCTAATGTTTTTACATGATGTATTCAATGAAAATGCAATGAAGAAGAACACGAACTCTCTTTTGAACTCTACAGTTCTTCATTAATGTTTAAACGTAGTGTGTATGCATACCAAATGTTGCACACTTGCAGTAGTTTCTGTCGAGTACTGAGTAGACTTGCAATCTACTGCGGAAAGGTGCTAGTGTTAATAGGGTAGATATACTTGCGACATATTTTCTCCCAAGTGCCAAGTAGATTGGTCATCTACTTTGGAACGATGTCCAATGTACTAAAAGTGGATCTTGAGAAAAAAGCCAATGGACCAAAGATACCTCTCTTGAATAGAAGCATAGTTGAGGATGACTATGATTTCCAGGGTGGTTAATGTCCCCAAATTTCATTTTTGGTCTACTTAAATGAATTTTCCCTCGTTAGGATTGGCTATTCTAGTGAGAGAAAATAAAATAGTAGAAGAGACAACTATGTACAATGGGTAGAGGAATGTGTGTGATCTACAGAGTTCCAAAATTTGAACGTATTCTTCATAAGAGCCAACATAATTCGATAAGGATTCAATTGGGATCTTATGGGGCGACGAGGAGATATTAATGAGTCCAAAACGAATCTCCAAATCTTCCAAAAGTAAGATGGATAACCAAAAGGTGGGAATTGGAGCCAAAGTGTGATTATCCACACATGCTAACCTAAAGCTATGTGGAGATAAGGGATATGGTCCACCATGCAAAAGAGGAGATGAGAGGAGTAGCTCTAAAAATGGAAAATTGTTTTTATAGGACCTAGGGTGAGTATGTTTGGAATAACTCAAAAAAGAAGGCGTTTTCGCAAGGGCCTACGGAGCTGATCGAAAACCGCGAGATGAATAACTTTGTAGTTTAGAGTTTTTTCATTTGAGGACTGCAAGAGGGAGTTTTCTTCATTTTTCTGCAGAGCTACACTGGAGAGAGTAGGAAAACTTCTGTCTTCTTGGCTCTTGAAGCCCTAGGCAATCCTTAATCGAAAGGAAGCTCTCCATGCTCTTCTCAAGGCTCATCATCTTCTCTCTCTCTCTCTCTCTCTCTCTCTCTCTCTCTCTCTCTCTCTCTCTCTCTCACACACACACACACACACACACACACACACACACATACACACACACACACAAGTCTCTATAGATATGGCTGCTCAAGCTTTTACATAATTACCTATGCACGTTACTACTTATTAATATATAATTACTACTTTTCCAACCTGATTCTTGCTTAATCCCCATAGATCCTATCACCCACGAGGTGTCTAGGGCCTTGGGGGTTTGAGTTCAACAAGGTGTTTTAAGGGAAAAGTCTAATCGCAATATCTGTCGGATATCAAAGCTTTCATCTCTTCAATTTGTGCCATTAAAAGTGCAATCAGCCAGTTGTATTGATCAAAGTTCTTCTTCTGAAGAAGAAATTAGCTAGTTGTATTGATCAAAAGTTCTTCTTCTGAATAAGAAATTATTAATACAAAGTCCTTTTGAAGGGGGGGTCGGCTCCAAAAAGTCCGGCCCTCAACTGGTATCGAATTCTTCTCTCTCTCTCTCTCTCTCTCAGTTTCAATACATGTATGTGATGTGTGATTGAATTGAAGTTAATGCATGCTTTGCAATTGTCATGCTCGATTATGCTCAATGTTACACAATGATTGATTGCTCTAGTTAATTTATAAATTCCGCTGCACTATAATCCCAATTCTCTGACAGTTGGAGATGTGCCACTAGTTACTGAGAGGAATTCTCAAAAGATGAAGTCTTGGTAGAGTTGCACCGCTTGGGACCTTCATATGTCTTGGAAAGATTTGTACAACACCGTGATCAAGCTTTTCAGCTTCTTATTCTCCTTGTCTGCACACAGTTTGATACCTATATAACCCCCCCCCTCCCCCCTCCCTTCCCCCTTTTTACGTTACATAGGGATTTACAACATTGTGATGTGACTTTAAATTGCATTTAGAATGAGCAAATTTTGCCACTTTTTGTGATATATAAAGTATAAAAGGTCTATTTTTGTGTGTGTGTGTGTGTGTGTGTGAGTGAGTGTGTGTGTTTGTGTGTGTGTGTGTGAGAGAGAGAGAGAGAGAGAGAGAGAGAGAGAGAGAGAGAGAACACATCATGGACAATAGCTTCAACAAGTTTATAAAAACTTGAAAATTTGCTTTTATATGATATTTTCTTATTGTGGAGGGGAGAGAAATGTGACAAACCCCAAATGTTGCTAAGGAGTGGTTAGAGGGATGCCCATGTTGCGTAGCGTGATCATTTAAGATATGGCCCATGGGCAAGTAGAGGTAGACAAAAGTTTTGACTGCCAACAAATAACTGAAAATCATACTCAAAACGATAACGATCTAATTTTTCTCTTTGGCATGCTCAAAAGGTCTTAGAGAACAAGAGATTACGGAGTGCATTGATAAGAGTTTGATCCCATAATGTGAATTATTGATTTGATGAAATTTTCTTTAAGAATTTATTTTGTGAAAGAGCTTTCATGTAAGGACCTCATAAAGATCCATTTCATTGAGTTGTTTTATTATTTTCTATGCCTATTAGGCTTACGTTTTCTTATGAAAGTATTAAAATTATTTTTTGTTGCGGTTTATCAATGGGTCCCTTTATTTTATTATTTTAATTTATTGCTTTCTTATATTATTTCGTTCTAAAATGTCAATCTACGTCTTTCACCTTGTTGTTTAAGTGGGGCCTTTCGTGACATATATGACATTTGTGATCACATGTGTGTATGGGCAATACAATTTCATATTAAAACACAACAAAAGTACATGTGACTGCAAGCACTCAATTAAATCTATGCATTTAGGAAGGCCTTAGGTGACTCCTCAGCGTGTTTGTAATTGGATCAAATCTTCTTTGCTCAAGGGAGGAGAACATGATGGAGTGCACAAGTCAAAGAGAGATGGGCCAAATGATGTCATTGTACAAGGTTAGGTAGGCACAAAGTGTCAAGAGTGGGTGCAACTTTTGCAAAAGGCAGCAATTTGGTGGTTGTGGAGGTTCCATTGAAAGGGGTTAAGTGTACAATAATCTAATCAACTTTTGAACTAACCAAACTCAAAAAACATGTCTTTCTGCCTCGTGGCCCTGTAGCCCCCCAGCTTTGATTTTCCTGCTGCCAAGGCGGAGGAGGAGGAGGAGCGCGCGAGCTTCACACACTATAGCCGCGCTCCTTCCTTTCCCCCGCTTCTTTGGTCGGGACCTCGCTAAACCCTTGCCTCTCTCGCTGATCCACTTCTATGCAGCCCATCTGCTCCAGCTTGCATTCCCTCACGAGAGCCTTATGACGAGAAATTTTCACCGTTGGGAGGTAGATCCTTTCTTCTCTGCAGCAGAAGAAGTGCAAGACTCTGCAGACAGGTTCATTGGGCACAATCTTGCATTTATTCCAAAATGCTTGCCCCATGCCTTTTCCCTATGATTGATTCTCTGTCCTTTTATACTCCAGGTTGGAATCGGTTTATCGAACATGGATGCATGCGAAATCTGTTGCAGATGACATTGCCCTTATTGAATTTCACAGACGGGAACTCAGCACAGCGCTTGGCACCGCAAAGTGGCAGGTAAGCTTCATGAGTATACACATTGCTTCTCTGGTTTGTTGGGTTCTCCATCTCTGATCTTGTAAGTATCTTTCTCCCTTGCTCCAAAGCTAGAGGAGTTTGAAAGAGCTGTTTCTTGCATCACGGTGGATGACTGCGATCAGGCAGGTGATGATGCTCCTTCCAGGCACAAACAATTTGTTGATGCGTTGCAAAATCAGATCAGCACAATTGAGATAGCTCTGTCAATCTCAGAGGCTTGCAAGGATTTGAAGCCACATCAAGGTTTGCGGCTGGAAGAAAAGGAAAAGGATGATCTTGAGCTATTTTTATGTGGAACAAGGTCAAGTAAGGAAGTCAGTTCCACAGCCTTTAAGCTAGGGAGAGCTGATGAAGTAGCTCGCTGTTCAGGCTTACCCTTGGAACACAAGAATGGGGTGCTCTCTCGCATTTCTACTTCAGCAGTTGATTCAGATGTGGATTCAGGAGTCCCGAATTCAGATGTATGTCCCTGGACACAAGATACAGGCAGCTCTGACAAGCCATTGCCAGATCTCCACGAAGCTGGAAGCGTTTCTGGGAGGAGAATTGATGAGATCAGTAAACCTGTTTCTGATCCTACTCCTGAATATTTTTACAATGATAGGGGTGAGCATTATGGAGAAAGAGTCAATGGGCATCATAGAAGTGTAAGTGTGGGTAGCGGTTTGAATGCGTGGAAGAGTGGTTCAATGACTGATGGCAGAGGTAATCGACGGAGACTCATATCTGTTCAGATCCCCTCCAACAGGTTAAATTTCTGGGCCATTTTTTCCAAAGTACGCCATGCAAGGAAATTCAAAAGTGGCCTGAAAAGATGGAAAGATGGAGATACCAATCCAAGGGACAGTGAGATGCTTTCATTATTGCAGGGAATACAAGACATTGAGCAGGTGGGTTCAGTGAGCTTTTGACTAGATTGTTTGTCCTCTAGCTATATTCATCTGAAGTTCAATTTCTTTGAACTTCAGGGAAATCAAACTTCTTGTTTTGGAGCAAAACCAGATTGCTTAAGCAGAAGTGCCTTTGGCGATCTTCCCAACGGAGACAAGAAGCACCACAGAACATTGGGTGAGGGGCTGCAGATTTGGCCGCGCACACAGTATTCTCTACCATCTAGTCGGCTTGTACAAATAGCCTCTGCCATTCTTGTGGCTTTAGGGCTTGTAGGTTAGTATCTTGTGTTCATTGTCGTTTCTTACAGTTATTTTGCTCAAACAAAGTAACCTTTTTGATTCCTACAAAAAGATTGTGTTTCCTTTTCTGTTTTGTTTGAACAGCTAGTTACTACTATTCATGGCTACTCTTTTGCACCATCCTTTAAGTTTTTCTTCCAATGGGGATTGTGCTAGATGAAATTAAGAATGTTTCAGAAAGGGTTGCGCAGGGTTACATAAACAACATGGCTGGTATGGTTTTTAGTGAAGTTTTCAACTATTCTATGTGCAAGAGAGAACTAGATTAGACTTGGGCTATCTATTAGCCTTTGGGTGAGGTCCCAAGAATTTTCAACTTTTCCAAAGCTGTAGTAGATTTCTCAAAACTGTGAGAATTTCTCGTGTTGCTAGGAGAGATGCCACTTTTCTGCTAAACTTTATAATTGATATTAATGAAAATACTTCACATGAGTGCTGCTTGGCTAACAATGTTATTCTACAGGTTTTGAAGACCATTATCCTTTTCACTTTGTTTCAGCAATTTTCAGAGAGGGGCATCTGAATGATCCTTGGATATTGCCTTTGTAACTCCGGATGTTCATTATCAATTCAATTGATTCTATTGGTTCACTATTGAGCTTTGTTGGACCTGTCTTGGTGTTTTGTATTTTGTGAGTCCTTGTTCTCTCAAGTGTGTGTGGAGTTGTGGAATTCGAGCATGGTAATGACTATAATGCCTCTTGTGCATGGGTCTAACAGGAGGGCACCACGTGCCAATGGAAAAGAACGAACTGAACAGACTTTTAGGCACTTCAAATAACAAGTGAACTGAGGGAGAGAGAGAGTGTACAACACACGAGAGGGGGAGTGGTGGAGTTCAGAAAGTATACTCCTAAGTAAAGTGGCTGAAATCATCCACCAAAAACATGAAATAGAGGGCCTTGCTGAGGGAAGAAGTCTGCATAGGCCCACAAAGGTCGGTGTGAACCAACTTCAAAACGGCAATGGCTTGGCGTGTAGCAAGCCTCTGAATAGATTCTCGATGTTACTTTCCACGAATGCAAGTAATGCATTTGCCATGCTTAGTCCTAACATCTGGTAAGCTTGTAAGCATCTACTCATGAAAAGCAAGCCGAAGAGCATCATTGTTCAAATGACCAAATCTGTAATGCCAAAGATCACCTGTAGGTATCCGTGTTGCTGGAGAGAGAGTGTAACCGGCCTGTTCAATCCAAAAAGGGCGGTAGACTTTACTTTAAACCTTGATTTAGCTTTCACCCATTATTAGTCGTCTATTTTACCTGTACTTTCAAGACACAACAAAGGGGAGAGGGATACAGGCTGCTAGATTGCACCTGTATGAGTAGACAGACACCAGATTGGCCCCTAACTTAGGCGCCCCTTTCGGTATTTCTTTATTGTTCAAAAGAGGGAATAAACGCTGTGGTTCCTACAAGCTGCCCCGCACAAACTCGGCTGAATTTCCACTGTTCCAGCCCGATTTCGGCAGCATAACTGTACTAGAACCTTTCACGGTCAGTATTCCCACGCATTGACTAACTTTCCCGACGCATACGAGCACTTTCCAAAACCTGGCGAGAATCTGCAGCACGCTGAATTCTCTGTTTTCAGCCCTGAAAATGCGCCAGATCGCCTGTACAGCGGTCCCCTTGCGTCCCCGAACCTCCTGGGGGTATTAGGGTCCGTTTAGGGCCAAAACCCTAAACCTGCAAAAATACACAGCAGGCTGTAATTCACTGTTTCGGGCTCCGTTTCGCGTGCCGGTCGCATCCCTAGCAAGTCCTCGAGCTCCCGCACCTGTAGGGCTACTTGCCCTTTGAAACGGACGAGATTTCTGGCGTGAAACCTCTCCGAATTCACCTGTACCTGCGGGGGGATTAGCCGCTAGCTAATCCAGTACCTGTGCAAGAGGCTCTTGCCTCGGCAATCGCGCATGAACCCACACAACTGTACATTGGTCAAATGAAGAGCCCACTAGAGGGGCATAACATACTGCCAAAGGGGAGAGAGAGGGCAGTGCGTAGCGTGCAGGGCATCACTCCTGGCACCGCACTGTGCATAAGAGGGAAAGCAAGCACTCCATAGCTCTTAACCTGTGACAGAGACTTGCAAAATGAGCCTCCCAACTATAAATCACGTTTTTGCCTTCTCTATAAGTAGTAAACTGGCCTCAAAGTGCCAAGTGTCACTCATTTGTGCATTTTCCCGCTTTAGACCCTCGGGTCTAAAAATATCTCACCTGCAGCCTCTGTTGACTTGGCCACAGAGTAACAAAATGATCCCCATGTCAAACTGCACGTAATGACGCGAAGACATTTTCAGGTCCCAAAATAGCAGTTCCCTAAATTTTAGGAGATGCTGCCATTATATCTTTCTAGGTCATCCGACCCTCTTTGTACACTGTGGCCACATCCAAAACTGAAATGTAGCCTCTGTAGCAAAGGATTCCACTTTGGCTAGTCAATGACCCCACTTGGCTAACCATAGTCCTTGTCCAACCTTAGTGCTCTCTTGCCCTCAGGCCTGGACTCCCTCTGGACAGTTCCACACTAGCTATGCAATGCAGGGCAGTTAGATTTCCCGAGGGGTGTTTCCAAAAAGTGAAAGTAAATAGATAATAAGAAAGAAATCAACAAAAAGGATAGATAGTAGTCACACGCTGGTGACATACCCCCCTCCTGAAATCTCAAACGTCCTCGTTTGCATCTATGTCGTACATGCTTACTGTCAACACTGATGTATTCAACACCTGTCGACACATATACGACACATACATGCTCATTGTCAACCCTGGTGTATTCAACACCTCGTCGACTCATGTATTGCCTGCGTGTGAACCCTGTCCCAATGACATAGTGGTAGCTTCACACTCTGCCATTGCTTTGAGTCACTAACTTTCCAATGACAAAATGGTAGCTGCACATTTTGCCACTGTCTTATAGTACACGTTGGATCCCGTAACACTTTCGAGCATACCCAAACCGACAGTTTAAGAATGCAGTTACACATGTACTCTTCAATAGAAGCAATCACTGTATCCTTGACAAACTGACAAGAAATACTCACTTCTATAGCACTAACCAAACTTTTGGACATTCCATAAGAGCAATTGCCAAACTGACAATCTGTACAGCTCTAACATTCATGTAACAGGTATTTGATTTGAGCTCACTTTAAATACCATGTACATCATTTGTTTCAAAAGCCATTGTCACACTGACAATCCATTTAGCTTTGAAACTCAAGGGGTCAAGGTAGGTTGCAAATCGAAGGCTTCCAGGTAAAGTGATAACACAGTTGGTGACTCTGCAAGTTCACCTTCTTCCATCCACTTAGCATCCATTGGTGGATAGTTTCTGAACTTTACCAAGTAACGCCTAGCAACCTTGCCTTTCACTTTCCTTTCTTTGTGTGCCAAAATCTGTTCAGGGACCAAGATCTCGTCAAGTTCCTCGACTTCCGGCTGATCTTCAGCTGGAATAGCTTCTGGCACATCACCCACATAGGGTCTGAGAAGACTCACATGAAACGCATTGTGAATCTTCCAACTGTCAGGCAATTTCAGCCTATATGCAACATCACTGATTATGTCGCACACTTGAAAAGGCCCATAGTAACGCATGCTGAGCTTTGGAAACAGTCTTTCCTTGCCCTTCATCTTCTTTAACCTTGCCTTTTCAAACCGTAGAAGCACCCAATCACCAAGTGAATATACCACTTCACGACGGTGACGATCAGCTGCTTTCTTTTGCTTTGCCTGAGTCCTTTCTAAGGCCACTTTGACCTTCTTGTACATTTCATCCATGTCCTGAACATACTTATCTGCTTCAAATATCTTGTCCTTTGTATGCAGTATGGGAGGAACTTTCTTGCCACCTTCAACTATCTCAAAGGGTGCCTTGCCAGTTGATGAATGCACTGTATTATTGTATGCATACTCCACCAATGGCAAATACTGCTCCCATTTTCCTTTATGCTCTGACACATAGCACTTCAGCAGATCTAGGACAGTAGAATTTGCCTCTTCTGACTGTCCATCTGTTTGAGGATGAAATGACGAAGAGAATTTGAGCGTGGTACCCATATTCTCAAACAAGCCTCTCCAGAACAAACTAGTCATGCGTGGATCACGGTCGCTAATAATCGACTGTGGCATGCCATGATACTTGAAAATATTGCTCATAAACAAGCGTGCCATCTGATCTGGCTTTATCTTCTTCCTGACAGGAATAAAATGAGCCTGTTTGCTGAATCTGCAAATAATGGTCCAAATACCATCATTTCCTGTCTGCGTTCTTGGAAGATCAAAGATAAAATCCATAGCAATACTTTCCCATGGTTTATCTGGAATAGGTAGTGGTTGCAATAACCCTGGTGCCTTTTGCCTGTCAAACTTGACCTTTTGGCATATTAGGCATTCTCGCACAAAGGCATCCACATCCCTTCTCAATGTAGGCCAATAGAAGAATGTCTCTACCGCTTTAACTGTAGCATCGATACCACGATGCCCTGCATACGGTGGGACATGACTCTCTTCCATAACTTTGCGTCGCAATGGCTTTGTGACACACAATCTGCCATGCGTCATCATGAACCCGTCTTTAAGAAGATAGTGTTCATGACGTTGTCCATCCATTAGTTGCTCGAAGACCCTTGCAAAATCTTCATCATTTGCATACTGTTCTCTCATATCATCAAGTTCATGATGATAAGGAATCGACACAGCTGAAATTTGTGGCTTTCTTGACAAGGCATCAGGCACAACGTTCTTCTTGCCTTCCACATGCACAATCTGAAAATGGAACATGGACAAGATATTTGCCCATCGCATATGCTTCTCAGATAACTTTGTTTGTGTCAAGAAGTATCGCAAGGTCTGATGGTCCGTTTGGACAACGAAATCTGCACCTAGCAGGTAGTGTTTCCAACTTAAGAGCGCATGAATCACAGCCAGTAACTCTTTCTCATAGACCTGCATGGTCATCTCTGGCCCTTGCAAAATTCTGCTCTCATAGGCTACTACCCTGCCATCTTGCATTAGCACAGCACCAATGCTACTACCACAGGCATCACACTGGACCACAAATGACTTCCTAAGATCCGGCAACACAATGACTGGATCTGAAGTCATCTTTTCCTTTAAGAGATTAAAAGCTGAAATCTCTTTCTGTGTCCATCTGAAGGTGACTGCCTTCTTTTGAAGAGCATGTAAAGGTGAAGCAATCTCAGCGAAATTTCGAATAAACCTTCTGTAATAGGAGCATAGTCCCAAAAAGCTTCGGACATCATGCACCGTCTTCAAATTTGGCCATGACTTGATCGCTTCAACTTTTGCAGGATCCATTCTGACACCGTCCTTTGAGACAATGTGTCCCAGAAAGTGAATCTCTTCCAGAAAAAACTCACTTTTCTTTGCATTGATGAGCAACCTATGACTGCGTAGCTCTTTGAACACAATGGCCAAGTGATGCCTATGCTCCTCTTCATTCTTTGAGTAGACTATCATGTCATCAAAGAATGTACCAACAAACTGCTGGTGTGGACGGAAAATTCTGTCCATCATCCTATTGAACGTAGCAGGAGCATTTGTGAGACCAAAGGGCATCACTAAAAATTCGTAAAGGCCAAACGTTGTTCTAAAAGCAGTCTTGTGCACATCCTCTGATCTAATGCGGATCTGATGATACCCACTCTTTAGATCTATCCTGCTAAACATAGCTGCTCCTTCTAATTTGTCCATAATATCATCAATTCTAGGTATAGGGAACCTATTCTTGATGGTATTCTTGTTCAGTGCACGGTAGTCGATGCACATACGCCATGAGCCATCCTTTTTCTGCACCAACAACACTGGAGAACAGAATGGAGATGAACTGGGCTGAATCAGCCCTTTTTCTAACAGCTCCTGTACTTGGCCCATTATCTCTTTCTGCTGAGCCGCACTAACCCTGTACGGAGGCTTATTTGGTGGGCTACTGCCTGGCACCAAATCTATCGCATGGTCCTCGGGTCTCTCTGGCGGTAATTGAGACGGTAATGAATCGGAAAAACAGTCACTATACTGTTGTAAAAACATTGACCTTTCTTTATCTAGCACAGATAAATTTGATTCATCACAATCTGACACTTCACGTGCAAAAACCAAGTACGCAGAAAGATGCTTTTTCATTACAGAAGTAATAGCAGAAGCTGATACAGTAGGAATAGACTCCCCTTTAAGCTTTACATCCAGAATGTGAGTCTTTCCCCTGCTCTGTACAGTGATCTTTTTGTTGTAGGCATCCATGATTCCCTGTACACGAAATAACCAAGGAATACCTAACAACACATCACATCCGTCCAGTGGCATGATGTAAAATTCTTCAGCATCTACATAGGACTGGATATGTAGACGCAACTTTCCAATGATGGGTGTCACAGCCTCTGTATGGCCAGGACATGCCAAACCTGCCTCTGCTGTATACCCCATCTCTTCAGGTCTGATTCCCAACTTTGAAGCCAATTCTGGGGAAATAAAGTTGGCTTTGGCACCTGGATCAAAGAAGATAAGCACTGTTTGATCCCTAACCTTTCCCCATGCTCTGCAAAGCTCACTTGCATCTGAATTTGGCTTGTCGCCCACCATATCTGGCACTAGACCAGCCATGGGCTTCTTTCCCTTCCTGTCCTCCTTGTCTTCAGAATCAGCTGGCCTTTTCTTTGTAGGACAGTTGTAAGCAATGTGGCCAGGCTGCTCACATATAAAGCATTTGTTCTCTGTCCTCAGGATCTTCTTTTGCTCTTCTGACTTGCGAGGAAAACGTCTTTTCCATTTCTTTGCTGGTCCTTTTTCTGATTCAGCCGTAGCTTTGTCTTTCCCTGCGTTGGCTGACTCCTGAGTCCCTTTAGGAGCCTCATTGGGAACGTGCTTCTTGGCTGAATTTTTCTTGCCTGATCCTGCCTTGACGCCAGTGTTAAATTCACAATCTTCTCCCTTGAGCAAACCATTGCCAGTGTTTGCTACCTCGATGAGCTGCGTCAAAGTAGTGACTTTGGTCTTTGTGCAGTATTTTCTCAATCCTTTGGGTAGGCCACAACAGTATTTTTCTATCTGTTCTGTCAATGGCACAAACCTATAGGAAGTTACTGGAAGTAGAGCTTTCCAAAACTTCCGATTGTAATCATCCAGATTTCTGCAAGTGGCAGCATTTAGCTGGTGCCATTCTGTCATGACATCTGCTTCGAAATCATCAGATAACCATGCTGCTGCAAAAATCTGCTTGAAGTAAATCCATGTGGACGGAGCTTGCCCTTGAAGCAATAAAGTTGTCCACCATTGTCCCGCATTCCCTGTCAAGAAAGTGGCTGCCTTGCGGACCTTTGAAGCCTCTGTAAAGTTTCCCCCTGCATAGGCCTTGTCAAACTGCTGGAGGAATGAAAGAGCCTTCTTCCTGTCATCAAACCCTGTAAAGGTCGTGAATGACACACCTTTGCCACCTTCTTTGTACGGAGTTGGCCTCTCCAGCGGCGTTAAATTGTCATATGGAAGTGACTGAAACATGGGAACACTAATAGGGTTCATCTGTGTTCCTTGGCCGCTATTAACTTGACCTGGAAATGCCATATTTGGCTGCTGATTTGTAATTCCAGCCATACCAAAATTTGCTTGTGGCATCCCAAATTGTCCCTGAGTGCTTTGAAACCCTGGTTGCATACCCATGACACTGTACATGGGGTTAGGCATCATCGTTTGAGCACCCGCAAACACTGTTCCTGGCGTATAAAACTGATTTCCAGGTGCATGACCAGCCATGCTCTGAAATACCGATCCACCTCCAAAATAGCCAGGGTGTACTGAAGGTGGTGGGAAGACCTGTTGCATAGCCTGTAAGTTGCTTCCCTGCCCATTAGAACCAGCTATAGGCTGCTGAAAGGTGGCGGGCTGAATTGGTACAGCTTGAAAAACTGGCATCTCAGCCACCTGTTCTTGCACCTTAGACATACGTTGTGGAGACTGCATGTTCTCCGTCAAGTGTACAGGTGTTTCCATTGACTGTGCGGTATGAATCACCTGTGTTCGAGCCTTAACAGGCTTTTGAATATGATCCAGTGACCCAACTTGCTGAGACGGAACAGGAGGTTGCAGAAAGGCTAAAAACCTCGGATTCTGCATTACTTGTGTGAACATAGCCACAGCAGTAACCAACTGGGTCCTGAATATATCGTCATCTGTCTGTGGTGGTCTTGACGACTCACCCACTTCATGTGTCTGTTGACCCTGTGAAGAGGAAACCTCTTCAGTCACATCATCTGGTCTGTCAGCCATAATTGCAATTCCCTGTGTCTGGTCTATGATCCCCTGTGTGTTCAAGTCCAAAACTGACCAAGGCTCACTTCTATAGGAAAAAGTGATTTAATCCCGTCGATGGAACCATGAAACCGGCCTGTTCAATCCAAAAAGGGCGGTAGACTTTACTTTAAACCTTGATTTAGCTTTCACCCATTATTAGTCGTCTATTTTACCTGTACTTTCAAGACACAACAAAGGGGAGAGGGATACAGGCTGCTAGATTGCACCTGTATGAGTAGACAGACACCAGATTGGCCCCTAACTTAGGCGCCCCTTTCGGTATTTCTTTATTGTTCAAAAGAGGGAATAAACGCTGTGGTTCCTACAAGCTGCCCCGCACAAACTCGGCTGAATTTCCACTGTTCCAGCCCGATTTCGGCAGCATAACTGTACTAGAACCTTTCACGGTCAGTATTCCCACGCATTGACTAACTTTCCCGACGCATACGAGCACTTTCCAAAACCTGGCGAGAATCTGCAGCACGCTGAATTCTCTGTTTTCAGCCCTGAAAATGCGCCAGATCGCCTGTACAGCGGTCCCCTTGCGTCCCCGAACCTCCTGGGGGTATTAGGGTCCGTTTAGGGCCAAAACCCTAAACCTGCAAAAATACACAGCAGGCTGTAATTCACTGTTTCGGGCTCCGTTTCGCGTGCCGGTCGCATCCCTAGCAAGTCCTCGAGCTCCCGCACCTGTAGGGCTACTTGCCCTTTGAAACGGACGAGATTTCTGGCGTGAAACCTCTCCGAATTCACCTGTACCTGCGGGGGGATTAGCCGCTAGCTAATCCAGTACCTGTGCAAGAGGCTCTTGCCTCGGCAATCGCGCATGAACCCACACAACTGTACATTGGTCAAATGAAGAGCCCACTAGAGGGGCATAACATACTGCCAAAGGGGAGAGAGAGGGCAGTGCGTAGCGTGCAGGGCATCACTCCTGGCACCGCACTGTGCATAAGAGGGAAAGCAAGCACTCCATAGCTCTTAACCTGTGACAGAGACTTGCAAAATGAGCCTCCCAACTATAAATCACGTTTTTGCCTTCTCTATAAGTAGTAAACTGGCCTCAAAGTGCCAAGTGTCACTCATTTGTGCATTTTCCCGCTTTAGACCCTCGGGTCTAAAAATATCTCACCTGCAGCCTCTGTTGACTTGGCCACAGAGTAACAAAATGATCCCCATGTCAAACTGCACGTAATGACGCGAAGACATTTTCAGGTCCCAAAATAGCAGTTCCCTAAATTTTAGGAGATGCTGCCATTATATCTTTCTAGGTCATCCGACCCTCTTTGTACACTGTGGCCACATCCAAAACTGAAATGTAGCCTCTGTAGCAAAGGATTCCACTTTGGCTAGTCAATGACCCCACTTGGCTAACCATAGTCCTTGTCCAACCTTAGTGCTCTCTTGCCCTCAGGCCTGGACTCCCTCTGGACAGTTCCACACTAGCTATGCAATGCAGGGCAGTTAGATTTCCCGAGGGGTGTTTCCAAAAAGTGAAAGTAAATAGATAATAAGAAAGAAATCAACAAAAAGGATAGATAGTAGTCACACGCTGGTGACAGAGAGCACGGAGCCTGTAGAGTTTGTTCTCTAGTGAGCCCCCTCTGACCTCGTTACTGGATTCATGATCCCGAATATATATTGCATCCTCTGTAAAAATCACCTGCCAAGCTTGCACACCTCGTGCACATACATAAGATGAAATGCCAGCTTCGGAGCATAAAGTACCTTGGAGGTATGCATACCTCCTCTACTGTTGGGAATCAACTCCATAGATCCGTTGCTGTGAATAGGACCCATGTTGGATAATAGGTCCTTTGAAGGTGTCATGTGCCGTGAGGCATCACTATCCAAAATCCAATCACGATCATCTCGAACCGCAAGAGTCGATGCAACCTCCGATGTCCCTGGAGAGTCCTCTGAGGGTAGACTCTCTAAATGAACAAAGGCTGGTGATTGCACCACTACCGCGGAAGAAGTCGAAGCATCTTTGGACACTTCCTTCAATAATGGCCCTTCTCACCACAATTGTTGCAATGCCGTTCTGTCCACAAGGCTTCCCTCCGCAAGGCTTCCCTTTGAGCATCACTCTTCTTGTCTTTGGTGGTGTTGCTTTTCTTTTTACCCTTCTGCTTCTTGTTGTTGTTGAAAGAATTTCTCAAGGCTCGAAGCCTAACTTCTTCCTCGTATTGAACCACTCATACTAGTCCAACACCATTGGAACAATCTCGTCCCAAGAAATAGTATTCAATCGGCCACTCGTAATCAACGAAGAACAGAAGTTGGTATACTAAGGAGGTAATTGGGCCAAAAGCTGTTTGGCCATATCCTAATAAGCTTTCCCATATGAAGCTCCTGCATCTTGTTGATATGATCCCGCATGGAAGAGTTCTTCGTGTCCAGGATCCTCAATTGCACCTCAAGGGCTATCCGCTCTATTGGAGAAACTTGACCATAAAGTGAAGAAGCCGATCCCAAATCAACTTCGCGTCTTTCATCAATCGACTAATGGTGTACTGTTGAGGATAATGAAAAACTGGATTCGAGCACTGACATGCTCCCATAGCTTCCCTCTGGTTCTTTGGCTTTTGAAAGTTGCTTGAAACAAAAGCCTCCAAGCTTGTAAGAGTCGAAGACCGCCATCATGGTTGCCATCCATATGGCATAGTTCTCTCCATTCAATTGCCGATCTGAGGAAAAGGTATAGAGGGTAGGTATCTTGTAACAGACTTGGGACACTCCAAGTCAAGAATCAATCGCGACAGCACCAAATAACCACTTCAACACAAGTCACAGATCACAATAGATTTACACTGGCCCGGCGGAGTTCCGTGCCTGATATTGGCCCCAAAGACTGGCGCCCCTTTCGGTATTTCTTTATGTATTAAAATCAATGTCTGAGTACAAAGAGCGGTTAGGGTTCACTCTCAGACTCTGCGTCCAAATGCGCATATTTAAATGTTACAAGGGATGCCCAAAAGCAGAGCCCCAAAAGCTTGAAAGCAAAAGCAGATTCTCTCTCTCTCTCAATGAGAGTAAAAATAAAGGATATTCTCTCTTTATCTCTCTTCCAATTTCCTTGCAAAGCCAAAAAGCAGGGATTTGCGTCGCAATTTTTTTTTTCCACTTCCGCGATTTTCGGAAATTAGGGTTTCTGGCAGAAATCAGGGTTTGCAAGAATTTTAGGGTTTCTGGCAGAAATTAGGGTTTCTGTTGTCGGTAGCCACGTCATCACTTTGTAACATACCCCCCTCTTGAAAGCATTGTAATCGACCGCGATTACGCCTGCAAAACCAACAAAAGCCATAAACCGTCTTAGCAGACACTAACTGTTAGTACCTACGTACTAGGGACACACATCTAGCACATGTACCAAATCGACAGTCACATCACACGACATCACTAGACATCACAGGACATCACATGACATTCAACATTCATTTGGATCTGAGACTATGATTTGTCGGCAATGTAGCTAGCAATCACATCTAGGTCCAATCGGGACCTCATCGATGTCCGATTGACTAACCTCTATTGCAACCATGTCTATTCGAGATCAATCAGACCAAAATGCTGCAGTCATTTCGTCTATCAGTTCTTGCACTCAAAAGAAGTGAAGAAACAAATCAGTATCATTATCAGGAATTCCATTTCATAAAGTCATACAACAGAATACTGTCAGCTCTCACTATCCCTGAAGCTCAAAGAGACATCAGTGACTCTAGTATCTACATCAAGGCATCTGTTGACAAAGGAGCGGAGTGACTTCCCTCTTGTGCATCCCACTGCACAAGATCTGCGGCCAAGCTGAATTCTGGGTTCCATTTGGAGTAGACTATGCTAAACCAAAAGCATCGAGGTAAAGTTTCACAATCTGAGGAGTATCTGCTAGGTCCTCCTCCTCCATCCACTTTGCATCTAGTACAGGATAATTCTTGAACTTAACCAAGAACCGCCTTCGGACTTTACCTTTAGTCTTCGTATCTTTATGTGCCAAAATCTGTTCAGGAAGAAGAATCTCCTCGTTTTCTTCCACTTCGGGTTGCTCATCAGGCTCCCAATCATCAGGCACATCACCTTTAAAAGGTTTCAAGAGACTCACATGGAATGCATTGTGAATCCTCCAAGTATCTGGCAGTTTCAACATCATTTATCTTTTCAGTGATTTGGAAGATCCGTAGTATCGCATACTAAGCTTTGGAAAAAGCCTCTCCTTTCCCTTTTTCTTTCGTAGGCGTGTCTTCTCAAAAGGTAAGAGCACCCAATCATCCGCCTTCAATTTCATGTCGCGATGATGGCGATCCGCTGCCTTTTTCTGTCGTTCGAGACTTCTGCAAAGTCTCGCGAACCTTGGCGAAAGCCGTATCCAAATCTCGCGAATATTCATCCGCTTCAAATATCTAATCTTTTGTGCTCAGGAAGGATGGAACCTTCGCAACACTTTCAACAATCTCAAATGGCGTCTTCCCCGTCGAAGAGTGTATCTTGTTATTGTAGGCAAATTCCACCAAAGGTAAGTTCTTTTCCCATTGAGTCTTCTGATCCGACATACAAGACTTCAATAAATCTAAAACCATTGAATTAGCAATCTCAGATTGCCTGTCAGTCTGCAAGTGGAACGATGACGAGAACTGCAACCCCGTGCCAATGTTCTCCCAAATTGCCTTCCAAAACAAACTCGTAAATCTGGGGTCTCTGTCGGAGACAATCGTCTCAGGCATGCCATGTAATCTGAAGATCTAGGCCACAAACAGTCTTGCTAAGTGATCCGGCTTGACTGTTTTCTTTACTGGAATTAAATGAGCTTGTTTGCTAAATCTGTCAATAACAGTCTAGATACCATCGTGACCACTCTGTGTTCTCGGGAGATCAAAAATGAAATCCGTTGCAATACTTTCCCAGGGGTGGGTGGGTATGGGTAAAGGCTATAACAATCCCTGTGCCTTATGCCTGTCAAACTTGACCTTCTGGCATATTGTGCACAAACTCTTCCACATCCTTTTTGAGTCTCGGCCAAAAGAAGTCTCTCTACCCCTTTCATGGTGGTAGCAATGCCGCGGTGACCCGTAAAAAGGTGGACAGTGGCATTCAGTCATAACCTTTTCCCTCAACGGCTGTGTAACGCACAACATGGTTTTTCTCATCAAGTAGCCTTTCCGAAGGGAGTATCCTTGTAACAAACTGCTGACGTGTCAAAGCCTAAAGAATGGAGCTAACTTATAGATGGTGTGGCTACCCGAGAGCCGAAACCCTAACTGTTGAAACCCTAATTTTGGAAACCCTAACCCTAAAACCTGCAAACCCTAATTTTGGAAACCCTAACCCTAAAACTTGCAAACCCTAATTCTAGAAACCCTAAGAAGAACAAGCAACAGAAGAAGAAGTCCTACCAACTTATGGGGACCCCATCTGATGGGGCCCCAAGTGACATAAAGGCATTAAAAATAAAGCAGAACACACTCAAAAGACTTTGCACATCAAAATATGATGATGTGGCACCTGTACGGACGTCCCAGAATTCGCGGCAGATTTTTAGGGAAATCCCGAAATTTTTGGAAAGTGATTTTTTGGGGTCAGCTTTTTATATTTGATGCTTTTAGGCTTTGGGCCTTTAAATATGAGCCTTGGGGGCACTCTCTGACACTTTTTAGCGCGCAGATTGCAGAGCAGGTGCTCCTCGGCTATTGTACTTTGTGAATCGGCAGTAATATAAAGAAATACCGAAAGGGGCGCCAAGGTTTGGGGCCAATACTCTCTGGGGTGGAATTCCGCCACTCCGTGTCGCGTGTCGTCTCTCTCTCTTTCAGTTCAGTTGTTATTGAAGTGCTAAAAGTTTGTTCAATCTGTTCTTTTTTATTGGCACATGGTGCCCCTCTTGTGACAGTGGTATCAGAGCATCAGGCGTGTGCTTTTCTGAAAGCATACTCGTCCTACAAAAGAGCAGACAGAGCTATTGGAATGCAATCATGTGTAAAAACCCAGGCTGCCCCTTCGGGTGCCCAGGAGAGGGCGCCCCTGGGTGGGCTAATTTGCACTGCAAGGAAGTAAAAACCCCCTGGCTGCCTATATAGGTCTGACAACAGCGTGCCCGACCCACTCCTCCAGCCCCACGACCATGGAAAATAGGGGATAGGTGGAAGAATAAATAGGAGAGACAGAGGGAAAAATAGGGTGCCTGGGATAAAATATCCTAATCTGCTCCTGAGAGATATCGGAGCTTCCACCGGACAGGAGTATGAACTCTAACACCCCCTCTCAGATCCTGGATGAGAAACGGGTCCAAGGAGCTGGAGTGAGCAATCTACAACTGTAAAAAGAGGGTTTTGTGGATGAGGATATCTGCTACAGAACTCTGGGGTCAAATCAATACACAGCCGTTGTATCATCCAATCACTACCCCCGAAAGACTTCCGGGAAGTATAATGCTGTCCGCTGAAAGTAAATCAAGCTCTATCAAGAATCTCCTCAAGCCAACCGACTCACTAGCCGCACAACCAGCATCTGCAGAAGGTATTGCTGATGACTACTCCAAGAGTATGTATCCGAACTGTGGGTAAAAAGCATAAAAGACTGGTATCCGGATCATTTCCCAACTCTAAAGTACTCCACCCTCGAGGAAAGAGTCGGAAATTTGCACCTCCGATCATATACCACCCATGCCAGAAACTCCAAGCTGCTATAGAATTCCAAGGAAGGGAACAACCGAGGCTATCATGGAACTATATGTCTGATGATGAGGAACTAAAGAACTGCACCAACCACCATATAGAATGATGATCTGCAAACTATATATAGAGGAACTTCATTGGAAGTGAGGGTGAAACTGTAACTGATTTGTCTGGAACACCATCCGAGAGAATATCACCCCACTTTCAGAGTGAATCGGGAACAAACATCCAGCAGAATGGAAACACACATCAATACTGAGACTGTAGCTAACACGGCAAGATCAAAGGAAGATCCAGCTCCCAAGCTTTGTAAGAGAAGAACAAGGTGCTGTAGAAAGCAACCAAATAGACTGTCAATCCTGTCTGTTGCACATGGAACCACAAGAATTAAAAAGGTAGTCCGCAGAAACCGACTTCCAAGCTGCCCTCTGAAGGGAGAACTCCCAAATCATGGATTGGAACCAAATCTTGGAGAAGCAAGAAGATTGTCTCCCCTCTTTGAAGAATGCCATGGCAAATGGTAACTGGTTCCTAGTCCGAGAAGGACCACTATCCACAGATACAAAAGAGAACATGCCGGCCTAAGGATAAGGGAAGTAGGTGTTTCCTGTATGGTACAGTCTCCAAGGATCAATCTGGAAGACGAGGCATGGGAACTACTGCTCGGGTGCAATGTGAAGAGCAACCGTCACACCACAAATTCGAAAGACGGGGCAACCACCGAAATGGCTAAAAGAAAACATCCGCCAAGATAACAATTGCACTGTGGGTTCAAGCACACCATCCAAAACCGCAAGAAATGGGCAAGGGAAACCTAGGACTGAAAGACACCATGCGTGGTACTCCGTTGAATGGAGCACCGGTAGTTGATTGAAGATAATAACTTGGAAGCCCCCTCTGAAAGAGAAGTATCCTCAAAAGTGCGCTCTGAGGTAGCAAGTGACTCAACCCACGTCGGAATAGAGCAAATACTGACACTGAAAGCTCAAGAGCTAAAGTTGAGAACTTCCCCAAAGATAGGAAGTCCCCCTCTCGCTCAATCCTGGGAAAAGAGAATAAGTACCACCAGAAAGAAATCTGAGACAACGTGGAGTAAAACGTGAAAATGAATAGCAAAGCGTGAATCTCATGAAACTCGAGACTCAAAGAGAATCACACCACCGATAAACTCGGATCGCGAAGAATAGGAAGACCTGAAAGGTCGTCACATGAGGATCATGTTTGTCAAAGAAGCCGCGGGGTCGAAAAAGACCTAGCTACTCAAGCAAACTCCCTGAGATCAAACCAAATGTCCTCCATATCTTGGCATCTGCCAAGGTCAAACCGGTCGGTACAATCCAATACAATATGCCAAACTGCATACAGACTTGGAATAGCACATATACTCCCACTTGTTGTAACTTGCTTCCTTCAATTCTTCATTAGAAAACTGTCCTTTGTACTTGTGTTGAAAAGAACATACCCACAACTAAACTTGTGCAATCAATGTCCAATACACAACATAACTCCAATACTCAAACGGAGAGTAAAGGAACCGGCTTGGGGAACTAGCCCGTGAAGAACGCTTGGGTTGATTTGTAACATGCCAAAGAAGCTGGACAAAAAATTGCAAGGGAAGAACCTGCTATACTAGCCAGCCGTGGCCAAATCTGCTCACCTGAAGAAGTGCTGCCCCCAAGATTGGAGCTCTCCAAAGAGATGTATTGGAAGAGGCATCCAAATGTTGCTGATTGGGGGAGTAGGAACTAGATGTCCCCACTAACTGCCGAGACTATGTGCAAACATGTCATCCAAAGGATCTCAACAAATCTGCTGTCGATCATCTAGAAAAACTGCCCACAAAGGGTTGTAAACGTGTCCCAAAACTGGTGTAGACTAACTGACAAGGATCTAAAACTGTCCCACAACTGTCACTGACAAGCTCACAAGAGGGCAAGGAAGTGACCAAATCTGTAGGGCCACACTACCACTGGGGAAAGGAGAAAACATGAAGAAAGGAAGGGTCCATACTCCAACATAACTCCTCGTACTGTTGTCATTGTTGGCTAACGGTTTGGCACCACATGCTCCACCTCTAAACCTCATCCAAAGAAGTTAGATGATCAAACAAGAAGTGGTTCTAGAGGTAGAAGTATCCCCCTCTACCTGTCAAAGCCAACTCCAACACATGCACTGGAACATGCATCTAAATTGCTGCATACCGAATAAACAGGAGTCTACTAAAGCCGGAACTGGAACTTCCATTCCTAGATGGAAAATGAAAAATCATGGACATCCCCTGCTTCAAGTCGGGAAGAAATTCCCCTCTGTCTGTTACAAACTGCTGACGTGTCAAAGTCCCGAAGAATGGAGCCAACTTGCAGATGTCGGCCGAGGGGCCTAAACCCTAAGAAGAATAAGTTCAGAAGAAGTCCTACCAACTTATGGGGACCCCGTTTGATGGGGCCCCAAGTGACAAAGGAAAAAAAGCAGGACCCACACACACACACACACAAGAAATTGCGTAGCTGCTGATAACGTGGCAGATTTACGATACATTGGTTGATGACGTGGCAGGCTGTACGGATTTTCGTAAATAACGCTGGCAGCTTTTTGGCATTGCTTTTGGACAAGAAGCTTTTGAGTTTGAAGGCTTTTCATAGGCCAAGGGCCTTCAAATATGTGCTGAGGGCTCATTCTTTGGCATGCTTCCTAGAGAAGGTGCAGAGTTTGGAGTACCGGCTTGTACTGTGTTGATGCAATATAAAGAAATACCAAAAGGGCCGCCAAGGTTTGGGGCCAATACTCTTTGGGGTGGAATTCCGCCACTCCGTGTCGCGTGTCGTCTCTCTCTTTCAGTTCAATTGTTATTGAAGTGTTAAAAGTCTGTTCAGTTTGTTCTTTTCTATTGGCACGTGGTGCTCGTCTCGTGAAAATGGTATCAGAGCATCAAGCGTGTGCTTTTCTGATAGCATACCGGTCCTACAAAAGAGCAGACAGAGCTATTGGAATTTTATTTGAGGTATCTTCGGCCTCCGACCCTTACTTCATCGCGCATCGTGCGCGTTCCCGTCTTCATCACTGTGTCTTACAGGGCATAAGCCATAAAGAACCCAAGACTTGGAATTCATGGATTCAACATAATATTTGCAGTTTCTGCTCAACGAGCTTCACGACATTCTTTCGTGGCATCCTCAACAGAATCTTCCGATGCTGCAAAGTTTTCAACAATTTTTGAGCTACATGTTACCCCCTCCGATGCTTTAGGTGGTACCTCCTCCTCTGGGACCAGAAAGTATGAGAGCTTCCAACCGGCAACCTTCTCAGCCGTCTGTTCCGATCGGGGGAGTCTTCAGGAATATGGTGCAGCCATCTGACCCTGATCCAGTGCAACGCCTTTGCCATCGCCATTGCCCCCACCTCCACCACCACCACCGCCACCAGGCTACAATGGTTGGAGCCCATATGGATACCCTTTGAAACCGGCCTGTTCAATCCAAAAAGGGCGGTAGACTTTACTTTAAACCTTGATTTAGCTTTCACCCATTATTAGTCGTCTATTTTACCTGTACTTTCAAGACACAACAAAGGGGAGAGGGATACAGGCTGCTAGATTGCACCTGTATGAGTAGACAGACACCAGATTGGCCCCTAACTTAGGCGCCCCTTTCGGTATTTCTTTATTGTTCAAAAGAGGGAATAAACGCTGTGGTTCCTACAAGCTGCCCCGCACAAACTCGGCTGAATTTCCACTGTTCCAGCCCGATTTCGGCAGCATAACTGTACTAGAACCCTTCACGGTCAGTATTCCCACGCATTGACCGACTTTCCCGACGCATACGGGCACTTTGCAAAACCTGGCGAGAATCTGCAGCACGCTGAATTCTCTGTTTTCAGCCCTGAAAATGCTCCAGATCGCCTGTACAGCGGTCCCCTTGCGTCCCCGAACCTCCTGGGGGTATTAGGGTCCGTTTAGGGCCAAAACCCTAAACCTGCAAAAATACACAGCAGGCTGTAATTCACTGTTTCGGGCTCCGTTTCGCGTGCCGGTCGCATCCCTAGCAAGTCCTCGAGCTCCCGCACCTGTAGGGCTACTTGCCCTTTGAATCGGACGAGATTTCTGGCGTGAAACCTCTCCGAATTCACCTGTACCTGCGGGGGGATTAGCCGCTAGCTAATCCAGTACCTGTGCAAGAGGCTCTTGCCTCGGCAATCGCGCATGAACCCACACAACTGTACATTGGTCAAATGAAGAGCCCACTAGAGGGGCATAACATACTGCCAAAGGGGAGAGAGAGGGCAGTGCGTAGCGTGCAGGGCATCACTCCTGGCACCGCACTGTGCATAAGAGGGAAAGCAAGCACTCCATAGCTCTTAACCTGTGACAGAGACTTGCAAAATGAGCCTCCCAACTATAAATCACGTTTTTGCCTTCTCTATAAGTAGTAAACTGGCCTCAGAGTGCCAAGTGTCACTCATTTGTGCATTTTCCCGCTTTAGACCCTCGGGTCTAAAAATATCTCACCTGCAGCCTCTGTTGACTTGGCCACAGAGTAACAAAATGATCCCCATGTCAAACTGCACGTAATGACGCGAAGACATTTTCAGGTCCCAAAATAGCAGTTCCCTAAATTTTAGGAGATGCTGCCATTGTATCTTTCTAGGTCATCCGACCCTCTTTGTACACTGCGGCCACATCCAGAACTGAAATGTAGCCTCTGTAGCAAAGGATTCCACTTTGGCTAGTCAATGACCCCACTTGGCTAACCATAGTCCTTGTCCAACCTTAGTGCTCTCTTGCCCTCAGGCCTGGACTCCCTCTGGACAGTTCCACACTAGCTATGCAATGCAGGGCAGTTAGATTTCCCGAGGGGTGTTTCCAAAAAGTGAAAGTAAATAGATAATAAGAAAGAAATCAACAAAAAGGATAGATAGTAGTCACACGCTGGTGACATACCCCCCTCCTGAAATCTCAAACGTCCTCGTTTGCATCTATGTCGTACATGCTTACTGTCAACACTGATGTATTCAACACCTGTCGACACATATACGACACATACATGCTCATTGTCAACCCTGGTGTATTCAACACCTCGTCGACTCATGTATTGCCTGCGTGTGAACCCTGTCCCAATGACATAGTGGTAGCTTCGCACTCTGCCATTGCTTTGAGTCACTAACTTTCCAATGACAAAATGGTAGCTGCACATTTTGCCACTGTCTTATAGTACACGTTGGATCCCGTAACACTTGCGAGCATACCCAAACCGACAGTTTAAGAATGCAGTTACACATGTACTCTTTAATAGAAGCAATCACTGTATCCTTGACAGACTGACAAGAAATACTCACTTCTATAGCACTAACCAAACTTTTGGACATTCCATAAGAGCAATTGCCAAACTGACAATCTGTACAGCTCTAACATTCATGTAACAGGTATTTGATTTGAGCTCACTTTAAATACCATGTACATCATTTGTTTCAGAAGCCATTGTCACACTGACAATCCATGTAGCTTTGAAACTCAAGGGGTCAAGGTAGGTTGCAAATCGAAGGCTTCCAGGTAGAGTGATAACACAGTTGGTGACTCTGCAAGTTCACCTTCTTCCATCCACTTAGCATCCATTGGTGGATAGTTTCTGAACTTTACCAAGTAACGCCTAGCAACCTTGCCTTTCACTTTCCTTTCTTTGTGTGCCAAAATCTGTTCAGGGACCAAGATTTCGTCAAGTTCCTCGACTTCCGGCTGATCTTCAGCTGGTATATCTTCTGGCACATCACGCACATAGGGTCTGAGAAGACTCACATGAAACGCATTGTGAATCTTCCAACTGTAAGGCAATTTCAGCCTATATGCAACATCACTGATTATGTCGCATACTTGAAAAGGCCCATAGTAACGCATGCTGAGCTTTGGAAAGAGTCTTTCCTTGCCCTTCATCTTCTTTAACCTTGCCTTTTCAAACCGTAGAAGCACCCAATCACCAAGTGAATATACCACTTCACGACGGTGACGATCAGCTGCTTTCTTTTGCTTTGCCTGAGTCCTTTCTAAGGCCACTTTGACCTTCTTGTACATTTCATCCATGTCTTGAACATACTTATCTGCTTCAAATATCTTATCCTTTGTATGCAGTATGGGAGGAATTTTCTTGCCACCTTCAACTATCTCAAAAGGTGCCTTGCCAGTTGATGAATGCACTGTATTATTGTATGCATACTCCACCAATGGCAAATACTGCTCCCACTTTCCTTTATGCTCTGACACATAGCACTTCAGCAGATCTAGGACAGTAGAATTTGCCTCTTCTGACTGCCCATCTGTTTGAGGATGAAATGACGAAGAGAATTTGAGCGTGGTACCCATATTCTCAAACAAGCCTTTCCAGAACAAACTAGTCATGCGTGGATCACGGTCGCTAATAATCGACTGTGGCATGCCATGATACTTGAAAATATTGCTCATAAACAAGCGTGCCATCTGATCTGGCTTTATCTTCTTCCTGACAGGAATAAAATGAGCCTGTTTGCTGAATCTGCAAATAATGGTCCAAATACCATCGTTTCCTGTCTGCGTTCTCGGAAGATCAAAGATAAAATCCATAGCAATACTTTCCCATGGTTTATCTGGAATAGGTAGGGGTTGCAATAACCCTGGTGCCTTTTGCCTGTCAAACTTGACCTTTTGGCATATTAGGCATTCTCGCACAAAGGCATCCACATCCCTTCTCAATGTAGGCCAATAGAAGAATGTCTCTACCGCTTTAACTGTAGCATCGATACCACGATGCCCTGCATACGGTGGGACATGACTCTCTTCCATAACTTTGCGTCGCAATGGCTTTGTGACACACAATCTGCCATGCATCATCATGAACCCGTCTTTAAGAAGATAGTGTTCATGACGTTGTCCATCCATTAGTTGCTCGAAGACCCTTGCAAAATCTTCATCATTTGCATACTGTTCTCTCATATCATCAAGTTCATGATGATAAGGAATCGACACAGCTGAAATTTGTGGCTTTCTTGACAAGGCATCAGCCACAACGTTCTTCTTGCCTTCCACATGCACAATCTGAAAATGGAACATGGACAAGATATTTGCCCATCGCATATGCTTCTCAGATAACTTTGTCTGTGTCAAGAAGTATCGCAAGGTCTGATGGTCCGTTTGGACAACAAAGTCTGCACCTAGCAGGTAGTGTTTCCAACTTAAGAGCGCATGAATCACAGCCAGTAACTCTTTCTCATAGACCTGCATGGTCATCTCTGGCCCTTGCAAAATTCTGCTCTCATAGGCTACTACCCTGCCATCTTGCATTAGCACTGCACCAATGCTACTACCGCAGGCATCACACTGGACCACAAATGACTTCCTAAGATCTGGCAACACAATGACTGGATCCGAAGTCATCTTTTCCTTTAAGAGATTAAAAGCTGAAATCTCTTTTTGTGTCCATCTAAAGGTGACTGCCTTCTTTTGAAGAGCATGTAAAGGTGAAGCAATCTCAGCGAAATTTCGGATAAACCTTCTGTAATAGGAGCATAGTCCCAAGAAGCTTCGGACATCATGCACCGTCTTCAAATTTGGCCATGACTTGATCGCTTCAACTTTTGCAGGATCCATTCTGACACCATCCTTTGAGACAATGTGTCCCAGAAAGTGAATCTCTTCCAGAAAAAACTCACTTTTCTTTGCATTGATGAGCAACCTATGACTGCGTAGCTCTTTGAACACAATGGCCAAGTGATGCCTATGCTCCTCTTCATTCTTTGAATAGACTATCATGTCATCAAAGAACGTACCAACAAACTGCTGGTGTGGACGGAAAATTCTGTCCATCATCCTATTAAACGTAGCAGGAGCATTTGTGAGACCAAAGGGCATCACTAAAAATTCGTAAAGGCCAAACGTTGTTCTAAAAGCAGTCTTGTGCACATCCTCTGATCTAATGCGGATCTGATGATACCCACTCTTTAGATCTATCCTGCTAAACATAGCTGCTCCTTCTAATTTGTCCATAATATCATCAATTCTAGGTATAGGGAACCTATTCTTGATGGTATTCTTGTTCAGTGCACGGTAGTCGATGCACATACGCCATGAGCCATCCTTTTTCTGCACCAACAACACTGGAGAACAGAATGGAGATGAACTGGGCTGAATCAGCCCCTTTTCTAACAACTCCTGTACTTGGCCCATTATCTCTTTCTGCTGAGCCGCACTAACCCTGTACGGAGGCTTATTTGGTGGGCTACTGCCTGGCACCAAATCTATCGCATGGTCCTCGGGTCTCTCTGGCGGTAATTGAGACGGTAATGAATCGGAAAAACAGTCACTATACTGTTGTAAAAACATTGACCTTTCTTTATCTAGCACAGATAAATTTGATTCATCACAATCTGACACTTCACGTGCAAAAACCAAGTACGCAGAAAGATGCTTTTTCATTACAGAAGTAATAGCAGAAGCTGATACAGTAGGAATAGACTCCCCTTTAAGCTTTACATCCAGAATGTGAGTCTTTCCCCTGCTCTGTACAGTGATCTTTTTGTTGTAGGCATCCATGATTCCCTGTGTCTTCAAGCCCAAAACTGACCAAGGCTCACTTCTATGGGAAAAAGTGATTTAATCCCGTCGATGGAACCATGAAACCGGCCTGTTCAATCCAAAAAGGGCGGTAGACTTTACTTTAAACCTTGATTTAGCTTTCACCCATTATTAGTCGTCTATTTTACCTGTACTTTCAAGACACAACAAAGGGGAGAGGGATACAGGCTGCTAGATTGCACCTGTATGAGTAGACAGACACCAGATTGGCCCCTAACTTAGGCGCCCCTTTCGGTATTTCTTTATTGTTCAAAAGAGGGAATAAACGCTGTGGTTCCTACAAGCTGCCCCGCACAAACTCGGCTGAATTTCCACTGTTCCAGCCCGATTTCGGCAGCATAACTGTACTAGAACCCTTCACGGTCAGTATTCCCACGCATTGACCGACTTTCCCGACGCATACGGGCACTTTGCAAAACCTGGCGAGAATCTGCAGCACGCTGAATTCTCTGTTTTCAGCCCTGAAAATGCTCCAGATCGCCTGTACAGCGGTCCCCTTGCGTCCCCGAACCTCCTGGGGGTATTAGGGTCCGTTTAGGGCCAAAACCCTAAACCTGCAAAAATACACAGCAGGCTGTAATTCACTGTTTCGGGCTCCGTTTCGCGTGCCGGTCGCATCCCTAGCAAGTCCTCGAGCTCCCGCACCTGTAGGGCTACTTGCCCTTTGAATCGGACGAGATTTCTGGCGTGAAACCTCTCCGAATTCACCTGTACCTGCGGGGGGATTAGCCGCTAGCTAATCCAGTACCTGTGCAAGAGGCTCTTGCCTCGGCAATCGCGCATGAACCCACACAACTGTACATTGGTCAAATGAAGAGCCCACTAGAGGGGCATAACATACTGCCAAAGGGGAGAGAGAGGGCAGTGCGTAGCGTGCAGGGCATCACTCCTGGCACCGCACTGTGCATAAGAGGGAAAGCAAGCACTCCATAGCTCTTAACCTGTGACAGAGACTTGCAAAATGAGCCTCCCAACTATAAATCACGTTTTTGCCTTCTCTATAAGTAGTAAACTGGCCTCAGAGTGCCAAGTGTCACTCATTTGTGCATTTTCCCGCTTTAGACCCTCGGGTCTAAAAATATCTCACCTGCAGCCTCTGTTGACTTGGCCACAGAGTAACAAAATGATCCCCATGTCAAACTGCACGTAATGACGCGAAGACATTTTCAGGTCCCAAAATAGCAGTTCCCTAAATTTTAGGAGATGCTGCCATTGTATCTTTCTAGGTCATCCGACCCTCTTTGTACACTGCGGCCACATCCAGAACTGAAATGTAGCCTCTGTAGCAAAGGATTCCACTTTGGCTAGTCAATGACCCCACTTGGCTAACCATAGTCCTTGTCCAACCTTAGTGCTCTCTTGCCCTCAGGCCTGGACTCCCTCTGGACAGTTCCACACTAGCTATGCAATGCAGGGCAGTTAGATTTCCCGAGGGGTGTTTCCAAAAAGTGAAAGTAAATAGATAATAAGAAAGAAATCAACAAAAAGGATAGATAGTAGTCACACGCTGGTGACACCCTTATTATCCATACCTGGGATATGCGCCTAACCAACCCAAAGATTTCAAAGATAGTGACATGACAGTCAAATTTTTCACTTTTTCTGGGGTGAGATCACAAGAAAGCATTGCAGATCCTACAACAATTCGACAACATCTATGCTTTGGAGAATTGCCACAAATTTCGGGATCAGTCGTACGGTGCCACGTCATCATGTCTGCGCATTTTTCGGGATCTTCCCTTGCTGCCTTTAGGGTTAGGGTTAGGGTTTTTGGCAAAAATTAGGGTTTCTGCAATCGGGCAGCCACGTCATCACTTTGTGACATACTCCCCTCTTGAAAGCATTGTAATCGCCCTCGATTATGCCTGCAAAATAGACAGAGGCCATAAACCGTCTTAGCAGACACTGACTGTTAGTACCTACGCACTAGGAACACACATCTAGCACATGTACATTCGACAGTCACATCACCAGGACATCACTCGACATCACAGGACATCACATGACATTCAACATTCATTCGGATCTTAGATCATGATTTATCGGCAATGTAGCTAGCAATCGCATCTAGATCTAGTCAGGACCTAATCGTTGCCCGATTGACTAACCCCTATTGCAACCATGTCTATTAGAGATCAATTAGACCAAAATGCTGCAGTCATTTTGTCTATCAGTTCATGCACTTACAAACAAACAACCGAATTGAAAAAGATGCACGACACGAGATGGGTAGTGGCGAAGTTCCACCCCAAGAGAGCACTGGTCCTTAATACTGGTGCCCCTTTCGGTATTTCTTTATTATTGCTGATTTGCAAAGCACTAAAGCTGGGGAGCACCTCCTCTGCAATGTGCGTGCTGAAGAGTGCCAGAGAGGGCCCCCAAGGCTCATATTTAAAGGCCCAAAGCCTAAAAGCATCAAATATGAAAAGCTGACCCAAAAAACACTTTCCTAAAATTTTGGGATTTTTCTAAAAATCCCCCGTGAATTGTGGAACGTCCGTATAGGTGTCACGTCATCATATTTTGTTGTGCAAAGTCTTTTGAGTGTGTTTTGCTTCAATTTTAATGCCTTTATGTCACTTGGGCCCCATCGGACGGGGTCACGTAAGTTCGTGGGAACTCTTCTTTAAAAATAGACCACTTGTCAAGACTTTGTAAGTCTGTAAAACTTCTTCTTCTCCTTCTATTGCTTCTTCTTAGGGTTTTGGCCCCTTGGCCGGGATCTGAAGGTTGGCTCCGTTTTTCAGTGGCTTGACACGTCAGCAGTTTGTGACATAATCAAGGGAAAAGGCGGGGAAGTCGTAGACGAAGATCCAAGGCCTCCACACACCCAAAGCTGCCCCAAACTTGGAGAAAACCAGAAAAAAACCCAGCAAGCTTTTGATGAGCACGGAGCGGTGTGTGCAAGTGATAGAGCACGCGAAGAAGTGCAGGGTGTGTACCTTGGAGAGGGGCGAGTGCAAGCAGAGAGGTGGGCGCTAGCAGAACGAAGAGGGAGAGAGAGAGGTAGAATTAAGTGAGTAAAATGACTCACTTTCCCTTTATTAAAAGTATAGGACCAATTTTAAAGTTAGTGGCCAAGTTCAATGTGAACTTGGCCAAAGGTTAATAACCTTTAAACTATACACAAAAGGGGGCCATTTGGGCCTTTAACCCAACAACCTCCCACTTAAAGGCATAAATGGTGCCTTTAAGCTACGTGACTCCCACCATCTCTATGCATAGATTATGTTGTGCTTTGGATAAGCACTTAGTGAGAGCATCTGCTGGATTTTGTGATGTATGGACCTTAACCAATGTAATAAGGCCATCCTCAAGCACTTCTCGTATTAAGTGATACCGCACATCAATATGCTTTGTGCGTGCATGAAACATGACATTCTTTGCCAGGCATATGGCACTGTGGCTATCACAACCAAGCATAGGTGCCTTGTCAGGCAAACCAAACTCGCTGCATAGACGTGCTAACCAAATGGCTTCTTTGGAAGCCTCAGTGGCTGAAATATATTCAGCCTCTGTCGTAGACAATGCAACAATCTTTTGCAATCTAGAACACCATGAAACAGCACCTCCCGCAAGAGTAAACACATAGCCACATGTGGATTTCCGTGTATCCACATCACCAGCCATGTCAGAGTCACAAAATCCCTTCAACTCCAATGGTCCTTTACCATAGCAGAGGCATCTGTTTTTAGTCCCTTTCAAGTACCTCATAATGGACTTCACTGCATCTCAATGCAACCTGCCTGGATTAGCCATAAACCGGCTCACAACTCCCACTGCATGGGCTATATCAGGCCTAGTAGCAACCATAGCATACATAAGTGAACCACAAGCTGAAGCGTAAGGCACACTTTGCATGTCCTTGGCTTCTTCCTTTGACTTGGGACAATCATCCTTGGAGATTTTGACATATGGCTGTAATGGCACACCAAGAGGCTTTGCTTCAGCCATGTTAAATCTGTCCAGCACCTTTTCAATGTACTTTTCTTGCAACAAATACAATAGGCGCTTGTCTCTTTGCCTTGTAACACGCACTCCAAGTATATGTTCAGCTGCCCCAAGGTCTTTCATTGAAAATGTAGATTTCAGCTGCCCTTTAAGAGCATCAACAGTGCTTCTTTTCTTTGTAGCTATCAACATATCATCCACGTAGAGCACAAGAATGATAGGGTTGCCATCCTCATCACGTTTGGTATACAAACATTGGTCTACATGGCTTCTTTTGTAACCATGTTTAAGCATGAAGCGATCAAACTTCTTGTACCATTGTCTACATGATTGTTTCAGCCCATACAAGCTTCTATTGAGCATACATACCAAATGTTCCTTGCCAGGAATAACAAAACCCTCGGGTTGCTTCATGTAAAGCTCTTCTTCCACATCACCATGCAAGAAAGCGGTATGTACATCCATTTGGTCCATTTCCAAATCAAGAGCAATCACTATGGAAAACAATACATGCAAAGTGGTCATCTTCACAACAAGAGAGAACACTTCTTGAAAGTCTATGCCCTTGGTTTGAACATATCCCTTTGCAACTAGCCTTGCCTTATACTTGGGTTTTGCATCAACTGTCTTGATTTTATACACCCATTTGTTAGGAATAGCCTTCCTTCCTTTGGGCAATTCGAGCAAATCCCAAGTATGATTAGCATGCAAAGCTTTAATCTCTTCCTGCATAGCAAGCTCCCACTTGTCGCTGTGCTCACATGTCTTTGCCTCTTTATACGTAAGAGGCTCTCCCTCATCTGTCAACATAATGTAATGCAAAGAGGGATCATATCTGCTCACAGGCCGTCTTTGACGAGTAGACCGCCTCACCCAATGATCCACATTATCCGGCAATGGGTTTACATCAGGTGGCATGATAAAAATCATCAACAATGGGCTGTTGTACATCATTTTCAGCACCATTTTCAGCATTGTTTCGTGGCTGCAAATGCCCTTCAGGAGCCTCGATTTGCTACCCAATATCATCTGGCTCAAACACCACTGGATCATCTACATTTTCAGCCATATGTGGTGCATCCTGAGGGTCAAAAATAGGCCTAACAGGTGGCTGGTGATTCTGAAATTTGACCCTTTTATGGTCATGCTTTGAGGCACAATTGTTTTGAAGCAGCCTTGCCTCATTAAAAAAAACATCCCGGTTGCGTACAACCCTTTTGAGCTGAGGTAACCAAATCCGCCTTCTTCACCATATCCCATGAAAAGGCCTTTGATGGACTTGGCATCTAGTTTACTCCTCAACTCAGGTCTAACATGCACAAAAGCCTCGCAACCAAAAATGGGTAAATGATCATATGAAGCAGGCTTGTCAGACCAAACCTCTTCAGGGATGTCACCTTTCAAAGACATGTGAGGGGATCGATTGCATATATGCACTGCAGTTTTCAAAGCTTCTCCCCAAAATCCATGAGAGAGATTAGCTGTGGACAACATGCATCTCACCCTCTCACAAAGTGTCCTATTGAATCTTTCAGCCACACCATTAGAAGAGGGGCTATATGGCACAATAAGCTCTCTCTTAATGCCCAAATTTTCACAAAATTTGTTAAATTCAGCACTTGTGAACTCCCCCCCATTGTTCGTACGCAAGCATTTTAGCTTTCTACCTGTTTGGGTGGTCACAAATGCATGAAATCTCTTAAATGCAGCAAAGGCTTCATCCTTAGATTTAAGCAAATAAACCCAAATTTTCCTAGAATGATCGTCAACAAAGGAGACAAAATAGCATGCGCCTCCCATAGACTTAGTAGGCATGCTACATACATCAGAATGTACAAGATCAAGCACACAAGATTTACGAGAGAAACCAGAGTAATAAGAACGCTTTACTTGCTTGCCATATTGACATTCATTACAAAAGTCAAGCTTTGTGCCTTTAGCATCAAGCTTGTTCAAAGTACAAAGCTTAGAAAGGCCCTTTTGGCTCATATGGCCAAGCCTCTTGTGCCACAACTCCATGTGAGAGTTAATTTCAGCCAATGCAATAAACTTGCCCAACACGGCCTTAATGAAGTAAAGTGTTCCTTTCTTTGTGTCCTTTACAATCAGCCTTGAGCCTTTAGTCATTTTCCATGATCCTCTCTCAAACAAGATGCTGTAACCATGCATATCCATATGACCAATAGAAAGCAGACTCTTCTTGATTCCCGGCACATATCTAACATCGTGCAAGACAAGCTCGTTTGTGCCATCTATGGAGAGATGCACAATGCCAATATCCTCAATGGAACATGCATGATTGTTTCCAAGGTATACATGGCCACGCTTGCTTGCATCAAAAGTAGAGAAACACTCCTTAATAGGAGTCACATGAAACGAAGCACCGGAATCAACAATCCAAGTCTGGGATAATGCATCATTGACAGTCAACAAAGCATCAATAAGATCACTCTTGGTGATCTGCATGTCCTGTGAATGAACATTAAGAGAGGCATCAATGTCATAAGCATCATCATCTAACAAAGTGGCACACAAAATGTCCTCTACATCTGACAGCTCCTCAGTCACAACACTAGAAGCCACATTGGCCTTCTCTTTGTCCTTTGAGCTATCCTGTGCATCTGTCTTGACTTCCTTCTTCTCTTTCTTTTTGTCTCCGCCATTCTTTTTCCGTTCTAACTCGGCTTTGTAGTACCTGCAATCGGGTTTCTTGTGACCTTTCCTGCCTGTTATGTCCCGTTCATAGGAGAGGGGATCTAGCCCAGATGCCGTCGGGATGGGCGTCCAGTGTCCGGGCGGACGTAGTGTGAACCCGGCTAGTGTGGCCGGCCATTATTACAAAAGGGAGGCCAAGGCCTCATTTACAGTTCTCGACTCCCACTTGCAGAGTGCCAGTGGTTAGCCTGCGAGGCTAGGAGTGCGCGAGGTTACCTCGAGGGGGTGAGGCCGGGTGGTATGCTCGGCCTTATAGGTGCACGCCTACGTCCTCAGACGCTGGCCCCAGCACGGGGGAGCTGTCGGATGGTGGCTATGGTCGGGTGGTTCGTCCGATGCGTATCTGTAGGCGGTCTCTGTAGCCGGGAGATCCATCTCCGTATTCGTTTCATGGTATCAGAGCCGGCTTGGCTACACGAAGGACTGTGTGCACACCTACAGACTGATTTAAGTTGGATAATTACCATTTCATGCAATTTTTGATGAATTAACTGTTTACTCGATTGTTTTCTTCTCGAGCATGTTTGCAGGTGAAATTTAATAGACTGCTCACTGATTTTAGAAAAAATTCAGCGATTTAAAAGGGGGAAAGTGCTGAAAATCAGAAGATTTTTTATTGAATTTATTGGTTTTCGATGAAAATCAGTGTATTTATCCTTAATTTACTGGTTTTATATTAAAATTCAGCATATTGTAACTTTTTCAATCTCTCTGTAACCTCATTCTCTGTGTGAAGCGCAGAGAGAGAGAGAGAGAGAGAGAGAGAGAGAGAGAGAGAGAGAGAGAGCTCTCTTGTAGGGCCTGCAGGGAAGCGTGAGGAAAAGGCTGGGAGAGGGAGTAGCGCAAAATTGTATGCTGGGCTTTTTTTCCAACGTGGAGAGTCCCTTGCGTTGGCTCCTACCTGGCATCTTCTTCGCCTGCTGGGCACACGGAGGCACGTGTAGGCCTGCTGCCCCTTTCTTTCCACGCGTCACCCCAAGGTTACGGCTGAATTTCTCAACGCTAGATTTTTTTTACGCACCCCTTTTCTCTCTTCGTTACATTTTATTAAGTGACTTTTATTTTAAGTGGGCCTTTTAATTTAAAAAGGGCCAAGGACATTTGGGGTTTTTTTAAGCATGGTCTGAAACCTGCAAATTATAAAAAACCACTTACAGAGAATGAGTTTTTGCAGAAGAACTCAGTTTTCAGCTCTCTGACTCTCTTCCACGGCTCCTCTCGTTCACCTGCTCACGCTCCCGCGCCCCCGCCATCACCTGCTCGCCTTCAGACGCTCACGCCGACGCGTGGAGCTCCTCAAACTTCACCTTTTTGCGATCGAAAAGTGCAGAAAAGGACCGGTTTCGCGTGAAAATTCCAGTTTTTCACGCACTTCGCCATGGACTCCTCTAGCTCAGATGTGCAGCGTGACGACGCGCCAGGTAACATCCAAATTCCATTCATGCATGCTCTCTGCACATGGATTATAAGTACTTTCCAGAGTTTCGACCAGCGTGTTACTGCTCTGGAAAACGCGAACATTCAGACGAACATTCGCTTGGCCCCTCTCGAAGGGGTCGTGCAGGGGCTCAGTTCCTGACTCTCTACTCTCGAAAATATGGCTCAGTCGACGATTGTGCGTATTTTCGAGGGCGAAACCCATCTCCAGCAATTGCGGATGCAGATTGCTGCTTTTGGGCGTTCACAAGGTGGTCCGGCTGCCACGATTCCGTACAAAACTACAAATTTCTCAGGGGAAGAAGAGGAGTGTACGGAACTAGCCGTAAATAACTGGCTGCACCAGTGGACCACATACTTTGATCTCCATGGGGAGCATGATGAACGGAGGATTCAGACGATTCCTCTCTATCTGCGCAGTAAGGCGCTTACCTGGTGGCGTGACATGACAGAGAAGCCTACGACGTCGGCTGACTTTTGTGTGAAATTCAAGAGGGATTTCGCCAAAATGGACCCTTTGAAAGCTTATGCCAAACTGCAGAGTCTTTCGATGAAAACTCTGTCTTTTGATAAATATACGACAGCTTTCAAAGAGGCGCTCACTGTAGACGGCTGAGACAGCTTCACTAAGTGGGAACGTTCTCTTATGAGATGGGCAGCGAATTAGTTAGTAATTACTACGGTAATTACTACGGTAAACCCAAGGTGTATAAATAGGGCTCATTACATTGTAAGCGGGTTGGCATTTGGGTTAGCATTTCGGCGGCATTTGTACTTGAGTTGTCAATCATTGGCAGTTGTTGTCAGCTGTATTCTCTCTGTAAATCATATCATACTTACTGTAATCTTTTATTTGTAATTCCAATCATGGCAGATATTCCAGTCACACTTACTCTATGTCCAGTACTCTGAATCTGAATCTGAATATTATTCTCAGTACATAGTCTGATTCTCATTCCAGTAGATAAATTCCAGTTCAGTTTCTGATTCTCTGTCCAGTCGACTGTCTAAATTAACACATCATCAGTAGCCGAAATCTTATAACACTGGAATTAGCTATCTCAGGAGATCAGCTCCAATTCCATTTTGGCGATCACGGTGGCACGAGCTGAAGCTCGTTGACTGACAGACTCTTCTCCCAGTTGGAAGTTTTCAGCAATGGCACCTAAATCCAGTCGTGGCCGGGAATCCACCATCCGTGTTGATTCTATTCCTGAGGAGTCGGGAAGAGAGTCTGACCCTAAGCAAGAGAAGGTGACTGACACTGAGGCTTAGGAGGAGCATAGTCAGGCTGATGAGACGCAGGACTCACAGCAGTCCAGTCATTCTCGATGTAGACGGGCAGAAAGGGAAGCACGGAAAGCCAAGAGTTCTCGATCCTGGCAGGGGGATGAGGGTACCAAGGGAAGTAAAGGCAGTCACTGGACTTCTAGCCGACAGGCCAAAGGGAACATTGACACAGAGACAGAGACCGAGATTGAGTGGGATGTTGACACTGACAATTGCAAGAAGACTTCCAAGCGCCGTTCTGAATCCAAGAAGAGAAGCGGCAGAATCAGTGGTAATCGGAATGATTACACAGCTTCCCTGAAAATTTCTTTTCCAATATTCAAGGGAGGTAAGAAGGATGAACCAGACGTTCACACACAGGCTTTTGAGCAGTATGCTGAACTGAAAAATATTGATGAAGATGATTGGGGGGAATACTTTCCGCAAACCTTGAAAGAGGCAGCGAGAAAGTGGTATTACCATTACCCCGCCTGTCAGCTCATATCTTACAACAAATTGCTTAAAGCCTTCAGACTGGAGTATTCCGACAACAGAGGTGATGAAGATATCCTCTGTGAACTGGATAAGATTAAGCAACGGAATCTATCAGTCCGAAGTTATGTGGAAAAGATCAAGGAGCTAACCAGACAGTTACAGGAACCGCCATCCGAGAAGAGGTTGCGTGCATGGTTTCTGGTTTCTAAATGGTTTCAGAAGCAAAAAGCTTAGGGAGCAAGAGGTACCAGCTCCAACCAAGAAATTCAATGATCTGGTACAATGGGCACTGAAGCTGGAACAGTAGGTCAAGAAGGAAAAGAGCCACAAAAAGAGAAGGTCCAGTAGCAGTAGCTCTGCTACTGAGAGTTCTGATTCCAGTGAGGTGTCCAGCAGCTCTGAAAGCAGCTCTAATGAACGGTCCAAGGAGAAGTCAAAGAAGGGATCTTGGACCAAGAAGATTGAAGAAATGGCTAGACAGATTGCCGAGATTAGCCACACCAGACAGCCAGTTCGGAAGATGGAGACTTGGTGTTTGAAATGCAAATCCAAGGACCATATCTCTAACGAGTGCCCACAATGTACTTACTGTAAGGCTTTTGGTCATTTATGGAACAATTGTGGTATCAGGATACATCACTTTAAGAAGGGCAAAGACCTGTTAGTGGTAGCCTATACTGAACCAGTGAAGGTAGAACCTGCCAAAGTATCTCAAGAGGAAAGACCAGGTATCAGTGGCACTGGTCAAGGACGTGGCCGATTCCAAACGGGTATGGGCCGAGACAGAGGGCGTGGCAACTTCCAGAGTCGGAGTATGAATTGCTACACTTGTGGGAAGTATGGCCATTTTGCAGTCCAATGCCCAGACGCACGTGCAACAACTGCTACTGAGGCTAAGGTACCAGAGCCAGTCCCAGTACGGGTAGTCACAAGAAGCAAGGGCGTCGTAATTAAAGAGATTCCAGATACTTCAGAAACACCAGTCATTACTAACAGCAGCAAGTGCGCTCAACAAAGGGAAATTTGGAAGGCCAAGGGTAAAGAGAAGGTGATAGATGAATGGCAAGAGCAGAGAGAACGAGCGGCTAAAATCACGGAGGATTTAGCCAAGAAGCTGCCAGAGCAGCCAGAAAGTTCTGAAGCCCGAGTCATTCAGAAGATACCAGCCCAATCAACTGAGAAAAATCAGTCAATACTAGGCATACCTGAGACCTTACTGGCTGTGGTATAAGGAATGGTTGATGAACTGAGAGTTGATGGAAGGATTGGAAGCACTGCAAGAGAGGAATGGCAGTGTGAAGATACAACCAGTTCTTCGAGCTCTGACAATCAGTCTGACCAAGAGAAAGAAGAAATCCAGGTTAAAATTTGTGATAGAATTCAGAAGTTGACTGTGGAGCTGAAAGATATCAGAAAAACCTTGCCTGAAGTGGCAAACTTCATCAGACAGCGCAGAAAAGCTGAAGCGGAGGCCAGAACAGTGGACCTGACGGTAGTCCGAGATGATGAAGTTCCGCTCATTTCAGTGGACTACAAGGTTAGGAAGCAATGGGAACCTCTTTCAAGTGTTATCTTGGATGGAGGAGAAGGAGTCAATATAATGGGAGTTCATCTCCAGCAGAGAATGGGTATCACAAATCTAAAACCAACACCATTTAAAGTGCGAATGGCAGATCACAGTGTGGTACAAGCTACGGGCATGATTGAGAATATGCATTTAAAACCAGTTTCTTAGTTTTGGATGTGCAAGGGGCATATGGGATGTTGCTAGGGCGCCCATGGTTGAGAACAGCACATGCTGTTCATGACTATGCAAATCAAACATTAACCATAGAAGGGGCCAGCGGCAGAATTCAGATCCAGACGAACAATACTAGGAGCTGGAGAAAAGAGTCGAGGCCGAAGGAGTTATGCAAGAAGTACAGAGCCAAGAAGATCAAACGAACATTAGCAGCCTTGAATATATTCCCTTTAGCAGAGATTGACTTGAATGCAGCTTTACTGAATAAAGAGCAGGCCGAAAGCAGAAAAAGCAATTCCCATATCAGTTTACTGAAATCAACACAGGGGAAAGATCAGTTCAGTTAACTGGGAGGTTGGTGGAATCAGTTGATACTGGTATGGTAGAGGAGCCAGTACGTTCTGAAGAACACACAGTGGATCAGAATGCTGATTCAGAACTGAATGGGCCATCTTGGGATTATGCTGAGGAATCAACCAAACGAAAAGGAGGCGGACCTAATTGGTTGCTTCCAGACGACCAAGAAGTGGAAGAATGGAACCTACGCTCGGAAGATAGTCCTAGGATGATCAAGGTCAACAAGCATCTCAACTCGGTAATGAAGGAAAAGGCACGCGGGATGTTTCAGAACTACAAAGACGTATTTGCCTGGGAACACACAGACCTGAAGGGAGTGGATCTTGAAGTATGTCAGCACCGGATACCATTGAAGCCAGATGCTAGGCCAGTACGACTGCAAAGATACCGAATGAACCCCAACTATGCTAAGAAGGTCAAAGAGGAGATTGATAATCTTCTCAAGGCTGGGTTCATCACAAAGGTGGCCAGTAGCGATTGGCTATTTCCCATAGTCGTCGTTCCCAAGAAAAACGGGAAATTGAGAGTTTGTGTCGACTATAGGAAACTCAACGCCCAAACTATCAAAGATCCATTTCCATTGCTTTTTACTGACATGTTGCTTGATGAGATCGCAGGATATGAAATGTATAGCTTTATGGATGGTTACAGTGGCTATAACCAGTTACAGATCGCTCTTGAAGATAGAGCGAAGACCACTTTCATGTATCTGGTGATGCCTTTCGGCCTGTGTAATGCACCAGCTACCTTTCAGCGGTGTATGATGGAAATGTTTAATGAATTCCTTCATCGGTTCCTCGCTATCTTTATGGATTACTATCTTTATATGAGCTTACAAAAAAGACCAGTAAGTTCAATTGGACTGCTGAATGTGAGGAGAGCTTCCAAAATCTGAAAAAAGCCATTATCAGTAAACGAGTCCTTAGGCAACCAAACTAGGATGTTATTTTCCATATACATGTAGATGCTTCGGGATTGGCAATGGGGGCGATATTGGCTCAGCCAGACGGAAGGACTGATTATCCGGTTTATTTTGCCAGTCGCAGATTCAGTCAGGTTGAACAAGGATATACAACTACTGAGCGAGAAGCCCTTGGAATGGTTTTCAGTGCTACAAAGTTCAGGCATTACCTGTTGGGGAAGTTGTTCCATTTTTATGTGGACCATCAGGCTCTTCTGTTTTTGATCAATAAAGTCATTATTCAAGGCAGGCTGATATGGTGGATGATGTTCCTAATGGAGTTTGAATTCAGAATTTTCATAAACCTGGCAAGAATCATTGTGGAGCTGATTTTCTGTCAAGAAGTACGGAAGGTTATTCAGAATCACCCTTGAGGGATGAACCAGTGGACGCTGACTTATTCCAGCTAGAGGCAGGAGAATCAGTTGATCCTGAATGGTATGATGTTTATCAATTTCTTTCTCAAGGTGCTGTTCTAGAGGACTGGAAGCAGAACCAGAAGAAAGCTTTGGTCATCAAAAGCTTGAAGTTTACTATCATCGGAGGGTCACTCTATCGATTGGGTGTCGATGGTATACTTCGGCGTTGTGTGCCTATGGAAGGAAGAATGCAAGTGATTTTAGAAGTACATAATGGTGAATCTGGTGGACATTTTTCCAATGAAGTAACCTACAAAAAGATTCTGCAAGCTGGTCTGTGGTGGCAAACACTGATTGCTGATGTTAGAAGTTTTTGTAAAACTTGTGACATATGCCAAAGAATGGGTCGACCAACAGCTGCAGATATGACTCCTTTGACGCCAGTACAACCACTGGGTGTGTTCATGAAATGGGGATTAGATTTTATGTGACCTTTTAAGAAGGTTACCCCCAGGAAGAACAAGTACATAGTAATGGCTACTTGTTATGTCACTAAGTAGGTGGAAGCTAAAGCTCTTCCTGACAACACAGCCAAGTCAACTGCAAGGTTTCTATTTGAAAATATTGTTTGTCGATATGGATGTCCAATAGAGATTGTGTCAGACCAAGGAATGCATTTTATCAATGACACTATGGAAATTCTATTGGATATGCTTTCAGTCAAGCATCGGAAATCTACTCCTTATTATCCCAGATGCAATGGACAGGTTGAAAGTAGCAACAAGACAATCAAGACTATTCTCACTAAGGTGGTGCAAAAGAAACCAGACCAGTGGGATTTGAAACTCCAGACTGCTCTATGGGCGTATAGGACAACTTACAAGGTCACTACTGGGTTGATACCATTCAGAATGGTGTATGGCATTGAAGCTGTGGTTCCTATGGAGTTTGTTATTCCAAGTCTGAGAATGGCTGTGAAGTATGGCTTAGACTTCAACCACAATCTGAAAAAGCGCCTAGATGAACTTATGCAGTTAGATGAACTCAGGCAACGGGCTATGCTGGAACAAGAAATTGTTCAACAATGAAGGAAGCACCGGCATGATCGCCGAATTAAGGTTCGGGAATTTCAAAAAGGAGATTTGGTGCTTCTCTATCAGTCTAAACTGGGTCCGAAGAAGCCAAACCTGAAGATTGCCCGGGTAGGACTATTTGAGGTAGACTGGGTCTTCTCCAATGGTACAGTAAGACTGAAAGATCTATCTGGATTATTGTTGCCAAGAGTATATAATGGTGCAAAGATCAAACTTTACTATACAGAAGCTAGAGAGACTGGGCAAGAACAAGGTACTAAGGAATTGGGAACTGCAGAACAAGAGATACCAGAATCAAATATTGTTGGGCTTTTTCATGTGCAACCCGTTCCAATTTCAGAACCAGTACCAGTAGAATCAAATCTGACTGATCTTAAAATCAGTACCGGTGTGATCAAACCAGACTCGAAACCAGTCCAGTGTCAGTGGGAACACAGTTTTCAATTTTTAAGCGCCCAACGGTCAGATGGTACGCCAGTAGTAATCATTTCAAGGATGGGTAGAAGTCTTGTCCAATGCATGTCTGCCACGACAGTAGCGACGCACACAAGTTTATGAGCGGCGAGTGGCGGAGCTTTTATGGCGCGAACACGTATAACAGTCAGGAGAGTCAGCATTTTTCCTCACAAATCCCCTGCCCGACCATTTCCTCCCGTTATTCATTCGCCATCGCTAAGCTTTGAAGTTTCTTCGCTACAGCCGCAGATCTCGTCCTCTGAGGAGACAGTTGACTGTCGACTAGCTTTGCCCAGCGACACCTGGGTACGGCTTTGACGCATCAAGTAAGTCTTCTTCTCCTTCGCTTGTTTCGTCGTCTTCACAATGTATGGATAGAAGGAAACGCTCAGACAAGATGTAGGAGTCTCTTGAGGAAACCCAAGCCATAGTTACTGCTGCAAAGGCAAGCCTTCCCATCATTCCGTACAGTAAGATTCAGCGCTATGTATTCACCGACCAAGCAATGGCTTTGCTACAACTATGGGATCTACGAGTTGTTCTGCAAGCCACAAGAATCGCTTTCGATGCAGACATCATAAAGCAGGTTCTTGATTCTTTTGATGCTGAAGATGGCAGTGCCATAGTGAATGGTCAAAAGGTGTTGGCTACACCAGACGACATAGCTTTTGCATTCCGGATGCCCAATGAGCCCAAGCCGTCTGTGGCGACCCCACAGCAGATAAGTACAGTCCTAAAGGAGGATGAAGCGGCAAAGCGCAAGCGCAAGGCCAATGGTCAAGGGATTCCAGTAGTAGGACTGGAAGCTTCTACTGCTTACAGGTTTGTGGTTGAAGCAGTAAGCCTTAAAAATAATCCAACATATGTATCTGAGAAAGTTTTTGCTATGCTGTTGGCCAAGACATTGGATTCAAAGGTCTCTATTAACCTTTGTCAAATCTTGTCACACAATGTGCTCCAGCAAACTGCCAAGTTAAAATCCCAAAATGTTTTTAAAGCTTGGTATGTTTGGCAATTCTTGTATTGGGCCACTGCTCCAGAGGTTCATGGACAAGTAAAAAGGACTTGGAGTGAAAAGCCAATTTTAGAACCCAAGAATATTGATCTGTCCTCAGATGACGAAGCGACGGACAGTCAGACCACTTCAACTGGTTTGAAAAGGAAAGCCACTGAAGAACAGGCTGGCAGTTCGAAGAAGCCAAAGACTACACTGAGCAGTGTGTTTCTGAAGCAGATAGAAAGTCAGGTCAAGACTGTGAATACTGAAAAGGCTATAGTGAGCCAAACTGAGAAACAACCTGTTCAGAATACTGTGGATCACCAGTAAGTAGGACATAGTACAGTTGCTACTGACACTGACAAAGATCAGGCAAAAGCATCAGCTTCAGAGAAAGTAGCCGAACAGTCGGCTATGGGCAAAGGACAAGTGGACAAAGGCAAAGGGCCAGTTTCTTTAACTTTACCGGGTGGTGTCTCTATTCCAAATAATGAACAAATTTTGCACCTGGTAAAGGAAGACAGGTTGCAGCAGATGCAGGCCCATCCACTGAAAGGGCGTCTTCTTCTACAGAAAGCTGATTATGCAGCCCTATCGTATATGGCTCCAGTGACAGTATATGAGCCTAGTGATTCTGACCCAGCTACAGTACAGGACGGATGTTCAGTCCTCATCCAGTCTTCTTGGAATACTATTGTCAACTGTATGGGACAAATGATGGATGCTGCAGGGTCAGAAGATGAACTGAAAAAGGCTAAAGCTGACTTGAAGGAAGCTGAAGACCAGATTAAGAAGCTCAAGATAGCACGAGATGAGCAGAATATGCAACATAGGCTCATTTAGATAGGGTTATTGAGCTATTAAACAAAAAGCTAGCTAAGGCGGAGTCTGAGATACGGATCATCAAGGAACAAAGGAATGAAGCGCTGAGAGCTGCAGAACGGATTGAAACGATGCTGGAAATGAAGAGAGTTGACTTCAACTCCTTGTTTATTCGCCATACAGCTCTGAAGGCGTCCCTCACTGACAGATACATTTATAATAGCCTTTCTGAAATTTTAAATCCAACAGGCAATGTTGTCTTTGATCTTGAAAATTTGAAGTCTCTCATGGAAACTATGCAGAGCGATTTGCAGGACAAAGTGACTGAGTATAATAATGCTCTGATGAATCAAGCAATACTGGATTATATTGAGCAGCAGAATTCCCTGAATGAAGCAGAAGAAGGCAAGGAAGAAGAAGATAAGGACGAAGGAGCTGATAAGGAGGAGGATGACCAAGAAGAAGGGCATACAAATAATAATGATGATACCCCACCTCCATCTCTACCTCCAGGACCTGGTACTGATGGAACAAAGCCAACTGAAGGAGGTCAGTCACAGCGAGACCAGCCAGGCCAGAATGAGGGCCAGCAGGAAGGCCAGAATGAAGGGCACCAGTCGGGTAATCAGCAGTCAGGAGAACAACATCCCAGTCACACTGGGAATCAGCCAACAAATCAATCCAAGCTCAGTAGGGAGGCTGAAGGGAAAAGCAAAGTTCGAGATGAGGGACCGGTGGCTGATCAACAGCCTTCCTTGCAGCTTATTACCCTGAACAGGCAATTGAGACATCAGCAGGCTTCCATAACCAGACAATATCTGGAGGATGATGATCTCCCGTATGATCTGGAACGGTTTTAGAGGCTGTATGTTGGGACCGGGGAAATGGTGGAGCATTGGAAATCAGCGGCTTTTCATGATCAAGAAACTTGCCGTTTACCTGCGCATCCCAGCACAGTCCAGCTGCTGGAAAGGGTTCCTGAATGGATAATCACTTCTGAAGAGAGAGTGACCAACCCACACTTGCAAAGACAGTCTACTGCAGATTGTCGCTCTCTCGCTCTTGAATTAGAACTTTTGCTGGGAAATAAACCGACCTATAAATGTATGAAGGATGTTAGGGAACAATTGAAAGAAGTTTTGGTACAGATGCAAAGTGCCAGAGGAGTCTTGGATCAAAGAGTAAGGGCTATTCTTGAGGATCAAACAACCACTAGTAAAGGACCTCAGACTAGAATGTCGGTCGGAGAACAGGCAATTGCTCTCCGCAAATTGTTTCAGCTAGTGAGAATCACCAGAAAGATGATGCAGCAAGAGAACCAGGCTGTCCTCAATTTTTTAGAATTCGTGCCTGATTCTCCAGTTCTCTTGTATGCCTTTCCAGCAAGAGAGATGGAGCTGCCAAGATTTTTTCCAGCACTTTATCCTTAACATCCAGAACCAGTTGATCGCCTTACATACTTTAAGATTATTGATGAGCTCCAAGATTGGTATGAGCGATCGACTGTGGAATAAAAAACTTGGCAAACACTGTTCAATGATGCTCTCCAACTCAATGATATTCATGCACTGAAAGAGGAGATGCACAGGATCCGGATGTGTATGGGTCAGTGGAAGATTCAGATCAGGGGCCTAACCAAGATCACTAATTAGTTGCTGCAACTTATTGTTGAATCCTCTAAATTGCCGGAAAAGGATATTGCAGCTAAGGCGGGCCTGGCACCACAGTATAGGGAGATGGCCGAGATTCTTTTCGAAGCTCGGGTCAAAACTAATCAGCCTCTTCCAGAAGGATGGATCCATACTGCTTCACATTGTCATAAGCTGGCTAGAACCAGGATCACCAAAGGCAGACGCACACTCTATGATCCTGACACCAAAACCTATCATTCCCTCACGCCTTATGAAGTAGAGATGACCACATAGAGACGGGGTCAGCTTGAGCAGGAGGCTATTTACCAACTGATTCAGAAGGAGAATGCTGGTACTGGGACTTCTTAGGCGCCATCCAGGTCAAAGGGCAAACGGAAGATGGTTCAATGGAAGGATACTGGGTAGTTCCATCTCATAATTCAGTGGCGACTTTTCTTCCTCAGCTGGAAGGTTGATATTAGTTTGTTAGACGACGAGAGCTCTACCTTGGCCTTTTCAGCTGCCTCTCGCAATCTTTGTATGGCCACTCTATCATTGGTCAAGTCCAATCCCCAACATCAGAACTAGACGATGGATTTTTCAGTCTCAAATCAGAATCAGACAGGGGAATTTTTCAGAAATTTTGGAATCTTGCCAAAATTCAAGAAAGGAGGGAAGGATGTAGACGGCTGAGACTGCTTCACTAAGTGGGAACGTTCTCTTATGAGACGGGCAGCGAATTAGTTAGTAATTACTACAGTAATTAGTATGGTAAACCCAAGGTGTATAAATAAGGCCCATTACATTGTAACCGGGTTGGCATTTGGGTTAGCATTTCGGCGGCATTTGTACTTGAGTTGTCAATCATTGGCAGTTGTTGTCGGCTGTATTCTCTCTGTAAATCATATCATACTCATTGTAATCTTTTATCTGTAATTCCAATCACGACAGATATTCCAGTCACACTTACTCTGTGTCCAGTACTCTGAATCTGAATCTGAATATTATTCTCAGTACATAGTCTGATTCTCATTCCAGTAGATAAATTCCAGTTCAGTTTCTGATTCTCTGTCCAGTCGACTGTCTAAATCAACACATCATCAATAGCCGAAATCTTTTAACACTGGAATTAGCTATCTCAGGAGATCAGCTCCAATTTCACTCACCTTCTGCAAGGTGGATTCTACGCACGCTGTGCATATGTATCTGCTGGGATTGCATGAGGACTACCGTTGGGCCTTAATTAAAGACAAAGCCCCGACTGATGTCGAGGATGCAGTGGCAAAGGCCAGGACGTTCTATTTGATAAATGGAGCAAACTATGAGAAGAAAAGATTTGCAGACCATCAATCCGGTGAGGGTGCTTCGAGGAAGCGACCCCGATTCCAGCATAAGTCCAAATCACCGCCAAGATCTTCTCAGGAGAAGAAGAAAGCCAGAAATGCTTCAGTTGCTGATTCAGTGAAGAAGGGGGCTTGCTTCGGATGTGACCAGACGGATCACCAAATCAAGGATTGCCCCAAGAAGAAGAAGACGCAGAAACCGCAAGGCCGTCCTTCGGTTCAGATTCACGAGATCTCAGGTAACTCTGATGTTGTTCAAATTGAAATCCATCATTTAGCGCACAGTTCATGCACTAACTGTACTTTTAGCACCAAAGTGTTTGGTAAGCACGATCTTCTTCGTTTCCCCGAGAAGATCAATGGTCACGATGTGACCGTACTCCTTGATAATGGAAGCTCACACAATTTTGTGAATGCAAAATTGGTTCAGAAACTGAGCCTGCGGACGCGGGACAGTGACCATGAGTATCGCGTGAAGATGGCTCGTGGCGTGGATACGGATGTATGGAATCGGATGGTTCCAAACTTGTCGCTCGAGCTGGCTGATTACAAAGAGAACCTGGATTTCCACATCATGCGCCTGGACAGAGCAGATGTTATTTTAGGAATTCCATGGTTTTATGATAAACAAGACTCATTGTATATAGACTATGTACATCACTCTCTTGTTTTTGTTAAGCAGAACATGCCTCATGTATCTGTGTTGCTTTGTAATCAGAAGTCTGTAAATAATGTTTTGCAATACCAGTTACTGCTTTGGAAATGTATAAAGAAATAAAGTCTTCTGATGTTGACTTTTATCAATGTGTACCATCTGCTTGGTTTGATTCATTAGTGCTTGGTACTTCTGTCACTGAATTTCGTAAAAATGTTTCATGTTCTTCTGTTGAACTTGGGGATTCCGACGAATCCAACCTTATCTGAGGAATCATGACTGATTTCTCATGATGATCTCTCATGATGATCTACCTCCTGGCTTGCCGCCTTCGAGAGTAGATCATGGCATTGAATTGGTGGCTGGTAGCCAACCCTTCTCAAAGCAACCCTATTGGTTTAGTAAAACCGAAGAGGACGAGATTCAGTGGCGGCTGAAAGATTATCTCGACAGGGGTTTTGTTCAACCAAGTAAGTCCCTGTGGGGGGCGCCAAGTGTTACTTTCTCGAAAGAAGGATAACACTATGCGCTTTTGCATGGATTACAAGGGGTTGAATAAGCTCACTGTCAAGAACAAGTATTCGCTCCCACGCATGGACGATCTGATAGATCGGTTCCATGGAGCGTTGTATTTTACGAAGATAGACTTGCGATCAGGCTATCATCATATACGGATCAAACTGGAAGATATTCCTAAGACAGGCTTCCATACGCGTTATGGTCACTACGAGTTTTTGGTCTTGCCTTTTGGTTTGACCAATGCTCCGGCTACGTTTCAGCAGATGATGAATGATTTGCTGAGACCATTTTTAGGCAACTTCGTTGCTGTATTTCTCAATGATATCTTGATCTACAGTCGAAGTTTGCCTGAGCACCTAGCGCAGATACGCGCTGTTCTCGAAGTACTGAGAACTGAGAAGCTTTACGCTAAGGCTTCTAAGTGTGAATTCTTTAAGAAAGAGCTTCTGTACTTGGTCACATCATTACTGGCGATGGAATTCGCGTTGACCCTGAAAAATTGGATAAAGTGCGAAATTGGCCCATTCTGAAGAATGTACGCTAAGTAAAGTCCTTTTTAGGCTTTACTGGATTCTTTCGCAAGTTTATCAAGAATTACTCTAAAGTTGTTGCTCTGCTTACGCAACTTTTAAAAGGAGGGGTGAAAGGGCCGAAGACTTCGGGTCCTCATCGTAAAGGTAATCCCCCTATTGTCTGGAATGAGCGTCTCGACGAGAGCTTTCGGACAGTAAAGCACTTGGTGACTACTACGCCAATATTACACATTGTGGATCCTAGCAAACCGTTTGTGGTTGAAACGGATGCTAGTGATTATGCTATTGGTGCGGCATTATACCAGGATGGACGTCCTGTTGCGTTTGAAAGTAAGAAACTTTCTGACGCTGAGATGCGTTATCCAACGTATAAGAAGGAGCTTTACGCCGTAGTCCACGCCTTGAGGAAATGGCGGCACTACCTGTATGGCTCTACGTTTGTTGCATGAACAAATCATCATTCCTTGCGCTATATCTGTGATCAGGGTGATCTCAGAGGCCGGAAGGCTAGATGGGTTGAGCTTATGCAAGAGTTTGACTTTGAGATCCGTTATAGAAAAGGATCCAACAATCGAGTTGCCGATGCGCTCAACAAGATTCTTGAGGTTAATGCCTTGTCTATGGCTGAAATCTCGATGGATTTCTATCTCTCTCTCGGAGGGCTATGTCGTTCTGATGGCCATTTTGGCAAGATATGGAACGAGGATGAAGAGGGACATGACTCGCATACAGGCTTGGGTGGTCCGGAGACCCAAGTGAGTCGTGCTGGAGAGACGAGACATCGACAATATTCCATTAGAGGTGGACTATTGTTCAGAAATGGTAAAGTCTGCGTGTCGGAAATCGATGAGATTCAACAAAGGATTTTGTGCGAATGCCACGATGTTCCTAGCGCTGGGCACCCAGGCATCCAGAGAACTTTGGCTTTGGTCAAGCGATATTTCTATTGGCCAAGAATGCGCTCTTACATAGAGAGCTATGTGAAGAGATGCGCTTAGTGTCAGGTCAATCAGGCAGAGCGCCTTAGGAAAGCTGGCCTGCTACATCCATTGGAAATCCCGGATGCCAAGTGACAGAGTATTTCCATGGACTTCATCGTTGGTTTGCTAAATACTAGTCGGGGCAATGACGCTATTTGGGTTGTAGTCGATAGACTCGCAAAAATGGCGAAGTTTATACCAACGAAGTCGACAGTAAAAAGCCATGAGTTGGCGGTTTTATTTGTCAATCAGCTTTATAAGCTGTATGGTCTAGCAGAGGATATAGTCAGTGATCGAGATACTAAGTTCATTGGCCGATTTTGGCGAGATGTGTTTGCTCATCTTCAGACGAAGTTGAGTATGTCGTCTTTTGACCATCCTGAGTCCGACGGACAAACTGGGAGGATGAATTAGACGTTAGAGGACATGTTGAGAGCCTATGTCTCTCACAGGCAATCTGATTGGAAAAGGTATCTTCCACAGCTAGAGTTTGTCTATAATAGTAGCAAGCATTCTCTACTGGATTTAGCCCATTCATGCTGATGTATAGATTCGAGCCTAAATCCCCGATTGCTATTGGCTTAGAGAAAGTCAAGGAACACCAAGCTCGTGATTTCCTGTATGACATGCAGGAAATGCTTGAATTGGCTAAGGATAGTATAAGAACGGCTCGTGACCGAGTCACTACTTATGCTAACCAAAAGAGGTCTCCAAGGACTCTAGATGTGGGACAATGGGTCTATCTGAAGATACCCAAGGATTCCAAGACTATGCGAACAGGAAAGCATTATAAGCTTTCAACTAGATATTGTGGTCCGTTCCTGATCACAAAGAAAATTGGCCAAGTTGCCTACAAACTGGCTCTTCCTTCGGATGTTAGTGTACATCAAGTGTTTCATGTCAGCCGCCTTACAGTGAAATTGGGCGAAGCCGACGTTGTTGTGCCTATCGAGGAAAATGTATGGCAAGATATGTAAACTGAGTATATTTTTTCGAGAACCAGAAGCAGTTTTAGATCATCGTACCCGTCATTCACGTCAAAAGGCTTATGACGAGTACTTAATTAAATGGAAGGGTCAATCTGAAAGGTTTGCTACTTGGGAACCTGTTAGAGCTTTGAAGGCTCAGTATCCCCACTTCATTGATGAGGACATCAATGGTTCTTAAGAGGGGAAGTATGCTATGTCCCGTTCAAAGGAGAGGGGATCTAGCCCAGACGCCGTGGGGATGGGCGTCCAGTGTCCGGGTGCATAGTGTGAACTCGGCCAGTGTGGCCGACCATTATTATAAAAGGGAGGCCAAGGCCTCATTTACAGTTATCGACCCGCGAGGCTAGGAGTGCACGAGGTCACCTCGAGGGGGTGAGGCCGGGTGGTATGGGACGCTCGGTCTTACAGGTGCACGGCTACGTCCTCGGACGCTGGCCCCAGCACGGGGGAGCTGTCGGATGGTGGCTATGGTCGGGTGGTTTGTCTGATGCGTATCTGTAGGCGGCCTCTGTAGCCGGGAGATCCATCTCCGTATTCGTTTCATTGCCACACTGATAGCAAGTCACATCACTCTTGCCTTTGCTGGCATTTCCCCTTTCCTTACTCTTACTCGTACTCCTTTGTGTATAGGCATTCTTCTTTTCTGTCTTGCCTCTAACCATGTTGGCAGAGCTGCCTCCCTCTCCACTTGCTTTCCTCCTGATTTCCTCATTCAAGATAGAACCCCTAACACCATCAAAGGTCAAATTGGGGTTATTGGACAATGAAACCACCAATGTTTCTCGTGACTCAGGTAAGGCAAAGTTACCCGGAACGGGAACGAGGGCCTCCGGAACGTTTCCGGAACGGGGGGCCCCCGAAAAAGCGGAACGGGAACGGGGGCCGGAACGGTAAACTCGAATTATGCTTAAATTAGGGTGGATTCAACCTATATGTTAGTAGAGAGCCACACACACTCAATACTCCAAGTAGAATCCTATTTAGGCATGCTTTGCAATGATGCTTAAGTCTTAAGGTGCGGTCATGACTCATGACACGAATCCACCATTCACATGACACAGAAGCATCTCGATTCTTCATAGAAAGGACATTAACTTAACTTAAAATTAAAAGAGTCCAGACTCCACACAAAAGCTTGGAGCAAAACAATGATACTAGATAGATCATGACGATGGCTTACAAGGCCAGCCAAGGCGCTACAAAAAGATATAAGGAGCAATCAGTCATGACTCATGAGTCATGCTTGAGAAGAGCCTCCTGCCTCCCAATCTGTAGTGGTGTCCTGGATCTCATGAATATCATCCCAATCCTCCTGCATAGGCTCATCCTCATGTGTAGATGCTGCCGCCTCTCCAAGCACCTCTGCCTCTGCCTCCATCTCCCACTGTAGAAAAGGGTCTGTCACTTTAGATGCTGACTTGCAAAGCATTCGTAAGTTTGCACTGACAAAAACAAGGTCATTTGCTTTCTCCACTCCAAGTCGGTTCCTCTTTCTAGATGCAATGTGGCTGTAAACACTCCACAATTGCTCCAAGCAAGAGGAGCTAACCGCTTGGCTGAGAATGCGGATAGCAAGTCGCTGAAGATCAGGACCATCTGAACCATTTTCTTGCCACCACAAGACCGAGGAAATCTTGGTGCGATCAATTTGGGCATCGGCAGTCCCAAATGATCCTCGCATATCCCTGTAAAATGCAAGCTGATCCTTGATTTTGCGCTGCATGTCTCTATCAGGGTGAAGCCTCTTCAAAATAGTGTTCCAATGTGTATTTACCTTTGAATCATGCTCCTGTCCTGCACCTTGGAACTTTGGATCCAACACAAAAGCTGCACCATGAAGAGGTGAACTATAGGAGTTCCACCTGCTGCTGCATAGGTCTTTGATTTCTTCAAGCCTATCTGGGTCCTTCTCAAGATCTCCAAGCGCCTCCACCATGCGATCCATTGCTTCATAAACCTTGCCAACACAAGGTTGCATACCATCTATCACTCTAAGCAAGTGAATCACTGGTTTTACCATTTTGTCAAGAGTCTTGAGAGACTCCCAGAACTCTGGATCCTCTACCTTCTCTGTACAAATGATCCCTGCTGCTGTACGTGCATGGGAAGTCTCAGCAAACTCTGTACTAATGAAGAGCTGCCGCACTGCACTCTGACACTCCACAAATCGGCCTACCATAAGAAAGTTGTAGGCGAAGCGGGTCTCACAATACTTGAGAAGAACTTTCCCCCCCCCGACCGCTTCAAGAACTCTGCTCGAAGGACGTTGTGGTTGTTGACAAAAGAAACCACTTTGGTTGTAGATGCAAAGAGAGGCTCTATCCAAGGTAGTTTGCCGAAATCCTTCAGGAGGTTGTTAAGGCAATGCGCCATACAAAAGGACACCATGATGTGGGGGTATGTGCCTTCTAAAATAGCCCCGGCTGCCCTGTTCGATGCCTCCCCATCAATGACTAGCCCTATCACAAGTTCGGACCCAATGGTCTCTATGGCGGAGGCCCACTCTCCTGCAAGGACATCGGCTGATTTTCCTGTTTCTGTAGCATCATGGGAGTGGGCAAAATACATTTCCCCTTTGGAATAGGCAACAATGCCATGAATGGATCTCCTCCTGGTGTCGCTCCATCCATCCGCAATGAGGGTCACTCCATACTTGGTCCATTGCCTCTTCATGTTAAGGGTTGCCATCTCCACAACGGCCTTCTCTCTATCGAGTAGAGTAGTGCGGAGGGCCTCGGAAGAGGGTGGCACATATCGTGCCCCATACTCTCCTATCCTTGTGCACATAGTCTTGAAGTACTCTGACCTACACATAAGAGGTAACACATAGGTATTAGGATTCAAAATTAAATTAATAAATTGGTCAATATATCTAAATCCAAAAATGGAGGAATATCTTACCGAGCCTTTATGAAGGGAATGTGGTCATGATAGAAGAAGCGTGCAACACTTGCATCCACATCCTCCTTCCTTTTCGGATCCCAAGTGGCATGTAGAGTGCGTTGGTGCGGCTTGGGAGCGGAGACCGGCGTAGTATTAGGGGTTGAGAATGGCGATCGAAATGATGTTGCCCCCGTCTCCGCCGTCGCCGCATTACTATTACCACCGATGGACGAAGAAGGTGTAGAAGAGGGAAAGAGAAAATCGTTGGGGTCGATTGCAGGGCACTTCGGCTTGGCTGCATCCTTCTCTTCCTTGTTGGCTTTGATGGCGGCATCCTTGGCTTGAAAGACCTTCAACAAATGCTCGTTGACCTCCTTGCATATTGCCACTTGTTGTCCCTCTAGCTTAAGGAGGTGAGCGCGGACTTTGGTTGTGCCGGATTGCCTCTCGAAGCCGCATAGTTTGCACTTCCATGCACGGGCACCACCGGACTTTCCCAACACTCGGGATGCACTTCGTCCCACCATGATACTTCCTCCTTCTTCTTCTTCGCACCCAAGGGCACACGTTCACTTGATGCGGAAGCTTGCACCATGTGAGACTCGAGAGAGGGAGGGAGCTTGAGAGAGAAAGGGAGAGGGACTCGGGAGAGATAGGGAGAGGGAGAGGGAGAGATGGAGTGATAGGGAGAGGGAGATATGTATTATGGAGAGATGGCGAGCCGTGAGAGAGAGAGGAAAAGGGAGAGATGGAGAGAGGGAGAGTGAGCTTTCACTTGAGCCTTGAGGCTTAAAGCCTTGAGGCCCAAGGGAGAAGGAGAGAGAGCTTGAAGCCTTGAAGGTTGAGCCTTGAGGCTTGAGGAACTTGGAAGAGGCTAGAGCCGACGTAGAGAGCTTGAGCCTTGAGGGAAGGATGAGGCTATGAGCTCTCAACCTTGCCCTTGAGGCATTATATAGGAGTTAGAGTCTACTCCTCCCCCAAACGTTCAAAAACGGTCCCTAAACGCCCCCTGTTTTTTTTAAAAAACGGTCATTTTTTTCAAAATTTGAAATTTGCCATTCCCGTTCCGTTCCGCTCCCGCGTTTCCGTTCCGGTTCGGCCGTTCCCTGTCCGTTCCGCCCAGCCGTTCCGGTTACACCCAGGAACGGAACGCCGTTCCGTTGCCGTTTCCGTTTCGGGGACCCAACTTGGCCGGGAACGTGTTGCGGGAACGGGATGGGTCCGTTCCGTCCGTTCCCTGTTACTCTGAGGTAAGGTCATAAGTAAGAAGATAGCTTTCAGCTTATCATCAAAAGGGGGCAAGCCTGAATCCTGTAACTGCGACAAAGTACCTGTGAACAACGACAAGTGCTCTGCAGCGCTCTTGGACTCATCTAGTTGCATGCCTACAAGTTTTCGCATCAAATGCACTTGGTTGACAGGCGTTGTATTCTCATACATTCCCTTTAACTTCTCCCACACAGCAAAAGCACTTATGAGACCTTTCACATCAATGACCGTCTCATCGGTCATGGCCATTTTAATGTATGTAACAGCCTTCCTGTTCAGGCTAACTCATGCTTCATCCGTCATATTCTGTGGCTTTACTTGTTCAAGTGCTCCTTCACAATCCTTAAGAAATAGAATTCCCTGGATCCTGTCTTTCCAAAGATCAAAACCTGCTCCATTGAACCTCCTAATCTCGAAGAGATTCTTCACATCCGAAGAAGATGAGGCCATAGTTGCACGAATAAGAGAGCTAATACGCTGAATTTTTGGGCAAAATGCACAAAAACCAGAGGATAGCCTCACAGAGGTGTGCACTACAGCTCCAAATGGTCACAGGAGCAATTTGGGGCAAAATAGGTCGATTTAAGCACAAAAAACAATTTCTGAAATTTATGCGCAGGAAATTTCAGCGAGCGAATTTGTGCTAAAAAACAACAATTTTAGTTGTTTTTAACCTCACAAAACATACATAAGGCTAATACATAGCCTTTAAAAGCATGCCCCAATTTGTAGCATCAAATTGCATGAAATTGAGCCACAAATGGTCATACAGAGCCAAAACTTGTCAAATGTGCGTAGATTGCATCAATTTGCACTTTCCCCAATGTAGTCGCATCATAAAAACACTTGCAAAAAACCTGCGTAAATCTGAAATTTGCTGAAAACACCTATTTTAGGACCTGTTTTTCGGCAATTTCAGTGTTTTTGGGTGGCGGGGACTTAGCAAAGATGTTCCCACACCTTAATACATCATTTGCAAAACCTGTATTTTACTGTTATAGCCTGTACTTTGCTGATTTTGACCTAATTTCAGCTTGTTTTAGGTCAATTTGACTTGCCGGGAGCTCTCTAGTGTCCGGGACGAGTCCTTTGGCGATGAAATTGCAAAATCTCGCGTGAAAGTTGACCTCCTTGGTTGAAAATCAGCGTTTGTAGGTTTGGGAGCAAACCCTAATTGGGCTCTGATTCCAGATGATGAGCGCGGAGGGGTGTGTGCAAGTGATAGAGCACGCGAAGAAGTGTAGGGTGTACCTTGGAGAGGGGCGAGTGCAAGCAGAGAGGTGGGCGCTAGCGGAATGAAGAGGGGGAGAGAGAGGTAGCGTTAGATTTTGGAAGGGGAAGAATTAGTGAGTAAAATGACTCACCTTTCCTTTATTAAAAGTATAGGACCAATTTTAAAGTTAGTGGCCAAGTTCAATGTGAACTTGGCCAAAGGTTAATAACCTTTAAACTATACACAAAAGGGGTCCATTTGGGCCTTTAACCCAACTTCTTCTCTCTCAATCATGTCCAAGACCGCACCGGATCAGCCATATCAGAGCTTTGATACCATGTCAATGGTGGCACCGGAAGATGCGATGAAGACAAGTCTTGGCTCGTGATCCGGTGGTACCTCGACTTTGATCTAGAACACCTGGAATGCCAAACACATGAACAAGGCAGACTTGTGTAGAGGAGAGATCACATAGGTAGAATGAGAGAGAGAGAGAGAGAGAGAGAGAGAGAGATCTGGGAAAGGCTCACCATGTTGATAACAATTTGCTCATACAAGTGACCAAGGGTGGTTTGGCATAGAATTGACATGACAAGGGATATACCCAAGTACACACACAACTGCGATTGCTACTGGCACTGCCAATTGCTCCTGCACCTGAGACCACTATTATGGTCTCGTCATGGGCTGCCCTAGCTTCCTGTGGAATTGAGGCTCTGGTGGGATCTCCTTCAAGCAAGAGAACTGATCTGGAGAGAAGAGGTGAACATGTCTCGTGTAGGGTGCATGGAACCTCCTCTCATGTGCATGCACCTCTTGTAAGGTGCAGCAAAAGTGAAAGTTGATCTTTGCTCAAGATGAGTGCTCCGAACTGTGCTCAAGGGTTCCTTTTACTTACGGAAGGGAGAGCCCTCCGTTCCTTTAGTGAGAGAGTGCAATGTACACAAACAAAGTGGTGAACACTGTGAATGAAGGTGCTGAGACTGAGAGATAGAGAGAGAAGAATACGACACCAGAATGTTGTCAAACCCTCCTCCGAAGGCCCCACTCTCTATGGCGAGAGCTATCTACTATTGATTGCACAAAACTCTACAATGCTTGGACTTGCCGACGACGTCGACAACGATGAGACGGGCTGAAATCTGAAAACGCTGATGGTTGAAATCTGCAAATCTTTATCTGCTGAATTCTGACTCTATGTCGGTGACGATGTCGATGACGACGATGCAACGACGACGTGCTGAAAACGCAGATGCTGAAATCTGCGTTTCCCGGGCTGAAACTGCAAACTTCGATGGATTTGATCGTGTGGCGAGGATTTGTTGCGGGAAGGTGAGATCTGGGAGGTTCGGAGGTTCTACTGCGGAGTCTATCTGCTGAAATTGCAAAACGCTGATGCAAAGGCTGACTTTGTCGCGAAGATCTGCAAAAACGCTAGGTCTCTTGCAGATGCAAAAACGCTAGGCTGATTTGGGATCCTGCATGTTGTCTGCTGGGGAATTTGCTAATGCTAGGGCTGATCTGTCTTCTTGTTGTCGCCGGGGTTGATCTACACTAAAAAAACGCCAAGTCCTGCTGTGTCCTGCTGTCGCCTGGTGGATCTGCAATGCAAAAACGCTAGAGGCTCTGCAAGGCTGAAAACGTTGGTTGTTCTTGTGGCTGAAAACGCTAGGAGTTCCGCCCGGGGGGGGGGGGGGGGGGGTTCTTGCTGAGAAGGTGCCTGATGAACACAAGGTTCCTGCTGCCTCTTCTGCCCAAAAGTGCTAGCGCTAGGTTTACTTATATACTTGCTTGGTCAGTTTGCCCTACCCAGTTTCCCAACAAAAGTCACTTAAAAATAATAAGTGAAAAATAGGAGAAATAGGTCTATGCACCGTAAAAATGCCCTTGATGGGTTCTGATGGAAATCTGATGATCATGCTGTGTGCAACCTGAGGATATGCATCTACTCTAAGTGTTTGGACATGCACGGTTTGCGAACAGACTCACAAAAGTGCCAGAATACTTTTAATCTAGGCTGACTAAACTGAACTGAACCCTTGCCATGAAGGTGCTTGTCCATGTACACATAGGGTTAGATGTGCACGTGATATCCCCTCCTTTTCAAAGTGAGGTACTGGTACCGAACTGTATGGCGTCGAGTGAGATCGCCAACAGGGTCTAGAATCTGGAAAGAACTCTGCGCCGTCCCACTCTGATGCGTGGGTCATGCGATACTTGAACTTCATAAAGGTTTGCAACGCTTGCTTCTTTGGGCCGCGCCGAAAGCGACACAAAGTCATCTGTGGCTCCTTCAATGCTTCAACTTCGTCTATAGTCATGTGTCTACCTTCTTCAAGAATTTCCGAGGCTGAAAATTTCTGAAACCACTTTCAACACAAAAACATGAACATACCCATTTCATATAAAATGACTGGAAAAATTCTAGTCTTTCGAAAAAATTGTGCATGCAATGGAGATGAACATAGAGACGGAGTGCCAAACCGTTCATCAAACACACACAAACAATGGGGTCGAATCTTGACTTTCTGATCTAAATCAACCAACTGTGGCAAAACACAATGGAAATGCCGATGCTTGATGCTCAATCTTTCTTGTGTTCTTTCTAATACTGTGTCATGCCAAGGAAGAGACATGGAATGTGAATTCCTTGGGTGCAAACATTTCATCTTTTCATGAGTAATCTGCATACATCCGTGCTCATTCATGTGTGAATCATGTTCATCGTACAATATGTCATGCCTACTAGAAGGGATCACATAAGGACGATGACTAAAATACAGGAAAGCATCACGAATGCAACACTCGAACAATGCGTACTGACTAATCATTTGAACACATAATACTTCCTGTGGGGGTTCTTTGGACTTTGACTCGAGAGCCAGGATCGGTTCTTCGTGATTGATCGAATCTGCAATGAGGTTAGCTTCACTAGACAAAGTATCAACTAAACCATCATCCTTGGGAACAATCACAACATCTTCCTGCAAATCATCATGCTTGTGAGAAATCACATCTTGATCATGCAAATCATCATGCTTGTCATTGTCATCCAAATCATCATGCTCATCATTATCATTCAAATTATCATGCTTATCATTATCATTCAAATTTTGTGTGTCATGATTTGGAGAAGAAGAGACTGAGAGAGTCTTCTTTTCCCGAATCTCTTGCATCTGTGCCTGCACTTGAGAAAAGAGTTGTAACATCTCTTTCATGTGTCGAGCGCTCTGTTCGGCTGCCAAGCGCGCTTGTTTACGCTCACGCCCTAAGTCGGCCTTTCTTTCTGCTTTTCTTACTTTGGTTTCCAAGCGGGCTTGCTCGCTTGCACGTGCTATTGCTGCCATTCTTTCTTGGTACTTACGCTCCATGGCTACGATTCTTTCTTCGCTTTCTAACTTACTGTCCATCATCATCTTGGCAAAAGCCTCCATAGGAGTTAGTGTTAATCGAAGGGAGAGGGTCATAAAAACCTCTGGTGGGGAAAATTCTTCTTTGCTACTTTCATGCTCATCACTCTCATGCGAAGTATCCATTCCGCTTTGGGTGATGACCATCCACTGAAGTCGTGGGTTCTTAAGTTCACGAGGAACTTGGGTCTTGTGGTTCTTGGGTTCTTGGGGGTCGTGAGTCTTGAGGTTCTTGAGCTTCTTGAGGTCCTTGAGGGTCTTGAGGTTCTTCTTTAGCTTGCAATCTGTGTTAGACAAGGATCTTCTCTTACCCAAGCTCTTCTCTTTCCCGCGGGCGCACCCTTGGCGGCCTTGCGCTCACACCAAGGTTGCTTTTTCCCACCTCACGTTGATTTTCCGGCCGTGAAGTGCACGGTCCGCTCGCAATGAGTGAAAAGAGAAACAAGGGGAGGCTGGAGAAGCCCTTCTTTCTTGGGTTTCCTGTCACTCTTCAAAAACACAATTAGGAATCGATACGCCCAAGAGGACTTGGGTTACGTGCGACCTCAACAAGCAAAAAAAATTATGTGGTTCTTTCCTTGAGTGATACAGAACACTGCCAAAGCTCTGATACCAATGTAAGGTGCAGTGGAAGTGAAAGTTGAACTTTGCTCAAGATGAGTGCTCCGAAGTGTGCACAAGGGTTCCTTTTACTTACGGAAGGGAGAGCCTTCCGTTCCTTTAGTGAGAGAGTGCAATAGACACAACAAAGTGGTGAACACTGTGAATGAAGGTGCTGAGACTGAGAGATAGAGAGAGAAGAATACGACACCAAAACTCCGAAGGCCCCACTCTCTATGGTGAGAGCGGTCTACTATTGATTGCACAAAACTCTACAATGCTTGGACTTGCCAACGACGTCGACGACGATGAGAACGACGACGAGACGGGCTGAAATCTGAAAACGCCAATGGCTGAAATTTGCAAATCTTTATCTGCTGAATTCCGACTCTATGTCGGTGACGATGTCGACGACGACGATGCAACGACAACGCGCTGAAAACGCAGATGCTGAAATCTGCGTTTTCTGGGCGGAAACTGTAGACTTCGATGGATCTGACCGTGTGGCGAGGATCTGCTGCGGGAAGGTGAGATCTGCGAGGTTCGGGGGTTCTACTGCGGAGTCTATCTGCTGAAATTGCAAAACGCTGATGCAAAGGCTGACTTTGTCGCGAAGATCTGCAAAAACGCTAGGTCTCTTGCAGATGCAAAAACGCTAGGCTGATTTGGGATCCTTCCTGCTGTCTGTTGGGGAATTTGCTAACGCTAGGGCTGATCTGTCTTCCTGCTGCCTCTTCTGCCCAAAAGTGCTAGCGCTAGGTTTACTTATATACTTGCTTGGTTAGTTTGCCCTACCCAGTTTCCCAACAAAAGTCACTTAAAAATAATAAGAAAAATGTCAAAAATAGGGAAAATAGGTCTATGCCCTGTAAAAATGCTCTTGATGGGTTTTGATGGAAATCTGATGATCATGCTGTGTGCAACCAGAGGATATGCATCTAATCTAAGTGTCTGGACATCTGCGAACAGACTCACAAAAGTGCCAGAACACTTCCTAATCTAGGCTGACTGAACTGAACTGAACCCTTGCCATGAAGTAGCTTGTCCACGTACACATAGGGTTAGATGTGCACGTGACACCTCTACTGTGGTGCTCTACAACATGGCGATCAACTCATCTCCGTGTAGATGCTTCGAGGGGGAAAACGCCAGGGAACCAGCCTGCTGCCCATAATGTGCTGCCTAAGAGAAAAAGCTGGGGCTGAACTGCCCTGCATGACAAAGCTGGCTGATCCATGCATAAACGCTGGCTGATCTGTAGGGAAAACGCCAGCCTGCCAGCATGTGTAAAAACGCCAAGCTGCCCCTGGGGTGCCCAGGCGAGGGCGCCCATGACTGGGGCTAATCTGCACTGCAAGGAAGTAAAACCCCCCTGGCTGCCTATATAGGGCTGACAGCAGCCTGCCCGACCCACTCCTCCAGCACCATGACCATGGAAAATAGGGGATAGGTGGAAGAATAAATAGGAGAGACAGAGGGAAAAATAGGGTGAGACTTGAGCCTGGGATAAAATATCCCAAGCCTCCAGGAGCCTATGTGACCATGGAACAGAGCCAAAACCCGAGCTAATCCTGGCTAGACATGACCCGACATGAGTGAACAACCTCACACTTGCTGGGCACAGCCATAAAACAGCACAGCCTGTGCTTCCATGGCAGCCCCCTTGCTTCCTTCAAAAGACTTACCACAGGCCGAATATGGTGGACGGGGTCTGTTAGCTGTAGCAGAACCCTACGAATTAGTAAAATGCTGGAAATTGTGAACTTTTCGGGCTGACGAGCACTGACAAACTGTAATAACATGCGCAGCTTAAGCCTAAGCAAGTGTGTCAGCTTGTTCACAGAGAGAGAGAGAGAGAGAGAGAGAGAGAGAGAGAGAGAGAGAGCTCATTCAATCAGCTTTGCTCTAAGTTGGACTTCTCACCTGGGCTTGTGTTTGGACCTTCTTTGTGAAGGGCCGTATTATAGATCATGCAGGGAAGGTCCTTCAAGCAGGAAAGGCTATCTTTGCCACTCACACATCTAGGAGTTCACCCTTTTTTTATTTATTTGGGTTGGCTCATTGGGTGGAGGATGTGCCGGTCGGAGTGGATCAGGAGTACAATTTTTTTTCGAGGTGAATTGAAGAGTCTAAATCAGAGGCAATCTTGGTCCTCTTTCTATTACACTACCTTCGTAGTATTTCATATACACACAAGGGTTGTGGACCAGGGGTTGCTCTTTGGTTGCAAACAAAATTTTATGGCTTAGCAGATTTGGCTGCTACTCTGTCAGCATTTGTTGTTTTTCCTATTTTGGACTAGTTTTATTCTGTGTGACTTACAAACAACACATTTTACTGACCCCTTCATATCTATTTTTATTGTAGGACTTCTATCCTTCCATGTGACATCATCATCCTTGTAAAAGGCACTCAAAGAGCTTGCCAGGTGGAAAGCGGCATTTTAATGGTTCTCACTGGATGCGTCTTGGTCACTGTAGAAGGAGGATGCTTTCTACCCCATTGATAATTGCAAGTCTCATATGCTGATACTTTTTGTCTGGATGCCATTGTAATGTTTTCGACGCCTTGCGCCTACACTTTCATGTAGGCAGGTTCTTACAAAAGCTATAACCATTTTCTCATGATGAATAATGTGTAACTGTGAATGTGGCTTTCTTGGTGTATATGATGTACTTGGGTGGGTGTTAATGCTATCAGTCTTCATGGGAAGTTGTTGAAGAGGAGCAACGTTTTTTTGGCTGGTCGATAAACGTGGCTTTCACATTTATGCTATTTTTGGTTTCTTTGGTGTGGTGGCTTGCGTTTTTAATGGTCTGAGGGTTTCAATGACATAATGCCATGACACTTGAAAGGGTTGGCGGTTTTACCATCCTCTTTATGAGGGAGTTTTAGGAGTGTGTTTGTAGATTTTCTTTTGCCTACATAAAGCCTTAGTAAAGCATGGAACCCTTGGGAGCAGTTGGGGACCGTTGGATAAAGCTTGTCGATTAGTGCTACATGGTAAGCTAATGATGGTAAACTGTTTTTTCTTCCTTTTTCTAGTAAGGGGGCATTCACTAAGCATTGTCTTATGTACATGTGGGTCGCTGTTGACTCGAGTGATAGTTGACATTTGTTTTCCTATTTCTGTAAAGAGGAAAATTGAGAAGTGGGTCTCATACTGTTTCACATCCTCTTAAGCGGGCCATTGTGACTTTTCACCTTGTTGCTTCTGATGCTTAGCGAAGCAAGAGAGTGTGATGGTCTTTGTCACATAATGCAAAGCAATGTTGGTCTTCCTTAAGGGAAGTTCGTGAAGGGTTAAGGGTGTATATTGGTTTTCAGGTGTTTGCAAGTGCAGGCAAAGTTTGCTGAGGATATTTCCTCTTTTTTAAACTCTATATGGATACAATCGCAGTGTGTTCCATTTCATCCACAAGATTATCTGTTTTCTTTTTTATTTGTGTACTGAAGTGTCAGATATGCTAATGCCAGTCGAAAAACAAGAGTAGTGATTTTTCTTTGCTTTATCAAGCTTATGTGTTTGGACACTATATGTGGAGCATTGGCACTCCCTTTTATGAGAGGGTTGGCAACTTGGTGTAGGTGCTTCCCAATTATCTTGGGGCTCTTTTGCGGTGTTTTGGAGCTGTCCTATTAAGGGCAGCAACAAAGACTTTTCTGGTCCTTTTTTGGGGATGGTTTCCAAATCTAATCTTAGGCAGTGGTCATGCGATGCGTAGGTATCAGTGACTTCAAAAAGTAAATGTGCGTCATGCGAAGTCACACATGCACCAGTTATTGGTCTTATATAAAACTATGCAAGACTCTTTGTAACTATGCCAATTTTGGGATAGTCGCGTCAGTAACATGTTACTAATAGCTGTGCATTCGTGACATAGTCACAAGGGACGCGTCCCGAGGAGTGGGGACGGTGGACGGGGGTCGGGGCTCAAATGGATTTTTAGTGTAAAAAAGAGACGGGAAGCCCAAAAATGGGTGTTCCTTGTGACTATGATCCGTGACAACATCCTTAACTCTTATACAAGAGTTAAAGGGATAAGTTCAGATTGACATAATGTTTTTTTTTGGGTACAAGTGGTAATCTCTTTGTTCTAGGGTGGTGCTGGTGAATCGATCCTTTGATAAGGCAATAGCCCTAGTCGATATCGATTTTGCTGGCACTCTGCCAACATTTGCTTTTTGTTTGATATATTTTGGAGTTGATTCTATTGCATGGAATTCAAACAACGCATTTTATTGACCCCTTTATATTTATTGGCATGTCAACATGTGTTAGACAACAAGGAGACAGGCACACAAATTTTTGAATTCAAATTTGAAGTCGCTTCATTGAAGAGCCCCATGACTTCAAGATTTATTTTAGGTGTAAATATGATCCCTTTATTTAGGCCTTGGGACTTCCTTTTCAACTTTTTGTTTAAAATGCCAATGTTAATCTTCACCTTTTTTTTTTTTTGAGAATTACCTACGATTTTGAAATTACAACACACACACCCAATCCTCGTAGGTGAAGGCATCTCGAGTCTTTCCGGCCGGATAAGGTCGGCCAACCCATCATATGGACTAGGGGAATAGCCCCTAAGGGCTACATGTCACACGAGTTGTCAAGGGGGTTTGAATCCAAGATCGTAGACACAAGGGACTGTTGCTCTACCAACTGAGCTAGCACTCGTTGACAAAGACACCTTGTTTTTATTGCAGGTTTTCTATCATTTTTTCATATGACATCATCATCCTTGTAAAAGGCACGCAATAAGCTTGCCAGGTGGAAAGTCGCATTTTCATGGTTCTCACTGGATACACTTTGGTCACTATAAGAAGAGAACTAGCTCGCATGACCCGCCTACCGGTGGATCTCGCTCGCTCTTACCACCTCACTCTGTATGTGTTTGTGTGTGTGTATATCTTTATACATCTCTCCATGACACGCATACATACACACACACACACGCGATCGACACTATCACCAATAACCTACGGATACTTATTTACCCATTGTTCAAATGCAAGTTTTTGTCTCACTTTGTCTTTGACCCCTTTAGACTACTCCTGCTACATTTAACCTTTTCGCATCTTTCTCTTCTCCTTCTCCCTTTTGCAAAGAGAGAGAGAGAGAGAGAGAGAGAGAGAGAGAGAGAGATGATCAACGTGGCCACTTGTTAAAAGTGCACTTAAAACACTTTAAAAAAGTATTAAGTGTAATACGAACACTTCAATTACTAATCGTCATGTCAAAATAGAGCTTCATTGCCAAAAAATGTCAAGAGATCCATTACGTCAAAGTCATTACAACAACTTCAATGTTTTTGTTTACAACACTCATGTTCTACTCTATAATTGGACGGCTGAGGATCACTCCAATATATCCCATTGATAAACTTCACAATTAATTTCAAAACTCTTCATCTGAAATATAAGATTTATGATTGTGATATATCTTACGCAACTGAATATCACAACCACAAACATTGACATAACAAATATCAACCATATGTAGTTCTTGTAGGACTCTCATCAATTTTATGTCGCTCAATATTTGTGACACGTTGCTCATTGAAATGTTTAAGCGTCCACAATTTTCATAGAACACATCTGCATATAAATACACCCAATGATGCCATTAACAGCATGTATCATTTCCTTGACAAATGTACTCTTTCTTAACTTTCAAATAGATTGGCATCTTTATATGTATTGGGTGAATATCCAATACATCATGACCCATGTTAACTTACATTAGCAATTGGCAAAGTTCTCTCTCTCTCTCTCTCTCTCTCTCTCTCTCTCTCTCTCTCATTAACCTATGTAGTAGATAAAAACCCACTTCAACAAACTAATAATAAGTAGCAAAATATGGTTCTTAGAATGCATAGACAATGGATCAAAGTGTTCGATCATCTAGAGAAGTTGAGCCTACGACACACTCTACTTGGAACTCTCAAGATCCAAGGTCCAACATGTCGAACACTGCGACCGAGGTGTCAAGGTGAGTCACCCAAAGAATAGATTCTAAACATCCATTCATTCACTCCACAGGGCCCGTATAAAAAGTTGCAATTGAGAGGCCGTTGCATACCTAACTCTTGTACAGTGATTCATATATCATCTATATCAAACTCTATGTGATAATAACCTATAACACTTCTAAGATATCGTGCTTCATATAATGCCAAGATAGAATGTCTGCAATAATATTGAAGCCTGCAATGAAGATAACAACCAACCATTCAAGCATAAAAAGTAAAAACACATTTAGCGTCACATGGTTTCAAGTTCAAGCTGTAAGCACCGAAGGATCTCAAAATCCTCGACAAAACGAACAATATCCTCGGCATGTGCAAGACCCCTCCACAATGGAGGATCTAGAAAAAAATGTCACACGTGTAAACATACAAAATAAAGACCATAAAGTTCTCATTCATGGTAAAAGTAAGTATCAAAGATAAGATTTTACATACCTCTAATATAAGAAGGTACATCCTTGAGGGTGTACGAAACCATGATGTATCGTGCCATTCTTTATCTGCTCTAATAGCGGAGATTTAGAAGTTTAAGAGCAGAGATGAAATAGAATAAAAAAGACTTTGATGATCATACTGTAGAGAATGGTGTCCTTCTTTCTTTTGTTTAAGTGAAGGATTTAAGAGAGAGAGAGAGAGAGAGAGAGAGGAATTAAAACAATTCAAAAGACTTTGAAATTTCACAACTTCACAAAGATGCTTTGAATATTTTGAATGTAGCAGAGACAATACAAAAGAGTTATTCAAAGTGTAGCCTTCGAGAGACCACGTTAGGGATTCTATAAGTGCAAGGACCTATGTTGTATACATTTTGCAAGATATGGGGGGGGTGTTTCAACTTGAGTAAATATCCTATGGTGTAGTGCGGTCTTTAGCAACCCCCACCTGTTGTGCATTGACTGGCTTCTCTTCACTCACAAACCAAATATTAACTTGAATTTGACGATACTCGTGGCGCAAAGAAAAGGCAACATGGTAGTATCCAAGAACTTCCATGGACATATCTCTACCTAAGTATAGAATTTCGTAAACACCTACGATGATAAATCCTCGATGACAATGATCTCTGCAAAGGCATCCATGAATTATGTAGAATAAAAGCTTAAAACTACCAATAGATCAAATAAAAACTCTTACAATATAATATGAGTTGTATAATCCACATCTTGGATCCTAATTTCGCAGCAACATGATATGAGCATTTTCTTTCAAAATTAAAGCATGAGGTGGAAAACCACCACTAAGAGTAAGGCTATTTAAATATTCAATTGTGTACAAATATGTGTTTTTCTCTGACATACAAATTGAATCTGTACTCAGATACTCTTTGCAAACTCCATGCATCTTTGTAATCCATAGTAATTGATTAAATCCACCTCTTTATTCCGCGGAGCAAGTACTACTCGATCTCTGAAAAAACTTGCATGATCTTGCACATGACACAAATCTCCATATATAAAGCTTAGAAGATCTGCTAAACTATTTCCTGGAAGCATCATGTGTGAAGGTATTTTGAATCTGTCTAAGTCTCCTCCATCATCCATATCCCCATTGCCAATATCAGGCACCCAACGTGAAAAACTTTGTTGAAGTGAATTTGAACCGCAATCAAGTATACACATATTTTTGGTAAGCCTCAATATCTTCATATATTTCTATATGTGAGAATGACACAACGAAGCATATACAATATCTGTACGACTACCTCTTGGTACAACAGGTAGTATTTGTCGAAAGTTTCTTGCAAACAAAATGACTTTTCCACCAAACGAAGTGTCTTGCTGCGTAATATCTCTTAAAGTTCTATCCACTGCTTCAAATGCATAACGACGTGTCATGAGAGCTTCATCCCATATAAGTAAAGCTGCATTCCTTAGAAGTTCTGCAAGTTGACTATTTATCTTTAAATTGCAAGTTGCTTCAGAGTGAAGCTCCAAAGGTATCTTAAACCTAGAATGAGCAGTTCTTCCATTACTCAAAAGCAAAGCTGCAATACCTGAGGATGCACATGCAAGAGAAACTCTATAACTTCCTCACACTCGTGAAAGAAGTGCATTATATAGGTAAGTTGCAAGAGCAACTCTATAACTTCCTCACACTCGTGAAAGAAGTGCATTATATAGGTAAGTTTTTCCTGAGCCACCAGGACCATCTAAGAAAAATACCTTCTTTGAATGTGTGTCAACAACTTGCATCACTTGGTTGGTAAGCATCTCGCTGATCCTCATTTAAGGAAGTCTCCAAAAAATCTGCTATATTACACTGCTCATCAACATTAAATATTTTTTCTTTCATCCGTAGCACCATTTTCACTTAAGGATACCATTGTTGAGTCTATTGCAGGCAACATATAATGGCAAAGCCTCTTGCCATGTTGTTGCAAAAAGCACTCTATATGAAGCAAAGCTTGATTTTTTGCCACATCAAATCGTACACTTGCATCTGAAATACACATCCTTAGGGCATAAACATAGTCCTCACAAAATTTGATACAAAACCTGTCCCAAAGAGCAGCCGGATGAAGTGGCTCACAAAAGACTACTATGATTGCAAACAGTTGTCTCAACTGCATTCCATTTTGAAATAAAGATGGCTCTTGGAGACAAAGTGATCATTCTTCATCATTTTGCAATAATCCTCTAGCTATACATGCCTCCTTGCATGTATCATAATGGGACCATCATGCACCCACAAGTCTTCAAAAGATTTACATTCCGTGCAAATATCGAGTAGCATAGGTAATAAACCTCACTAGCAGTAGGGACAATATTATACATTCTTCCAATAGAAACACCATGTTGTCGTGGAAACCATGCCTTTCGACTCTTATTCCATACCCAAACACTTGGAAAGTCAGTATATATGAGGCTATTTGCTTCTGGATATTTTGGATTTGCAACAAACCATTCAGTCAAGGTAGGTTTTTTATTTTGCTCATTATCTAGCAAATCTGATACATCATCACCATTTTGAAATGTAACCATATTCTGGAATGGAAGGTGTACTTGCAATCGTTGAATAGCTGGCCTTTCACTATGCATGTCAAAGCCAAATATTCTAAACATAGCCTCAGATGTGAAAACATAACATGCATTGAGATAACTCTTGATTTCATCAATAGCTCCTTCAGAATCTTGAAGAACAACAGTGGCTCGATCTTGCCCCTTGTATACATACTTATAAAGATATTTAACGACAGTCACAGTTGAGTAGATCTCCACATTAATATGGGCTCTGTATCTTAGTAATAAGAGAGGGTTGTAGGGAACAACCCAACGATTATCAAAAGTGTAATTTTTAGAAGTTCCATCATCTCGTCTCATATCCACATGATATCCACTTTCATTTACATTCGTAGATGTAGAAAATGTTCGTGGAAACTTGAATCTACACTTTCCATCAACCATACATGGAGAACTTGGGTTCAAAGGACCACATGACCCATGAACATTACAATGGCTCACTACATCAAATAACTCTGGAAACAAATTCTTGTCAGGGAGCTCTGCACAAACCAACTTGTCATAATGGAATGTATCTATGGCTTTATATTCGGATCCAAGTATCAACAATATATGAGCATGAGGAAGACCTCTCTTTTGAAACTCAATAATTGAAACATGTCCAATCACCTCCCCAAATATAGCTTGCTTGAGAAGTAAATGCATCATATCTTGGAACTTCTGATAAAACACACGTATAGTCACATTAGGACGATCGACAACACTTTGTCCCGGTAGTAATGCATCATCTATCTCCTTCTATTGTGGATTATATGTGAATGTGATGAAGAGATCAGGTTTACCCCTAGTACGAACAATTGCCATTGCATCTTGAAATAGTTGGCACATATATCTTGGACCTTCAACAAAAGACGAAGGTTAAAAATTCCTATGGCCAAGATTTGACCTTCAACCCTCTCTAAACCATCTCTAGCCTCAACCGTGTCAACCAATCCTTGGTACACTTCACCACGAAGTGTTTTTTGGTTATTTCATATCCACAAAATCTGTGACTCCTCTCGAGTACTATAAACATCCACAACATACTATTGTAGTAGCCTACCCCCTCGAAGAAGACACTCCACTGTATCATCTCTTATTTGTAAGCGAAAGACATAATATTGCTTTTGACTCATTTTTTTTCCATCGGTAGTAAAGATGTCACCTGTCCTCTCCACTTGGAAATAATAAAACATACAATAAAGACATGTAAGCTCGATGTATGCTAGAGATTATTTTCAATCCCCCGTGTCAAAAATTCAGTACAATGTCGCAATAGCCAATATTTCTATCATCCCGTTGTCCTGGCATAATTGTAGCAACTTCAGAACCCCTTGGAGCAAGATATTGCCAACCATCACAACGATGCTTCACAATAACCATCCTCATATTTCCCACAATAGCGTCTCAGAACAAAGAAGCAACAGATCGTAGAGCATTTGCATAGGGATTTACTCTATGTATCGTCAATTGTAAACACTCTAGAATACTATTATCTAAATTTAAAACATGATGTAATCTGTTGCTCAACTCATGTTTGGTATCGAAAAAATATAATTGTGCAAAGCGTGGAACTTCATTTTGTCCTTCAGCTGGGACTAAGAACCAATGCTATGATAAATAGAACCATGAACCTTAAAAGTGTATACACCTCTCCCACCATAATTAATAGTCTCATCGACATGGGCACCAAGAGACACAAATGCCAATGCATTATTATATCCCCGAATGTTTTGTAAGAATTGTCTACTTCTTGTTGTGGTTGAGCTCATCAAATCTTTCAATTCATTTGGTGGCTTATTCAGAGGAAGTAATCGAACTCTTCCATCAGAGCAGCAATATTTACCCACAAATGTTTGGATAGTCTTTCCTTTGTCCTTCTAGGCCTTTGCTCCACATTTGGAGCAAACAAAATCTAAGCTTCCTAAGTTGTGCAATACACACTTTTTGGATAGAACTCGTGCCATAGACTTGTGATGTAAAAGGAGAGAAGTTGGATATTTAAAGTGGATGGACAAAAAATGCTTTTCTACTTTAGAATAGTTTCCCTCTTCAAGGATAACACTGATAGGTTCCATAGTCTTTTGATTACATCGCAATGCTATGTTCCCAACATCCATGGCTTCAGAGTTTCCTTCATGTACATCATGCATGCTCTGCCTTCCATTGCACTCCAATAAAGTTCCAATAGTACTTTGTAGTGAATGCCTTGTTCTCTCTCGTGCTATTTGGCATCTCACCTTTTGTGATTCATCACATAGTCGGCTCCGTCGTGCATGGCCAGGTGATAATATACGTGGTGCAGATACCATCTATGAGATCACGTGCAAATAGATCTCATATAATATACTTGCTATAATTTTGATCAGTCACTAAAAGGACATTCTTATGCATAATAAAAAATCAATGTAAACGAGAACATCAAATTATATCCTCTAAATGAATACATTTGACACATTGATAGCGACTCAAGTAAAAAGTACAGTGATGAAGATACACTATAGCATTACATATTTCTTCCATTAGTAGGATTAGGTCGTTGAGAAACTTGACGCTACTTTGGTCGAAATTATGTAGCCAAAGCACTTAATTTATTTGAAGTAGCTCGGATATCTGACAGTCTTGAACCTTGAACTTTTGTCAAAGCACCTAGCTTGTTGACGATACTTCTCAATTCTAGCACAATTTGTAGTAGAGTATTGTCTTGAATTCGTCCTTTTGATTCGTATTGACTCCGTGAAGCCTCTTTTTGAAGATTTTCAATAGATGCCAATATCATCTTTTGAGAATCCTCAACTTTAGAAAGCTTCTCTCTCAAGTATGCCTCACTCTCTAATCTCTGCAAGTTTGATGCTTTTGTCTCTTCTCTCAATTTCCATATCCCACTTTCAACCTCCAATGCAGAGCTTAAAGTTTCAACCACATCAGAGACATTGGTTTGCATTGTCTCCATCCTATTGCAGGAGGCTTTGATCTCTAGCAGGGTTTCAATAATTTACTTTTTATAGTTCCTCTCGATATTTTGAGATGCTCTCTTTGCCGCATTCACATTGTGAATAGGAAGAGATGACAATATCTCCTCTTCATTAGCCGATGCACTATTCCTCTCGACATTTCGAGCTGCTCTCTGTGCTGCACGCACATTGCAAATAGGAAGAAATGACAATATCTCCTCTTCACCCACTGATTGACTTAAAACTATTCAAGAAGATATCAAGCCATTGGTTGCAGTAGCGAGTGGAATGGCACGATTAATCTCCATTTTAATGTACACAAAAAACTACAGTGGTTGCAAAGAGAAATGTGACAACCAAAGAGAAAGGTTGAAATGCTTGTAAATTAAATTATAACCTTCCTGCAATATTCACATTTTAAGTGCTTGCTATTTTAGAAACAAAAATAAACATCATCTCTATCTAGACATGAAAAAGAACAAAGGATTGCATGAGAGGTGGAAAACAAACCAAAAATGCTCATGAATCACTCTTGTCAGTAGTTAAAAGTTCTGCTCAATACATGATCACCCCATCTACATTTGAAAATGGGAAAAGAGCGTTTAGTGCTGAGACGCTTGAAAATAGGCTCCTTATGAATCTCTATTTTATCAGGTCCTACAATGCTCTTTAAAGCGTTAATTTTTCTCCAAGCTTTAGATATCGAACAACAACCTAACTCAGAATCCAAGTA